>NW_024070185.1:37532555-38223241 GCF_014754425.2 Oryx dammah
TCATACCCGAATGGTCTAGTGGTTTTCCCTACTTTCTTCAATTTAAGTCAATTTGGCCATAAGGAGTTCATGATCTGAGCCATAGTAAGCTCCCGGTCTTGTTTTTGCTGACTGTATAGAGCTTCTCCATCTTTGGCTGCAAATAATATAATCAATCTGATTTTGCTGTTGACCACCTGTTGATGTCCATGTGTAGAGTCTTCTCTTGTGTTGTTGGAAGAGGGTGTTTACTATGACCAGTGCGTTCTCTTGGCTAAATTCTATTAGCCTTTGCCCTGCTTCATTCCGTATTCCAAGGCCAAATCCTATCGGATGTGCAGCTCCAGTTCTCAGAGTCCTAGGCTGATTCACTTAGCTTAGCTTGATAAACTAACATGGTAATGGAAACTAATGAATGTGGCTGGGTGGCTGGAGGGGGTTTACTATTCGTCTTTGCAAGGCCTGTCTCCCATACCCACAACTGTGGCCTGGAGTGGGGTCAACCCATCCAAATACATGGCCTGATAATGTGGGGAAACGCTTTCCCAAAGAAAACCATCATATTCTTACCAGAAGCAGAAGAGTGGTTCAGGTAGGAACTTCAGCTATTCACTGCAGTGATTAAAAGATCTTTTCTATTTACAAGACTTGATGATGTTGTTCAGTCACTTGGTTGTGTCAGACTCTTTGCAACCCCATGGACTGCAGCACCCGAGGCTTTCCTGTCCTTCACCATCTCCTGGAGCTTGCTCAAACTGCATGTCTATTGAGTCAGTAATGCCATCCAACCATCTCATCATCTGTCATCCCCTTTTCCTCCTGCCTTCAGTCTTTCCCAGCATCAGGGTCTTTTCTGTTGAGTTGGCTTTTCTCATCAGGTGGCCAAAGTATTAGAGCTTTAGCGTCACTTCTTCCAGTGACTAGTTGGGATTAATTTCCTTTAGGATCTACTGGTTTGATTTGGTTTGACTGGTTTGACAAGACTTGATATGCTACTTTAGTGATGAAGCCACCTCCTCCAATAGAGAGGACCTAGGAGTTAGGACCAGAAGACTTGTATTCTAGCCCTGTTTCTACTGTAACAAATTATCTAACAGTCCACTCTTTGCCCTCAGTAACTTCTGTGAACCAAAGGACTTAAATAAATCACTTGTTTATAAATCAACATTTAAAGTTCCCTGCCATTTTAAATGAGCTTCCCTGGTCTTGCTCCTGACCCTCACTATGCTCCAGGCATATCAGTCTTTTAGCTGCTTATTTATGGCTGTTCTTTCAATTTTTGAACCTTTGTGCATGCCATTCTCTCTCTGCCTGGAAAATGCCTTTCCCTCTACTTGTCATCTGATTTGATATTCAGATTTCAGTTTACATATCTCTTCCTCAGCAAAGCCTTTCTTGCATTGTCTATCTAAATTAGGTTGCGCTTGTCATATCTCTCAGAACACTTTTGTTTCTCTTTAGGTTGATTATCAGAATTTGTAGTCTATATAATATAACATGCACATACTATGAGCCAGGCAGCATTCTAAGTACTAGCGATACAGCAGTGAAAAAGCAATCATTCCTGACCTCACTAGAGCCCTAGGAACTTTACTGAAGTAGTGGATTCCTGAATTTTCATGAGGTTTATCTCCCACTTTCTGGTATGTGTCTTCTGAGGCATTAAGCAAACTTGCTACATGCTCCTCACTGGGTCCTTCAAGTACCTTGTCCTATGGAAGAGCAAGACAACCAAAGTCCTAGCAGATCAGAACATGATACAAAGCTGAGGAGCTGACATAGCCCTGTGGGAAGACGTAGATGTACTGCTGCTGCTGACAGGTGAAGTAGTGTGCTTCTGGTGATCGTTACTAATTGGTATAGAGAAAAAATAGCCTGCCCAGATTAACAGCAGTTCACCAGTTGCAAGGAGCTATGCTAATCTGCTCTAATAATCAGTAAAAGCAGATCTAATTGGAATCCCTGCTTGAATAAATTTTCATAATCAATTATCAATCTCTAAAATTATGTTTTCTGCACAGATCAAGCAGAAGACTTGAAAGAGAAATGTATCAGACTCATGCTTCTGGAAAAAAATGGATTTAGATGTACTTTACCTATTTCTTCTTCTAATTATAACTAAAATCATTGGCTGAAATACATAAAGCAGCTATCATAAGACTCTGAAAGTTGGGGAAAAGAAGGTGGCCTGACCAAACTCTTTGGGACTTGAAAAATGGCCCAGCAGTGAGTTTCAAGAGGTTTTATTTTGCCTCCTGTGTATCCAGGCCTCAGTGCAAGAGAATCCTACTCTCACTAGCCAAATGGATGGGAGAAGCGGGACAAAATCCATCCTGCTCCAGGTGAGCACCATGAAAAGAGACACACCTCTCCCCATTGTCACTCTTTCTGGCCACGTCTATGGGCTGGAGCTCCTATGACACTGCAGTGACACCAGCAGAGGCAGCTGTCCCCTAACCTGGCGCCGCGCAGACTGCGAGCGTGTGCGCTGTTGACTGTTGCTGCGCTACACTAAGCCAACAGCTGCAGAAAGGGCAGCGCGCTGCTCCTGCACAACTGGTGATGGGGTGAGAAGCAGAAAAGAGAACTGGAAAGCAGGAGTCTTTAAATCTGTGTATGAAGTCCTGGGCAGACCTTTGAGCAAACCATCTATGAAGTTGACCATAATCAACACAGCACACTGAACTATGTATGGACTACTGCCCAGGTTTCAGATTGGCTTCTGGGTTGCACCCAAGTGGGACAGACCAGAATAGCACTGCAAAGGCTTTGAAAATGAATTGACATTTGAAACACAGCCCACAAAACTGGGCCAGGACATGCATTTTGAACCTAAACAGTTTGGCTGTCTTCTAAAATGGAAGATCTAAATAGGAGCCAGAGTCTCATAATATTCAAAGTGTATTGGATACAATGCAGAATGCCTTGTCATATCAAGAACAAGGAATATCCTCAATCTGAATGAGAGATATAAAGAACAGAGCCTCAAGGACAGGTGAGACTATAACAAAAGATCCAACATTCACATCACTGAAGTCCCAAAAGGGGAAGATAAAAAGAGGGAAGGGCCACAGAAAGAAAATAGTGTCAGAAAATTTCCTAAATTTGGCAAAAAATACAAACCTACCTACATATTTAAGAGCTGATGAAGGTGAAAGGGGAGAGTGAAAAAGCTTGAAACTCAACATTTAAAAAACTTAAATATTAGTGTTTTTATGGGCCTATGTCTCAGGCTGTGAACTTCCAAGTGTTTCTCCAGTGATAAACCTTCCTCACTCATGCTCCTGCCCCATACTTCTTTCCCGGGTTGTAGCCTTCAAGCCTATTTCCTTGAAGCCGTAAACCCTTTTGACCTTTATTCCCCCCTCTCATTTTGTAAGGCCAGAAGGCTGGAGGGGGCTGGAGTGGAAGGAATTCCCTTCCCCAGCTGGGATAAAAGCTCTGGTAAAGTCCTTTACTTTGGAGAGTAGGTATTTGTCATAAAGGTGGATCTAGGTATATGGCACACTGATTACTCTTTCTCTTCCCCTACCAGTGCTATGAGCAGATATTTCTTGGATTTCCACCGTACATATGGTGGTGGGACTCCTGGAAGTAAAACCTATGAAAGTGTGAGAGCTCCACTAAGACTGTAGTTCCCAAGAATTTTAAATTAGTCCTTTTTAAATCAGTCCACACTCAGCATTCAACAATTCATGATAATTGCCATTACATGTTCCTACCAGTTTAAAGTTCCAGTGGCTTCTACTCCAGGTAATCAGATCTTGGCTGTGTTTCTCTGTATGAGTCTGCTCATCAGATTTCACAGTGGCATGTTTGCCCCGAAGTGTCAGTTTTCAGATGTGTCCAAAAGTTAGTTTGTTTACCTTTTTCTTATTGTAAGAACAGGAGGCATGACTTCCATGCTCTTTATACAGTAGAACTGAAACCAGAATCCCAAATCTCCATTTATAATCTAACTTTCATAACATCTCACTGTGATGTGTGAACTAGAGTGATTTGGTTTGTATCTGTACGGTTTGTTGTTGTTGTTTAGTCACTAAGTCATGTCCGACTTTTTTGCAACCCCAGGCAAAAAGTAGCCCACCAGGCCCCTCTGTCCATGGGATTTCCTAGGCAAGAATACTGGAGCGGGTTACCATTTCCTTCTCCACTGCAAGGCTTAGCATTATCTTAGAACAAAGTTCTTATAATCCACCCAAAGTCTGGGTATTTTCCATTCTTTAGCTTATTAGTCAGGGTTCTCTGGAGAAACAGAATCAATTTCATAGGCATGTATATACACACTGATGTTCTTCAGTCGCCCAGTTGTGTTCAGTTCTTCACCACTCCATTGACTGCAGCATGCCAGGCCTCCCTGTCTCTCACCATCTCCTGGAGTTTGCCTAAGTTCATGCCCATTGCATATCTATCTATCTATCTATCTATATCTATATCTATATCTATCTATATATATATATATATATATAGAGAGAGAGAGAGAGAAGAGAATATATATATATAACCAGGAATTGGTTCATGATATTACAGAGGCTGGTGAGTCCAAAATCTTCCCTAGCAGGCTTGTAGGCTGCCGACTTAGGGAAGAGCCACTGCTCAAGTCCAAAGGCTATCAGGATGGAGCCAATGTTGCAGTTCAAATCCAAAGACTGTCTTCTGCATAATTCCCCCTTGCTCAGAGGAGATACATCTTACATTCTATTCAGCGTTTCAGCTGATTAGTTTAGGCCCACTCACTTTATGGCTGGTAATCTGCTTTACACAGTCAATTGATTTAAATCATTAACTTATCCAAAAGCATTCTCATGGAAACATCTAGAATAATGTTTGACCACATATCTGGGCACTGTGGCCCAGGAAAAATTCGTATATAAGATTAACCATTACACTTGGAAAATGGCCACAGCTATCTTTGGAGGAGTTTAGGAGGAAGACTTACAGTATATACTTATAGCAGGGTCAGAAAGTCTTTTCTCAAGGATTCTTTCTTAAGATCCTCATCATCTAAGATGCTCTGGGTCTACAAAACCAACTAAAGTAAGAGAACTAGTTGAGAGTCTAGGTTGCTTATTTGGGTGACATATCAAATTTTGGTTCACCAGATTAAGATTTTCATAGACTGCTCATTAATTAGTGAACACCAAAGATCCCTGTGGACCAAGTCTGATTAGCTCTCTAACTCCATCATTATCATTGAAGTCAGGGGGCCCATTTCAAAAGTGACATCTTCCACCATCATCTCAAGATGTGAGGGCACAGGAAGTACAGAACTTTTCAAGAATAAGGCTGCTCCTCTTGAACCAATGGATTTCTTTAGGTAAAGTTATTGTCCCCTATGCCTTACTGAGGAATACACTGAAAGGGTTGAAGAGTAAGTTGCACTTGATGAATCCAACACTCTTGTCTCACCAAGTCTTTGTTTTGGTTTAAATTTTTATTGGAGTATAATTGCTTTACAATGTTGTATTATTTTATGCTGTACAGTGAAGTGAATCAGATATACATATACATATATCCCCTCTTTTTTGGATTTCCTTTCCATTTAGGTCTCCACAGAGCACTGAGTTCCCTGTGCTATATGGCAGGTATTCATTAGTTATCTGTTGGGAAGCCTGTTTTATACACAGTGGTGTATATATGTCAGTCCCAATCTCCCAGTTCATCATCCCACCCTCCCTTTCCCTTCTCCATGTTAGGTTCATACGTTTGTTCTCTACATCTTCGTCTCTGCTTTGCAAATAAGTTCATCTGTACCATTTTTCCAGATTCCACATGTATGCATTAATATATGAGATTTTTCTCTTTCTGACTTACTTCACTCTATATGACAGTCTCTAGGTACATCCATGTCTGTGCAAATGGCAGTTTTGTTCCTTTTAATGACCGAGTAATTTTCCGTGGTATACATGTACCACATCTTTTTTATCCATGCCTCTGTTGATGGACATTTAGGGTGCTTCGAAGTCTGGGCTATGATAGTAAATATTGCTGCAATAAACATTGGGGTGTATGTATATTGGAATTATGGTTTTCTCCAGGTGTATGCCCAGGAGTGGCATTGCTGGGTCATATGGTAGTTCTAGTTTTAGCTTTTTAAGGAACCTACATTCTGTTCTCCATAGTGGATGTATCAATTTACAGTCCAATCAACAGTGCAGGAGGGTTCCCAATTCTCCACACCCTCTCCAGCATTTATTGTTTGCAGATGTTTCTTCTTAAATGATGGCTATTCACCCATGTGGGGTGATACTTCACTGTAGTTTTGATTTGCATTTCCCTAAGAGATGGAAATACCAGACCACTTTATCTGTCTTCTGAGAAACCAGGGTGCAGGCCAATAAGCAACAGTTAGAACCGGACACAGAACAATTTACTGGTTCCAAACTGGGAAAGGAGTATGTCAAGGCTGTATACTATCATCCTGCTTATTTAATTTATATGCAGAGTATATCATGTGAAATGCCAGGCTGGATGAATCACAAGCTGGAATCAAGATTGCCAGGAGAAATATCAATAACCTCAGATGTGCAGATGACACCACCCTTATGGCCAAAAGCAAAGAAGAACTAAAGAGGCTCTTGATGAAGGTGAAAGAGGAGAGTGAAAAAGCTGGCGTAAAACTCAGCATTCAAAAAACTAAGATCTTGGCATCTGGTCCCATCACTTCATGGCAAATAGATGGGGAAACTGTGGAAACAGTGTCAGACTTTATTTTTTGGGGCTCCAAAATCACTGCAGATGGTGACTGCAGCCATGAAATTAAAAGACGTTTGCTGTTTGGAAGAAAGGCTATGACAAACCTAGATAACATATTAAAAAGCAGAAATATTACTTTGCCGACAAAGGTGCATCTAGTCAAAGCTATGGTTTTTCCAGTAGTCATGTATGGATGTGAGAGTTGGACTGTGAGGAAAGCTGAGCACCGAAGAATTGATGCTTTTGAACTGTGGTGTTGGAGAAGACTCTTGAGAGTCCCTTGGACATCAAGGAGATCAGACTAGTCAATCTTAGAGGAAATCAATCCTGAGTATTCATTGGAAGGACTGATGCTGAAGCTGAAGTTCCAATACTTTGGCCACCTAATGTGAAGAATTGACTCATTGGAAAAGACCTTAATGCTGGGAAAGATTGAGGGCAAGGGGAGAAGGGGATGACAGAGGATGAGATGGTTGGATGGCATCACTGACTCAGTGGAGTTGAGCAAACTCTGGGAGATAGTGAAGAACAGGAAGGTTGTTAGCATGCTGCAGTCCACGGGGTCGCAGAGTCAGACATGACTTAGTGACTGAACAATAATAATTAGTGATATTGATCATCTTCTCAGGTGCCTCTTAGCCATCTGTATGTCCTCTTCAGAGAAATGTGTAGTTTAGTTAGGTCTTCTGTCCATTTTTTGATTGTGTGGTTTTTTTTTTTTGAGCTGCATGAGTTGTTTGTATATTTTGTAGATTAATCCCTTGTCTACTGCTTCATTTGCAAATATTTTCTCACATTCTGAGGGTTGTCTTTTCATCTTGTTTATGGTTTCCTTTGCTGTGCAAAAGTTCTTAAGTTTAATTAGGTCCCATTTGTTTATCTTTGTTTTTATTTTCATTACTATAGGAGATGAGTCAAAAAAGATCTTGCTACAATTTATGTCAAAGAATGTTCTGCCTATATTTTCCTTTTAGAGTTTTATAGAGACCAGCCTCACATTTAGATTTTTAATTCGTTTGGGTTTATTTATTTTTTGGGGGGAGTATTTTTGTGTATGGCGTTAGGGAGTATTCTAATTTCATTCTTTTACATGTAGTTATCCAGTTTTTCTTTTTTGGCCGTGAAGCTTGTGGGATCTTAATTCCCCAACTAGGGAATGAACCTACGTCCTCAGCAGTGAAAGCGTAGTGTCCTAATTACAGGACCACCAGGGAATTCCCTCTTCTGATGTCTTTGGATCCTTTCTTCTCTATTAAGCCAAGAAAGTTCTAGTATCTTAATCTAATTTAATGAAGGCCATAATTGAGTTCTTTGGTGGCTCAATGGTAAAAAAAAAAAACAAAAAACAAAACCTGCCTACTAATGCAGGAGGCTCAGGTTAGATCCTTGGGTCAGGAAGATCCCTTGGGGAAGAAAATGGCAACCCAGTCCAGTATTCTTGCCTGGGAAATCCCATGGACGGAGGAGTGTTGAGTGCTACCATCCCCGGGGTTGCAAAAGAGTTGGACATCAACTCATCGACTAAACAACAACAATAATAATTTGAGCCTGATTTCAGTCAACGATCTCAGCGGACCCTTAGAGCCACTCCTAACTGATCTTGAATTAATACACTAAATCCAGAATATCTAGTGCTGCAAACACACGAATAATTTCGATTTTATATTCCTTCTTCCTTGGTCTAGAACTCACCCCTACAGAGAAATTCTCCAACACTAATGTACTGTAGCAATGTCTTACAACTGTTTCCCTGTGTAAGTGTCTCCTCTGGTGTCAGACATCTTACTCACCTTCCTAGAGTATGTTGCAATCTGACTCTCCCTGTGGATCTAGAGGTAAAGAAGCATTGGCATACCTCTGTAAGGTTGATTTTTTACTGAAGCCATTACAGAATCTTCAAGCAAGGGAAGGCTAGGGAGGCAAGGAATTGCCAGCATCTCAAAGAGGGGAGAAGGGAGTGTTTCAGGTGGCAAAGGGGACTCAGTGGCATTTGAGGGTTTAAGATAATCAAATTCAACCCAAATTACCATGATGTCCCCATTCCAAGTCTTGGGGTTTTAAATTAATCCCAAACTTTCACATATGAGCCCTAATAAAGCTGTGAATTCAACTTTTATGATAATTTGGTAATCAGGAGGATCAAACAGTGAGTTTGATTGTGGTGGCTCAGAGGGTAAAGTGTTTGCCTGCAACGTGGGAGACTCGGGTTCAATCCCTGGGTCGGGAAGATCCCCTGGAGAAAGAAATGGCAGCCCACTCCAGTACTCTTTCTTGGAGAATCCCATGGATGGAGGAGCCTGGTAGGCTGCAGTCCATGGGGTTGCAAAGAGTCGGACACAACTGAGCAACTTCACTCACTTTCTCCCTGAAGCTACAGAAGTTATAGAGCTTGAAATTCTCTAGTTCTCTGAGAAGTTATTTCATTTTTTAAATTAAAAATAATTTTTTAAAGTCTTCATTGAATTTGTTACAATATTGCTTCTGGTTTTTTTTTTTTTTTTGGTATGATCCTAGCTCCTTGTCTAGGGATTGAACCTGCACCCTGTGCATTGGAAAGTGAAGTCTTAACCACTGGAACTGCCAGGGAAGTCCCTGATCTGTCATTTTGCTGGATAGACTCTCCATGGCATTCAGAAGCAACTAGCCCTCTCTATAGTCCTTGTTAGATCATTCCCACCAGAAGGGTCTAATCTAGCAACTATTTGGTCTAGCAAAGACTTGTCTTCAATAGGAAATTTATTCCCCACTGATATCTATATTTTTAATTTATTTATTTTATTTTTGGCTGTGCTGGGTCTTTGTTGCTGTGCGGGCTTTTCTCTAGTTTTAGCAGGGAGGGCCTACTCTCTAGTTGTGATGTGTGGCTTCTCATTGCAGTGGCTTCTCTAGTTGCAGAGCATGGGCTCTAGGGCACTCAAGCTTCAGTAGTTTGGGTTCCGGGGCTCTAGAGTGCTGCCTCAATAGTTGTGGCACAAGGGCTTAGCTGCTTTGCTTGGGATCTTCCTGGATCAGGGATCAAACCCATGTCTCCTGCATTGGCAGGCGGTTTCTTTTTTCACTGAACCACCAGGGAAGCCCCAGACTGATAATTTAAATAATTTACCATTTCTGCCTAAGACTATCATGATCTCATTCTCCACTGGTGATAACATTATCATTGACTTCAAACAGAATTGGGCCAGATAGCTAATCCCTTTAAGCTAAAGCTACTTTTGGGTTCAGTTAAGTCTTTGTTAAAGTTTATTTAGGAAAACAAACAAAACACTCAAAATATTTCAAGCAATACCTGGATTAAAGTACTAGGAATAGGTGCATGTAGAATCACTGGAAGGACTGGAAAAGCAAGAGACAGGGTAGATGTGTGAGTAAAGTCGCTCAGTCGTGTCCGACTCTTTGCCACCCCATGGACTGTAGCCTACCAGGCTCCTTCCCCCATGGGATTCTCCAGGCAAGAATCCTGGAGTGGGTTGCCATTTCCTTCTCCAGGGGATCTTCCTCGCCCAGGGATCGAACCAGGGTCTCCCACATTGTGGGCAGACGCTTTAATCTCTGAGCCACCAGGGTAGATAGAACACCATTATCTTCAGGTCAACCACTGAAGCTCTAGTCCAGGACAGCAAGAAACTTCTGCTGCTTCCTAGGTTGGAAAATCACGGGATGTTTCCATTGGTGAACACAGCTGCCTTGCTGCACAAACGTGGATGGCTGATAAGGAATCACTTCATGTCTGCTGCCATCCATACATCTCTCTGCTGCTGTCAGAAAAACAAGAAAATGGTTTCTACTTTTATTCCATTTTCCAATTCTCACACAAGTGTATCTTGTTGACAGAAGACTAACATCTAGAAGCCTGGAGCCAATCTGGGAATTATAGTTCTTTCGCTTCCAGCCCCTCTGATCCATAGAGAATAGTCAAGAATGGGGAATAAATGCACACTGCTTCTGTCTTATCCCATGGCAACTAGCACCAAGGATATCCCAACTTTTATGAAGGCTGTAATTTCAATTCCAAACTAGTGAAAAACTTAAAAGATATTCAGCCAGGCCTTCCTAGTTCACCACTCACCCCCTACCTGGCCTGCCACACACACACATTTTGCCTACAGTTTTCTGGTTTCAATTTTCCTGCCTCTCTGCCTACTCTCTGTGCCTGTGAGTTACAGAACCCAGGGTGTGCAGAATAAGACTGAAAGAGGAAGCTTAGAGGAGAAAGAGGACAGGTTCTGTTTTTCCCTAATCTTAGTACGCCTAATAATGTTCTGTCCTTCACTCTTCCTCCTATTAGGAGAGTTGGAATTCTGAAAGCTCATTCTGGTAAAAATCTCAAGAGATAGCTAGAGAGATTTGATTTCCAAAATATCCAGGTATAAATAATATTTCAACTAAGATGACAGTGCAAAATGTATACCTTTGTATCTTTGCATTTTTTATATCACACACACAAACACACAGCCACACACACACACACACACACACACACACACACCCCGCGGGGGGAGAGAGCAGGGCGGGAAAGGGGAAAAGAGAAAAGTTCAAGGCTAGTGTTACGGTTGTAGTTTCAATGTACGATCTCTTTTTAAATACTATCCAGCTCTGTTGGATGCGGAAACCGAAGCTCAGAGGTTGGATTACTTGTTCATGATTCTACAGCTATATAAGAACTCTCATCTGTGCATTATTGGTTTCCACGAGGTATGACAGGGAGATACCCTAAAATTAAGAGACTAACTCTATGAGTTTGGCCTCCCTGTCGGAATCACCTTCCATTTCAGCTGAATCCCCCAGGCACTTCGCCTGTGCCCTCGGGCACCGAGCGCAGGGAGCTCCCGGTCCTTGCATCCACTAGAGATGGAGCAGGGGTAACTGAGGATGGAAGGCTCTGCGAGACGAGCCGCGGGAGCCCGCGGAGGGCCTGAGGAGGGGGTAGGGAAAGGGGGCAGGGTCTGCCCTGCCCCGCCCTTCCGTTCACTCTCATTGGCCGTGCGTTCACTGGGCCTATCCCACTGCCCACCCCCAGAACGACGCTTAAAGTGTGCGAAGCAGGTGCTTCGAGAGGAGTAACAAGTTTGCGCGCGTGTCCGGGATTGGCGTGGCACCCATTCATTGCCTCTGAACATCCATCTGTCCCTTCGGTCATCCTTCGGGAAGGGGCTCCAGCCACCTGGGGGCAGCCGCCACCCAGGGGACTACGACCAGAAAAAGAGCAGAAAGCCCGGCTGAGCCTCGCGGGCCCAGGCAGGGGACGGTGACGACCACCATGCAGACGTGCGCCAGGGCCTGGGGGCTGCGTCTGGGTTGCGGAGTCGGGGGCGGCCGCCGCCTGGCTGGAGGAGCTGGCCCCCGGTGGGCGCCGAGGGGCCGTGACAGAAGTAGCGGCGGCGGGGATAGCGGCGGGGCCGGGGCCTCGCGCCTCCTCGAGCGCCTCCTCCCCAGACACGACGACTTCGCTCGGAGACATATCGGCCCCGGGGACAAAGACCAGAAAGAGATGCTACAGGCCCTGGGGCTGGCGGTAAGGACCCCAACCCAGCTCTCCCGGGCCTCACCCCCGCCCCGCCTTCAGCCCGCACGGCCTCCTGGCCCCCACCAGAAGCCCCGCTTCGCTTCACTTGGGACCTGCACCCTGGTCCGGGGCTCTGGTGCGGAAGCCAGCGCGCGTGCTCGGTCCGCGTGCCCCAGACTTCTCCCACCAGCTTACTTTCTCCTCCACCAGCTCACTTTCTCCTCCACCAGCTCTTCGCGCCTCAAAATCGTATATTTTACAACCTAGTTCGGCCCTGCTGATGAGCTCTAACTTTGCAAGAGAAGGACCCCCCGATTTATCCAGTTATTCCCGATTGCCCACCGAAATCCAAGCCAGAGTGGCCGAATTACTACCCTAATTATTCCGCCCCCCCCGAGTGATTTTTGGTTTGTTAAAGTTGTCCTTTTTAAAAAGAAACTCTTTTTAAAAATTAGACCATTTAAGTGAAGTCCCCACAAGCCTTTGTATATGCAAAATACAGAGGTGACTTTTAGCTCAGAAGCACTTTCCTCTGCCTTCAGTGTTCACGAGCTTGCATTTTAATTTTAGAGCGTTGATGAACTGATCGAGAAGACCATCCCTGCCAGCATCCGCCTGAAAAGACCCTTGAAAATGGATGACCCTGTCTGTAAGTAACCGGGAGACTCCATTTGCTCTGGCCTGTTTTGTCTTCTGTGGTTTCTGAAAGTCCATCTGTGGGTCAGCATGGCTCAGGAGGGAAACTGTTTATTAAGATAAAACAGTGCTGGGTACCGCACGGGGCGGGAGAGGGTGCAATATATTCGGCTCCCTGGAATAGTCCTCTGTCTCAGCTCTCCGCAAGGAGCCAGCAAACTTCCTGGGGCGGGGGCGGGGTGGGGCTGGGGAAGGCAGTGCACAAGCAAGTGTGGAGGATTCCCAACTCGCCAGGCACCTGTCCAGGTATGATTCGCCCATCCTTTGGCTTGGGAGTTGTCCTCACTTCTCTGCAGATGGGGATACTCAGAAGGGAAAAAAGAACGCCTACAGTCTTGAAATAGGGGAGTGACAAAAATGGGAGACCCAGACATCTGGCCTCCTACCTCAAGGTTATTTATATCACAGTAGCTTCCAATTGTTCCATCTCAGATCCAAATTTTATTATTTATACCCACTGAAGGGCACCAGTACTTTTAAAGTCTGAATGATTTTTAAGAAATCTTAATTTACCCATAGACTCTCTTAGAATTTTATTTTATATTTAAAAATATTTTAATGGTCTCAAGATTATTTGACATCTATGACTGAGCAAGAATTCACACAACACACACAAAATTCAAGTGGAGAGGCAGAGCTGAATTTTTTTTTTTTAATAGGAAAGTATTCTCCTGGTTTTGAATCATAAAAATGCTGTCTTCTGAGGTCAAGGGAAGAGAAGACAATTGGTTTACTTTAGGTCTGGGGACAGAAAAGATATGTGGAAAGTAGGCTTTATTTTGTTTTCAAGTATACAACTTGAGTTATGAAGCAGGTCCAGCCCCCAGCTGACTGATGCTATAATTCAGGCTGTGCTGTGGGCTGCTCCCTTTATTGGTGTCATATCTGAACCATTTCCCCTGATGGAAGGGACCTTGTTCATAGAAGAAAATATGAACTTTTTGTCCGCTTGAACTGATTGAGACCTGGGGATGCCTGGAAGCCTTATCTATTTCAACTTTAGGAAGTCAGATTCATTGGATGTTTAGCATAGTTATATGTTTTTAAAGCAAATCATCAGTGAATATTTTAACAAATAAATTTCTTCCTGAGTCTTTCAAAGTCACAAAATGCTTAGGTCAGCCCTTTTACTATGTACTGTAAAATGTTCTTTAAGAGCATCAGAGTCTAGGAACCATGGCCAAGTCATCTAGCCTCTTGTAGTGTCACTGCCTGTTTCCAGCTGAATAATTTGAACCTTGGGAGATTCCATTTCTCCCCCTTCCTTTGGAAGCAGACTTCTGATAAGTAATTTATAATTTATGTGTAAACTTTAAACCCAGCTTCTGTGAAGTTTGGGGCTGCTTCCATCTGGTTAGACTGAGGTGACTCAGAAAATATTGCACTGGCAGGAGTCTCCCTTGCCCTGAAGTAGAATGGTTCTCCCAACAAAGCTTGCTTCCTGGAAGTGAGCTGGGAGTGGGGATAGGGAGGATGGGGGTGCAGAATGGATCAGAAAGGCATCAGTGTTTTACTCTGCAATGGTTATTGAATGTGCTCCACGTGGGGAGAGCAAATTGGTGCAGGTAATCTCTAGTAGAAGCGTTTTCATTTACTAGTGGAGCAGCGTGATCCAAACCTGGTTTCACACAAAAGCTGAGTGCCCGTGTTCTACCATAATCAGAGGAATCCTAGACCAAATATAGGTTCACTGGGTAGAGAGAAAACTAAGAGCTAGTACATGTCTTAAATCCCTCATTGCTGAATAAAAGAAGATTGTGAGAGCTGTAAGCAGTATGGAGATACTTGGGTTCTTATTTATAACTTTATGACCTCAAACCATTATGTAGTACTTAGCATGTACTGGGCTTTAAAAACATTTTTAAAATGTTTTTCATATATTAATTAAATCCTTATTACAACCCTATGAGGTAACTGTCATTATCAACTCTGACTTAAAATGAACAAACCAGTCCTTCCCTAGTGGTCCAATGGTTAAGACTCTTCGCTTCCAACGCAGGGATCTCTGGTCAGGGAACTAGGATTCTACATGTGTGTGGCGTGGCCCAAAATAAATACAAAAACCATGACATACAGGGGGTAAAAATCATGCCCAACGTCACCACTGGTAAGCAGTGGAGGCAGAATTCAACGCATACAGTGCAGGCCCTGTTCACACTGCAGTCCTCTCCATTGTCCCCTAAAGTAGAAAATCCTTGTCCTGACGCTTCCTCAGTATCCAGTTTACAGGTGTGCACAAGCCCAACACACTGGAATCACTCCACCAGCTGCCCTAGTGGAAATGCCACAGTAGGCTGAGAGCCCAGGTCTGAGAACACTCAGGCCCACTGCCAGGGCGAGGGAAGGGGTAAGAGAGGTGCAGGGTCAGAGCTGGGTGTAGAGTAGTAATGCTCTGTTGGATGAGGGCAGGGGAGACTGCTGTAGCCAGAGGGAACAGATTGTACAGGACAGAGTAGGCTGACAGAGTCAGGGAAGCATGGATGGTTCGGCTGTCATGCAGGAGGCTCCCCCTCCCCTCGGACATGTAAGGAAGTGCCTTGAAAGAATGCCTTGATCTCAGTCTTGATCTTCACAGTAAGCCATACTTAAAGCTACTTGTTCATCCCATTCAAGTGAACCCCCACCCTCCACTGGCATACACAAAGGAAAAAATGAGGATTTATGTCAATGGAAACATTCGTTTCTCCAGATGGTGCCATTATGAATGATTTTAGACTTCTTTTTATTCTTCTGTTTTTTCTAGATTTTCTACAGTAACTATGTATTTATTTTGCAATTAATATAAAACTTAAAATACTTTATGAATCGCACTGCTCACTTTCAGCTATGATATGTTTCTCTGTGTAGTATTTTCAGTGAAGTCATCTCAAGTGAACCAGACTGAAGTAGCCCTCAGGTTTACAGAAAATTGCACATTGCTTATTATGAGCATCCTTATTAGGAAGAGAGAGGAAACACTAAACCCTTAAATGTTCAAGTTATTTGACCTGAACTGGGCAGCTGAGCTGTCAGAATGGACTTTTGATGGAATATTGTTTAGAGTGATTTTAACAAATGGTTAATGGAGGGCAGTGAGCAAAGGGTGCAGTGTTGTGCAATGCAGCTGCAGGTGGCAACTCTGTCACCCAGGTGACCCACTCTTCTGAACTGACCCCAAGGACACCGACAGGGCATCTGTTCTCCTGGCTGTGGATATCAGTTATCTTTCAGCTGGACTAAGTCTGTGGTCAGGTGCAGCCTGCAGTCTGTGACAAATCTCTCCTTTGGCCATTTCTGGCTTCTTGAGATCCCAGCATATATGAATTATTATTTCATCTTTAGGATAATTCTGATGGATTCTTCTTATACAACTGTGGAAATAAACAAAGACCAGCCAAAGGAGAAAAGCAAAGGCAGTTTATTCTGAACTTGCTATAGAAGTCAGCCTTTTGTTTTACAGAGGAGTAGGAAGGCCTTCAGGAGGACCCTGTTGGCCTGAGCAAGATGTAGGTAGGCCAACAAAAGCAAGTCTTCCATCTAAAGCAAGATTTTCCTTGTGATTGCTTAAGGCTGTTTGTTCAGCTTTGTCTGGTTGGTTCTAGATTGGAAGCAGGGACCAAGATTAGTGAAGTTGTCAGTTATTAATCAAGACCTGGCTCTTTTGGGCCAATTGCTAGAGAAGTTATTGTTTATTTTCTGCCATTGTCGCTGGAGATAGCAAAAGACAGCTTTCTGCAAGTCTAGTCTGTAGCAAGCTGGCTCAGGGGTGGTTTATTGTGGATTAGGGGGTTGGTTTCCTGAGCAGGTTGCTGCAAGTGGTAGGTGAAAATTTTATAGTTATATATGGTCTGGCCATTATCTGTTTGTATGTTTAGACTCTCATAGTAGTCTGTTGTCCTTATATTTTTGTCATTAATTCTTAAGGGGCAGACCCCTACTGATCTGACCGAAAGCTTGTACAGTCAACCTATTATCTAAATTGTGAGTGTTTATGACTGTTTACTATTGGCAAGGCATTGCGAGGATAAATGTATGAATAAACATAATCACTATCTTCAGTGGGCTTACGTCTTAATGTGACTTGAGTTCAAAAGTTTAAATGTCCAAGATGTCATAAGAACTATGAATAAAATGCTGTAAATGTACAGAAATGATGTGAAGTTGAATAGAAAAACTGGGATTTCTGAAAGCAGTGTAAAAAGTTGAAATATATCTTTTATAGATCTCTCCTCTATCTACAGAAACAAAGACAATATCTTTTTATTGACTATGTATTTTTTTTGTGTGTAAATATGTTATTATAAGAAGGAGAAAACTCAAAAAGGCAGCACCTTCAGTGAGAAAAATAAGATGGCAAAATTCAATGTGCTGGGCATGATTACAGAATTATTTGCATATTATTATAGTCTCATCTTTGATGGCATCTTAATAGAATAATTACACTGATGATTTGGGGGATTCTGGGATATTTTTTAACACCACGAAGCAGTATTTCAATTCTCAGGGGGCATCCTACAATTTAAATCACTTCTGACACTGTCTACCTGCATATAGCATCAGACTTCACATATTAACCCCCCATGACTGCCCCCACTTCAGATGTCAATCACAAGTCAGGATTGTCACCTGTGCTTCTGACCTGTGCTCAGTCCCTCAGTTATGTCCACCTCTTTGCAACCCCATCAACTGTAGCTCACCAGGCTCCTCTGTTCATGGAATTTTCCAGGCAAGAATATTGGAGCAGGTCGCCATTTCCTCCTCCAGGGGATCTTCCTGACCCAGGGATTGAATGAGTCTCTTGTGTCTCCTGCATTGACAGGCAGATTCTTTACCATTGCAGCACTGACTAATGAGCTATAAGTTGGATTCCTTCCTCTTGTTCAATTAATTTGCTAGAGTGGCTCACGAAATACACAGAAATGTTTCCTTATGTTTACCAGTTTATTAGAAGGATGTTATAAGGGATACAGGTGAATACCTGAATGAAGAGATACATAGGAGAGGCGAAAGGTACAGAGGGTGGCAGAGGATGAGATGGTTAAATACCATCACCAATTCAATGAACATGAATTTGAGCAAACTCCGGGAGATAGTGAAGGACAGAGAAGCCTGGCATGCTGCAGTCCGTGGGGTTGGACATGACTAAACAACAACATAGGGTGGGGTCTGAAAGGGTCCCAAGCACAGGAGCTTTTGTCCCCATGGGACTGGGATGCATCCCTTTCCCACCACAGGAATGTAGTAGCCATTCTAGAAGCTCATCAAATCTGTTGTTTTTATAGAGCTTACTCTTCAGCTCCTATGCCCTTCCTACTGTAGAGGTCAATGGGTGGCCCTGAGAGTTGACCTTTCTAGTCACTTGGCCTTTCTGCTGACCAGCCCTGTGCTGAGGCTACTTAGGCACCCCACCCTCATCTATGACACCACCCTTATAGCAGAAAGCGAAGAACTAAAGAGCCTCTTCATGAAAGTAAAAGAGGAGAGTGAAAAGTTGGCTTAAAACTCAACATTCAGAAAACTAAGATCATGGCATCCAGTCCCATCACTTCATGGCAAATAGATGGGGAAACAATGGAAACAGTGAGAGACTTTCCTTTTGGGGCTCCAAAATCACTGCAGATGGTGACTGCAGCCATGAAATTAAAGGATGTTTGCTCCTTGGAAGAAAAGCTGTGACCAACCTAGATAGCGTATTAAAAAGCAGAGATTTCTTTGCCAACCAAGGTCCATCTAGTCAAAGCTTTGCACCAAGTGAGAAATCTCACTCTTTGTAAAGTATCATTTTGAGCATTAACATGTTTTGGACTATCAACTTAAATAAAGAGGTAAACTGAATAAAGAACCTAAATAAAGAGGTAAGCAAGCGCAAATTACCAGAAATTTGAGTTTATTTGGAAGTAGCAGAGGAATTACAGTTTGGGAGACACATGCTGTAGAAGCTGCAAAGTTAGTTGAAGGTCTAGGGTAGGTTGTGTTTGTGGGCAGGGAGCACAAAGAGAGGGCCATCCAGCTGGAACCCAGACAGTAAGTTTGTTGGCTTGATTATGGAGAGATTTTTGGTGGATGTTCGTTGGTCTGGAGATAAGTCCCAGCCTTGTAGAAATCAGGTATTTATAGGAAATCAATTTCTCAGTCCTCAAGTTCCATTCTTCCGAGGGAGCAGGTATGAGATTCTCCATTTTCATATCCTTAGATTCCATTTTGGATTGGAATCCTTTCACAGGACTTTCTTATTTTTTGACATACAAACATACAAACATGCTGACATAAGGTGATGAGGCACCAAATAGGTCATGTG
The DNA here is from genome assembly GCF_014754425.2 of Oryx dammah. Taxonomy (NCBI): domain Eukaryota; kingdom Metazoa; phylum Chordata; class Mammalia; order Artiodactyla; family Bovidae; genus Oryx; species Oryx dammah. The sequence goes on from NW_024070185.1 coordinate 37,551,707, forward strand.
ATTGAGACAAAGAACTTAAAATATAAAACAACTTTTTCCCCTTCACCTTGGTAAAGGATCATGGAATTCATCCAGCATCATCAAAGATTTTATATAAATGAAATTCTTTAACAATATTTTAAAGTATTGGTTCTTCTTTGGAAAAGGTGCTCTATTCCTTATCTCTTGCTTTATAAGAAATTACAAAACACTGGCTTAAAACAACAGCAAACATTTATTATCCTCATAGATTCTGAGGTCGGGAATCCAGAAGCAACTAAACCAGGGGGTTCTGGCTCTGAGTCACTCATGAGGTTGTGGTCCCACACTGGTGGATGCTCAACCAGAGCTGGAGGAGCCAGTTCCAAGATGGCTCATTCACATGGCTGGCAAGTTGGTGCTGGCTGTCAGTGGGAGGCCCTGGTGCCTCCTCACACAGGTCAGTCCACATTCTGCTTGAGTGAGTGTCTTCACAGCATGGCAACTGGATTCATGCAGAGCCAGTGATTCAAGAGAGAAGGAAAGCCAGGCAGAAGCTATCCTTTTTGTAACCTCACCTTGAAAGTCCTGTAGTATCATTTATATCATATTCTGTTCATTAGAGTGAGTCATTAAGATTGGTCCAAATTCAAGGGAAGGGGAATTAGTTTCTACCTTTTGAAGGGAGGAGTGTGTGAATAAGATTATAGACATAATTTTTTAAAATAGACATTCCTTTTCAGAGCGGTTTTAGGTTCACAGCAACATTGAGCAGAAAGTACAGAGAAGTCCTGTATAGCCCTCGCCTCCACATATGCAGAGACTCCTTCATTGTCAATATCTTCCACCAGAATGGTACATTTGTTACAACCAGTGGACCTACAGAGACACATCATCATCACCCAGAGTCTATAGTTCACGTTAGCGTTCCCTCTTGGTGTTGTACATTCTGTGAAATGGAGCAAATGTATACTGACATGTAGCCACCATTATAGTAGCATAAAGGGTTTTTCCCTGCCCTAAAAATCTTCTGCAAACATATTTTTTAAACTATCACATTCATCTAAATTAGCATATACTTAGTATTATAAATGATAATGAATTTTACCTAACTTTAAAAAATATTCAGTGCTATAAAAATGAAATCAATTATACCATGTTTTAAATATGGCATTACTCTTGAGGACTGTTAAGGTACATAGAGCCATTTGCTCATATCGTAAATCTCCCAGCCTAGTCCCCTTTGTTACCATCGGGTTATAAACTGTTGTCCTCAAATCTACATCTATGACCTTCTCCATCCACTTTCATGCCTTATTTATTGAGAAACTTCAATAGAAAATAAGATACTGCTTAGGCACTGAGAATGCAAGAGTCAGGAGGTAAAGGGTGATAAAGATATGATCCCTGACTGTAGGTTCAGATACTGAATAGCTCCTCAGTTCTACAAATAGGGTGAATGCTTGGGCTGAGGTTATGGCATGAACAAAAGGGTGGAAGTGTGAACATGCATGGTTATTTGAGGATGGAGAGTAAACTATGTATAGAATATTGAGCTGCCGAGACGTATAGAAAGCAAGGTATGGAGGGCCCAAAGCTGTGATAAAGGATTTGTTTTCCTGTACGTAATGGGGAGGCATTGACAGTTATTACAGAAGGAAGTATACATTCAAATTGTGTTTGGCCAAGTGCCTCTGAGATACAGGCAAGGGGACCAACTGGGAGCTTATTGGAGAAGTGAGAGGTGAAATTTTAAATGTGCGTTAGTTCAGGTCTACCTGGAAGCAGTCGCTACAAGGATATTAGATATGGAAAAGTGGGAGCAGGGGAAGACTGGGGAGCTTTTAGATTGTCAGGCAGGTGGAGAAGAGGGATGAAAAGAGAATTGGGTAAGAAAAATCAGAGACTGCGACACAGATCTAAAAAATTTTGGTCAGTCTGTGTGGAGTCCTCTAGCCAAAGGCATCCTCCAGAGGAGTCCCACATCTTTACAGAAGTGGGCCTGCATTCATTCTACTGGGCTTAGTAGTTGGCTGGGAGTAGCCTGGGAAGTATGCTTTGGTACAAACATGGTGGTTGGCCCAGAGGGGCAGCAGGTTGGACTGTAGGTCAGTTTCTAGGCTGAGTGTCTTGGGGTGATGGTGATATTAACAGCATGAACAGGAAGAAGAGGAGGGTCCTGGAGGAAGATGAGACTATGAGTCTTGTTTGAGCAGAATTGAATTTGAGGTGTTGGTGGAATATGCATTTGAAGAAGCTGAAGCAGTAGATGAAAATACAAGTCTAGAGCTCAAGAGAGAGACTAGAAATGGAGTTACAGATTTAGTGACTCTTCTGAATGAATTAATGAGAGTGAGCAAGATTTCCTAGTGATGGAGTATTGGGAAGAAAGTAGAAGCCAGGACATGGGGAAATAGAGCATGGGAAAGGATGGATTGCAGAGTAGCCTGAGATGAAGTAATCCAAGAGGCCAAAGGATAAGTCTTAAGTCAGGGCTTGTGGACTCAGTGTCAAATTCTGAACTTTTTTAGGGATCAGAGAGAAGAAAGTCTACCTGATGACGTTAGGACACCCTGTGATGGGAGGAGTTTAGGGGATACCTGTCTAATGATCTGAGTGAGAGACAGAGAGGGTAAGACTGAGTATTAGAAAAGTGAGAAAGTGAACATCTGGGTAGTGAGGAACCTAAATCACCTTGCATGGAAGACCTGCTGACATTTGTTATGAGTTTGTTTGTTTGTTTTCACTGTGTTGAGTTCTTTTTTTTTTTTTCACTGTGTTGGGTCTTAGCTGCTGTGCGTGGGCTTCCTCTAATTGCAGAGAGTGGGGTCTACTCTGGTTGTGGTGCATGGGCTTCTCATTGCGGAGCACAGGCTCTAGGCACACGGGCGTCAGTAGCTGCAGCATGCAGGCTCAGTATTTGTGGCTTGCTGTCTCTAGGGCATGTGGGCGTCAGTAGCTGCAGCCCTTGGGCTCCGTAGCTGTGGCTCGAGGGCCCTAGAGCATGCAGGCTCCAGCAGTTGTGGCACACCGGCTTGGCTCCTCTGCAGCATGTAGTGTCATCCCGTCCCAGGGATGAAACCCCTGTCCCCGGCATTAGCAGGTGGCTGCCAGCAAGGAAGTTCCCTGCTGAGATCTGATGCCTTGAATCTATAAAGTTTGCGAGGGTCCCCTCATCCAACATCATTTAGTGACAGGGGAGCAGAAACAGAAATGGGATGTCTGAGTTTAGCTGAGGTGGAGGATTGGTGAAGTCAAGTGGCCAAGGACTTCAAGGCCCACACAGGCTGGGAGATGTGAGGCACACTGGGGTGGAAGCTCAGTGACCACCTTATGGGAATGAGAGTAGGGGCCTGACCTGCTAACCTGAGTCAACTCAGAGCCTTAAGGAGGCTGGTCAACAGTGAGGTTGTGAGCTGCTTGTCAGAGGGTGGGTGCTCTGGCTTCTATTCCTTATGTCCTCTTTCCCCGCCACCAAATGACACTGTGCTTTGCTTTTAGAAATCTTAGATCTGGTTTTGACTACTGAGGTTTGTTTTACTTGTTAAACGTGCAGTATTTTAATAAAAATGCAAACTGAGGATTTACTTTGTAAGGTTTCTCAATGTCTATATCATCAATATACTAACTGATTAATCAATAAGGAAAGAAAATTTTGGAAAATATGAAATTATTGCAGTCACTGAACTTATTTCACAGAACTTGCTTCATAGCTGCAAATTTCTATTTAGAAATGTTTTTCTGAAGCTTGTGCCTTTAGGGATGTGAGAACAATTTGCACATTGATTTGTCTTCGTGGATTCTGTAATGCATGATTTGTTGTGAATATTGAGCTAATTATGTGTGGGAGTTTAGGTGAATTTTCATTCACTTGCATTTTCTGAGCACCTACTATATGCCTAGCAAACCATTATGCCCCTGCCCACAAAGAGGTTATAATTTAGTTGGTGAGATTCTGGGGTGGATTACAAATTTCTCCATATGCCTGTACTCTTTGTGTATCTGCTGGGTGAGAAGGTAGAACTGTAGGGACAAAGAGCCATCAGAAATGCAGATTGGACATGCCTTGGCTCCTCCAAGCTGGAAGTACCTGACAGAGTGTTCTAATTCCTGAGGGTCATAAGGGGCTAGGTGAGGTTGGGTGTTAATTGGCTGAGCAAAAAGATGGGAAAGAGCCTGGCAGGATTGGGGATGGGGCGTCAGGCCTGTGTGGTGCTGCCCAGACCACGTCCTGATACGTGGGATGGGCTCCCCATTCCCAGTCTTACAGAGTTTTCAGTTTAGAGTTTCCATGTCCTTCTGCAGCCCACTCCAGTATTCTTGCCTGGGAAATCCCATTGACAGAGGAGCCTGGCAGTCTACAGTCCATGGAATCACAAGAGTCGGACACGACTTAGCGACTGAACAACAGCAAAATTCTGCATTATGCAGAGCTTATGGGTTGGTTTACCTTCCTGGACTGAACAGATTCTATGATTCAACAGACTGTGGTTGGACAATTTCTTCACCAGGGAAAGAAACTTGACAGATAAGAGGGAGTAGGGTTTATGGGCTGAGTAAGTGGGGTTAAGCCAGGCTTAACCCCACTTATTTATGGAGGAAGGAGAAAGGTTGACCTTAGAGAAAGGCTGCACATGCGGACGGAGTTAGAGGGCAAATTCTGGCTTTCACTCAGGAAATCAGAAAATCCTGATATATGCTGTCATCCATGGTTTGTTTATGTTGAATTGAGAGCCCCTGACCCCACCCCATGGTTCCTGAGCAGCTTTGAATCCAGGGATCTACAAGTTGGCAAGAAAAATGCTAAGTCAGTCTCTGTCCTCACATTCTAGCCCCAGCTTTTCCCTGTAGCCTCTGGCAGAAAAAGGCCTTTCTGGGCAAATTCAAATATGAGTTTGTTGGTTTTCAATCCTGCTGATTTCCTTGGAGTCCTTTTCTGAGCATCTTGCCAGGCACATGAAGGGCAGGGCGTGGGAGGGTGGCTCTTGCTGGTTGAGTGGCCGCTCCACTCTGGGTGCTGCTGGGCTGCGTGGAAAATGCTCTGAGGACAGCCAGCCACTGCGGGGACTGTAGGTATCTTCACCAGTGTATTTCACAAGGAGGATTTTGTTCTGTGCATGACATTTTAATTTAAAAATTTTTAATAATAACACAGGCATATTGTCTTGAACTAAAAAGTGTGAAAAGATACACAGGAAAAAGCAAGAAGCCTTCTCATTTATCAGTTTCTTAAGAATCATCCCAGAGCTATTCTGTTAACATATAATATGCATATACATTAATTTTTTAATATAAATGGTACAATTATATATACTCTGTAATAACTTAGGCATATTATTTTTAGATTGTCTAAAAAGCAAAAGAAAGCATTTTCCCATATGATTGTGGCAAAAACAGTCATCATATTGAGTGTTTGGGGAATGGGTTAAGAATGGGGAATAATGTGTATGTATTTGCATTTGTGTGTGTGTGTTGGAGTGTAACAGGTATCTTGACCCATATAGCCTACGTGCTCAACATTTTCCCAGTTTTTGTCAAAGTTCACATATGTGGGAAATTAAAACCTAGACCTAGCAATTTAACAGCTAAATCAGCTTATTTTCTATCAGAAAGTATATTTGGAGTAGTGGTTGGTACAGAGTTCTCCTTGATATTTTAGGTGAAAGTGACAAAGGAAAGGCTCTTTTGTGGCGTTATGAAAGGAGGAAGCGTTCATTCTGAATTCTGAGAAGCAGGAACAGTGAGAGACCCACCTGCAGGTTCTCAGGGAGTAGAACCCAGGTCACTGAACTCTGTTCCTGGTACAGTAGGACCAGGGCATTATGCAATGTGCTGAGGTAGAGGAGTAAACAAGGTCAGAAGCAGGCATTTATTCCACAAGAAAAGAACTTACTGTTCAGATCGCTGAAGGATTGAGGACTTTCATGGCTGGGAAGGCACAGGACTGGCTGCTCTATGAGGCCCTAGGCAGGCATCAGGGTGTCTCTACATGGTTTTGTATTTTTTTTATTGGAGTATAGTTGGCTTACAAAGTTGTGTTAGTTTCTGGTGTACAGCAAAATAATTCAGATACATTTATGTGTGTATATGTATGAATTATATTGTTTTTCATATTCTTTTCCATTATGGTTTATTATAGGCTATTGAATATAGCTCCCTGTGTTAAACAGTAGGACCTTGTTTATCCATTGAAGTGTTTTTTAATGGACATTCCCTTTCTCATTCTGTCCCATTTCCTCCCTGGTTTGTTTCATTGTCCTTCACATTCAGGAATATGGTTACTGGAATTGGGCCTGTTGACAGGAGGAAGCTGTTTTTGTCAAGTTGGAAGAACAAGAGTGAGGAGTGTGTGCTCCTGTGGGGTTCACTCTGGGGGGAAGTTGATCTTGCTTCCTCCTCTTTGTCCACACAGCTTTCTTTGGGCTGTGCTGTCCAGCATTCATATGACACAACTGCCTTTTTAAAATGCTTATCTTACTATATGGGGGGAGAAAGCTGCCACTTTGGAATGAAGCATCCCACGCTATTTTCTCTAGAAAGGAATTCATTTCCAAGGAAGAAAGGAATGTAATCTGTTGTGAAGTACAATGGGGTACATTGCATGGTTAGGATTGGGGCTTTTATTTAGACCAATCATGACCCCAAACTTGCTCTTAGAGACTGTTTCTACTGTGTTCCATTTCAGACAGGTTCAGCAGTAGACCTCTATAGTGGACTTCCCCTTTTTCTTCCCTTTTCTCCATGCCTGTTGAATCTTGGCATCACTTAACATATTAACTCAAACCCTGGGATCCTAAATGCACTCACTGAGTTGGCTCTTCTGCTGATTGGACCAAAGTAAGATTTCATTAGTAGGTATGAGAAATGGTGACCAGCTAACAAACATTAGAAATAATTCAGACACTCACTAAGTTGTGTGTTTGGAAAGTGGTTTTTATTAAATGTGAATGGTAAAGTCTGAAGTCTAGATTTTCTTGATAAAATTGATTTTTATTGAAATACAGTTGATTTACAATGTATACAGTAAAGTGATTCAGTTATATATCAACACATATTACTGAATTCTTTTCCATTATAGATTATTAGAAGACACTGAATATAGTTCCCTGTGCTATACAGTAGGTCCCTGTTGTTAATCTATTTTATATATAGGAGTGTATATCTATTAATCCCCAATTCCCAATTTATCCCTCCTTCCCCTTTTCCTTTTGGTAATTGAAAGTTTGTTTTCTGTGTCTGTGAGTCTATTTCTCTTCTGTAAATAAGTTCATTTGTATCATTTTTTAAACCACACATATAAGTGATATTGTATAGTATTTGTCTTTCTCTTTCTGATTTAGTATGTTAATCTCTAGGTGAGGTCTTGATTTTATCACAGTAAGAAGCAGTTTAACTCTGTTCTTCAAGTCACAGACTGTCTTGGCTTCTATCTGGTCATGATGAGCAATGGATGAGTGAATGGTAAAGTTTTCTCAGACCATATAACTTTCAGAAGCATGACCAAGTACTTGCCCTACCCTTGGTGGTTCACCAGTGTCCATTAGCTCGATGTACAAAGACTACTCATTTTATCAACTCACTGTGTCCCCAGTAGAATGTAAATTGATCATCAAGACCAGGCTGTGATGAAGACCAATCAAGGAATACAATTGTCCCTCAGTATCCAGGAAGGATTGGTTTCTGCCCCCCTCCCCAACCCTACCCCCACACCTCCCACCCTTAATGGATACCAAAATTGTTAAGTCCCTTATATAAAATGGTACAGTATTTGCATATAACCTACACACAACCTCCCCATATACTTTAAATCATCCCTAGATTACTTAAAATACCTAATACACTGTAAATAGCAAGGAGAGATAAGAAAACTTTTCTCAGGGATCAATGCAAAGAAATAGAGGAAAATAATAGAATGGGAAAGACTATAGATTTGTTCAAGAAAATTAGAGATACAAAGGGAACATTTCATGCAAAGACAGGCACAATAAAGGACAGCAATGGTATGGACCTAACAGAAGCAGAAGAACAGGTGGCAAGAATGCACAGAAGAACTACACAAAAAAGATCTTCATGACCCAGATAATCACGATGGTGTGATCAGTCACCTAGAGCCAGACAGCCTGGAGCATGAAGTCAAGTGGGCCTTAGGAAGCATTACTACAAACAAAGCTAGTGGAGGTGATGGAATTCCAGCTGAGCTGTTTCAAATCCTGAAAGATGATGCTGTGAAAGTGCTGCTCTCAATATGCCAGCAAATTTGGAAAACTCCGCAGTGGCCACAGGGCTGGAAAAGGTCAGTTTTCATTCTAATCCCAAAGAAAGGCAATGCCAAAGAATGTCCAAACGACCACACAATTGCACTCATCTCACATGCTAGCAAAGTAATGCTCAAAATTCTCTAAGCCAGGCTTCAATAGTATGTGAACTGTGAACTTCCTGATGTTCAAGCTGGATTTAGAAAAGTCAGAGGAACCAAAGATCAAATTGCCAACATCCGTTGGATCATTGAAAAAGCAACAGAGTTTAAAAAAACATCTACTTCTGCTTTATTGACTACTCCAAAGCCTTTGACTGTGTAGATCACAACAAACTGGAAAATTCTTAGAGATGGAAATCCCGGACCACCTGACCTGCCTCCTGAGGAATCTGTATGCAGGTCAAGAAGCAACAGTTAGAACCAGACATGGAACAATGGACTGGTTCAAAATTGGGAGGACTGTGTCAAGGCTGTATACTGTCTTCCTGCTTGTTTAACTTAAATGTAGAGTACATTAAGTGAAATGCTGAGCTGGTTGAAGCTTAAGCTGGAATCAAGATTTCTGGGAGAAATATCAATAACCTCCCGTATGCAGATGACACCACCCTTATGGCAGAAAGTGAAGAACTAAAGAGCCTCTTGATGAAAGTGAAAGAAGAGAGTGAAAAAGCTGAGCTTAAAACTCAACATTCAAAAAACTAAGATCATGGCACTCGGTCCCATCATTTCATGGCAAATAGGTGGGGAAACAGTGGCAACAGTGAAAGACTTTATTTTCTTGGGCTCCAAAATCACTGCAGATGGTGACTGCAGCCATGAAATCAAAAGACACTTTCTCCTTGGTAGAAAAGCTATGACAAACCTTAGACAGCATATTAAAAAACAGAGACATTGCTTTGCCTACAAAGGTCCATCTAGTCAAAGCTATGGTTTTTCCAGTGGTCATGTATGGATGTGAGAGTTGGACTATAAAGAAAGCTGAGCACCAAAGAATTGATGCTTTTTTAACTGTGGTGTAGGAGAAGACTCTTGAGAGTCCCTTGGACTGCAAGGAGATCCAACCAGTCAATCTTGAAGGAAATCAGTCCTAGATATTCACTGGGAGGACTGATGCTGAAGCTGAAGCTCCAATATTTGGGACACCTGTTGCAAAGAACTGATACACTGGAAAAGCCCCTGATGCTGGAATAGATTGAAGGCAGAAGAAGGGGATGACAGAGGATGAAATGGTTGGATGGCATCACCGACTCGATGGTCATGAGTTTGAGCAAGCTCTGGGTGTTGGTTTTGGACAGGAAAGCCTGGTGTGCTGCGGTCCATGCAGTCACAGAGTTGGATGCGACTGAGAGACTGAACTGAACTGAACTACATACAACCACCCCATATACTTTAAATCATCCCTAGATTACTTATAATACCTAATACAATGTAAATGGTATATAAATAGCTTTAATTACAATGTGAATGCTATCTCAGTTCAGTTCAGTTCAGTCGCTCAGTCATGTCCGACTCTGCGACCCCATGAATTGCAGCACACCAGGCCTCCCTGTCCATCACCATCTCCCGGAGTTCACTCAGACTCAAGTCCATCGAGTCCGTGATGCCATCCAGCCATCTCATCCTCGGTCGTCCCCTTCTCCTCCTGCCCCCAATCCCTCCCAGCATCAGAGTCTTTTCCAATGAGTCAACTCTTCTCATGAGGTGGCCAAAAATACTGGAGCTTCAGCTTTAGCATCATTCCTTCCAAAGAAATCCCAGGGCTGATCTCCTTCTGAATGGACTGGTTGGATCTCCTTGCAGTCCAAGGGACTCTCAAGAGTCTTCTCCAACACCACAGTTCAAAAGCATCAATTCTTTGGCGCTCAGCCTTCTTCACAGTCCAACTTTCACATCCATACATGACCACAGGAAAAACCGTAGGCTTGACTAGACGGACCTTAGTCGGCAAAGTAATGTCTCTGCTTTTGAATATACTATCTAGGTTGGTCATAACTTTCCTTCCAAGGAGTAAGCGTCTTTTAATTTCATGGCTGCAGTCACCACCTGCAGTGATTTGGAACCCCAAAAAATAAAGTCTGACACTGTTTCCCCTGTTTCCCCATCTATTTCCCATGAAGTGATGGGACCGGATGCCATGATCTTTGTTTTCTGAATGTTGAGCTTTAAGCCAACTTTTTCACTCTCCTCTTTCACTTTCATCAAGAGGCTTTTTAGTTCCTCTTCACTTTCTGCCATAAGGGTGGTGTCATCTGCATATCTGAGGTTATTGATATTTCTCCCAGCAATCTTGATTCCAGCTTGTGTTTTGTCCAGTCCAGCATTTCTCACGATATACTCTGCATAGAAGTTAAATAAGCAGTGTGACAATATACAGCCTTGACGTACTCCTTTTCCTATTTGGAACCAGTCTGTTGTACCATGTCCAGTTCTAACAGTTGCTTCCTAACCTGCATACAGATTGTTCAAGAGGCAGGTTAGGTGGTCTGGTATGCCTATCTCTTTCAGAATTTTCCACAGTTTATTTTCCACACAGTCAAAGGCTTTGGCATAGTCAATAAAGCAGAAATAGATGTTTTTCTGGAACTCTAGCTGTAAATATGATGTAAATGATATGTAAATAGCTGCCAACACATGACAAAATCAAATTTTGCTTTTTGGAATTTTCTAAAAAGTCTTTTTTCCGGGATGTTTCTGATTCTTGCTTGAACTCCATAAATTTGGAAGCTGTGGATCCTGGAGGGCCTGCTATGTTCACATTGGCCTCAAGCCTGGAGGATCCCAGGGACAGGGGAGCCTGCTGGGCTGCCGTCTATCGGGTCGCAAAGAGTCAGACACAACTGAAGTGACTCAGCAGCAGCAGCAGCAGGTGGAGGCAGAGCCCACAGGAGCTTGGAAAGTTTGATCCTGTAGTGATTAGAGTATGTCTGTTACAGGATTAAAAACTTGTATGTCTCAAGTTTGAACATATTTATGCTTCTAACTCTTATCTATAATTAATTATTTTGCTGTTCTTTTATGGTAATGGCCTCTAAATTTTTTCAAGTGTTTTATCCAGGTGTGTAAGATGTTGGCAACTGTGAGTGGTGCTGCTATGTATCTGGAGGCCCTGAACTGATATAGGATGTGGCAGTGGGTCCCTGGCTAGTAGAGGGGGTGGTGAAGGCATACGTGCAGGACAGGACGAGGGAAATAGGAGGCTGTAAGAGGCAGGAGGCTGCAGAACCAATGGACAAGAAAGGCACTGTGCTGTCACTGAGGTTCTTTCACTGGACACACGAGCTTGCACTAACATCTTCAGCCCTGCTGGGAGGTAGGAGAGAATGTGTTTTTTTGCAAAAGGAAAAGTCAGATTCCTCCACCATTCTAGTTGAGAGTTTAGGGTCTCCAGATAAACATCAGCATCTCTCATAGCAGCTCCTGATGTTTTATGTACTTGTCTAGGTCCTAGGGAGAGGATACAGTTTAACTCACAACACTCCCTGGCCCCTCTCCCTCCTGGACTATTGTGCTGGCCTCTTACTATCTCTCCCTATTTTCAGAGTCTCCCCTCTGACCCATCCACACTACCAGTAGAATCATATTCTGTTATGTGGGGAAAAATTATATTATTCAACACTCTTTGTCGCTCAAAGGTTAACCTCTTGATTTGACAAAGTCCTTCAAAGACTGTTCTCATTTGAGGGCTGGACCTTTTGTCCTCCTGGCATAGTATGGAACAGGGACCTGTCCTCCTTGCACAGGATCTTAATTGAAGCTGGCCTTGCTGAGTTGGGTGTCTGCCAGGCACTGCTAATTAGTCTCCCTTCCTACTGGGCTTCTCAATCACCGGACCCTAAGAAGACTTTGGAAAGTGACTGCATTTCTTGCATGATTATTCCTAAGGATACTGTACTTGGGTATCTCTTTAGATACTGTTTTATTGTACATTCACTTTTATGTCCTAAACTTTCAGTGAAAGAAGGCAAGATTGTCCATTATAAGGCAGTTGGGTTATATTTACTCATGAAATTGATACTTACAAACTGATACTTCTCTCTTTTGTTAGCCTAGTCTGACAAACTGACACATCTCTCTTGAAATTTATTTACTGTGAAAACAAATGGGATGGGAGGGCATGGCCAAGGGTGAAAATGTTTTCACTGAGGATAAAGGAGGATTAATGAGAATAATAGTCACTTAAGAGTTCAGTAGAATTAAAACATTGGGAAGCATTTTCCTAGCCCGTTTGCTATCTTAGATGGCTGTGCCTAGATTTGTAACAATAAAATCAATAAATTCCAAGATTCAGTGACTGAGTCCCTGAGATCTTAAAGCAGGTAGACATTTGCCTAAGTAGCTAAATCTCACTTACACTTTAGTAGCTATATGCGTATGATCTAACTATATGCAGAGGGGCAGAGAAAGAAGCATGTAGGTAATCTGTATCTAGAAAGTAGCTTTCAGTATAAGTGCTATAAATGTAGGAGATCTCAGTCTGGCCCATTGGCGAAAGTATTGAAGTTGGAGTTCAACTCGGTAGTTAATTTAAAGCTGCATAGCCTTAGCTGAGTGATCCTCTTCAAGCCTCAGTTTCCAGAGCTATGTGGAAGACATTTGGTACAATTCCTGGCAAAGAGTAGCTTAACATGGCAGATGCCAATTATTATTTTGTTATTATATGAATGACCCAAAACAGGGTCTTGCCTGTATCTGAGAACTTTTATAATTACTCCTTAATTACCTTAGTGCCTTAATGAAAATGCTGGTTAAAACTGCATGTGGTTCTTTTATTATAATTGATATTTTCTTGGTTGAGTGAAGGGTCTTTTATAAGTTATAGCTATAAGTGATCAGCTACTTAAAAAAGATCCTTCATATGTGTTATTTAAGACATACCAACTATTGGCATAAGGCAACTTAAAAGGGTAAATACTATTTACTAAAAGCAGAAATTTTATTTAGTGTAAATAAAACGTGAAGGGAGCAGAAAAAACCTGGAATGAGGCAAGTGTTAAAAATTGAGAAATTCTGTCAAACAACACCAAAAAAAAGAAAAGCCACAAAAAACTGTGAAGAGTAACTGAGGGCTGTATGGCAATTTTTTTTTTTCAGATTTCTGCATCTAGTTCTTAGTGTTGCTAAGAGGATGATTCTTATATTTTCCATATAGCTGTTCTCCTCATGTCAATATTGAAAAAAACTAAGGCTTTAAACTATACCTAGAGCTCTCTTTGAGATATTTTCTCTCTGTAACATTTCTTTCTTTCCCACAATCAGGTGAAAATGAAATCCTTGCAACTCTGCATGCCATTTCCAACAAGAATCAGATCTGGAGATCATATATTGGCATGGGCTATTATAACTGCTCAGTACCACAGACAATTTTGCGGAACTTACTGGAAAACTCAGGATGGTAATGTATTTCTTGATGAGAAACATGAGTGCTGTGATTTGATCTGCATGACTCTTCTGTGCCCCAACTTCCTTCCACTCCCCGCCAAAGTCTCAGAACTTGCCATTGTGTGTTGCGCAGGGCACAGGCTAGACTGGGTAGGAAGCACAGTATCTTTCTGTCTTTGTCTGCCTTTGCATAAGCACACAGGTAGTGCTGGTTGGTGAGGACATTTGTCCTAGATACAGTGAATCACGTCCCATCATTAGAGGAGCCAGATCTGGCCTAATCACTCCTGCACTGCTGTTAGTTTCAGTATGGTTCATTTCTTTATTAATAGGAGAACAAGAATAAACTGTCAAAGAACTAGTGTTCTTGCTAAGTGTGTGTGTGCACGTGTGTGTATGTATGTGTGTGTGTGTGTGTGTGTGTGCGCGTGTGCTCATACATGCACCTGCGGAAGTATTTGTATTTCTGAGGGCTTTGTTTCCACTGGGGTATTGGTAAAAGTTTGGATGGTAAGTTTGATTTCAAAAGCAAATGGCCTGTCTCCTCTTCCTTACAAAACAAGCCTCAAGAGTACATGAACGGACTGCACATTCCAGCCGTCTGAATACTGGCCAGCAGTCTTGGCTCTTGGTGGCCGAACAGAACATTGACCATATTGCTTCCTGGCTGTGAGGGGATGTGTTCATTTACTTTAGAGCCACCAGAGTTTTGAGAGGTGGACAGTGCTGTTTGCTTTTCAGTCCTAGTTTTGGGGTGATTTTAAGTATTGTTCCTTTGTATTCTCCGAAAGCTGATCTGAACCAGAGGGTGATACCGGCCCTCGTCAGCCAGGACAGGGCGGGCTGTGCACATGAGGGTGGGTAGACTTCACATTATCACCCTTCTGAATGGTTGTCATAGAGATGGAACCAACAAATTCCGCTGACGTGAGGTGAAAATAAATGAGTAACATAGCCTCCAGAGAATACAAACATTTGGGCTCTTATAAGAAAATTTACATTAGGCCTAGATTATACTTCATGGGATCTACTTTTGAAATTTTCAATTGCTGATAATATCAGTTAACAAATATCAAAACATTTACATTTTCTTTGTGACTGTTTCTGTTTTGTATAATGTTGGCACTGCAGTTGAATGAAAGAATCTCATGAATGTTTGTCCTACTGCAATCCCCCCCGACCTCCATTTTTTTTTTTTTTTTGTCACAATCATAAAGAATACTGATTATTTTGGAATAAATGTTAATGCCATGTTGAATGTATCAAGCATCCTTTTTAAACAGGACAGAATGCCTTCTTGGATATGCAGATACTTTTTTGTTTTTTAATATTCAGATACATCTAGGAACAGAAACTGATTGAGTTAAAATCAGTTGGAACATAGAAATTGTAGATCACAGACATTTTCTTGATCACTGGTTGCCTGAGGCAACTAAACCCTTTTATGTAGGATGGCAGGCCCTGTGCTAGCATTTTTCTCCTGAAATGAAGGTTTATTTAGTGTCTCCAGGCTTGAGACTCACCCATCTGAGTTCATTAATAAATGATTTTTAAGACTATTTATGCCTGTTTAGTAGTGTTTAAAAAAAATGTGGACAATAAAAGAAGTTTACAAGTAAAAGTAGTAGGATCATATAATTATCATCTTTGCAAGAAAATAATTTTAAAGCTTTCAGCTTTTAGCAGTGCTAATTAGCATCAGCCTAAGCTTAGACTTAGAGCATGGAGAAAAAGGCTCAGCAAGGGAAGGGAAAAATTATATCCCAAAGTCTGTTAGCCAAGGGATAGCTAACGTCTTAGGTAGAAGGACTATGTTTGGGAGGTTTGGGGCTTTTTCCAACGGGTAATTAGGAACCTATCCCCATTCAAGCAGGAAAGTTAAACACATATTTGCACCAGAAATATTTGCTAATTTCCTGTTTTAAGCATTGTGCTAGGCTAGTAAGACAAGAAAGAAATAGGTGGATTTAGGATGACACAAAGAACATGTGTAACATAATCATCAAAAAAAGATTGTGAACATGTTCCTGACACACAGAAGATAGTTAATAAATAGTAGCCAGTGTCTTTAATATTTAGAATATAACAAATAAAAAGAAAGTAAAGATTAATCTTTCCACCCAGAGAAAACTACTGTTTACATTTTTGGTTCACACATTTCTATAAATTTACAAAACCAGGATTGTGGTATTTTATATTTTACTTTTTAAATTAATGTATCATGAGCATCTTCTATGTCAGGAAATCTCTTATATCATTTTCACAACCCATAGTATTGTATGCATGTTCTCTAATTTATTTAATCATTCTCCTTTTAGTAGACAGTTTGTTGCTCATTTTTCAATATTATATTCAGTGCTATGATGAATTCTTTGGGTGGGCTGGCTGATACATATATATGCTTGGTTTTGTGTGTGTGTGTATGTGTGTCTAATTCTGTGTCGGTCTACATGTCAAATAATAATAGTGAGTAAAATGAAAATTTCATGTTAGCAGGCAATTTAAGCATATGTCTTTCTGTTGCAGACACATGTATGAAGATCTTATCTGATCTGAGATCACAATTGCCCCTTGTTGATGCCTTTTGCATGACCCCATTTCTGCTCAGATTCCCTTTCTACTTTGTCTATGTTACGTATTGTGTGTCTCATTTATTCCGGTTCACCAGCCACTTAGAATCTGGCAAACTGATTTACAGTTGCTAAGCTAGGCTGTTCAAGGAATTAATTGAAGCAAAAATGTACTCTGCTGTACAAACAGTGTGAACAGCACACACACACTACTATACCAATGAACATTTCAGGGAAATTATTTCACCGTCTTAATGTTGTACTGCTTGGTAAGGTAAGCTCCCCCACTCTCTCCTTCCTCAGAGGTAAGAAGACATTGATTTCAAAGCCTTACCAAAAAAAAAAGATGGGAATACACTGAGTGTGATTACCATCAGGAAAGAAAGGAAAACACTCTTCAGGCTTGGAGGAATGAAAACAAAAGAGACAGGAAACAATGCTAATCACAGGTGGGAACATGGACTCCAGTCTGACACACGTTGGTAGTGCAGCGAATGGACTCTTGATGAAAAGACCCCTCTGTCCCAGGTCTTCAGCCATCCTCTCATCTCTCATTTTATTTAAAATATTTATCACTCTAAAGTGATTTCATGTATTTTATCTCTCCCCACTGTAATATTTTCCTTGAGATCAGAAACTGTTACCCATCATACTTTTGATGTGTCACCTGAGCTTATCATAGTTTTTGGCACTTAGTGGGCATGTAGCAAATATTTGTGGGATGAGTAAATAAATGAAGGAATGATAAAAAGGGATGCAGGCACTCAGGGATGAAGGGATGAAGACATATTTTTAGCTAATAGCTGGAGGATATAAGATTAAAATTCATGTCTGTACAGCCTTCTAACTATTTGCATTCTTGAATTTTGATAGCTATGGAGTTAACTCCCATAGACTTGTAATAACTGGAGAGTGACAATTCTTAAATTGACCTCTATTAATTTTTTAGGCACACATAGGACTTCTGGTTAGTATGAACAAAACTGCTCTCCCCCAAAGCCAAAAGTCTTGAGTATTAGATATTAGATTCTTGAACTATGATTGAGGTGAGCTTTTTTCTAAAATTCTGTTTCTAATACCACAGATAGGCTCAAGTGGATTTTAAGAGCCAGTTTACAATAAAACACATGCTTATGATAAGATCCTTGAAATGTAAATGGAAGATGATGCAACTTAGAGGGATAGAAAAGTATGTACTGATTATCCCTAACCAAAGGATAAGTATTATCGCCATGATTTAATTCCAAGCTTCCTTACAGAAGACAAGTAAGCTTATCTATGTATTATATCATTCTCAAGAGGGGAAAACTTAGTTTTCAGATACCTAATTCTAAAATGAAAGCATTTTGTGAGCTTTTTCTGAATAGTGGATTCACAGTTTGGACATAGCCTTTTGTGTCCCTTATAGGATCACCCAGTATACTCCGTACCAGCCAGAGGTGTCTCAGGGGAGACTGGAGAGTTTACTCAACTACCAGACCATGGTGTGTGACATCACAGGCTTGGACATGGCTAATGCATCCCTGCTGGATGAGGCCACCGCGGCTGCAGAGGCAATGCAGCTCTGCCACAGGTGAGAGGCCCAGAGTAGGGGACATCGGCCAGTCTTACCACCGCTGTGTGGGTGGGGCTTCCCCTGCCCCTATCTCTCTCTCTCTCTCTCACACACACACACACATGTGTATGAGATATATTACATTAGTATCCCCTTTAGAAAGCCACTGCTGTTCATTGTTTAACATTACGTTCTTAAGAAAGACGTTTTGCTCATCACATACATAGTGTTGTTCAGGGATGTTCCAGCAGCTCTGAGGCAGCGTCACGGACTGATCCCCGCCTCTCTCTGCCTCATCCTCAGTGTGAGGCTTTCATCCCGTAGATGCAAAAAAAGGATACAAGCTGAAAGTTGCAAGTTAAGTTTTATCCAGGGGTCTTACCGGACAATAGTCCCAGAGACAGTCTTTCATACAGCTCTGAGGAACTGCTGCCAAGAGGTCAGGGAGGAACCAGAATATGTAGGAACGTTTTGCTGGGGGAAGAAAATCCCATGTAGTTGAACATCAAAGGATTACTGCAAATCACAAAGAACAGACGTCTCAGGTTAATGATGTTAATGCTTTTCAGTGTATGGGAAGATGCAAGAATCTGGGCTCATTAAAATTATTCCTTAGGAGTGCTTCTTAACTATCTTAGGTGTCTCCAAAGCGTATAGTACTTCCTGTTTTTCTCCATCCTGAACTATCAGGGTGCACCATCAGTGGGCAGCTGCAGTGCCTGTGGCTTCATCCTTGCAGAACTGGAATGGCAGGCAGCATTCTTTGTCTACTGCAATGGGAGGCAATGGCCCCTGTCTACAGTCCTCCTGACCACAAGATGACTTGCTGGAGCTCCAGCCATCATGTCTGTATTCAGGAAGAAGTACAAGGCACTTCTAGCAAAATAAGCCAGTAGTATTTTGGAAGCCCCTACTTCGCAACTTACTTATGTTTCATTGACCACCCCTACCTAAAGTCACCTGGGGAAATGCAGTTTTTTCAGATGGGCACATTGTTGCCCTCTACATACTGGGTTTCTGTTATTATGGTTAACAGGAAGAATGCCTAGCAATCTGTAATGTAACATGTAAATAAGTATCACTCTCTTTTATGATGAATTTTCTTCTCAGGTTGTATTTAATGTTTTATAGCTTGTTTTCTTTTTCTACTTCACAATATTTGGGGGAACATTTCCCATTTCTTTAGTGAGTTTTCTAAACTATGGCTTTTATTGTGGGAGTTTTATGTAATCTCACCTCTACTGTTACACACTGTTTGTTCCCATTTTTTACTGTTATTATCTTTATGCATCTTTAGGATAAATTTTTGTCAGAAATTCTGATTATTTTCTGAGGACACATTTCCAGAAGTACAGTCATGGTTAACTTTGGTTAACACTTAGTTAACAGCTATTCTCCAGCTCCTCGCCTTCTTTCATTCTTTGTCTTGTGAATACGTTTGAGTTTAACTTCCTTCTGGGTAGATTCTCATGTGGCTTGTCATCTAGTAGGGAAATGTGCCCACATTGATGGTGTGTCTGTCTGAGGCTTTGGGGTGCTGGCCCTAGTCCACTGGGTGACTGCAGTGGCTGATAGCTTGATCCTAGTAGAACTGGGGGGGCAACGTTCTTTGTTTACACTCTGAATGCCCATGTAAGTTTCCTTCTTGGCTTCCAGAGGCTTGAGGAGTGGTTAAATTGGTTCTGGTACCAATTCCAGTCAGGGAGGGGGTTTCTTCTCACACCAGCAAACAAATACCCACTGGTGTCTGAGAATTCAATTCTCACACCACCTACCTGGAGATAGCATCAGATTCCACAGGTTCATGGATCAGATTTATAAGACTGCACCCCACTCCTGCCCAAATTCAGATGCAAGTCACAAGCCCAGGTTGTTCTTTGTGCTCTGACCAGCTGGCTATAGATGAAGGTTCCAACAGCCCCTTCTGACTCAGGATGCCAATCTCAAGTCCAGGTTGTATTCAACCCATGGGGTTTTCATGATCCCCTCCTAAGTTTCCATTAAATTTACTAGAGTGGCTCACTGAACTCAAGAGAAACATTTTACTTACTAGAAGCAGTGTATTAGCAAATGATATAACTCAGGAACAGCCAGACAGGAGATCTGCATAGGCCTGGGTATGTTGAAGGGGCTCAGAGCTTCCATGCTGCCTCAGAGTCACCCATTCTTCCCAGATTTCCACACGTTCACTGATTCAGAAGTTTCCTGAATCCCGTCCTTTTCCTTTGAGTGAGGACACTTGGTTAGATAATCTGTAAGTACTCCTTGGGAACCTCCCTGGTGTCTCAGTGGTAAAGAATCTGCCTGCCAGTGCATCATCTTACATTTACACTTTGACTCCTGGGTTGGGAAGATACCCTGGAGAAGGAAATTACAACCCACTCCAGATTCTTGCCTGGGAAATTCCATGGACAGAGGAGCCTGTCAGGCCATGTGGTCACAAAATATCCAACACAACAGAGCAACTAAACAACAACAAATGCTCCTTTGGCAATAAAGTTCACAAGTGTTTTTATTTAGAAGACTTAGTTTCTTGTTTCTACTTGTACCTAATTACTACCCTTTTGTTTCTTTTTCCTCATAGTATATTTTTAAAAATTTAAACCAGTTCAAGATTGATTTTGCTAAATAGGGTTGGAATTTGAATTGGATTTCAGTGCAATTCTGATCAGGAAACATCACCGTTAGTTATTAGTGACTGATTATTTTTTATTCTATGCTCAGACTTTCATTTAGTACCATCTCTTTTTTTGCATTCTTAGAAGATACTCTGATCTCTTTAATGTTCATGTTTGAATGCAGTTTTTCTTTTCAACAGGCAGAACAAGAGAAGGAAGTTTTTTGTTGACCCCTGTTGCCACCCACAAACGATTGCTGTCGTCCAAACTCGAGCCAAGTAATTAATTTTATTTGTATTTTGAACTCGGGGATAATATTATGCTCATCTCTGTTGTTTCTTCCTCTTATTTCCAAAGTGATTGGAGGTGAAACTGGTTTAAATTGGGGTTGTTGAATTTTATTTTCCCTCCCACTTTCTTCCCGTGATCTTACTGGTAAGTAAACCGTGTCAGAATTCAGGGGAAAATACACAGTGGATTTGATTGCCTTTGCCTTTTATTAAGTTACCACATTGTTTTGTCTTCTTTTTGTAAAAAGAAGATTAAGAATATCAAAATAATTTCAACAGTGTTTTGAAGTAAGCACAGACTAAAAGTGGAACTCTCACACACTGTCCTAATTTTGTATATACTCCTACGAACATGGCTCCTGTCTGAAATTCCTACAAATGTGGCTCCTAGGAATCTGCATAATACCTAGGTTAGTACAATGTAGATGAAAGCACATTTTTTTAAATTGCTGTAATCAAATAAAACAAACACAGCACAGCTGCCACATGTGGGTGTGTTTATTTGCTTTCTCCTTGTGAAAGCTTTTCCCCTGAACCCATACCACCATTCCTTCAGAAGTGGTTTTCTAACATGATAGAAATTAGATAGTTACAAGAACTAAGGAAGATTTTCTCGTCTTACTGAGATTTCCATTCACTTAAGGCCCATTTGGCTCAGCTGGTAAAGAATCTATCTGCCATGTGGGAGACCTGGGTTCAACCTCTGGGTTGGAAAGTTCCCCTGGAGAAGGGAAAGGCTACCCACTCCAGTATTCTGGCCTGGAGAATTCCATGGACTTTACAGTCCATGCGGTCGTGAGGAGTCGGACACGACTGAGAGACTTTCACTTTCACTAAGAGCCATCTAAGGTCAAGGTAGTAACGGCTCTTCCATTACTGGTATTGGTTCTATAGCCATAAGAAGGCATGTTCTGCTCTTGTCCCAGGAGCATGTTCTGATAGGAAAGGGGGAGAGGAGCAGAAGGATAGAAGAGAGAAACAAGCTGAGCTGTTGGATGCATATGAGCCAGTGAGAAGCACTGTTAGTACTGAAGGGCCAGGTGTGGAATGGGGGTGTATGTGAGCATGCTGGGATGGGGTAGGCAGTGAGGCACTGAGGAAGACACCAAATAGGAATCTCTGTCACGGAGAAGAAACTGTAGGTAATTTGATTTTCCCTGTAAACCAAAAATATGGTTGTTCTTTGTCTTTCCAGGTATTCTGGAGTCCTCATTGAGCTGAAGTTACCCCATGAAATGGACTTCAGCAGTAAAGATGTCAGTGGAGTGCTGTTCCAGTACCCAGACACTGAGGGGAAGGTGGAGGACTTCACAGAGCTCGTGGAGAGAGCCCATGAGGCCGGGGTAGGAGAACCTTTCCTTGTGGGGGTCCGTGGAGGAATGTCTCAACGTTGAATGATTATTGTTATTCTTTTTGGTGTGTTTTAATTTCCACACCTTTATCACCTAGTATGGTAAAGCTGCCTCCTTCCTACCTCTTTTCTTCAAGTTTGCTTTCTTCACTGGCTCTTGGGACATAGTAGACATTCAGTAAATATTTTAAATGAATGAATGAGTAAACACATTTCACAGGGTACAAACCAACTCTTCCAGTCTGCCCATAATGGAGATAATTTGATACCCTCCCACTATTCTCAGGGAAGGCCACAACCTTTTCCATTTTCTCTTATTTCCTTTCTAGAGCTTGGCCTGCTGTGCTACTGACCTTTTAGCTCTGTGCATCCTGAGGCCTCCTGGAGAATTTGGGGTAGACATCGCCCTGGGCAGCTCACAGAGATTTGGGGTGCCACTGGGCTATGGTGGACCACATGCAGCCTTTTTTGCTGTCAGAGAAAACTTGGTGAGGATGATGCCTGGAAGAATGGTGGGGGTAACAAGGTAAAGCAGCTCATGCTTCTTCCCTTTTACTGTGATTGTGGTTTTCTCTGCTCCTTCTCTTGCTCACAAAGGTTGTTGATATCTCTTAGAATTGGGTCGTTTGGATCAATTGAGGAAATATAGAGCATAGAGTCAGAAGAAAGAGTATATTTAGGATACTAATGTTTGGGGTATCAGTGCCCTATCTACTCCCTAACCCATCCCAACACACACAGACACCATTCTCCTATATTTAGCCCTCAAATGCCATGTACCTTTTCTCAAATGCCATGAATTTGTACATATTTGGAAAAGCATGCATGCAATGTATAACACATTTGTACTGAAGTTATAGACATGAATTTATTTAGGTTGATGAAAGCCTTGAAAGACTGAATATTTTAGGTGTGTTCTATATCTAACTGGTCTCTTTCTTGAAAGGATTAGCTTGCCATGTGGCTGTGTAAAGACAAGTGCAGTAAGAGACTGTTATGCACACACTGAGTGTGACCCACATTGTTTCCTAGAGGCCTGCCCCTTGGCTATTTGAGTAATTTCCAAATGTACTTCCTTTTAAAGTATTTCAACTGTATCTATTTGTATATTTGGTTGCATCAAGTCTTGGTTGCGGCACTGGGTCTTCAGTTGTGTCATGTGGGATCTTGTTGCAGCGCGTGGGGTCAACAGTTGTGGTGCATGGGTTTAGTTGCTCCATGGCACGTGGGATTCCCCATCCAGGGATTGAGCCCAAGTCCTCTGCATTGCAAGGCAAATTCTTAACCACTGGACCACCAGGGAAGTCCCTCCAAATATTCTTTATTGGGTGCTTCTCACAGCTAAAGATCATCAGGTTAAGAACTTAGCTGAGTGCCATGATTATTACTGTGGAGATTTAGCATATTATTTTTGACCTTTCATAAAAATTGGACTATTAATGTAAGTAAGGGAATAGTCTTGATTAGTGCTGATGTGATGGTGATGAGAAGTTCTGAAATACTTTCATTTTGTCACATGATAGCAAAAGGCACTTTGCTTTTTAATGTAAAAATGATATTTTCTTTAGGTATTTTTACATTAGCTTCTTTCAATGGTGTCTCTTCACCAGATGAGATGAGGCAGAGGTTTTTCTGATTTTAAAAGAATTTCATATATCAATTACTATCTTCTGATTTTTGTGTTGAAATTCTGACCTTTTTGGAAAGTGGACCAAAGAGTTGATGAAATAGAAGATAAGACTGCTGAATCTCTGTGTTTGTCTAGATTTTTAATTGCATTAAGAAAGAAGGGATTTTATTAGAGACAAGTGGTAAGGTTATTAACTTTATTTATAACCACATAGTTGCTCAGATTTCTGGTATAAAAATTCTGTTTCCCTTGTCTAGTATTTCCCTGTTCTCTGAGTCTCCTAAATAAGCTCAGAGTGGAGTTTAATCCTCAATTATCATCATTATTTTAGGCTGGGAGATTACTGGGAAATTTTCTTTTAAGGTTTCCAACTTATTGTATATATCTCAGTGCCTCAAATCCTCAGGGTGCAAACTGAAAATTAGTAGTCCCATTTGGAAGAAGATAGTTTGGAAATTGCTCGTTATGGACTAGCACCTAAGTAACATTGCTGAATTCACTTCAAGGTGGGAAAGAAAGAAGCAGTTCTGTTTATGGCAACTCTCAGTACTGTGATGATCTGTGCTGACTGAACGTTTTATTCTTGGTCCAGAGATGTCAGTGGAAAAGAAGTGTATCGTCTGGCTCTTCAAACCAGGGAGCAACACATCCGGAGAGACAAGGCTACCAGCAACATCTGTACAGCTCAGGTGGATCACAGACCTGACCTGCTCACTGAATGCCTTACAGTCTACAGAAATGATCTACTTATTCATTTTACTGAGTTGTTGTTTCATTCATTCATCATCTACCGAGCAGCTGGCACACCAGAAATGATAAGATCTTATTGGTAGAGAAGCCTTGTGGTCTTGTCAGAATGCCAGTCTTGTATTTTACTGGGGTTCCATGTATGTACATACTTCACCCATTAGGGTGTCTGGCATTCTTGGCTGCAGGGCAGATCTGTTGTGCGTGGTGATTCTCTTAGGGCTGAGATGGAGGCACTCCAGGTTAGTGTGAAGAAGGCGAGTAAAGATACTTGAGGTGACTGTACTGAGGGGATGGTTTAGATTGGCCAGTCAGTGGTGGTCATGGGCTATTCTTACTGAGAACTCATGAGAGGTATTCCTGAAACGGATGGTATGAAAGAGGAGGAGTTACTTGAACATTGCCCAAGAGCTCAGGTTAGAGGGAGCAGTATTCATCGACACTCAGCCAATTCCTAGGATCAGGCGGAGGACCACACCTGAGCATATGATCCATTTTAGGTTCATCTCTTCTATTCAGGGCCAGAGAAAAAGATCTTGTAGATAACTCAGCAGGCAGAACAGTGTTCTTCCCCCTCAGGGCATTGGCTCAAGTACCACCACCAGACTTTAGAAAGCCTCTGCAGGGATGCTGTCGACAATAAGGTCTTCTTACAGCTTGTTCTGTGTCTTCCCTGGTGGCTCAGCAGTAAAGAATCTGCCTTCCAATTCAGGAAATGTGGATTCAATCCCTGGGTCAGGAAGATTTCCTGGAGAAGGAAATGGCTATCCATTCCAGTATTCTTGCCTAGGGAATCCCATGGACAGAGGATCCTGGCGGGCTATAGTCCATTGGGTTTCAAAGAGTCAGACACAACTCAATGACTAAATCAACACCAACAGTAATGGCTTGTTCTATAGTCACTGGTCATTGAAACAGTATCCTCTGTCGGTTTTCTTGCATTATATTTTTTGTCTCAGGGAAGTGGCTGCTTTTCAGGGAAGAGCTCCTTTAGTGTCACAGGTAGGAGCCAGTTGTCACAAGCTTGTCCTCTGTTGACAGCAAATTGATCTTTATATGATGCCTTTACTTTTCACCAGCTTCCCTGGTGGCTCAGAGGTTAAAGCGTCTACCTGCAATGCGGGAGACGTGGGTTCGATTCCTGGGTTGGGAAGATCCCCTGGAGAAGGAAATGGCAACCCACTCCAGTACTCTTGCCTGGAGAACCCCATGGATGGAGGAGCCTGGTGAGCCTGCACGGGGTCGCAAAGAGTTGGACACAACTGAGCGCCTTCACTTTCACTCACTTACTTTCTATAGTTTACCCTTCATTTTTTGCTGAATTCTCTGCTAACATATCTTTTCTTCCTCTGCTGCTTTCTGCTCATACTTTTCCAGAAGGTGTCTCTCTGATCACTAAGTACACTAAGGGTTTTTTGCTTCAAGGCTTGAATTAATTTTCCAGGTTAATTTGAGCTGTCTACAGTGAACAGAAGTTATGTTCCTACTTTTTTTCTTCTAGTTCATGATCTCTAGTTTAAAAAGGAACATGAATCAATCTCCACAAGCCTTCTGTGATGGGAGATTTCCAGAGTATTCTGTGAACTCTCACCTGAGTTTTTATTTCCAGGCAGTGTAGCCACAAGCCATGATACTCTCTTCTATGGATGTTTTACTTCAGAAATGCATTCTCCATAGCAGTAAGGTATTGTGGTTCCTCTGTATTTATTTCTAATTGTTACATGGAGTCCACAAGAGTATCTGTACTCTCTCTGGGATTTGGTCCAAGAAAGCCTACTGCTGTGTTCTCTGATGTCTTCTTTTCCTCGTTTTCTTTACTGACTCTGATTTCACTTTCTGGCATTTTTCAAGAACTCTTTCTTGTTCAGCAGTTGCCACAGAGATATTCCTTCTAGCAGCCTCACAGAGGAAAAGTGTACCTAACACAACAGATCTGATACTGAACATCATCCAACTTCAAAGCGCTGTGTTTCTCAGCTGAGTAGTGTTTCTACTTCGTGAAGGGCCCCTTCCCACCTTGGGATGATTGGCCGTAAAGGTGGATCTTGAACTGCTGACCTAGTATCTTAGGACAAAGGTAACATTAGTGGGACTGGAAACTTCAGAAAGACTGTGATGCTGGACCGATGAGACGTTAGGAGATGTGGGAGAATCGAATGGACTAAAGCAGGTGAGGAGTCTCTGACCTCACCTGTTTGAACCAGATACTATGGATGATATTGCATGGTTAGAAGGTAAACAGGTAAGAGATAGAGCCAGAAGGAGGAGAAACAGGAGGTGGGCCTCCATTATTTTCCCCCAGGTTGGCACTCATTTTGGTATCTGACCCAAGCCACCCTCGTTTTATCCTTCTCCATGATCCAAGGTGCAATCACAGTGGTCCCTTCCTTGCTCCCTATGCTGGACTCCTTCCCCGAATCTCTGAGAGATTCAGTACTGTTCTTTCCCATTTTGTATGACACTAGGATACATCCCTGTAAGTACTTCTGTGAAACCTCAATCAACAGTCAAAAGAGATATCTTACCTGAGAAGGTGACCTTACTGTTAGCAGGGAATAAGCCGTAGGTTCTGATTTTCCCTTTCTAATGTATCTCCTGCCTTCTTATTTTGGTTTTATCCTCTGTGGCCTGCATTTTTATCTTTGGTGGTCCTTTGCTGTTAATTTACCATTCACCTCTTGGTTGGCTGCAATTCAGTTTTTAGTGCTTTATTTGAGACTTCAAGAGAATTATTCTCCCTGAGTTCTTGTGTGTTTGAAAATTTTTGTTGCTTTTATCTTTGAAGAACCATTTTATTGAGCCTATAATTCTTAGATCTCACTTTTTTTCCCCTGAGGTCTTTGTTCCACTGTTTTCCAGTGTTAAATATCACATATCTGAAGACAGTGATTGCCCCTTTACGAGTGACAAAATTATGTTGCATGAATGGAACCTCTTATTAACGGTCACATTCAAAGGTTTAGTGTAGTGACTCTAAGGTGCCTTAGATGCTGTTTTTTTTTTTTCCCTCAGATGGCCAGGCAGGTTATAAATGGTTCCCAACTGCATAGAGAAGGCAGGAAGGCTGATCATTTTGCTTACTCCCTGTTTTCAGTTTCAGTATCTATCTTCTATCACATTGCTAAACATCATTCTTTAAATGCTCTTTGTTTAGGCTCTCTTGGCGAATATGGCTGTGATGTTTGCAATCTACCATGGGTCTCATGGGCTGGAACATATTGCTAGGAGGGTACATAATGCCACTTTGATTTTGTCTGAAGGTGAGTCAGTCGTCTATTTTAAAAATTTTGGTTGTAACAAGACTGATAATTGTGAATAAGTAAAATTTAAAATTCACTGCATGTCCAATGTCACATGCAAAATTAAAAGTCAGATAAAAACCGGGGAAGAATATTTTCAGCATCTATGATTGACTGAGTGTTAATATATTTAGTATACTGAGCTTTTGCTCAGTCCCCCCGACCCTATATACAGGAAGGATGAACACCCTGGGAAAAAACTGAGCAAAGGACATTAAATGTAATTTTAAAAGAAAGCATACAAATGAACATACATAATTTCAACCTCACTATTAACCAAATAAATGTAAGTTGAAAGAATAAAATAGTGTTTCTCCCATCACATTGGCAAAGATTAAAAAAGAATACTGATATTGGTATGATGTTTTATGAGGGCACTTAAACAATTTGTATCAAAAAGTGCCTACAATTTGATCCAGAAATTCTAGTAATGTTTCTAAAGGAAATAATCAGATAAGGATGTAAAGGGTGTCCACAAAAACATTATTTGCAATATTACATCTTGGAAATAGCCTAAATGTCCAGTAGTAAGTAATTAGTTAAAATTATGGTACATAATTTAAGTTTGAATATTATATAGCCATTAAAAATAATGATGGGGGTTTTGATCTATTGAAAAGTTCATGATATGTTAAATATTCTTTTTCAAGATAAAGAAGTATATATATAAGATATATTACAAGTAGACACACATATATAAACACCCTTCTGGGAGGAATCTGTACAGAGGAATCTGGGAGGAATCTGGTACAGAGGAATCTGTACCAAAAAGTAACCATTAGTTATTAGTGGATGGTAATTATGGTGATTTTTTCCTCCATTTTTATATGTATTTCACAACTCTCTACAGCATAATAATAAATATTAAATTTTTTAAAATTTGAAAGCAGCAATCAAAACTCTGGGTAGGACCAGGAACAGACTGTAGTAGGATTTACCTCCTCGCTCCTCTGAAGTGTACGGGGCAGAGGGTCAGGTTGCTCTGTAGAGACTGGTGGCTCTCCTGTTTTGTCTAGGTCTCAAGCGAGCAGGGCACCAACTCCAGCATGACTTGTTCTTTGACACTCTGAAGATTCAGTGTGGCTGCTCAGTGAAGGAGGTCTTGGGCAGGGCCGCTCAGCGACAAATAAATATTCGGCTCTTTGAGGATGGCACAGTAAGTCAGACTTTCAGTTTCATTTTACAAATTCTATAAATTTTCATGACTTTTCTCATTAAAATATCTTTTTATTTAAAAAAGATCTCAGTATTGGACCTTTGGGTGCAATCTGTCTCTTTGTAAACAATTTTCATTTCCAGTTGGGAATGCTGTGACTTTTTAAATGGTGATTTAAATGGTCAACTTTCCTTAAGGTGTTGTGTTTTCATACATGGAACTTTTAGGCACATATTTTGCTCATACTACTCCTTTATTCTGAAAAAGGAAATGGCAACCCACTCCAGTATTCTTGCCTGGAAAATCCCATGGATGGAGGAGCCTGGTGTGCTACAGTTCATGGGGTCACAAAGAGTTGGACACGACTGAGCAACTTCACTCACTCACTCACTCATTTCTTTATTCACAATATGATAAGCAATAAGATGAGGCAAGTTAAGGGAAGAAAATGGTGAGCTTATCTAGTACCAAAAGTGGTGCCCTGCAGCCCTCAGACTGTCAGAGTTCAGATGTGGCTGTAAAACTCTGAATCTTGTGGAGTTTGGGACTGGACTAGCCTGCTTTGCCCAAGAGTCAACCTGGACATAATGATATTCTGTTGTTTTAGAACAACGGAGAGTTTTGTCCAGCACTTTCTCCCCTTAGACTTCTCTTATTAGAGTTTCAACCCTGATTTTTGTGTGTGTGTGTTCAATTCTTTTTTAAAAGCTTATTTTTAACTGGAGGATAATTGATTTACAATGTTGTGTTGGCTTCTGCTGTATAGCAACATGAATCAGCCATAAGTATATATATCCCCTCCCTCGTGGGCCTCCCTCCCACCTCACCCCACCATCCCTCCCCTCTAGACCATTACAGAGCATGGAGCTGAGCTCCCTGTGCTATACGGCATCTTCCCACTAGTTATCTATTTTAAACATTGTAGTGTATATATGTCAGAGCTCCTCTCTCAACTCATCCCGCCCTCTCCTTCCCGCTCTGTGTCCACAAGCCCATTCTCTAGTCTGCATCTGTATTCCTACCCTGAAAAGAGGTTTATCACAACCATTTTTCTAAATTCCATATATATGCGTTAATATAAAATACTTATTTTTCTCTTTCTGACTTACTTCATTATGTAAGACAGTCTCCTAAAGTTCATCCACCTCACTACAACTTCCTCAAATTCATTCCTTTTTATGTCAGCCCTGATCTTGGTATTCAGAGCTAATGTTTTCCCTTTCATTTTCATTTCGATAGCTTGGTATTTCTCTTGATGAAACAGTCAATGAAAAAGATCTGGATGACTTGTTGTGGATCTTCGGCTGTGAGTCGTCTGCAGTAAGTAAATTAAAATACATACTCCTCATAAGGATTATTTGGGGAGGTGTCAGAGATGGCCTTGCCTCTTGTGGGCCTGAGTTGTGAGGGAGAAGGGGCCCAGGAGTGACCTTGGTGGCCCGCTGTTAAAATTAAACTACTGATTTTCTCTTGTTCCTGTGACTGCTGATAGTTAGAGGTCACTGCTCTGGGCCCCAGCCAGGACTAATTAGCCAGGTTAGTTGGAAGGACTGTTAATTGTACTTAATTGAATCTATTCCTAATAGAAAGTTTCATAACACTTACATCTTGGTTATGTTGATTCTGGGAAAACTGACCTAATATGTGCCAGGTCGTTAATATGTGTTACATCCCCATAGTGAAAGTGAAGTCGTGTCTGACTCTTTGCGACCCCATGGACTGTAGCCTACCAGGCTCCTCTGTCCATGGGATTTTCCAGGCAAGAGTACTGGAGTGGGTTGCCATTTCCTTCTCCAGGGGATCTTCCCGACCCAGGGATCGAACCCAGGTCTCCCACATTGTAGGCAAACGCTTTCCTGTCTGAGCCCCTGGGAAGTCGTTATGTCCTCTGGATAGTGCTAAATCAGACATATTTCCTGCCCTTATGGAGCTTCTAGTCTAGTAAGGATCTGAACAAGCACAAGAATGCAGTCTAGGTGAGGTATTATGATGGGCACTGTCTGTGATGAGCACAGAGGAGGGGCTTCTCACCAAGACTCGGAAGAATTTCTCTTAAGTGGAGACCTGAAAGATGAGTAGGAGCTATCCAGACACAATTGTGGAGAAGGAGGATGGAGCTACAGGTGTTCCGGATGCTGGGAAAAGCAGCCACAAAGGCGAGGAGGAGAGAGATAACATGAGAACTAGAAGCAGTGTGGTGTGACTGAGTTGGTTTCTAAAATGATGAAATAGCAGGACGTGTGAGGATGAGATTCTGTGAGATGGAGGAGAGGCATCAGTAGCTACCTACACCTGTAGCAAGGTGTTAATCACAACACTCTGCAAGGCTTATAGCATAAGAGCCACTCAATAAACATTTGCTAAATGAACCAATGAAAGGAAGCAGAAATAGGTTTCAGGGTGTTTATCAGTGCTGTCCTGGTTGTCTAAGTTTTCTTTGAGACCTGACTTTAAATCAGAAAACAAATGAAAGTTATCAAAGAAGTATTACACTGTTCTCTTTTAAACTAATTAATAAACAAAACTGAATAAGTATCCTCCCTCTAGAATTCTGCACTTAATTTAAATTTAATCACAGTATTTGTTCTATGCATTTGAGGAATTTCAGGAACACCCACTGAGGGCTCCAGAGAGCCATTCTATCAGCCTGGAGAAGAATGAGGAGCAAGCCATGTATTTAATTATATGTTTTAGATATTTTATCAGACATATGGTTTGCAAATATTTCCCCTGTTCTGTTTGTTGTCTTGATGGTGTCATTTAATGCACAAAAGTTCACTTTTATCTATTTTTTCTGTGTTGCTCATGCTTTTGGTGTCATAAAGACATCATTGTCAAATCCAAGGTCATGCAGATTTGCCTGTATACTTTCTTCTAAGAGTTTTATAATTTTATTTTCTTTATTTCTTAATATTTAATTTATTTATTTTGGCACACTGGTTCTTAGTTGCAGCATGTGGAATCTTTAGCTGCAGTATGTGGGATTCAGTTCCCAGACCAGAAATCAAACCTGGGCCCCCTACATTGGGAACGTGGAGTCTTAGCCACTGGGCCACCAGGAAAGTCCCAGATATCATAGTTTTAGCTTGTAGATTTAGGGCCTTAATCCATTTTGAATTAGTTTTTGTGTATGGTGCAAGATAAGGGTTCAGTTTCATTCTTTTGCATGTGTATATCCAGTTTTCTCAGCATCCTTTGTTGAAGAGACTGTTCCTTTCCCTACTGAATGGTCTTGACATTAGTATTTTATTAGACTGTTCTTGAAGACAAAAGAGCAGTGTCAGATAAGAATCCTTACTTGAGCTTTATCATGGTAAAGTTTTAGATAGCCCTTTAAAATAATTTACTGTAACTTGCTCCATTGTTCATGGAACATGCAGGAGATGTCAACTTTTGTTTTGGCAGTAAAAATCGCACAGCTTTTATTTACTGTCGCTAAGTTCAGTGGAACTTAAGGATGGTATTTTGAAGAATCGCCACACTGCATGACCCTGACCTCTGTCTTTGCACCATGCCACATGTCCCGGATGAGGGGTGGAAGGTTGGGTGGTAAGGAATTTCCAGTGCTCTATCACAACACATGCTTAGTGGAAGCCTGCTTCACATGTGGTTCCAGGCATGATTTCCATCCTTCAGTGTCTGTGATCTCTCCATGCAGGAGCTGGTTGCTGAAAGCATGGGTGAGGAGCGGAGAGGTATTCTAGGGACTGCCTTCAAGAGGACTAGCCCATTCCTCACACATCAAGTGTTCAACAGGTTTGTGTGGCTCGTGTGACTTCTGCGTTGGGAGCACAGTGGAGAGTGGCTTCAACTACGATACAGTTATTGTGGTTCAGCCTGAGTAACTGCTAAATCCCAATTCTAACCTGGGCAGAAAGCACATCATATTTCCTGATGGCTCTGCTCCCTGGGCACCATAACCCATAATTCTACTCCTGAGAAGATGAGAGTTTGAGTGCATGGCTGCCAGGCTGAAGATCATACCCAGGGACTCAGCGTCGTCTTCTTTCCAGCCCTTTCTCTCATGCCCATGGGCAGCTTCTTGTCGTAGGGAATCCTCTGTGGTTTGTGGGGGATGGTCCATGCCCTTCTCTCTGATACTTTGCGGGCATGTTGCTCATGGCCTAATTTGATCTGTATGTTGAAGGTAGATATCAGTGTATCTTAACCTTTTAGAAAGATGTGTGTGGGCTCTTATTTAATTATATTGGTCTAAACCCTGTGTTCTGTGTTCACAGCTATCACTCAGAAACAAATATTGTCCGATACATGAAGCGACTAGAGAACAAGGACATTTCCCTTGTGCATAGCATGATTCCACTGGTAATTATTGCCTTTCTTTCCATTCCCCACTCCACCCTGAGTCCACCTCTTTGGGTCACACCTAATATGCTGCAAGAGAGATGAATGGTTGGCCTTTCAGGGAGATGGGAGGACCAATCCGATGGAACATAGGAAGTCACTAACGTAATACACTTTGGCTGTGCTTCTTAAAGGGGTCCTGTACCATGAAGCTCAACAGTTCATCTGAACTCACGGTAAGTAGGTCACGTCTATTAAGAGGGGGCTTACCAGAGGCAGTATCTTGGCTTGTGCATAAGTAGATAATGAGAGAACCTGCCGCTGGGACTGTGATTAATAACTACTTTAGAAATCCTGTACCTCACTCTTAAACAATCTCGGCAGAAACCCTAACTTTATCACAACCTGATCATTTACGTTTATGACTGAGATTATTTTTAAATATTAAAATAAGTAAAGATAGAGCATTTATCTCTTCCTACCTCTCCCCCCAAGACTCCCTTTTAAATCTGCCATGTTAAAAGCTTTTATCAACTTGTAGTTGTTAAGCTCAGGTGGAATTAAGCTTTCTATAAATCATTTCTCAGTGCCAAAAGGGTTGAGATTGAGGTTTTAATTTATTCCTTGTATCAACAAGGTTTTTGTATCCTGCTGTGGTGTTTGGTAAGTATCTGTACTAGGCCAGCATGTTTCTTTTTTTATATAGGATTATTCTGATATGACAAATCACATCAGGAAAAGAAAATCATTTTATATTGTAGGATTTTCCCCATTTACTTTTATGTTGGTGTTTTGTTCTGCTTAATGAAAAAAAAGAGTAATATATGTGCTATGCAAGAGTTTGAATAAAACATGCCTGAAACAACTCATTGAGTTTCATGGATATAAATCAATTTGGGGGCCTTTTTGTTCCTGAAAAAATAGGAAAAGGTTATTTTTTTGTGTAAGTGCCCTTTTTGGGGCCACTATGACTCACTTGTACAATGAAGACAGTAACAGTACTTACTTTATAAGACTGCGGTAAGAGTTAAATGAATGAATTTATTTAAAATGCTTAGATTAGTGCCTGACACATAGTAGGCAATTTCTGTGTTAGCTATTGCTATCATCATCATCATTATTAATGTTAGTATTGTTATTACTATTACAATGTATACATATGCATATGCTTTCTCCTCTTGCTCTTCAGCCTATCACATGGAAAGAATTTGCAAATATCCACCCCTTTGTGCCTCTGGAACAAGCTCAAGGATACCAGCAGCTTTTCCGAGAACTCGAGAAGGATTTGTGTGAACTCACTGGCTACGATCAAATCTCTTTCCAGCCTAACAGGTAAAGAGATTTCTTCTTCTGTCTTTTCAGTTATCTTTTGTAGTATAATACCCCCTGGGATGGATGACTAGAAGATCCAAAGTGGCCTCATTCTCAGAGCTGGGCAGGAAGTGATGGCTGTTGGCTTGGAGTCCAGTTGACTATGTGGACCTCTCCAGTGGTTGCTGAAGCTCCCTCACAGAATTGGGTCTGGATTCAAAGTGAGGTGTTCCAAGGTGGAAGTATGTGGAAGCTGCAAGCCTTTTCAGGCTCAGCCTCTGGAGTTACACAGCATCCCTTCCAGAGCATTCTATCTGTCGTAGCATTTTAGGGCAGCCCAAATTAAATGTGGGAGGGGTCCAACATGTGGTTGTGAATGTGGAAAATCCTGGTTCACTGTGGGCCATCTTTGAAAGGTAGTTACTACATCCACCTTACAGTTTAAGAATCAGAATTGAGCTCCTTATAAGCAGCAATGCCTCAGTCTAGTAGGACCAGGAGAGTCTGGATCCTAGTTTGTTTTGTCAACAACCTTGAAATATCCTTTCCCCTTTTCTGGCCTCAGCCTCTGTAAAATAAAAAATTTTGAGCAAAAGTGATTTTCGAAAACATGCAAACTCATGGAAATGTAGTGTCCAGTCAAGTGTGACTTTGACACTGCTCCCAATGAGTACTGGGGTCTATATTCCCTCTTGTATCTGAGTGGAAGTTTGTGACTGCTCCAACAGAATGCAGTGGAAGTAACTAACTATGCATGGCTTTGGAGACTAGGACTTAATGGAAACTTTGAGACTCTTGACCCAATCACAGAATAGCAAATCTCTTGTCCTGTACCTTCCTCCCTGCCAAGGACTCTCTGAATGGCTTCTGTAGGCATCTGTTGATACAAGTTGACAATGGCCCTTCTGTGAGCTTGATGGCAACAGAAGAGACAGTAGACATTAGCTCTTCTCCCAGCACAAACCTCGTAACTAGTCAGCAAGTCTCTCCTATGTAAGATGCTTAGCAGAACATGGTATAAGATGGCTCACTGTAGAGGATGAGTGGATCCTCCAAAGTTGGAGGATCCAAACTTATTTGGAGAATCCAGATCAAGTTTCCAAACTTGATTTGGAAAAGAAACAACAAACGTATAAGATACCTTATTATGTTTTGCATGGAAAGGAATGGAATGCATTTGCCTTTAAACATGAAAACAATAGCAACAACAACAAAAAAATACCAGAAGGATATCATAACATCTCCTGGGTACTTGTTAAAAAATATAAATTCCTGGGCCCTTTTCCAGACCTACTGGTTTTCAGGGGTCGAGACTAAAACTTTTAAGAAGCAACCAGATGATTCTGATGCATATCCTGCTTGGATACACTGGATCTGTGGTCTTTCTATCTTCATGGGAATAGATAGGCAGGCAGACATGTCATCAACATGTAAGTTAACATCTGAGGATACCTTCAGAAGAGGAATCTTGTGTCTGCCCCCAGCTTCTCTACCTCCCACTGCTCAGTGTGGTTTCTCCACCAGCAGTCACAGCATTGGCATCACCCAGAAGCTTGTTAGAAATGCCAAATTTCTATTTCAAGATTTAAAAAATCAAATGATTTAAAAACTGACATTTATTGGCTCATTTTCTGAGACAGAATGTAATCAGATCTTAGTCAGATACTATCACACCTTCCCTCCTGTTTTGGTAACATAGGTCACAGCAGAGCCATACCCTTTATGAAAACAACATATCCCATACAATACAAACCCATTAGGAAGAGGGCATGTGACAAATAAAAGGACACAAAGCCTTTTTAATATTAGACGCTCAGACCCATGCGTGCATCTCTTCCCTCATGGTACTCTTTCCCCATCAAGATGTTGATTCTATCTGGGACTGGGAGCTGAACACCAGGCGTTTTTATAGATTTATCATATGAGTCTAGTTTCCAGCTCAGGCCTGGGAACCACTCATTTCATAAATAGGACGGAACTGACATGTATGAAAGTCAGGTTGTAGTATACCTTCATTAAAACATCATCATGCAGCTTTTTTTTTTTTTTTAACAAGAGGAACCTGAGTGAATTCATGTGAGGCAATAATACCTTAATTAAGTATTGACAATGAAGAAACTGCCCTCTAGTGATGGAATATGATCACATCTTCTGTGTCTTATTGGAGAGCTATTTTGCAAGACCACTTTAACATTTTTTAAATCATTAGCTCTTGCAAAAAATTGAGGTCCTGGGCAGAGTCTGCAGAAGACTGACTGAAGGATGAGGAGGTTCTCCTTTTGTAAAGCAGTGGTTCCCAGGCCTGAGCTGGAAACTAGACTCGTGTGATGAGTCTATAAAAAATCCTGGTGTTCAGCTCCCAGTCCCAGATAGAATGAACATCTTGATGGGAAAAGAGTATGGTGAGGGAAGGGATGCATGCATGGGTTTTTCTTTAAAGCCCCCCAGGTGATTCCAGATTGCAGCCAAGGTTGAAAACCATCATCTTATAAGTTTCTCTCTTCTCCTCAGTTGACCTGATGGTGTTTCTCTCTCTTACTCTTCTCATTTGTATGATTGCCGGTGAGACCCCATTTTCCATGGAGAAGGAAAAGAAATCATTATTATTTTGTAGTTCTCGGCAGTGATGCCTTCTTCAGCTCAGAAATTCCCAAACACACCACCCATTTCCAAGAGCTGACTTCAGAGTTACAGAGGCTTCGTTGAAGCTTAGTAGATATTTCTGGTCCTAAGCAGAGGCTGCTCTGACAGATGGGGAAATGCCTCCTTCTTTGTTGGGAAAATACAGGGGCTATGTTTCCAGTGAGTTGGGAAATTTGATTCTCATTTGGGAAAAGAGAAAGGCATCTACCACATATTGTATGTGAATGATTTTATTTTTAGCTTACTTACTACAGCCTCCATCTTGGTTTATTTGTGGTAGTTATTTTTTCCACAAGAAGATTATAAATTCCAAGTCTTATAATTCTGTGTTCCAGGTCTCAGAATCATTCTACCACAGGGCTAACTACTTACAGTTTAGTTCGTCATGATTTACTGCTGGCTAGTGAAATCTCAGGGACCAGTGTAAGCTTCATACTTACTGTAAGAAGAAACACAAGTTTCTTGCCCACTCTGCACAGAAAAAGAATTTAGTATACCATGTTAGCCACTGAAGTTACACTTGTAAAACAGACGGTTTAGTAATCCCTTATTATCAAGGGAACATTTCCTGATGTGTTTTTATTATGCCTGACTAGTTGGAATTGGTCAATGTGTCTATAGAGTTCTAGAGTCCAGTCACTGAAAGTTTGGAATCTAAATATGTTTCCCTTCCTTTTTTGTTACTGCATGATATTTAAAAGATAAGTATGGCATAATTTTTAGGAAGTAGCATCAGCTGCTACTTCCTAAAATATTTTCTACCTTAGATTTTCACTGTGGTTAAATATCCAGAGCATGATTTACTATTTTACCTGTTTTTAACTGTTAAATTCAATGGCATTGATTACCTTCACATCATTGTAAAACCATCAACTCCATCCAGTTCCAGAACTTCTTTGTCTTCCCAAATCAAAATTCTGTACCCATTTAACAATATTTCCTCACTTACCCCATGCCCCAGCCCCTAGCAACCATGATTCTACCTTCTGTCACTATTAACTTGACTACTCTAGGTGCATCATATAAATGGAATCATACAATATTTGTCCTTTTATCTGGCTTATTTTACTTAGCATAACATCTTCAAATTTCAACAGTGTTGTGGCATGTCAGAATGTCTATCATTTTTAAAGGCTGAATAATATGCCGTTGTATGCATATTCCACATTTTGTTTATCCATTCACCCATCAGTGAACATTTGGGTTGCTTTGACCTCTTGATTATAGGGAATAATGCTGCTGTGAACACTGGTGTACAAATACCTATTTGAGCCCTAGCAGTTCTTTTGGGTGTATACCCAGACGTGAAATTATTGGATATATGGTAATTCTATGTTTAATTTTTTGAGGGACTGCCATACTGTTTTACAGATCTATGCAGAGGCATAGATGGAAAGAGGATCAAAGACACCCAAATAATTATCTCAAGGTGATAGAATTTCAAGTGATATTTATTTTTTGTCCTTATGGTATTTTAGATTACTGAATTTTTTTAAAAGCATGATATATATTATCATAATACAATTCAAAAATGTTATTTTTATTGTGGGGGACATGCATATGGCAAAACACTTAAATTCTTGATAAGATGCTTACAGATTCATTTTCAGTCTGGCACTCCTGATCTCAGGGGGGTTTTGCCATCAGTTGATGGCATAATGAAGTTGGCTTTGAACCTGCCCTGGGGTTGAGCAGACCACCTGTCTTCCTTTGCAGCAATGCAGTACTCAAACAAAATGAGGCAAGCTTGCAACAACAGGCAAAAGAGCCAAGCTCTGTAGAACAGAGGAATATTTAACATCAAGTGGACTCGAAGTGCAACTCTACGGTTCTAAAATGCCTAAGCAGGAGACCTGCAATTTTCAGGCATAAACCTGAGTGTTTCTGTGTGTTTTCCTGATAACTCTGCCTGGACTCCGCTCCTGGGCCCTCATAATGTCTTCCAATCTGGCGCAGTCCTGTGTTAGGCTCACAGAAGGCATTTATTCTCTCTTTCTCTAGTAGTTCCTGCCTGGATGGAGGCTGCCATATGGCCTTTCTCTTCAGTGTATTTTTTTTTTTTCTGAGGGGAAACCAGCAGTTCAAAGGAAAGGTTAGCACCCAGAATATGTCAGGTCTCCAGAGCTCTGTTATGTGGCTTCCTCCCTAGTGCTAGGTGTAGTTTTCTCTCCTGTACAGCAAGCAAGGAACACTGCCTTCTTGATTTGATTGAGATTTCATTAAGGGATGGCTGATAAATGTGGATGATGAAGGATTTAATAACCATAAACTGTGGCATGAAATCTTTGATTCCAGTAGCCAAGCCTTCACGTGGTCTATTTCCTGAGACAGTTATATCCCAAAGTTGTTTAAAGAACTTAAAACACAAGTGTCAAGAAACTTGTCCCCATTTCTCTTATTTATTTGCTCAGTCTGTAAACCTAGAGAGCATTTCCACTTGGTGGAGAACATAACCAAATAATATTTAATTACCTTTCCATTTCCTACTGTGCCCAGGACAGCTTGCTTCAGCTTGCTCCCCATACCACGGTGACACTCTGAAAATCATTCAGCAGCACACACATTCTCTGGGAACTGCTAGGTTAGAATTATGATGTACCATTTAAGGCAGACAGAAACAGTAATTAACACCTTCCATGGAGCTGGAATTATTATTAGCTTACTTGGCTTATTATAGTGCAGAAGTTGTTTTTGTCTCTAAAAACTGCAAACTGTGATCTTGAGTGTAGATGGAACTAGCAGTCACTTTCCTGGAATCTCCTGGTAAGGTTCTTAAATGAGGTGTGAACAGGACACAGTCAATGACTCCCCAACTTGATTATACATGAGAATCACGTGTAGGGCTTGTGAAATTCCTTGGCCCCACCACCACAGTTTCTGATTTAATAAGTCTGGATTGAGGCCTGAGAATTCATATTTCTAATATAATCCTGGGTGATGCTGATATGCTGGTTTGGCTACCACACCGTGAAAACCACAGGGCCATGGGGCTTTCAGTCCTGGCTTCATATTAGAATTACACGGGGAGCCATGTCCTCCCCACCTGTAAACTAGCTACACTGGAATCTCCTCCAGGGGCAGTACCCAGGCTCACCGAGTGTTTAAAAAGCCCTTAGGTGATTCTAATGTACATTACTGGGTTGGAAAGTGTGTTGCCCTGGAGGAACCCCAAAGAGGGAGGTTTAGTTAGATGACTCACATCTTCCAGTGGAGTGAACTTTAAAACTGGCCTTTGAAGGCTAAGTCATGACCGTGGTGTGCAGATCACTCTGTGCTGTGCTTAGTCACGCAGTTGTGTCCGACTCTTTGTGACACCCTCCACCCCCCACCCCCTGCCCCGAACTGTAGCCTGTCAGGCTTCTCTGTCCATGGGGATTCTACAGACAAGAACACTGGAGTAGGTTGCCATTTCCTCCTCCAGGGGATCTTCCCAACCAGGGATCGAGCCCAGGTCTCCCACATTGCAGGAGGATTCTTTACCATCTGAGCCACCATGGACAGCAAAGAGCGTCAAACACTTGATATTGGCCATCTCCCTCCCCTTCTTTCCTAAGTTCATGGTAGTGTCACTGAGCAGACATGTCATTCATCATTTCTGACTTGCTTTCCTAGAGGGCCTAGGGCTTCCCTTAGGGTTAGCTAATAAGGAATTCACCTGCAATGCGGAAGACCTGGGTTTGATCCCTGGGTTGGGAAGATCCCCTGGAGAAGGGAAAGGTTACCCACTCCAGTATTCTGGCCTGGAGAATTTCATAGACTGTATAGTCCATGGGGTTGGGAAGAGTCGGACATGACTGAGCGACTTTTACTTTCACTTTCCTAGTGGGCCTAGTGCAGCTTCAGAACCCTCCCCTACAGAGAGCTCTAGGAGGCCAGGTATCAGAGACCCTGAGTATTTCCAGGGAGATACTCAGACTGCTAGAAAGAGAAAGAAGGATGAAGGATGAAAGGAGCCATCTTTGGGGAACTATAAAGCAATGAGAAGGATCTCCTCTCCCCAACTTCTTGACTCTCAAGAGAATATTTGGATTTTCTGCAGTTTGTAAGGTTTTGGAGGGGTTGCTGTAGTTCTTCAGTTGTTCGGTTGTGTCTTACTCTTTGTGACCCCATGGGCTGCAGCACCCCAAGCTTCCCTGTCCATTATCTCCTGGAGTTTGCTCAAACTCATGTCTGTTGAGTCAGTGATGCCATCCAATCATCTCATCCTCTTATGTCCCCTTCTTTTCCTGCCCTCAGTATTTCCCAGCATCAGCGTCTTTTCCAGTGAATCGGCTCGTCACATCAGGTGACCAAAGTATTGGCACTTCAGCTTCAGCATCAGTACTTCCAAAGAATATTCAGGGTTTTTCCTTTATGATTGACTGATTTGATCTCGTTGCAGTCCAAGGGACTCTCAAGAGTCTTCTCTAGCACCACAGTTTGAAAGCATCAGTTCTTTGATGCTCAACCTTCTTTAGGGTCCAAGTCTCACATCTGTACATGACTATTGGAAAAACCATAGCTTTGGCTATACAGACATTTTGTTGGCAAAGTGATATCTCTACTTCTTAATATGCTGTCTAGGTTTATCATAGCTTTTCTTCCAAGGAGCAAGTATCTTTTAATTTTGTGGCTGCAGTCACCATCCAGTGATTTTGGGGCCCAAGAAAATAGTCTGTCTCTGTTTCCATTTTTTTCTCTATTTATTTGCCCTGAAGTGATGGGACCAGATGCCATGATCTTAGTTTTTTGAGTGTTGAGTTTTAAGTCAACTTTTTCACTCTCCTCTTTCACTTTCATCAAGAGGCTCTTTAGTTGCTTTTCAGTTTCTGCCATAAGAATGGTGTCATCTGCGTTATCTGAGGTTATTGATATTTCTCCTGGCAATCTTGATTCCAGTTTGTGCTTCATCCAGCCCAGCATTTCACATGATGTACTCTGCATAGAAGTTAAATAAGCAAGGTGAAAGTATACAGCCTTGACGTACTCCCTTCCCAATTTTGAACCAGTTCATTCGAGGGATGGTTCTCACATTTGGCTGAAACCCTAGAGTTCTGTTTCAGTACACTTGGGGTGTGAGCCAAGACTTCATATTTCTCCCTAGTCCCCCAGGGATATTTGGGGATGTTGAGTTTGAAAACCACTGCTTTAAGGTGCTCTTGAGATATCAGAAAGGTTAGGTTGGCTAGATCCACCCAGACATTTTTTGCCCAGAATTCAAGAGTTAAGCATAGGATTTAGGTTATGTCAGATTAGATAGAGATTGGTAAGAACATGTTGAGCGGGTTTTATTTAAAGCTATTTGAAGCAGAGACTTAGATACTGTTGGGAATATTTGAGTTATGCGACAGAGAGTTTGATTAAAATTGAATTCCTTCTGAGGTGTGGAAGCATATCCTCTTTATCCTGCTGTTTACCATGTTTTCTCGCTTTACCATGTTTTCTTGAGAGTGGCCCTCTGAGGTTGCCATGTACTGATTCAGATCATTTTGACACAGTAGCTGTTTTGTTAACCCTTTTACTGTGATTAGTTTTTATCATAATGTCATTTTCTTAGCTAACATTTCACTTGGGTCATTTTTTAATTCCTAACTACTTGAGGATGGTATTTTTAAAGTAAAGGAGGGTTTGACGAGGACAGTTTGGCATCAAAATGTTGCACATCAAAACATTATTTGTCACAAAACATTATTTGACACTTCACGTGGTCTTCAGACTCTGGCTCCCAAGCGCAGTGTGGTTCTGCAAGCCTCTTACAGAGTCATGGTCCTGTGAAATGTCTGGTTCCTCCGAGAAGGCCACTCCTGTGGACCTCAGATGCAGGCAGGACAGGGTTCTGGTCCTTCTCAATGTTCTCCTGAAGAGGACCTTGCAAAACCTCAGGTTCTTTTCATTCATCAACTTATCAAGACCACAGCAACTAACTGCAGGCAGTAGAGATCAAGTCCTGAGCCTTTGGAGTGGGAGCACTGACTCCAATGCCCTAGACTACCAGAGAACTAACCCTAGGAAGTACCAAATGGTGAGAAGTCACACAAAAGAAACCACTTGAA
Source organism: Oryx dammah (assembly GCF_014754425.2). Taxonomy (NCBI): domain Eukaryota; kingdom Metazoa; phylum Chordata; class Mammalia; order Artiodactyla; family Bovidae; genus Oryx; species Oryx dammah. The sequence continues at coordinate 37,594,805 of NW_024070185.1, forward strand.
AATAAGACCCAGCATCACCCAGGGTGCTACACCAGTAGCATGCACCATGCACCCTGTGCATGGCCTCATCTAAACAACAAACAAAACAAAAATACAAACCCAATCATCAGCAGACAGGATTACCACCTCACTCAGTCTTGTCCATCAGAGGAAAAACAAACAAACACAAACAAAAACTCAGCACAAATCTCACCTTATACCAAGCTTACACAAACGACTGGACCAACCTTAGGAAGACAGAAACCAAAAGGAAGAAAGAATTCAACCTTCTTCAAGGAAAGAGTTCAACTTTCCTTGAAGCCTGGGAAAAGGAGATCCCAAACACAATAAGTTAAAAAAAATAATGAAAAGGCAGAGAAATGCTACACAAATGAAGGAGCAAACTAGAAACACAGAAGTCCAAATAAATGAAGAGGAAATAGGCAAACTACCCGAGAAAGAATTCAGAATAATGATAGTAAAAATGATCAAAAACCTGGAAAACAAAATGGAGAAAATGCAAGAATCAATTAACAAAGACCTAGAGGAATTGAAGAATAAGCATACAGAGACAAACAAGACAGTTGCTGAAATTAAAAATACTGTCAGTTCAGTTCAGTTGCTCAGTTGTGTCCAACTCTTTGCGACCCCATGAATCGCAGCACGCCAGGCCTCCCTGTCCATCACCATCTCCTGGAGTCCACCCAGACTCACGTCCATCGAGTCTGTGATGCCAGCCAGCCATCTCATCCTCGGTCGTCCTCTTCTCCTCCTGCCCCCAATCCCTCCCAGCATCAGAGTTTTTTCCAGTGAGTCAACTCTTCTCACGAGGTGGCCAAAGTACTGGAGTTTCAGCTTTAGAATCATTCCCTCCAAAGAAATCCCAGGGCTGATCTCCTTCAGAATGGACTGGTTGGATCTCCTTGCAGTCCAAGGGACTCTCAAGAGTCTTCTCCAACACCACAGTTCAAAAGCATCAATTCTTCGGCGCTCGGCCTTCTTCACAGTCCAACTCTCACATCCATACATGGCCACAGGAAAAACCATAGCCTTGACTAGATGGACCTTAGTTGGCAAAGTAATGTCTGTGCTTTTGAATATACTATCTAGGTTGGTCATAACTTTTCTTCCAAGGAGTAAGCGTCTTTTAATTTCATGGCTGCAGTCACCATCTGCAGTGATTTTGGAGCCCAAAAAAATAAAGTCTGACACTGTTACCACTGTTTCCCCATCTATTTCCCATGAAGTGATGGGACCAGATGCCATGATCTTCGTTTTCTGAATGTTGAGCTTTAAGCCAACTTTTTCACTCTCCTCTTTCACTTTCATCAAGAGGCTCTTTGGAGACTAAGATCCAGAGGAGCTTGTTGTCTAACTACTTGAAAAGGGACATCAGGTCAAGGAGAGCTTTGACATTAGAGGCAGGACTGATTCCTCTTTTTTCTTTTTCAGAATGCTATTTCAGTTGTTTTGTCTTTACATATAAATTTTAGAATAATCCTATATCTACAAAAATGTTGGTTTCATTGGGTAATGATGCATATTTTAGCTTCCAAATGTTTCAGTTTATGCAATGGGCTAGGTGTTAGATATTATAGATATTATAGATGGGAAGGAATTCACTTCATATTTAAATTTACAGTTTATCACTCAAAAAATCTTTTTCAGAAAAATGTCTTTTTAAATGTAATATTTTTTAGGGACATTGTGTAGAAAACTTCAGAATTTCAGATGTTGTTACAAACAAAATAGGCCCACTGACTAGTAGACAGCTTAAAAGAAAACTTCTCTGAAACTGCACATTAAATGTGGCCATTGGTGTATGAACTACAATGGTGTGTTAACCTATTTAATGATTTTCAGAAGAATATCTAGAGAAAATTAAAACAAGAATAATTCAAAAAATATATAAACCTGAAATTATAAGCACCTAAATTTTCAGTTATGATCCATACGTAACATGATCATTTTCTCTAGAGCACATTTAATAAAAACCTTTTGACTTGTATCAATACAACATCCCACTGTGACTATTGTAAATAAAACATGCTACTGTTTTCTCAGTTCAATTATAGTATAATTCAGCATGAATTTTGGCGACTTCTAGGGCTTCCCTGGCTCGGAGGGTAAAGCGTCTGCCTGCAATGCAGGAAACCTGGGTTTAATTCCTGGGTCGGGAAAATCCCCTGGAGAAGGAAATAGCAACCCACTCCAGTATTCTTGCCTGGAAAATCCCATGGATGGAGAAGCCTGGTGGGCTACAGTCCATGGGGTCGCAAAGAGTCGGACACGGTTGAGCTATTTCACTTGGCTTCTTCACTTCAGGATTCACCCTAAGTCATGAATTGTAGCATATTCTGCAGTCATGCAAAATGGGTTCTGTGTTAACTTTTTCATAAATTTAAAAACCATGCAGAAATTTAATTTTTATTTTATAGTAGATTTACAACGTTGTGTTAGTTTCAGGTTTATAGCAAAGTGGGTCAGTTACACATACACATATATCTACTGTTAAGATTCTCTTCCTATATAGGCCATTACAGAGTATTGAATCGAGTCCCCTGTGCTATGCAGTATAATCCCTTGGTTTTGAATAGATGTCAGAAAACCACTATCCTAGCTGCCCTTCCACGTGTAGTACTTTTCTGATGAGTTCTCAATCTGAGTTATGCAGATAAGCAGATACTGTTCATAAGGCTTTTTCACCAACAGGTGGCACTAATAATTCCCTTTATTTTCATAGTACCCCAGGAATAATCCTTATGGAGGATTTAGGATATATCTTTTGCGCTTTTTTGGAACATGACTGATTTTAACAGTATCTAAGCCGGAAAACATCCAGCATTTCTGATCAAGTCTTTGGCATTACTGCCTTTCTCTTAGATTACTGGCTCCTAGCTCCAGTCTCTTCTTTCCTTCTTTGATTGATCTTCCAACACAAGATGAGTAGAAGTCATGAGAAAAACACAGAAGGAAATACAAAATCCATTTTTAAATTCATTTTTTTGGAGTATAGTTCATTTACAATGTGTTAGTTTCCACTATACATCAAAGTGAATCAGTTATACATGTAAATATATCCACTTTTTAAAAAAAAATTCTTTTTCCAAATGGATCATTACAGAGTATTGAGTAGAGACAAAGTCCATTTGTTGAAGTCCTTTTCCATGGGCGAAATGATGACATTAATGTTGTCTGGACTGAAGAAGAGCTCAGTTTTGAACAAATTGACTAAACATTTATTGCAGAGCTGCTCCATGCCTAATACTAGTCTATACATTTCCTGAGGTCAAAAAAAAATTATAGAATGCTTGGTGGTGACAGCAGTAATGGTTCTCATTTACCTGTGTTTTGTCTGTGCACCACAGTGCCTGGCAGATAGAAAGTGCTTAGTTACTGGAGCAGCTTACACTTACCATTATTCCTTAGCTCCTCTAGTCTCTTCTGTTGCTCTGTGGCACCCACACTGTGGATTCACCGCTTCCCTTTATTCTTCCAGCCAGACTCCAAGCCGTGCACCTCCAGATGTTTTCCTCTGCTCTGTCCTCTTCTCATGCTGAGCCCTAAATCGTCAATTCTGCCATCTCCTGACACCAAGCCATCAATGTCCCTATACTAGTTTGCAGATATTTCAAATTCAACTGGTTCCATCCCACCATTTTCTCAAAAAAATGTTTTCTAGTGCTCAAGTTTAGCTTTTCATTTAGAAATAAAACAATTTATCTAGTTTATTCTTAAGCCTTGTTCTTTTTTAGAGTATGATCTCATTATTACGGGGTGACCAGGAGGGATGAATGCCAAAACCACTGGGCCTTCCACAGAGTCAAAAGATGGTGTAATTTTGTGAAATGGAGTAAATATGCATTTTGAATGGGATTAAAAAACCTATTACTCACTTCCTTTCCTTCCTGCAGAGAGTACTGAGAACATTAAGTAACAGTTTATGATTGACTCAGCACCCCTCCCTGGAATGTTAGTCATTAAGTGTGCTCTAAAAGTGGTGCCTTCAAGGACTGCTGAGATTGGTATGGCCAGCCTCTAGTAGCCGTGAGTACGTGGGGCTTAGGAAAGCTGACCCCGAGTCTGTCGGGAATGGTACCACATTCAATTACACTCAATTAATTGTACTCAATGTACAATTCCTTTGCCCTATAAATCAGATCATTGCCTAAATATTTAGTGATATTAAGAAATTATTGTTCATCATTTTAGGTGTGATAATTGCAATTATATTTTAAAAAATGATTCTTATCTTTGAAAGATACATATTAAAGTTTGAATTGATGAAATGATATGATGCTTGAGTTTTGCTTCACAAAAATCTAGTTCAGAGTGAGAGGGTTAGTGAGGGATGTAGGTAGAAACAAGATTGACCATAATCTTTTAATTTTTAAAGCGGGGTAATAGGCACAATGTGGTGGTCCCTTACATTCTTCTCTCTACTTTTGCACAGTTTTGGAACTTTCCATAATGAAAACGATTTTTTTTAGATGCATGGTCCTGAGCGAGGGTTGAAATCCTATCTCTGAGTATGAATGGGTGAGCTATAGTGCACAGGCCAGGTGTTGTTCTGGGTGTTCAAGGCTTTAGGCTCATGCAGGGGTCCTAGGTGAGCTTACTGTTTTCTAGGAGGGACTTTGTGTCACATGTTGGTGAACCTACAGCCCGTACCTGATGAATATTGAATGAGTACATGAAGGCAGAGAGGCATAAAGCTCTGACCCTCTTCTTCCTGTCTTTGCAGCGGAGCCCAGGGGGAATACGCCGGGCTGGCCTCTATCCGAGCCTACTTAGATGCGAAAGGAGAGACACACAGAACTGTGAGTATGAACCATTTGCTTACCACTGGAGTGGGGTGGTGGGGAGGGCACTGGGTTCAATTTTAGGGTCCCTTTTGTTCTGTGGGATCCCTCCAAGTCTTCTTGGAAGAAGTTGGGGAAACATATAATCAAGAAACAAATGTCTATGAAGTGGCTATTACGATCCTTGCCTCTAAGACGTTTCACTGGACCATTTTGAGGAAAACATTTTGAGATAAAAGGCTTCTTAAACACAGTCTGTAAAAGTTAGCCAGTTGGCTGCAGAACTGCTACCCCCAGGGAGCAAAGGGTGGAAGGGGAAGGAATGTTGCCATTCCAAGTCTCCCTCCTTGGCTCAGCCCTGGCCCCAGGCCTGGACAGAGGGCAGAGACCGAGCTTTCTTCTATAACTCCTACTGTGCCTGAGCATAGTTCTTGCCCTATGTATGCTCAAAAAATATTTATTGAATAAATAAATTCCTTATTAGTGATTCTCAGCTCTCAACAACAAAAGAAGACATGGAGCAGAGTTCACGGTTCTGTTTCATCGTTTGCTTTGAGTTAGAGTCTAGTCTCCAGGGTCCAAACTGCTTTTGGAGGCCCCTGTGGGCCCAGCAGGTGCTAATGGGCTCCACAGACCTCCACTAATCCTGAGGCAGTGCCCTTAGCAGATGACCTGACAACACGGGCTGCGGATTGTGGCCTAAGGAGGCCTGTGTTCCTGGTGGTGGCCATGCTGACCTTGAACTTCTTGAGCTGTGGAGATGGCATTAGTGGGTAGGAGTCAGGAGCAAGTCACAAGCATCTGCCCAGCCTGGGAAGTTTAGAGAAAAAGGGGCCGGAGTCCTTCTGGGTGCACACAGAAGTAGGGTGCAGTTGGTGGTAGCCCAGTCTTAGTCCATTCCTAGTTTTATTAAAGCTGGAAGATTATTTATGGCTAGTTACCTGGATTTTGCAGGGAAGAATTTAAATACTATTTTACTTTCACAAAATGGGAGGAAAAACTTTTTTCTCCCACCTTTTTTTTTTTTTTATCCCACCTTCTTGATATCGCAACTTTTTTATTTTTTTTCACTTGGGTTTGAATTCTTCAATTTTCTAAGGAAGGGTTAGTTTGGAAATAAAGTTGTTCTTTGGACCTCAAAATCTCAGTGCTTTCATAGAGTCAGAAAGGAGATGTTGGGATTCTGATTGTCCAATGAGAGGCTGCCAGATGACTGACATTTAGAGTTGCCTTTTCTGTTTTTCCTTCGTGGCTTCCTTGTACTCCTTATTGTTCATGCTCTTTAACCATGAAGTTTCTGGGACTCCGGGAGAGGGAGCCATTCATTCTGTGTTACCATCTCCGTGTTGTTCCTGCTTTATGGGGAAGCCACTGGGATCCACACTGTGGTGCTTGTGGTAGGCCTGTGACCAGCTAGCAAGAAAAGGCCAGCTAAAATCCAGGTTCTGTCTACTCTGTGACGCTTCTCATCCTGCACTGGTTCCTAGTTCTCCAGGCTAACCCCAAGAACTGTATGTTAATGTCAAGGAGTTGGGGACCAAACCAGAAAGGTCACAAAAAAAGGATGAGAGACTGGACCTGGGCAGAGTTCTTCTAGGTTTCCCTGGTGACTCAGAAGTAAAGAATCCACCTGCCAATGCAAGAGACCTAGGTTCGACCCCTGGGCCGGTTAGATCCCCTGGAGAAAGAAATGGCAACCCACTCCAGTGTTCTTGCCTGGGAAATCCCATGGACAGGGGAGCCTGGCGGTCTACAGTCCACGGATCACAAAAGAGTTGGACACGACTGTGCGACTAAACAACAGCAGTAACAGAGTTCTTCTACGACACGTGGGTTCTTCTCAGCTCTTTTTCCTTCTTTGTTTTTTCCAGTCCTCCCTTCTATCTCAGTCCCCTTGTGTGTGATGCTTCTCCTGGCTCCACCGTTCACATTGCTATCACTGAAGGACAGGGAGGAAGTGGGATGCTGCATTTTGAGGGTGGGTGAGGGAGGCAGGGACGACTACCCAGTCACTGAGCTTGTAGAAACAGAACCCTCAAGTTTGGAAATGTTGGCATCCCAAAGATTTTAATTAAACCTGACTTTTTAGTTAGAGAAGAAGAAAATGATTTATTATTCAAATAATCATGGAGGATTTTTCTGTATCAGAGATGTCCAAGACAGCTGCTCCCATTAATAGACTATAACAGAAACTAGTAAAATATATCCTGATTTGCAAAAAAAAAAAAAAAAAAGTGTGGGGAAGTCATATGCTATAGAACCTCCTGGATTCTTGATGATTTTCTTATTTCAAACTGTTATGGAAGTTATTTTCACATTTGCTCTTAGGTTAAATTTCAGAGGTTCCTAAAATGCAATGGCCAAATTCTTGATTTACCAGTTTAATTTGGGAGACTACAAATTATTTAAAAAACACTTATGTAAAAATTGCATGTGCCAGGCACTATCCTAAGCACTTTATAATTATTACTCATTTGTTAGTCAAATACTAATTCAGGTTTGCTGATCAGTGATTGAATTTCCTATACAAAGGGAATACATTGACCCAAACAAAATAAAAAAGCACCACCAAAACCTCCCCCAAAACTTGTATGTATTTTTCTTTTCTCAGTTTCCTGAGGCAAAGTAGTGGCCTTTGTTTGGGTTTTGGATTTGACCAGTGGTAAGAAATTGATTTCCCTTGCAAAGGATTTCTTCTCCTTAATCCTTCACTCATTGGGCAAGTCTCCTGAAGATGAGTTATGTTGGGTCTATGCCAGGCACACTAGGGAGTTAGAAAAATATAGAATCCACCTAAATTGGCATAAATGAACCAAAGAGAGTTAGTATTGGCTAAAATATCAAATCTAGGTTCTGTCCTAGAACCTAGGACATTGTCCTAGAACTTAGGTATTGGAAGTCCCTTACAGTACTACACATTTTAAAGTGAGGATACACATAGAAAATCAGAAATGTCAAACTGACTGAGACATTTTCTTCCTGCTAATCCTTATATCCCTAGACAGTGTATTAAAAAGCAGAGACAACATTTTGCCAACAAAGGTCTGTTATAGTCAAAGCTATGGTTTTTCCACTAGTTGTGTGCAGATGTGAGAATTGTACCATAAAGAAGACTAAGCGCTTTGATGCTTTCAAACTGTGGTGCTGGAGAAGACTCTTGAGAGTTCCCTGGACAGCAAGAAGGTCAAACCAGTTAATCCTAAAGGAAGTCAACCGTGAATATTCATTGGAAGGAGTGATATTGAAGCTGGAACTCTTAACACTTCGGCCACCTGATGCAAAGAAGCCAACTTATTGGAAAAGACCCTGATGCTGGGAAAGATTAAGGGCAGGAGGAGAAGAGGGCAAAAGAGGATGAGATGATTGGATGGCATCACTGACTCAATGGACATAAGATTGAGCAAACTCTGGGAGATAGTGAAAGACAGGGAAGCCTGGTGTGCTGCAGTTCATGGGGTCACCATTCAAAGAAGTGTTAACTGTCCACAGAAGAAGAACAAAGTAATTTCATCTTTGCCTCTGTTGATAGTTCTCTTTGGGTCACATGCATTTTGCTTAAATAGATGGCTTTGCTGTTTTTGAGGAAACAGCTGTAAAGTTAAATTTCCCCTTCATAAGCCCATTTTTATAATGCCCATCCGTTTTTCTTCACAGGGTGACAATATTGGTTCTGGAATTAAAAACAATTGTTTTCAGGGTCAACATTGCTTCTCCTTACTGCTTTCTGTTGGAGGGAACTGCCAGGTGCCCTTTCCTATAGTGGGGCCTCATCAGATCACACAGAGCATGTGTCTACACCTCTGGTCACACGATTTGGGGGCAGGAAATGAGAATGATTTAAACCTGGGAATTTTAGTATTATCCCCACCAACCATTTTCCATAAGAATTCAACACATCGTTAAGCTCTTGCAATACTCTTTCTTGATCTCTTCAACTTTTTTTTTTTTTTGAGAATTTTCATTTCCCTAATTATACTGGCAACACCAAGATCACTTTAGAAAGAGAGGAGTAGTCTCCTGACAAAGCAAGAAATGTTTCCTCCCAGCCAAGGAGTCTTGTTTGAGGTGATGTAGTCCCTGTCTAAAGGGTCCTTTTATTTATTTATTTTATTTTTTTGATCTGGTTGTGCTGCACAGCATGTGGGATCTTAGTTCCCCAACCAGGGATCCAACTCACATGCCCTGCATTGGAATTATGGAATCTTAACCAGTGGACCACCAGAGAAGTCCCTCTAGACATTTATTTATACAGATGCCAACCTTCTCAGTGAGTGCCTTGTGTGAGCACAGGGCAGAAACTGATAGGCATTTGTGCTTGGCCTTTCTCATGTAAGCAGAGAGTCTATTGCACAGAGTAAGCATCCAGTAATGATGACATCACTGGTGTGTTGTCACTGGGAGGCCTTGGGGTATGTCTACCATTATCTCTCCTGAGTCCCAGCAGAGCCACGCAGAGCACTGGAGCTGTGACGTGTGGATCTGAGTCCTAGAGTTTAATTTCTAATCTTTATTTTTGTAAGGTGCTTTCTACATATTATTGCTGAGGCAAGGTTAGAATAGGGCTAGGCTTGTTTTGGTGTTACTGGGATAAGGAAGGAGAGTATTAATATTCTGAAAGTCTTTAGGGAATAGTATTTGGGGATCCAGGTGTCAACTCCTCTGTTGGACACTGTTTTGGAATATAGTAATCATGAAGTTGTAGCAGATATTAAGGCACCACCGGTCAGTTTAAATAGCGTATATGGCACCTATTGTATTTATGCTCCAAGCATTTTGTAGGACTTTTTCTGTCATTATGAACAGCCTGGTGATTTTTCTCTCTGTCCTTCCTTTAATTTCATTCGTAAGGTTTGCCTCATTCCAAAATCTGCACATGGGACCAATCCTGCAAGTGCCCACATGGCAGGCATGAAGATTCAGCCTGTGGAGGTGGATAAATATGGAAACATCGATGCAGCTCACCTCAAGGCTATGGTACTCACCTTCCGCTTACCAGATGGGGGAGGTCTGGGTTGGAAAGAAGTGGCGGGGATCAGGGATGGTTTAGGTCAACGTTATCTTCTTTTGCATTCTCATTAAAAGACTGCAGTTCCTTTTCCGAATGGGTCTAGGGAAAATGGCATAAAATCAGAAAACCTAGCCATCTCTATAAGAAGATAAAAGCAAGAGTCACATTTTTGGTCCAGAGTAAAAGTGACCATAGTTTCTTTCACCTCTTCCTTCTTTAACGAGGAGAAGGTCCTTTAAACTGAAATTCCGTCCTCTAATATGTGCATGTGTAAGAAACTGGATGAATTATTCATGGTGGTAGTAAGACTAGTCCTTGCAGAATCTGCCTACTTCCTCCTGCCCAATCTTCCTCTCCTTCCGCCATGAACAAACTGGAAGTCACAGGTATTCTCAATCTTTGTGCTGGGGATTAAAACAGAAATGTAGCTTTTGCAGATGTTCGTGATGGTCTCAGCCATTACTTGCTGAATTTCAGGCAACATTCCATCCTTCTTCCTGCAACACCAACCCCCACTCCCAAACTCCCAACCTCCCAACCTTCAGGAAGATGTTGCCTAGCAACCGTATCTGCTTTCCACTGGTGGACTGGAGGCTGCATCTTAAGAGGGAAGGAAATCACTTGAATGGCAATGCGATTTTGTTGGGGTTATTAGGCATGAAGACTGAGAACTTCATGTAACTACCTTCAAAAGGAAGATAAAAACAAACAATACTACTTATCTCTTACATCCACCTCCCCACTTCCCATTGCCCCATAAAGTTTTTACCAATAAATATTCTGTGTCAAAATGTGTAATTATTGTTTCTCCGATATAGGATATGATTTTAAATTTTTGTTTGTTTTGTTTTGACATGAGCCTCTTCTCTGCCTTGCTGGTCAAAAAAATAGGAACATGTCTTTCATATATGCTTGCCTCCTGTCAAAAGGAAAAATGATGTTTGTTTGTTTGTTTGTTTTAAATCAGAGCAGAACATTCCTAGTGGGAATTCTAATTTCAATAAAATGGGAGGGAAAGTGGATAGGATGGATTTGGCAAGATGAGCATAGCAAGATGAACTATGAGAATTGACTTGTCTGGAACCAGAAAAAATCTGAAATAATTGTTGAGATGATTTGAACCAAAGGAAAACCACTTGAGAAAATTCAGCCCAAAATATCCAGAAATCTTCTGAACAGTTTTTGGTCTTGACCATGGAGACCTAGTCTAAAGGAGTCTTGTTATTTCTTTAGAATGATTTATGAAGGCAGAAATGGCTATGGACCTTCTATTAGTGACATCCTACATTGAGACAGTTTGAGAAATGAAAAGACCAAGACTTCATCTTTCTTAATCCTTTGAAAAATTAGCAATTGGTTAAGAAAGAAACATTTCCTCTCGTTATCTCCCTCTGCACCTTTTCTGTCTCACAGGTGGATAAACACAAGGAGAACTTAGCAGCAATCATGATTACATACCCATCCACCAATGGAGTGTTTGAAGAAAACATTGGAGACGTGTGCGACCTGATCCACCAACACGGAGGCCAGGTCTACCTGGATGGGGCCAACATGAATGCTCAGGTGGGCAACGCGAGAAAACGGTTATGAAAAGAAAATTGCCTTGTCTTCTTGACAGTTGTCTTAAAACATGACACTGAATTCAGAACAGAGACTGATTTTCTATATTGCCAAATCAAAGTATGTACTACAGTTCCACTGAGATTGCAGATCCTGGTGCGGTGGTAAAGAATATCTACCTGCCACTGCAGGAGACCCAAGAGACACGGGTTCGATCCTTGGGTTGGGAAGATCCCTTGGAGTAGGAAATGGCAACCCACTGTAGTATTCTTGCCTGGAAAATTTCATGGACAGGGGGGCCTGGCAGACTACAGTCCATGGGGTTGCAAAGAGTCAGACACGACTGAGTGACTGTGCTCATGCATGGGCATGGGCACGGGCACGTGCGCTCGCACACACACGCACACACACACGCACACACACCTCCCAAGGAGGTCATGAAGTCACAGGGGATGCTGAGGAGGAAGTAAAAAGGTTGAAGGGAAGCAGGGAGTGAGCTGAATTTTCTAAGCTTGTGGCAGGGAGGGGTGGGGGGTGACCCCTAAAGGTGAGAAGGTCACCTGACTCCCTTCCTGAGGGAATTAACACCCAAGGTTTGGCCCCTGGCGGATGCTGAGCTCCCATGACCTTGGACTAGCTTCAGTTTCATCAGCATAAAACAGCTGTACATCTCTGGCTCTGAAGGGCTGATCCTGACTACTTGCTGGGCTGTGTGTGTGTAGGGGTGGTCTCTGTGACGTTTTGCTGTTGTTCGGTCGAGCAGTTGTTTCTGACTCTGCTACCCCGTGGACGGCAGCATGCCAGGCCTCTCTGTCACTCAGTATCTCCTGAAGTTTTCTCAGGTTCATGTCCATTGCATCAGTGATACCATCCAGCCATCTCATCCTCTGATGCCCTCTTTCCTTCTGCCCTCAATCTTTCCCAGCATCAGTGACTTTTCCAATGAGTCGGCTGTTAGCATGACCAAAAAACTGGAGTTTCAGCTTCAGCATCAGTCTTTCCGACAAGTATTCAGTGTTGATTTTCCTTTAGATTGATTGTTTGATCTCCTTGCTGTCTGAGGGACCCTCAGGAGTCTTCTCCAGCACCACAGTTCGAAGGCATCACTTCTTCAACACTTCGCCTTCTTTAGAGTCTGTGTGACACGTGCCTTTGAGGAAATGCTTTAGGGAGACTTTGGAGGGCAGGGACTCATGATCTTTTAAAGAGTCTTCTCAACTCCCTCTCCTTTTTTTAAAAAACCATTTCAGACTCTTCCATTAAAATTTTTTTTTAATTTGTTTTTTTTGGCCCCAGTGAGTGGCATGTGTGGTCTAACCCCAGCCAGGGATTGAACCAGCACCCCTTGCACTGGGATTATGGAGTCTTAACCACTGGACTGCGAGGGAAGTCCCAATTTCAGACTCTTTCTGTTTGTCTTAGCTTCTATCTGATCTCTTTTGAGCAGTCCAGGGATTGTCTATTGATTCAATAGCATAAATGAGTCTTGTAGTTTTTATCACATCCACAATTAGCTCAAATGCCAAAGTGGCAGGGACACCTATTGAATGTTGTGGCTGGTACTAGGATGGTCTCAGGAAAACTGTCAGGCTCCCTTCCTCTCTCTCAGCTCAGTATTGTCTCAGATAGCCTTCTAGCCTTCTATATCCATGTGTCCTAAGGGGCCCTTCGGTAAAGTGCATGATACCCAAAGCTGGGGTGCTAGACCTGCTGGGGTGAAATTGCCTGTTTCAATTGCCGGGAAAGCCTATACTTCCCCTCCCCTTTCTTGGGGGTGGATAATTAGGAGTTGATGGTATATTCAGATCATACTTTAAAATCTAAATGGTCAACTGCTGTTTCCATAGAAACTGCAGGGTACGCTGCCTGTGGGATATCGGGTTTGAGCTGCCGTCTAAGGACATCTCTGTGCACATCTGCCTCTCCTCTTAGGGGAGCAGGATGGCTGTCTCTCCAGAGCACCCTTTTGAGCTCTTGACTTTTGCTTTTGGGTCTTTCCCTTTGTGACAGGTGGGAATCTGTCGTCCGGGAGACTTTGGGTCTGATGTCTCACACCTTAATCTTCACAAGACCTTCTGCATTCCCCATGGAGGTGGCGGCCCTGGCATGGGGCCCATCGGAGTGTGAGTTCTGGGCCCTGGTTTCGGGATGGCTTTGAAGACTGAGAATCAGAGACTGGCCCCACACTCTGTTCTTCTCACCCAGGACTTCAGGTGTTAGGATACCTTCACATGTACTGTGCCTTTAGGGGCTTGGTGATGAGCAGTGAATAGGGTGCTTTCAAGGAGCTTTCAAGGGGAAGCAAACATAGATTTTATTAATCACAGTGTGTATGGCCACACTCAGCTCCCAGTCATGTATAGACAGAGCGGGTTTATTAACAGAGAAACGAATAGTAAGCTTTACTGGAGCATTATAGGTAAGAACTGGTATTTTAGCACCTAGAAGGGTCTCTTGCACTTTTTTTTTTTTTTACTTTACAATATTGTATTGGTTTTGCCATACATCAACATGAATCCGCCACAGGTATACACGTGTTTCCCATCCTGAACCCCCCTCCCTCCTCCTTCCCCATACCATCCTTCTGGGGACTGATGCACTGGGATGACTCTCTTGGACTTTAATTTAGACTTCCAAGCAGCTTTACTTTTAAAATCAGCTAATGGTTACATCTGAGGATCTATCATATAACATGGTGGCTAAAACTGATAACACTATTGCATAATTAAAATTTGCTAAAGGAGTAGAACTCAAATGTCCCCCTGCCAAAAAAGGAAATTGGGTATAATATTTTGGACACTTTACAGCCTGAATTCTTATTACATCTGGGATAAGTAGGAAGGAAACAAACCTTAATACTAGAAATAATTGGATGAAGTCAGAATAAGACTAAGGCAATATCTCGGAGCAGTTGGTAACTTTTTAAACTGAAATCAAATCATCTCATGGAAATGAGCAGCCATTTCCTGAGCATCTTCCTTTTTCCCAAAATGTGCAGAAGAGGCCAGTCTTCAGGGATATGGGGAGCCCGGCCCCCTTGGGTTTTTCTTCTTTCCTTTTTGATTCCTGTTTTCTGTAGTAAGCAGCAGGGTCGCAGTGGTTCAGCTGTGGGGGAAGTGGGGCGACTGATGTTCACAGGCCGGCCTGTGATTGTCACCCTATGGGGCGTCTCAGCAGCATCCTCCTATATCCCTTAGATGCCTGGGGAAAGAGTGTGGGGCCAGGGCAGGGAGGGAGAGGGTGTGAGGGGCTGGGATGTCCCCCCAGCCTCATGAGCCCACAGCTCTGCGTGCTGTTCCAGGCTGCCTGCCTCTCCCCAGCTCTCCACCATGGTACTTGTTTGAGCTGCTAGGATGCTGATGGCTGGTGAGCCACGCCTCCAGCAGAGGAGGAAGGAAGGGAGACTTCCTGCACATCTGCCCCTTAGCAGGTACCGGGTCCCTTCCATGTCAGAGTTCCTTTGCTAGGAATAGAGCTTCCTGAGAGGGCCCGGGACCTGCCTGTTTGGTTAGACCAGATCTTTTTAACATCTTGTAAATTTGTATTAAAAATATATATATACAGGAAGAAGCATCTTGTTCCTTTTCTGCCTAATCATCCCATCATTTCGGTAAAACCAAGTGAAGATGCCCAGGCTTTGGGTACCGTCAGCGCCGCCCCATGGGGCTCCAGTTGCATCTTGCCCATTTCATGGGCTTATATTAAGGTGAGGCCTGCTAATGCGTGTTAGATGGTTTGGGGGGAGTGATGTATGGAGGGGGACCTGAGACTGCAGATTCCTTCTTGACTTAAAAATGAAGAAATCCATGTTTGAGATGCGGTTCAGTGAAAATTGCTGACAACTTGAGTGGAAAAAACCGTCCTAAAGAGATCAGCTAAAATTCATTTTATCTTTTCTTCATCAGGCTGTTTTCCTTTGGGTTCTCACAGTGGGTTTAACACCAGAGAAACTGACATGCCAGATATATTTTTCCAGACAGAGCTAAGTACCATGAGTCATATGGATGTTCTGGCCACGTCATTTGGTTTCCTGTAGGATTTGTACAGCCCCTCACAAGCGAAAAACCGTGCATATACTAATTATTACACTTGGTTGAGATCCTGGGATAAATTTTAGGAATACATCTCATTTCGCTTTGTATTTCTTGGGAGCCTGGAGGATAAGATGAAAATAGCAGAAATTCACTTATGTAAAGTTTTTCCCGAAGCTCTTTGCCCTTTAGGGCCTGTGGAACTATATTCTCGAAGGTAATTAGACTTTGTCATAGAACGTGCTTCCTTCTTTTGTGTTTTTCAAAAAACAATAACAAAAACAAACAAAAAAAAACCCAAAACACATTAGGGTCAGAGTTTATTTTATGCAGTTCTTATTCAAACTAGCCTGCCAACCTCCTGAGCTGACAAGATCGCACACTGGATAGGAGCACTTCTTCAGCCGGTAATTAGAGCAGTCTTCCCCAACTGGTTCCCCTCCTGAGAGAAAGCGAGGATCTGGTGAAATAAACCCCAAACTCAGCTATGCACATCTTGCCGGATGACTCTCTGGGCTGGTTGTTATTCTTGAATAGTGTGGCATTTATGATTCTTAATGAAAACTTTCTGGGAAGCTGGGACAACAATTCTGTACCCCAGAGACTAAAACCTGTGTTTTCAAATCATACTCGAGTTGTTTTGCAAATAGCAACAAGAACAGTCATCATAAAGGTCTGCTTCTTTGCAAACAGAATCTTAATTCCCAGCTTCCTTTTGGTCTCTGTGAACCTGAGTCATTTGTTATGGAATGTTATTTGGGTTAGAGATGATTTTCCACATATAGAAAATAAATGCCCTAGGGCTGGTTTGGCTGTGTGACAGATACACCAGATAGACTCAGTTTAAGAATGAAATAAATATGGTAGGGTTTCAGCCACCCCTCCTACCTTGGGCCCTTTCTTTATTTCAGGCTGTTGTAACTTATTACCAGGACTCTAGAATTATCATCTTCTCTCCTTTATACAGCTCTTCTCATATACTCCCTACAGAACTGCTAGATTTCTGCTAAGACTCTCCATCCTCTCCTGGCTTCCCTTGACCTCTACCACTGGATGTCCCAGCCCACACAAAATCTTTAGGGGATTCTCCCCAAAATGTACTTTCCCAGGCCCCATTCCAGTGAGAATCAATTCAGTATAGGCAGGGTAGAACTGGGGCCATAAAGTTGCTCAGACTCTGATGCACAGGTCCAGAGGCAGAGGCCAAGTCCAGGTCTTCCCCAGCAAGGATTCGAGGCTTGTGAGAGGTGGTCGCAGCCACCTGGCTCTACAGCAATGCCCAGGCTGCAGCCACGGGTCTTCCTTCCATACCTTTGTTTCTGCTATTATTCTCATCTAGAGTGTCTTCCTCTTTCTCTTTGTCCAAATTCTACCCATTTTCAAGTTTCTACTCAAGTTCTAACTCTCACTCTGGAAACCCTTCTTTGGCCAACCTGGCCAAGCGTGTCCTCGCCTTAGTTTAGACTTTGGTATCCCTGCTCTATTATTTCATTTGTTTTACATCATTTTTGTGTTAACATATATCAAGCCTCTATCATCTGAGGTGTTCTGGGAAGAAAGTAGGCGGGACAAATTGGTACAGTCTTGGTTTTTAAACTCTTTGCTGGTGATGCTATCCCCATAAAATCATAGGGACTTATGAACCACCAGAAAAGAATAAGATTGAGAACCTTTCAGTTGTTAAACATAAAAACCTGAACTATAGACAATTGAAAGACAAACCATACAAAATGGATTCAGAGGGGATTTTGGCCAAGATCCCTCAAGATTCCTGGCAATTATCAAGGCATCTCAAATTCACAATGAACAACCAAACAGAAACTCCTCAAAAACAGTTCTTTTTCTTGGGTAAATAAGGCGATAGGCAGCAGTCAGTTTTCCCTGTTCTAAGCTACAATAAAAAACATAAAATTACTGTTCAAAGAGGGAAACCAAAAGTTATTTTAGGCTTAGAGAAGACTGAGAGATATCTTAGTTAGGATATTTCACTCCCCTGCAATCCAGAGAGCGCTGGGGAGCTGACTTCCTTTCATCTGGGGATGTCTTTGGTTAGTGTCCACTGGGTCTCCATGTTGCATGGTTGATGACTACTTTTTCCTCTATTGCAGATGATGGGAGGCAAGGGCCTTAAACAGGCCACAGAGATTGCTATTTTGAATGCAAACTACATGGCCAAGCGATTAGAAAAGCACTACAGAGTCCTTTTCCGGGGTGCGAGAGGCAAGTATGAACTTCAGCCTATATTCACTTTGGCTTTTTTTCTTGGCCAAACCAAGTTTGACCTAGTGGATGTGACTTGCAGAAGTGGGTGGGAAACTTCCAGAGTAAAGCCTTGAGGTACTGGAAATAACTTCCATTTAGTAAACAACTTAGGGATATTGGTGGGGCTCTGCCATGCACTTAGTCTCAGGACAACTCACAACAAGGACCACACCATAGAGAGACATATAAGTAAATCTCATGAGCTTCTTACCTCCCCTACAGCCATGAGGATGAGTGGAATAATTCTAGTTGGGAGAGCCTTCTGGGAGGAGCCTTTTGAGATAAGCCTTGAAAGGAAGCACAGCAGAACCCCAGTAAACAGAGATAAGGAGCAAGCTAGAGAGAAAGGAGTTGTCTGAGTCTTGGGTGGGTTGAAGGATGGGATAGCAGGGAGGGAGCAGACTATAAGGCAGGAGAGGCAGCATGGGCCTTGAGGGTCTTAGAGGCTCTGGATTCCACCCTTGGGCCAGAAAGATTTCTGAGCAGGGGAATGACAGGATTAAGAGGATGTTAATATCATCAAGACAGTGGCAGAATCAGAGGACTCATGTACTAATTAGCTGAGAGTGAAAACCTTTTAGGGACGCCTCTAGAGCTTATCATAGGGCTTCCCTGGTGGCTCAGAGGTTAAAGTGTCTGCTTGCAATGCTGGAGACCTGGGTTCGATCCCTGGGTTGGGAAGATCCCCTGGAGAAGGAAATGGCAACCCACTCCAGTATTCTTGCCTGAGAAAATCCCATGGACGGAGGAGCCTGGTGGGCTATAGTCCAGGGGGTCACAAAGAGTCAGACGCGACTGAGCGATTTCACTCTCACTTTCTTTAGCTTATCATGGAGGGAGGGAGACAGAGATGGAGGGACTAGGTCTCCCTGGAACGGGAGGGGCTGGCGCGGGTGGACTTGCAGAGGTGTGGCCCTGGGCACAGAGTCTGAGAGCAGACTTTTCCTTGGTGAGACCCAAGGAAACCATATTGAGAAACCAGAGCGAAACCTCTCAAGCAGATGGCTGCATGGAACGGATGCAGGAAAAGCAGCACCCAGGGAGGGGCACCTGCGCTGAGGCAGCGTCAGGCTCCCCACGTCCCACCCGCTGGCGTTGCCCTGGCACCCATCCTTCCTGCCTCTGCTCTGGCCACACCTCCTCCCCGAGGCTGCCCTTTCCTTTCCTGGTGGCTCCTTCCACCGCAAGGAGTGTCCCACTAACTCATCGTCAGCTCACTCCTGCAGACCTGGAGCTCCTGCAGCGGGGAGGCTGTGGCTGCCTCAGTCCTTGGCGTCGTGTCAGCACAACACACGCAGTCAGCACACGTGGGTGGTCCTGCGTGACATGGGGGCACAGCTGAAGAGCAGGTGGCTGGCCTCTCAAGTCTTTAAAAGAGCCCATGCCTTTCGCAGTTAGGAAGCCTTCTGTCACCTTTGAAAGCGGTTAGGGCCAACAGCAAGGCAAGGGCCAGGTGGAAAGGGGCTGAGACCTGGACTGAGGTCAGGAGAAGGCAGACACTTTCATGGTTTGGGGGCTTTACTGTGAAGGGGGCAGGAGCTGCTGCAATAGGATGCAGCTTCATTTATTTTAAAATAAGAAAATCAGGTGATTTTAAGCTGCCAGGGCAGAGGCTGTGAAGAGGTGAGAGTGAAGCTGCTGTAGAGGAATAATAGGAGAGGCATCAAGTCCCCTGGAGGTGGTGGGAGGGGTTGCCTGAGAGCCAGGGACCGCCGGGTGTTGAGCCTGGGCCCGAGAGAGCAGCGAGCAGGCGGTAACCAGTGTCCAGTCCCAGGGCCGCAGCAGCAAGGCCCTGCTTCGTCTGTTGGCCTGTGTGCATCTCCATCTGTGATCTGTAATTTAAAGACTGATCTTGCTTTGTGAATATGTATCCACAAGAGTGGTTCCAGAGTTTGAAAATAGAAAAGAACTAAATAATCAGGAGCTCTGGTTAGCAATGCTCCCCAGAGAGGAGAAAAGAACGTTGTGGGCAATATGTCTCTAAGCAACACAATGAAATGCTTCTGAAGTGGGTATTAAAGAAGCTGCAAGAGCTACTAATTAATTCAAATATAGCTCCTGTGCTGTGAGATGCATCCTGCTTCTGTTTTGGCCTTCAGGATCGCATCAGTCTTGGTTTTGTCTGGCTATGTAAGTCATGTGCATGTGCTCAATGTGGAAAATTTGGACAAAGAAGTTTGAGGAAGAAAATGGAAATGACCCATGGTTTCATCAAGCAGACATAACAGCTTAATATTTTGTTGTATTTCTTCCCACCGTACTTTCAGACAATTGAGATCATATTACAAACAGCTTGTACCTTGTTTTTTAAACTTTATTTTATATCATGATCATTCCCCTTGTCATTAAGTGTCCTTTGAAAGTGGCCATATCCATTCTATGGTGTGTACCATGTGTCAGATTCTATGGGGTTCGCTCACCACCGCCACACTGTTTGTAACAACGCTGCAATGAGTATCTTTTACTTAGTTTTTTTTTTTAACACCCCTGATTATCTACATAAGTTAGAGTTGTAGAAGATAAATTATCTCAGGATATGAATGCATTTACGCACTTGAAATGTTTGACCTTGTCTCCCCCGAGATCCTTAATTCAAACTTAAACGTCGCACTAACAGCGTGTGAGTGGCTATCGCCCCAGGGCCCAGTGAACACCAAGTGCCAGGCTGGGAACACAAACCAAACCCAAAATGTTTTTGCCAATGTGATGCATGGAAATAGTCTTTTTGCTTTAATTTACAAGGTATAGGGTACTTTTTCCCTAATTGTTAAATCATTTTTTATTTAACACGCCCTTAGGATTAAGTTTGACAACTTCATTGAGATAGGATTCACGTACCATGCAGATCACCCACTGAATTTCAGTGGTTTTAGTGTGTTCACAGAGTTGTGAGATGCAAACCTGAGTTCCTTAGAGCGAGAATGAATGTGGTATGGACCGCACTGGGGGAGATGGTACTCGAGCAGAGGAAAGTGAGCAAGCTAGTACCGATCAGGCGCCTGCTGTGTGCTTGGCAGCGAGCGACCGCTTTAGGCAAAGGCTGTCCCAGGAGGCTTGTAACACAAAAAGATGGATGAAATTTCCATTTGTTTTGACATTTTATCCCAGAATGAAATAATGAATTGTATTTCTCATCCCAAGCAGAAATAGATTGGTGATTACAGACTTTATTACCCAATCCCAAAGTTCATGAAACAAAACTTGTCTCGTGTTTGGTCTGGTAAACACATTCATTACACAATCAGAAGTTTGGTATTTTAGGGCCTAAAAAAGAATGATCACTGTACCTCCTGATGGCCCAAAATAGAAATGTTCTTAATAAACACTTTGTATTCCAGAATGTCTAATGGCGATATTAGAAGACTGGTACTCTTCTTAATCATATTTACCAGCTTTAAATAAGACTGGAATTATGGATGACTGTAAGGCAATAATTTTAGTGAACTACAGGCATTCCTCCCCCACCCCCCATTTTTTTTTTTTTTTTGCAGAGCGGTAAGACTTGGCGAATCTTAGCTCTCCAACCAGGGATAGAATCCATGCCCCCTGCAGTGGCAGCATGGAGTCTTAACCATGGGGCCACCAGGGAAGTCCTCAGGCTTCCCTTTATGAGCCATTTCTTAGAGAGATTTGAAAATACCAGCTAAACTTGTTGAGGCTTAGGGTTTTGTGAAGCAAGGAATTGATAGGCAAGAATTGGGATGGGGAGCAGCAGCGGTATTTATTCTGCAAGGATGAGGAAAGCAATTGCCTCAGGTAAACAGAAGCATTTTGAAAGGAGGAAGTGAAAATGTTCACAGTGTCTGCTTTTGTGGGAGGCTAGGCTCACTGTCTGATCTAAACAGAGTTCTTTTCAGTGGAACAGACCATTTTGTTAGTGTCCCAGTGTTTTATGTTTCAACTTCTTAAATGCTTATCCCTAGACAAATCTTAACTCTCCCTGGAAATTCTTGTCCTTGAGGAGTTTTCCTGGTGGCCTTTATAGGCTGGTGGACATGGGCTTCAGAGGCTGCACCCTTGCAACCCTGGCTGGGAAGTGACCTCTTGAGGCTAGGGCCCCCACCCCCCTGACCTCATTCCCAGGAAGGCTGGCCTCTTGATGCTGTTTGTTGTGGTCCCTGGATTGCAACTGAAAAGCATGCCTTAGTGTCGATTGCCCACCCAAGCTTTCTAATTAGCTAGTGAGTTCCACTTATTTCTAGGCGCTCACTCTGAGGATGCAGGAAAAGTAAGTTCCAGTTTTGGTGCTTAGAAGTTATCTTTCTATAGCACTTTCCCAGGTCATCCTCAGCCTTGTAAGGTAATTCATGAGGGGTTGGGAGAGGGATGTTCCAAGCCTAGAGCCAAGCCACTTCTATTTTGCTTTTCTATCATCTCCTACTCCCATCCCTGGCTTCTTTCCTTGCTCCTTTGACTTGTTATCTTTTCAGACTCTTAGTTATAGTCATAAACACCTACTCACTGAAAATTAAAACTTGCACTAATCAGTTTATACAATTTCTACTTCAGATTCCTCTGACTCACCATATGCCATAGAAGATTTGTATATCTTTTGTCCCTAAAAGAAGGCGTCCCTGGTGGCTCAGAGGATAAAGTGTCTGCCTGACCTAAAAACTGCAGACAAAGATGATCATCTAGGGGCCTGGCCCCAACAACCATGAAGTTTAAATGTCACCCCTTTTCAGGCTCACGTAGAGAGAGACAGAGATGCTGAAATCCCACTAACAGTTTCCATTTGAACATATTAGAATATGGACTTAGAAAATAACATCTGAACCTCATTTTGTAAATGGAACTCTTCCCAAACCACTTGGCCATGGCAGGGGCCTCTGCAGATGAAGTCTTGCTTTAGCAGCGCTGGGCTGGGCTGGGCTGGGCTTGATGGGGCCTTTCAGTAACTGAAACTTTGCTTGAAAGACTGTGCTGTCTGCCAGCCAGCAAGAGAGACTCCTCCTCATCATGAGCCTGTCTCCTCCTCCCCTCCTGCCAGCTGAGTGTTCCACAGAGCTCCATTAGCCTTTTTCTTTGAGTTGTTGTTACAATGCCAGGGTGGTTGCCAGAACCTCAGAAAAGAGGGGTTGACATTCAAGGCTTGGCTCCCCAATTGCGGTAGCATAGTGGGGCATTTAGGATTCCTGAAATTAATAGTTGATGAGGAGTTAAATAATTTCACAGTTTTCCCCCTGAATATTCCAGCTGGTCATTTCTTTAAGGCACTTTTTTTTTCCTCTAAATTTATCTACCTTTGAATACATTTTTCTCTTTTTGAACCATACTCCTTACTATTGAATCCTCATCATTGTTAGAAAGCTTGTTTTAAAGATATGTGGTGACAGTATATTCAAAGTCTTAGGTTCTCATACTTTTATTTACAAACAAAGCCAACCCCTTCATATGTATTCATCACACAAGAAGCAGAGCAGTTCACAGATTTTGTCTTCAAGGGCTGTTAATGACTGGAGCTATTCTCCTCAGGATAGAAGTTATGACTCCTCCAAGTATCTTTAAGTAGATTCATTGTTTGCTGAGAATCAGGATAGCAGGTTAAGAAGGAGGGCGTTATTTTTTACTGAGTAGATACTTTCCTTGAAGATAATTCATCAGTTATGTAGGCCATGGCATTTGGGAAACTCCCAGGAATGTTGTTCTATTTAAGAATGCTGACTTGGTGGTTTATTCTTGATGTTGGATGGGTGGTCAACAGCTTATACTGGGGAGATGGTGGCCTGAGCCTAGAGAAGCAAAGTGATCTGACCGCCACAAGACTTCAGCCTCTTCAGCTCCTTGCCACTTGTGGTGTGCTGTTCAACAGCCTTATTTCTAATTCTCAGTCTGAAGCCTGAAACTGAAACCTCATAAACCCTTTTGAAGAATATCAAATTCTGTGTCTTATACATATACGTTTAGTATATATTTACCTGCCCACAGAAGAAACCATTAATTGGATATTGGGAGCAAACTTGTTGAAAAATGTATCAATGGAGTTTTAACACTAGAAATATTTTATATAAAAGGACCAGGCATGATGACATGTTAAACTGTTGCAAGTAGATTTTTGATCTTTTGAGTAAAAATGGTCTCATCCCCAGGGACGTTAGTAAGCCTTCCAGCTCCTGTCCCGCCTGCCACGCGCTTCCTGGTTCATGGGTGTGTAGAACACCGAGGATGGAGCAAATTGGCATGACATGTTAACAGTTTTTATATGTAATAAGAGCAGATGGATTGGGGGCAGGAGGAGAAGGGGACGACCCAGGATGAGATGGCTGGATGGCATCACAGACTCGATGGACATGAGTCTGAGTGAACTCTGAGAGATGGTGATGGACAGGGAGGCCTGGCGTGCTGCGATTCATGGGGTCGCAGAGTCGGACACGACTGAGCGACTGAACTGAACTGAACTGAAGAGCAGATGAAGGCTTTATTGTCAACTATAACTTACCAAGTACCCACTGTTCCTTGGTCCTCAATGATATGCATTAAAAAGCTGATTTATTTGTTCATTTTCTTGGGTAAAATAACAAGCTGTTAATTGTGAACGGAAATAATTTTTCTCAACAGGATATGTGGCTCATGAATTTATTTTGGATACAAGACCCTTCAAAAAGTCTGCAAATATTGAGGCTGTGGATGTGGCCAAGAGGCTTCAAGATTATGGTGAGTGGTCTCACGGGAGAGACCCCCTTAAGGAGAACTTGGGTTTCTGACATTTATGCAGCTGCCTATCCTGGTTATGGACCACAGACTGAATGTGTTTGCACCATAGTAACTCATCCATAGGCTAAATGGCGAGCTGTAGACTGTGGGTAAAAAAAAAAAAAAAAAAAAAACTATGGCCCCACAGATTCTGTCCTTTGAAAGATATATTAAATCACATATCTTGAATCCATCAACAGCTAGGAAGGAGTCTTTATTGTTAACAAAATTTAAAATCCCAAAGAAAATGATTGCTGTCCTCTGTCCATGTTTCCGGTAAATTATTTGACCTATCCCACTCCTAGTAGACAGAGAGGGCCGTGGAGAGTTAAGTTGGTGTGAAGGTAGAGGGAGTGGAGAGCCTATAACGTGTAGGAGTATTGGATGAATGGCGTTTAAGGTTTATGGCCTTTGAGCCCCTCAGCCATGGCATACCTGTTTCAGCTGCTGCTAGAGATGAAGGAATAGGTGCACCTTGTTTTCACAGAGATGATACAGTTTTCCTTGAAGCTTTTTTTTTCTTTAAATCTGTGTATTGTTAGTGGATGTTCACTCAGCACAAGCTTTATTAAAATATTTTCTTAGTGACATTAATAACATCAAAGACTCTTCAATTCTCAGGAAGGCTAAGTTGGGGAGAACTTTGCCTTTTGATGAATGTAGAGTCTTATCTGAATTTTATGATTTGAATGACTTCTTTTAATAAGGAATGTGAAAACTTTAATAATAATTTTATAGTTTTACTACCATAACAGGAGTCCCACAGAGTCACATGGTGACTCATTTCCTCCCATGAATGAATGATCTTATTATGCAGTTACCCTGATAATAAATGGGAAAACCAGAGATGGTTTTCATTAATGAAATTAGCAGTTGCTTCAGAATCTCCTTTTGACCACTCCTGTGACCTGACTTAACCTCCCGGCCAGTGACTGAGTCAGGATGAGGCTTCATTTCTGGGGTGTGTGGTCTGTTTCCCACATCTGACTGCAGCAGCATTTGCAGGGAGGGAGGCGGGAGATGGGGGGTGGGTAGGAGAGAAGTGGTATTTGGAGTTACTGCCCAGTATTCCAAATTCGGTTCTATCTACAACCTTGCTATTTTTATGTTCAATAGAGTGATGGCTACACTTGCCCTAGGCTCAGGATGGTCTAGGTGTCTGGCACATAGGAAGCAATCAACAATTGTGTTTAACAAGTGAGAGAATAAGTGAACGGCTCTAAAAACAAACAAACAGTGAAGATGAAAACACAGATTCTGGGTCTTAATCACACCTACTGAATCAGAATTCCAGGGGTGAGGCACAGTGATCTGTATTTACAAGTACTTCATGGATGAATCTTATCAGGTGTGTGAGGGGCACCCTGCCAGAGGGCAGAGATTTCCAAACTTTGTTTTTTTAACTTTTTAAAAATTTTATATTGGAGTATAGTTGATTAACAGTGTTGTGATTAACCTGAATTTTTAAAGGCTCATACCTTGGATTTCCTGAATCAGAGTCAAAATCCAGGAATCTGTGTTTCCATGATAACTCAGATGGTTCCAGATATGGGAACAACTATTGCAGAAAATATTGGGCTGAATTTGCTCACTCATGGAATTGAGGTTGGATTTAATGGGTAATGAGATCAGCTTGTTGTTTAAAAAGAAAACTCTTTCTGATTTGGGTGACACAGTTGTATGCATTTGTCAAAATTAATTAAATGGTACTTAAAATTTGTGCAAACTATCACAAAAATATGGAAACAGATACTGAATTCAGATATGGAACTCTAGTTAATGATATGCATGCTGAAATGTTTAAGGGGGAACTGTACAAATGACTGTAACCTGCTTGAAAATGCATCAGAACTAAGGCAAATGCTTTAGATGTGTGAGAGGAGTAGATGACTGTGCTAAGCCACTCAGTCATGTCTGACACTTTGTGACCCCATGGACTGTAGCCCATCAGGTGACTCTGTCCATGGGGGTTCTCCAGGCAAGAATACTGGAGTGGGTTGGCATGCCCTCCTCCAGGGGATCTTCCCACCCAAGGAATTGAACCCAGGTCTCCCACATTGCAGGTGGATTCTTTGCCAGCTGCTGTGTGATACGAATAGATGACTAGATACATGATAAAGCAAACAGAGCATCATTGTAGAAGCCATGTAGGTGTATGGGTGTTCACTCTATAGTCCTTTCAACTTACCAGTATATTTGAAGAATTTTATAAAAAAATGTTAAGACAATCCTTTAAACAATGCAGGCATGACTCTAAAGCACCCCATGTAATGACGCACACCAGAATTTGGGAACCATTGACCTCCAGGGCAAACTTAGTGGACAGGAATATCAACCTAGGAGCTGTTCTTCATCTTTTAAAGTTTCACAGGAAAAATTGTAAGAATTGCGAAAAAGTTCTTTTTGGCTTTTGTCCAGGAAATCTCTCTCTCAATCATATTTTGTAAATTCATCTTCATATGTGAAAACTTTTGGAAACATGGAAATACCTTCAGCCTATATTCAGTGTAAAGACAAAGACTTTATACATCCTGGCCAAGACTGTTTCCTCATCTGTAAAATAAGGACAGTAACACTCACATCAGGGTCCTTAATGCTTGTTACCTCATTATTTAGCTTTTGGTGGGCTATATTTTAATTTCTCTTAATTGCAAGCAATACATGAACATTATAAAAAGATTCTAAAACACAAGGTAAAATAAAAACCCTAGTCTCATTTTATGCCAATAATCCTGTTAAAATTTTAGTATTTATTCTTCTTTGAAACAGCTTCCCTCAAAATATACACATATATATAAAGTATGTATATCTACACACATATAAATGTGTGTGTATATATATGCATATATAATATACTGTCATTTTTAAAACAAGACAATATCATTATGTAGCCTGCCCTTTTCACTTAAATTGGGTAAATGTTCAGAGCTATTAACCAATATAACTTTAAATACATGGGATGGTTGCACATCTATTGTATGGATACCCAGGAAGATTTGCCTACCCGCTCCTCTGCTGTTGGATGTCACGTTATTTCCTAAGCTTTTCTTTCATCAACAGTGCTGAAGTGAATCCCTAGACACATACGATAGCAAACTCTTCCAAACTGGGGAGGTCAAAGTTAGTGACACAAATTCACCCATCTCCTTGGCAGGATTTCATGCCCCCACCATGTCCTGGCCGGTGGCAGGCACTCTCATGATTGAGCCCACCGAGTCGGAAGACAAGGCAGAGCTGGACAGATTCTGCGATGCCATGATCAGCATCCGACAGGAAATTGCCGACATTGAGGAGGGCCGCATCGACCCCAGGGTCAACCCACTGAAGGTACACAGGCACCGGTACTTTATCTAAAATATCCCAGAGAGCAGAAAGCAGTGTCTGGCTGGGGTGCTGGCAACCTCTGAACTCTACTGGAAGATGATATCCTTGCCTAGAATAAGACTGTTCTTCTGAGAGGATAAATTCATTACCTGAAAGTTTAAATCTTGAATCAACACAGCAGTGGTTACTCAAGTATAATGTGGTTATTTCTGATATGTTCTAATTTTAAATATCTATTTGGTGGTCACTTGTTGGTTTTATATATCTCTTTGGTGCTGTTCACCCCACAAGGACCCAGTTGGCTGTCAAAGGAGGGAGCAGAGACTGATGGGCTTTATAGTTATAGAAGTCTTACCATTCCATATCTCTGTTTGATGCTCTCTACTGAGATTATTTACCTTTTATACTCTGGATAAAGATATTCTCATATTGGAATAGTTACCTCTTAGAACAACCAGACTGGCACTTGGCCTGAATGTTTTACCATGTTTATGGCCTACACTGGAGAAAAAATTGTTAAACATTGCTTCCTCTCTTCAAAACTATGTTCCTTTTATATCTGGTCAGAGCCCTAAGAGTTCTGTATTAGGTCCAGCCACTGTTAAGCTGAGGGATCGTGAACTGAAAATACTGCAAAGGCTGTGATTGTGTCGTTACGGCTCCAAGCCAGAGAAGCAGTCTGAGATGTACAGAGGAGCTCAGACACATTCCAGAGCCGCCCCGTGAAGGTGGAGCACTGGGGCCAATGACTGGCGGGGAAAGGCTGGTCCCCTGTGAGTCTCATAGGATAGCGGAGGAATAGAATATAATTTGCTCTTATCATTTTTTCTCTGGATACTGATGATTCTTTCAGGATTTAGACAATTTTTTTAAAAACTGGCAATAGATGTCTAAAAAATATAATACTGAGATACAAAAGCAAGTGGAGGATAAAACACACACAGGATACTATAAGGTTTAAAAGTGTACCAAACTAAGCTCTATGCAGTTTATTAACATATACAGTAATAGTATAAAAATATGAGAATCATGACAACCAAATTCAAGATAGTGGCTGGCACTGGTGAAGAGGACCAGCAGTAAGATGGAGAGGGGATAGGCTGGCATGGTCAACCGTATCTGTAATGTTTCTTATTTTAAAAGCTTAAGCAAACATGACAAAATGTTGATTCATGTTGGGTGGTAAATGTGCTATTATGTTATTGTAACTTTCTGATATTCAAAATACTTCACAATAAACATTTTCCTACCAAAATTTCCTTCCCCACAAACTGAAATAAAACCACCACCCTCCATCCGTGGGCTTTCATCAGCTCACTGGCAGACATGATGAGCAGAGGGGAAGGCGGGCTTCTGCTCTGACCCTTCTCCTGTCCATTGTCTCTGTCTCAGATGTCTCCACACTCCTTGACCTGCGTCACATCCTCCCACTGGGATCGGCCGTATTCCAGAGAGGTGGCAGCATTCCCACTTGTAAGTTCTCCTCTGAAGCTGGACGTGCCAGCTGGTCCAGGTTCACGTGCTATGAGGGGCCATCACCCAGTCCGAGGGCTCCGCTCTTGCCATCTCCTCACTATAGTGACCATATGTAGGCTACCTTTGCAGAAAAACACAACACAGGAATTGGCTTTCCAAGTTCTGAGGTCAGAGTGCCAACCACAGGCCTGGAAATCCTCAGGGCGCACAATGCAGGAAGACCAAATAAAAGTCTGTCTAGTGGGTCAGTGTTTTCTGCCATCATCCTTTTTAATTATGTGAAGGTGCTCTGCAGGCTGGTGGAGCAGGGGTGGGAGATTTGGAGGGATGGTAACGAAGGAGGCTGGATTTTAGCTTCTTATACTTTTTGAGTACTTGCTGGGCCAGCGATATCTCAGGTTGTGGGAGTAGCATTGCAGTCTCCTCCCCACCCCAGCCCCACCCCTCCAAGAAACTTCTCAGGATATCTCAAGTCATTTGTCTTTTGTCCCCTGCAGCCCTTTGTGAAACCAGAGAACAAATTCTGGCCAACCATCTCCCGGATTGATGACATCTATGGAGATCAGCACCTGGTTTGTACCTGCCCACCCATGGATGTTTATGAGTCCCCATTTTCTGAACAGAAGAGGGCCTCTTCTTAGTGTTCTCTCCCTAAGTTCAAGTGACTGACTTGATGTGCTTTGGAGCATCTCATGAGATATTTCATTTTCCACCACAGACTCAAGTAGGGGTTTTATATACTGTGTATATTCTCTCAAGGTAAATGTAAATACAGTAGCACAGTGGGTGGAAGCTCATCGCTGGAAGACTGATTTGCTTCGGTGTCTCTGCTTTCACACATAGCAGTTGCCTTGATTGGGACCATTTAATTTTTTTGCATAGAAGATTCAGAGTGTGCTGGTAACTTTAACTTCAATGTAGCAAGTTTGAAGATGTTATAGAGGCTATACTGGAGATCCAATAGATATTTTTATTCCAAATAAGTCCTTGTGGACTGTGCCATCTGTGGGAAACCCCAGGGCAAATGTTTACATTTTGTATACATTGAAGAAATCTTTTTCCTCCTACTAATTTACTCAATCTGTAATAGCATTTCTGAGTGTTTTCATTTTTCCATATGTGTAGCTTTTAAGTCTGCAATTAATATTCTAATAAAAGCATTGCAATTTGAAGAATGCCTTTTTGATCCAATTTTCATCATTAATTCCCTCATATCCTAGGTTCAGAGGGGTTTGCAGGGTAATGAGAATATCCAGCCCAGTAGAACTGTTACATTATCAGTTGTGTCTTTGGCTAAAGAACCCGTTTGTATGTCTTAACAGTGATTGCCACTTCAGCCCTGTTAAAATTGTTTTTGGCTGCATATACCTGAAAAACAACCACAGCAGTTTAATGAAATAATAATTAACAGTAAGTCCAGAGGTAGTAAGTCAAGAGCTAGTCTTCAGTCTTACTATTCTGCCCCCTTTGCATACAGTCTTCATCCTCATGGTCCTAGGATGGCTGCTGAGTACCCGGGCATCAGATACCCAATTCTATGCAGGGAAAAGGAAGAGAAACAAAAGACAGAATCTATCCAAGTTGGCTTCTTCTGGAATGTTTGTCCAGAGATTCCACCCAATAACTTCTGTGCTTTTACTGGCCAGGCTTGGTTCAAGTTGCCACTCTGAGCTTCAAGGGGATATGAGGCAGTCTTTCACCTGGGCATTTTACTACCCCTAAGAAAATCAGAAGTTTGCTAATTGAAGAAGAGAAGGAGTTTCAGGTAGGCAACTCGCATGCCTGTCACAAATAACTTTCCCATGGAAATAGCAAATGCTTCGGATGTTCTTCTCCAATTGTTACTCAGTATCTGCTTTAATCCTGATTACTTGGTTCCTTATTACTCAAACAACTGTTATTTGACCTGTTATGACAGTGATCTGGACAAAAGGTCTGAGCACTCTACTGAATGCTCTGCAAGTGGTCTACTTAATCTCACACTTAAAAGGTCTGTAGAACTCTTCATTCTGGCCAAAGCAGTAGAGAAGTGATGGGATCCATGGTTCCTTTCTTACGTAATAATTAAATAGTAAAGATCTGAGTCCTTCTCAGTCTGTATTCCCTGGAGTATGTTCAGGGCAAAAGCAGGCGATTCAGAGAGTTGAAGTAAACTGTTCGTCTTCAGTGCTCATGTGTTCACCTGCGTCTCTGCTTGTGTGGCGTCCTCCACCTGGGACACTTGTCCCACCACCTTGCTTTGCTGGCTCCTGTTCTTCATGTTTCGGCAACTCTTCAGGTCTCCCACACATCTCTGAAATGGGCTGTTATTTTCTAGTTTGGCACTCAGTCTGTTATCCTACAGTCTGCACAGTTAACAATTATTCTGTTTACTTGGTTTTTACCTGCCTCACTAAATTCTCTGAGAGTGGGGATCACGTCTTATTCATCACTGGATTCCCAGTGCTGGGCTAGGGCTTTCCACACAGTATGTGTTCAACAAACAGCTGTGGTTTTAGATCGTTTCTTACCCCAGTGCTTTACCAATCTAAGTCTGGGGACACCCCACTGGAGAAAAGCTCAAGTCTGTCCAGCAGATACACTCACCCACAATCGCTGCCGCACGCTGATCCCAGGTAAAGGAGGCGAGAAAAAGTGGGGTTTCCCCAGTGCTAGGGGAGCGTCATCATCCGTCACTCCTTCTGTGGAGAGCAGGAGGAGAGAGGCTGGAGGCAGGAGTGTGACGGCAGTTAGGCCAGTATGCAGAACGTCCAGAGACAAGAATCCAGGAAGCAGGAGCTGGTGTCCAACACGGAGCACACGCCTTTTGTAAACATAGCACAGGACAGCAACCAGAGTACCTGCCCTGTAGTCAGACTGCCTGGGGTCATTCATATCCTGGCTCCCCCACATCCTACCTGTATGGCCTCAAAAGGATAATCTGCACCTCTGAACTTCTGCACCTCTGAACTTCAGACTCCTAATCTGTGGAATGCTATTACCTACCACTCATAGGTGGCAGAGAATATATTGTTTGGAAGTGTCTGGCACAAAGTAAGTGCTCTTAAATGTTAGCTCTTATATCCTCAATCTAAACTTTTCTGGTGTCCTATACTCTACACTCTATACTCCTTGACCCAGCCCAGGAGTGCAACTCCAATTTGACCTACCTTGCATTCAGATCCACCTTCCTTTCCTTTCCTAACAGCCCCTTTCCTCTGGACCATCAGAAAAGCAGAAGGAACATGAGTTGTGACTTCATACAGATTGAATTAAATTCTCAGATAAACCAACTGTTTTCAGAAAACAGACAAATTCACTTATCATTTCTGCATTTCAGTTATTTAAGGTATAAAATAGCAGTAATAAAAGTACTTACCTCAGTTAGCCTTGTTGGAAAGATTAAACAAGACAAAGTGAGCACTTGACATAGTGTCTGGCACTCAGAAATCACTTATTCAGCAGACTGACTCACGTACCAGGTACCATTCTAAATGGCTTCCCTGGTGGCTCAGCAGTCAAGAATCCGCCTGCAATGCAGGAGACAGGGGTTCGATTCCTGGATCTGGAAGATCTCCCCTGGAGAAGGCAAATGGCAACCCATCCCAGTACTCTTGCCTGGGAAATCCAGACAGAGGAACCTGGTGGGCAGTCCCCTCCCAGCCTCTACAGTCCATAGGGTCACAAAGAGTTGGACAGGACCAAGCATGGACACACTCACCATGTCGATGAACAGATAACACAAGATGAACAAGAAAGTTAAGGCCTCTTTCATGGGGCATCAATTCTAGATGGACAAACACAAAGATTTCACAGGGTTAAATATTCTTTAGAAAACAAAAACCAGTATGGTACGTGGCTAGGAGTTTGGGACTCCTTTATATTGGATGGCCAGGGAAGGAAGGATTCTCTTACAAGGTGACTTTCAGCCTAAAATCTGAACAAAATGAAACCAGCCATGACTAGATGTGGGGAAGTGGGGTCGGGGGTGTTCAGGAAGAGGGAGAAGCATGTTTGAAGATATTAGTATCTGTATTTTCCATCTTTAAGCATTTGGCTATTTTCAGTCTCATATGTAAAGGGTTTAAAGAATCCCTGGGAAATAGGGTAGGAAGAAAGAAGATGAGGAATAAAGGCTGGGGTTGAAGTATTTCTGAAATCAAGAATGGGGAGGAGGGATTTGAGCCTACAGTCAAGATCACAGGGGATGAAAATGGGGTCCAGAGAGGAAAAAAAGGGGTCCTGGCTCAGGATGGAGGGCTTTGAGGGAAAAGGAGAAAAGGTATGGGGGTGAGGGATGGGGCTTGGTCCTTAGGTCAGGAAGGGAGAGAAGGATTTGTAACTAGGGAAGTGGGGAGAGAGAAATGAAAATGAGGGAAAGATGCAGGTTAGAAATAGAAAACGGGGGAGGAGGTGGTAAGGGCCTATGATGGGGACAGGAAGGATTCAGATGCGGAAGAGGAAAGATCGTCATTAGCTCAGTGACAAGACAGGTGAAAGATTGACAGGAAAGAAAGGTCAGATGACGGGGTAGGGGAGGTGGGTAAAAGTGCTCCAGGCTGAGAAGGGAGTCGAGAGCATGAGCACTAGGCCCAAGCAGGCAGGCAGGCAGGACTCCTCAAATTAGGGAGGGGGAATCTAGAGAATGGGCAGGCGGACGGTTAAAAAGCTGACTTGAGAGCAGAGTATCAGAAAAGGAAGGGATGGAGGCAGGAGGAGGCCTAAACTTGGGAGGGAGGCAGGCTGACCAGAAGCAGAGGAAGAGGAAAGCCACAGTAATGAGGGGCAGGTGGCACTCGGAGGTGGCAGAAGAGACCTGGGGTCTGCGTTCCCGGGATGAGAAAGGCTGGGAGGGCCCAGACACAGTAGAGTGGGGAGGCCCTTCGATAAAAAGGGTAGAGGGAGGACCCCATGGTTAGGAGGGAAATGTGTGTGGGAAGGAGGGCCCTGAGAGAAGAGGAAGAGCAAGAGGTCTTTCTTAGAAGCCAACCAGGCAGCAAGATTTCTGAACTGAGGAAAACAAGTAAGAGCCAAACCTGAGGACAGAGGTAAGGAAGTGGGCAACAGAGGAGTGACTATCTTAGGGTTAGAATATCTGTGAAATTGAAAACAAGAGTCCAGAGAGTGGCAAAGCCCTGAGGACAGAGCTAGTGGCAACTTCCCAGGGGGCCCGAGGGGCTGGTTGTGGCCACAGGAGACAGGGCCCCTGCTGCACCTGTGTGGCTGAGTGATGCTCTCCTACTGCTGCCTCATTCTGTTCAGCTGTGATTCTCACCACTTGCGTCACTGACTACTTGATCTCCTAGTCCTCCGCATTCAGAAGGGCCTCCCAGCTGTGGCTTTACCTGGCCAACTAACTTCAGAGCCCTTGTACACGTTGTTCTTCTGGAGGTTTTCCCAGGTCTCTTCCCCACCTCTCATGAACAACTCCCTGGGAATGGGGAATAAGTCCCTGATATTAAACAAGCTATAATCCCTGTTTTCAGATGACCTGTCTCAAAGTTTTGGAACATATTTTCAATCCGGGGGAGGGGGCAGTCTCTGGTGCCTGGAACTGGGAAGGGTTACTAAGATACCATTTCTGTAAAAGCAGTGCTGCTTAACTATGACTTAAGAGGCCTTTGAAGGCTAGCCGGGAAATCTACCTCTTTCCTCTGTATCATTGTTCCTACAGGAAATATTTATAAAATTCATCAAGAGATTTCATTTTTTACTTACATTAAGTTACAGGTTATGGCCATCATTCTTTTACAAATTAAGTTCTAAAATGCAGGTTGGAGAGTACCTGCAACTTCTTCCAAATTCAAGGGAATCAATGAATAATGGAAGGCTGAAAAAAAATCAACTACACATCATTTTTTTTAATGGACCTCCATGGCTGTCTGTTGGAGAAGGTGATGGCACCCCACTCCAGTACTCTTGCCTGGAAAATCCCAGGGATGGAGGAACCTGGTGGGCTACAGTCCATGGGGTAGCTAAGAGTTGGACACGACTGAGCGACTTCACTTTCACTTTGCACTCTCATGCACTGGAAAAGGAAATGGCAACCAACTCCAGTGTTCTTGCCTGGAGAATCCCAGGGACAGGGGAGCCTGGTGGGCTGCCGTCTATGGGGTCGCACAGTCGGACACGACTGAAGTGACTTAGTAGCATGGCTGTCTGTGGGTCTGGATCTCTTATAGAGGTCTAGATTTTCAGAACCAATGCAAGAGTTTTAGTGTGCTTTTGATCCACTTATTGCATTGTACTTTAACCTCACTAGTAAAAGCTTTTATATAGTTGAGAGTATGACATCTGCAACTTCCTACAAAACGATGTCTGAGGGGCATTGGAAAAAAAACAAAAACAAAACAAAAACCTTGGTGAGATTCAGAAGATTTAAGTGTTTTAAGTTAGAGCCACAGTCATAAATTCCCAGAAAACAGGGTGGAATCCAACAGCACCAGGAGTGATGTCAGTCATTCCCCAAAAATGCAGAATTTCCCCCAACAGTGCTGCCACTGGGAACTTGATCCAAATTGCTACTCACTGCAGTAGGAAGCAGCCAAAGCAGAATTAGATACAAACAGATTCTTTCTTAAAAGTCTGGCATAAAGAGTGGAAAAAGATAACTTGCTTGCATTCAAGACATTTTATCCAACGTGAACTACATAAGAATATTAAAGTTCCCTAAAATAGAAGAACTAGATGTTTTTATTGGTTAAGAGAAGTGGCTTCAAATGCATTCCAAAAGACAATGAAGAAAATACTTTCCATGGAAGGAGACAGTTGGGTAGGCTGTTAAATAAACTCGCAAATAGCAAAGGAGTGAGTATACGGTGTGGTGCTAGCCATGTTGTGGGGGGGAGCAGGGGAGAGTCAGCACTATTTCTGTATTTTTGTAGAAAGACTGCCTTTAGCCTGGGACAGTGCCTGCCATTCACAGAAGTGCTGTCAGACTGGGGTCTAATTCTCCTGAGGAGCAGTAGGCAGTTTGAAGACAAGAGGGTGAAAGTTAAGCAGCCTCAGTACCATCCTGACACAACTTCATTATTTTCCAGAAACTAGTTGCATTTAGGAATGAAGTCCAAGGTTTTTATAGGAAAATGAGAAGAGCCTCTAAAAAGAAACAAGTGCCATGCCACAACCATTCAGACATTTTCAGATGAAATTCAGTCAGGTTACACACAGGTTCTCTTTAAATTAGTATTCAAATCTGGTTTTCAAAGAGCAAAAGGATGTAATATAAAAATACTGGAGTTAATAATCAATACAGTGAAGCAGAGAAAGTAGTGATTAAGTACCAGAGCAATGAGTTTCAATGCTAAGTCTGCTCCTGACTACCTTCAGTGACTAAGGGTGAATAACTCTCATCTCCAGTAAAGTGGAGATGATGCCATTCGCCTCACAGGGTGTGTGTGAGTAGGAAGTTGGAATGAAAACTACGAATGGTACTCAATTCTTTTTGGACACAGAATGAACACACACGGGAATAGTTGCTATCCCTGCTCCAAAGACATGGATATGCCAGTGAAATCCTTCTCTTCTCCCCATTAAAAAAAAAAAAAAGGTTCAAGGAAGAAGAGGAAACCTCCAGGTGGCAGAAACGGAGAGGGAACCCGAAGGACCGGACACTGCAAGGCCAAGGGAGGCAGCGGGGTGTGTCTCAGGCACTGGCGTCCAAAGATGCCAGGGAAGAGAGATGCTAGGAGTTGAGGCTGCAAGGATGATGGGTAGTGAGAAGTAGAGATGGGGTATGCTTAGAATGAGGAAAGTTCTGTCCCAGTAGGAGGACTGAAAACTTGGTATCTTTAGTTCAGGGTCACAGCAGGAAAACAAGCTTTCCCTCCCAGGCCATGGGTGGAAACAAAGTCACTAACAAGAATGTTTGCTGCCTGTGAACACAGAAGTCAAATTCATACTAGCTGCATTGTGAAAGAATCCCATTCAACAAAATTAAGAACTGGTTCAGTT
The DNA here is from genome assembly GCF_014754425.2 of Oryx dammah. Lineage (NCBI taxonomy): Eukaryota > Metazoa > Chordata > Mammalia > Artiodactyla > Bovidae > Oryx > Oryx dammah. Next base: position 37,631,872 of record NW_024070185.1, read on the forward strand.
AAACAGTGGACTCAGTTCAGTTCAGTTCAGTTGCTCAGTCGTGTCTGACTCTTTGTGACCCCATGAATCGCAGCACACCAGGCCTCCCTGTCCATCACCAACTCCCAGAGTTCACTCAGACTCACATCCATCGAGTCGGTGATGCCATCCTCTGTCGTCCCCTTCTCCTCCTGCCCCCAATCCCTCCCAGCATCAGAGTCTTTTCCAATGAGTCAACTCTTCGCGTGAGGTGGCGAAGTACTGGAGTTTCAGCTTTAGCATCATTCCTTCCAAAGAAATCCCAGGGCTGATCTTCAGAATGGACTGGTTGGATCTCCTTGCAGTCTAAGGGACTCTCAAGAGTCTTCTCCAACACCACAGTTCAAAAGCATCAATTCTTCAGCGCTCAGCCTTCTTCACAGTCCAACTCTCACATCCATACATGACTACTGGAAAAACCATAGCCTTGACTAGACGGACCTTTGTTGGCAAAGTAATGTCTCTGCTTTTCAATATGCTATCTAGGTTGGTCATAACTTTTCTTCCAAGGAGTAAGCATCTTTTAATTTCATGGCTACAGTCACGATCTAGACTCAGAAAATTCAATGAATTGGAAGATCTAAGGAAATTACCAGACTGGGTAGCACAGAGTGGGTAAAGAGATAGAAGATGTAAGAGATATTAAGGTATGGCGGGTAGACTGCTGCAAACTTCTAGGAGGCTGAGAAGGAGACAGAAAAAAATGGGAGGAGCAATTATTTTTAAAGGAAAAATTACAAATTCCAGAAATGCATTTTCAATTTAAAGGAATACAATGAATCCCAAGCGAAGCAAATAGAGATTAATCCACACCTAGACAGATTTTAGTGAAACTCAGAAGTTATTAGAGAGAAAAACATACATCCTTCAAAGAAATAATCAAAATGACATCCAACTTTTTTCAGCAATAAAAGATGTCAGAACACAATGGAATACCTACAGAATGTGACAGAAAGATAACTGGGAACCTACAATTCTAAACCCAGACAATTTACCTTTCTAAAATCAGTGTGGAAAAAAGACACTTTCAACCCACAAAGAGAAAACTTACTGTTCATAGACTTTCACTGAAAAGTCTGGCACAAAAACATCTTGAAGTATTGAACAAGAAACAGTGAGTAAATAGACAAAACTTATCAAGTAAATTAGTAAGTCATATTTAAAATAACAAGTTTTAAAAATAAGTTATAACAAATATTAAACATTAACATGGAAAATAGGTCAAAAGATAATTTGAAGGGAAATAAAAATATACTTGTTTTATTCAGGAAAAAATTGAGCTAGTGACCATTTTATAAATATATGCTCTCACGTGTAGGTACATTGAAAGATTAAGGATGATCACAAAATGATAGAAACATTACCTTTTGGTCATGGTGGTTTGTGTTGGGGGGTCAGGGGGAAGATAAAATCTGCTTTAAATGTAAGATCAAGGAGGAAAGAGAAGATTCATTCCTGCATCCTCCATAACAACAACTGCAATGACAGGAATATACATGCCAGGATAATAAACATAGAGATACTAAGTTTATTAAGACTATCCCAAAGCATAAAGTCCAATGAAATAAAGTCTCAGATTTCAACATCTGAAATACTATATTTGTTTATGAATACCTAAGTATAAAAATAAACAGAAAAGGCAACACTGAACTCATAATTTCTTAGGGAGGGGAATGGGCAAGGTGATTGATTAAAGTATGTTTTTGTTTATGGTATTTTATTTAAAATCTTAAGAATGATCCTAATGATCAATACTAGATAGCTTGTATATATGCTAGTTTCATACTTTTTCATACTTTGAAAACAAACAGGAACTTCCATGGCAGTCCATTGGTTGAGAGTTCGCCTTCCAATGCAGGGACTGCAAGTGCAATCCCCGGTTGGGGAACTAAGATACGAAATACCTCAGGGCCAAAAAACCAAAACATTTAAAAAAAACACACAAAACAGAAACAGTATTGTTAACAAATTCAAAAAAGACCTTAAAAATGCTCCACATCAAAACAATCTTCCAAAACAAACCCCAACAGGCATAGAACATAGCATAGATGTTACTTTCCTTCCATTTCCTGAGCCAGTTTCTTTGCAATAAAAGAGAAGTCTTCTTTGTTGGGTTGCTGTGAAGTTTCAGTATCACTCATAAAGTCTGACACATAAATGCTTAACAAATGTGAGCTTCCTCTCAAGAGTTCCTTTTTATTGCTAAACCTGTTTTGTTTTCTGAGTAGATGAAAACCTGTTTTTGAAAGGCTTCTTGGTGGGTATGGCATAAGCCCTCTTGGAGGAGGTCGCCATTAACCCCATGATAGAGCAGCCAGAACTTACACAAGATTGGGAAACAGACTCTTGGGAGGGCACAAACAAAACCTTGGGTGCACCAGGACCCAGGAGAAAGGAGCAGTGACCCCACAAGAGACTGGCCCAGACCAGCCCATGAGTGTCCAGGAGTCTCCGGCCGAGGTGAGGGTTGGCAGTGGCCTGCAGATTTGGGGGCACTCTGTGCAGCAGTGAGAGTGGGACCTTTTGAAGGAGGTAATCTTCATTACCTCCACCATAGCGTGGCCTCAGGTCAAGTAACATTGAGTGAAAACAGCCCAGCCCATCAATAGATTGGATTAAAGATTTACTGAGCATGGCCTCACCCATCAGAACAAGACCCAGTTTCCCCTCAGTCTCTCCCATCAGGAAGCTTCCATTAGCCTCATATGTATGCAGGTCAGGGAGCAGCAGTTAGAACTGGACATGGAACAAGACTGGTTCCAAATTCGGAAAGGAGTACATCAAGGCTGTATATTGTCCCCTGCTTATTTAACTTATATGCAGAGTACATCATGTGAAATGCCATGCTGGAGGAAGCACATGCTGGAGTCAAGACTGCCGGGAGAAATATCAACAACCTCAGATATACAGGTGACACCACTCTTATGGCAGGAAGCGAAGGACTAATGAGACTCTTGATGAAAGTCAAAGAGGAGAGTGAAAAAGTTGACTTAAAACTCAATATTCAGAAAATCATTCAGAAAATCATGGCATCTGGTCCCATCACTTCATGGCAAATAGACGGGGAAATAATGGAAACAGTGACAGACTTTATGTTTTGGGGCTCCAAAATAACTGCAGATGGTGACTGCAGCCATGAAATTAAAAGACGCTTGCTCCTTGGAAGGAAAGTTATGACCAACCTAGACAGCATATTAAAAAGCAGAGACATTACTTTATCAACAAAGGTATGTCTAGTCAAAGCTATGGTTTTTTCCAGTAGTCATGTATGGTGAGAGTTGGACTATAAAGAAAGCTGAGAGCTGAAGAATTGATGCTTTTGAACTGTGGTGTTGGAGAAGACTCTTGAGAGTCCCTTGGACATCAAGGAGATCCAAATAGTACATCCTAAAGGAAATCAGCCTTGAATATTCATTGGAAGGATGAAGCTGATGAAGCTGATTCATCATCATTCATTGATGATGAAGCTGAAACTCCAATACTTTGGTCACCTGATGTGAAGAACTGACTCATTGGAAAAGACCCTGATGCTGGGAAAGATTGAAGACAGGAGAAGGGGATGACAGAGGATGAGATGGTTGGATGGCATCACCGACTCAATGGACAGGAGTTTGAGTAAACTCCAGGAGTTTGGACAAGGAGACCTGGCATGCTGCATGCAGTCCATGGGGTTGCAAAAAGTGGGACTCGACTGACCGACTGAACTGAACTGATAAGCCTCTTATCCTTCTCCATCAGAGGGCAGACAGAATGAAAACCATAGTCACAGAAAACTAACCAATCTGATCACATTTGACCACAGCCAAGACGGATGGGTCATGGTGGAGATTTCTGACAAAACATGGTCCACTGGAGAAGGGAACGGTAATCCACTTCAGTATTCTTACCTTGAGAACCCCATGAACAGTATGAAAAGGCAAAAAGATAGGACACTGAAAGATGAACTCCCCAGGTTGGTAGGTACCCAATATGCTTCTGGAGATCTGTGGAGAAATAACTCCAGAAAGAATAAAGAAATGGAGCCAAAGCAAAAACAATACCCAGTTGTGGATGTGACTCATGATGGAAGTAAAGTCCAATGCTGTAAAGAGCAATATTCCATCAGTTCAGTTCAGTCACTCAGTCGTGGCCGACTCCTCGCGACTCCATGAATCGCAGCACGCCAGGCCTCCCTGTCCATCACCATCTCCCAGAGCTCACTCAGACTGACGTCCATCGAGTCTGTGATGCCATTCAGCCATCTCATCCTCAGTTGTCCCCTTCTCCTCCTGCCCCCAATCCCTCCCAGCATCAGAGTCTTTTCCAATGAGTCAACTCTTCGCATGAGGTGGCCAAAGTACTGGAGCTTCAGCTTTAGCATCATTCCTTCCAAAGAAATCCCAGGGCTGATCTCCTTCAGAATGGACTGGGAACCTGGAATGTTAGGTCCATGAATCAAGGCAAATTGGAAGTGGTCAAACCGGAGATGGCAAGAGTGAACATTGACATTTTAGGAATCAGCAAACTAAAATGGACTGGAATGGGTGAACTTAACTCAGATGACCATTATATCTACTACTATGGGCAAGAATCCCTTTAAAGAAAATGGAGTAGCCATCACAGTCAACAAAAGGAGTCCAAAATGCAGTACTTGGATACAATCTCAAAAATGACAGAACCATCTGTTTGCTTCCAAGGCAAACCGTTCAATATCACAGTAATCCAAGTCTATGCCCTGACCAGTAATGCTGAAGAAGCTGAAGATGAATGGTTTTGTGATGACCTACAAGACCTTTTAGAACTAACACCCCCAAAAGATGTCCTTTTCATTATAGCGGACTGGAATGCAAAGTAGAAAGTCAAGAAACACCTGGAGTAACAGGCAAATTTGGCCTTGGAGTACAGAATGAAGCAGGGCAAAGACTAATGGAGTTTTGCCAAGAGAATGCACTGGTCATAGCAAACACCATCTTCCAACAACACAAGAGAAGACTCTACACATGGACATCACCAGATGGTCAATACTGAAATCAGACTGATTATATTCTTTGTGGCCAAAGATGGAGAAACTGCATACAGTCAGCAAAAACAAGACTGGGAGCTGACTGTGGCTCAGATCATGAACTCCTTATTGCCAAATTCAGAGTTAAATTGAAGAAAGTAGGGAAAACCACTAGACCTTTCAGGTATGACCTAAATCAAATCCCTTACAATTATACAGTGGAAGTGACAAATTCAAGGGATTAGATCTGATAGACAACTGCCTGAAGAACTATGGATGGAGGTTTGTGACATTATACAGGAGGCAGGGATCAAGACCATCCCTAATAAAAATAAATGCAAAAAGGCAAAATGGTTGTCTGAGGAGGCCTTACAAATAGCTGTGAAAAGAAGAGAAGCGAAAGGCAAAGGAGAAAAGGAAAGATATACCCACTTGAATGCAGAGTTCCAAAGAATAGCAAGGAGAGGTAAGAAAGCCTTCCTCAGTGATCAATGCAAAGAAATAGAGGAAAACAATAGAATGGTAAAGTCTAGAGATCTCTTCAAAAAAAATTAGAGATACCAAGGGAACACTCATGCAGAGATGGGCACAATAAAGGACAGAAATGGTCTGTACCTAACAGAAGCAGAAGATATTAAGAAGAGGTGGCAAGAATACACAGAAGAACTATACAAAAAAGATCTTCACAACCCAGATAATCACGATAGTGTGATCATTCACCTAGAGCCAGACATCCTGGAATGCAAAGTCAAGTGGGCTTTAGGAAGCATCATTACGAACAAAGCTAGTGGAGGTGATGGAATTCCAGTTGAGCTATTTCAAATCCTAAAAGATGATGCTGTGAAAGCGCTGCTCTCAATATGCCAGCAAATTTGGAAAACTCAGCAGTGGCCACAGGACTGGAAAAGGTCAGTTTTCATTCCAATCCCAAAGAAAGGCAATGTCAGAGAATGCTCAAACTACCACACAGTTGCACTCATCTCACATGCTAGCAAAGCAATGTTCAAAATTCTCTAAGCCAGGCTTCAACAGTACGTGAACCGTGAACTTCCAGATGTTTAAGCTGGATTTAGAAAAGGCAGAGGAACCAGAGATCAAATTGCCAACAATGCTGGATCACTGAAAAGACAAGAGTTCCAAAAAACATATATTTCTGCTTTATTGACTATGCTAAAGCCTTTGACTGTGTAGATCACAACAAACTGTGGAAAATTCTAAAAGAGATGGGAACACCAGACCACCTGACCTGTCTCCTGAGAAATATGTATGCAGGTCAAGCAACAGAATTGGACATGGAACAACAGACTGGTTCCAAATCCAGAAAGGAGTATGTCGAGACTGTATATTGTCAGCCTGCTTATTAAACTTATATAGAGTACATCATGAGAAACGCTGGGCTGGATGAAACAACCAGCTGGAATCAAGATTTCTGGGAGAAATATCAGTAACCTCAGATATGCAGATGACACCACCCTTATGGCAGAAAGTGAAGAGGAACTAAAAAGCCTCTTGATGAAAGTAAAAGAGGAGAGTGAAATAGTTGGCTTAAAATTCAACACTCAGAAAACTAAGATTATGGCATCTTGTCCCATCACTTCATGGGAAATAGACGGGGAAACAGTGGAAACAATGACAGACTTTATTTCTTGGGCTCCAAAATCACTGCAGATGGTGACTGCAGCCATGAAAGTAAAAGATGCTTCCTCCTTGGAAGGAAAGTTATGACCAACCTAGACAGCATATTAAAAAGCAGAGACATTACTTTATCAACATAGGTCCATCTAGTCAAAGCTTTGGTTTTTCCAGTAGTCATGTATGGATGTGAGAGTTGGACTATAAGGAACGCTGAGAGCCGAAGAATTGATGCTTTTGAACTGTGGTGTTGGAGAAGACTCTTTAGTGTCCCTGAACTGCAAGGACATCCAACCAGTCCATCCTAAAGGAAATCAGTCCTGAATGTTCACTGGAAGGGCTGATGCTGAAGCTGAAACTCCCAATACTTTGGCCACCTGATGCGAAGAACTGACTCATTTGAAAAGACCCTGATGCTGGGATTGATTGCAAGGCGAGAGTAGAAAGGGACAACAGAGGATGAGATGGCTGGATGGCATCACCGACTCGATGGACATGAGTTTGAGTAAGCTCTGGGAGTTGGTGATGGACAGGGAAGCCTGGCATGCTATAATCCATGGGGTTGCAAAGAGTCGGACAGGGTTGAGCAACTGAACTGAAGTTGGTGGTTTGAGTACCACACAAGATGGAGTATATATATTTCACCTTATTCCTGCTGCTAAATATAACTAAAAACCGTGGATGAATTATATAAAGCTATCTAAAGATCCAGAATGGTAGGGAAAAGGTGGTCACCTGTGTAGTCACTTTGGAACTTGAGGAATGACCTGGAAGTTTCCTAGGTGTTTTCTTATGCCACTTTCCTTTGTTTTTACTTTCCTTTGACTTGGGTGCAAGAAACATCTAAAACCTGAAAACATCAGTGGGTACAGATGAAGAATATTAAAAGCCTGCTCTCATAAACCAAAGGGTGGGGAAAGGGTGATATGTATGAATATATTAATTTGATTATACTTGCCCCACTCCAAGTGAACACACATTCCCTAGTCACTGGATGTGGGTAAGACTATAGGAGGAGCCCTGTGGACCTTCCTTGTCCTGTACTGAGTGACCAGCTGCAAAGAGGCAGTACCTCAGCCATCCCAACTATAGAGACTGAGGGAACATTACAGAGAGAAAGAAGCTAGAGAAAGGGTTCCTTTAAATGTGTTAATGAAGTCCTGAGCATACCCTCAGCCAGACCACAAAAGAAAGTGACCACAATCAACATGGCAAAATGAACTATGAGTGGACTGCTGCCCAGATTTCAACTGAGTTCAGGTAGTATCCAAGTTGAGACAGACCAGAATCCCACTGCAAAGGCCTTGAAAATTGACACTGAGCCACAAAAGTGGGGCTGAACCCCACTGAACCTGAACAGTTGGCCTTATAAAATAGAAGATTTAAATAGGAACAAGATTCGCATAATACTCAAAATGTGTAGGATCCAATGCAAAGTTACTCATCACATACACTTGAGTAAGAGATATACGGAAGACCCAAGCAGGAAGTCTGGAACTAAAAAATACAAAAAACTTACCGAATGGGTTCAACTGCAACATGCAGATGACAGAGGAAATCATCAGTGGACCTAAAGATCATTAAGAATTATCTAATTTGAACGATTAGAAACCGTAAAATGAATAAAAACAAACAGAATCGCAGAGACTTGTAGGACAATAACAAAACCAACATTCATGTCATTGAAGTTCCGAAGGAGAGAAAAAAAAGTTCAGGACTGAAATCACACTTGAAAAAATAATGGCTGGAAAGTTTCCAGATCTGACAGAAGATAAAATCTAGATTCAAGAAGCTGAATGAACCTCAAACAAGAAAAACCTGAAGAAATCCAAGCTTAGTCACATCATAATTGAATTTCTGAAAATTTAAAAGACAGAGATAAATCCTGAAAGAGGGTAGAGAAAATAATTACCAATAGGGGACGAACAATGTGTAAAACAGCATATTTATCAAGTATATACTTGAGTCATAGAGGCTCAAGCCTTGAGTGGAGGAGAATCCACTTTCATGCTCACCTCCTTGCTGGCTGTTGGTTGGAGACATCCGTTTCTTGCCACATAAGCCTCTCTGTAAGGTAGTTTAAAATATGCCAGCCAGCTTCTCCCAGAATGAGCAAGAGAGGGTGCCCAAGAGTAAGCCACAGTACCTAACTTTGTAAGTAACATCCCTTCTGTTCATTACCTTACATGAACAAGATGAAAGCATTCCAGCCCACACTCACAGAGGGGAGATTACAAAGGGCATGAAGCCTAGGAGGTAGAGATCATTGGGGACCATCTTAGAGATTGCCTACCACATTATCAACCAATTTATCAATAGCTTTATCAATTAGTTTGGATATTTAGGAATTTAGTTTAAAAACAGTAGAAGTTGTAGTTCAAAAATATTAAAAACTCAAAAACCTTAGGTTCTTAAACTGTACTTCACACTCGTGTTGCATGTATATCACAAGTTGGCTGGGGACCCCACTTTGATACAAAAGTTTATCTGGATGCTACGTGTCTCCATGGAAGGGGGAAAAAGCTCTGAAGGGCAATGAAATGATCTGTCCATAAGTGACACACAGCACTTATGTCACAACTAACTGGTCACACAGTCCTAGCCAGCCACAAGGAGGCTGGGATATATAATCCTAACATACGCAGTTGAGCCAGAAACAGCTGGTGGAAAGTATAGCTGGTAGTCACCACAGTCATACTGGTCACTGAATTTTCAACCCTCTCTTGTCTCCAAAAGATACAATAAGCCCTCTATCCAGAATGGTTATAATGAAATGAAAGAACAAAATAAAGTTTTAGGATGTGAAGCAATCTGAACTCTCAATAATACAAAATGATACAAACTGCTTTAGAAACAGGTCTTCATTTTTCCTAATAATTATTAATGAAATTGATGGGTTATATGTTAAACACATATTTAATTTTGTAAGAGATGTCAAACTTTTTGAAAGATTCACGAAGTTTCACAGCAGCATGCCTTATAAGAGCAAAATCCTGAAACAACCCAAACGTTCATCAGTAGATTAATACAGATTGCAGGATACTCATATAATGGATTACTTAGCAGTATCTGCAAATTCTGGCAGTGTCCATTCTGTTTTGTCTGTTGCATTTTCCTTTGACAGTGGTTTATTTCCAAGAATTCTAATCTCAAATTATTTTTGTACAGCAGCTAGTTCCCATTCTACCAAAACAATGTCATTTTATACTTGAGGATATACTTGTAAAACCCTTATTCTTTAATTCATTTTTTTCAATACATCATTTGGTCAGCCTGTTTAGTCCCTCGAGCTGTCTCTTGATTTCTTATGTCCAGTGACTGGTGTTTAATCTTCTTCTGTGTAGTGTCTGATTAATCCAAGTTACTAAATATCAGTTCTTTCAGAGATTTAAAACTCTTCTCACTGTGAACTGGTAGGCCATCAAGCTCAATTTCCTCAAATCAGACAGGTAGACCTTCATGAGCTCTATCTTCAGAGGGTCCTGAAGAATAGGGAAAGGTTTTGTCCCTGGTACATAAAGAGAAATACACAATGGGCAAGTCAGAGCAGATTCTCCAGCCAGCTCTTGTAAGCAGAATCTATACTGAATCCAAAGCTTTAAGCTTTACATAGGCAGGGCCCCCTTATGTTAGCCAAACGCTCACAACAGGGTTGGGAGAGAGCTAATGGTGTTTTCGATTGCCAGCTCCCCAAAGACCACCTAGAACACTGAAACACACTAGCATGCATATATTTGATGACTGAACATTATTTAGAAGTAAGTTCTAAAGCTAGAACTCTAATTAGAAAAAAGAAAGTTCCAAAACTCTTGCCCTTATGAAAGTGGCTGAGTGCTTAGCAGTCACTATAACCTACTAAATGTAACAGAATCCAGTAAAAATCTCATCTTTCAAACTTATGCTTAAGAGACAATCAAATATTATGTTCCACCTTCTTGATGGACAACTACAACACTTATGAAGAAGTCTTGCTGCTTACCTAAGCACACTTTTAAGTCTAAATCTGGTCACTCTTGAATTCTAACTACCAATTTAGGAGAAAATAGGTTAAACTGTACCACATGGTTACAACTGGCAAAATCTATTGTTTGAAAGGCTTTTGACATTTCAAAATGCAAATTATAAAGGGCAAAAAAAAAAAAAAGAGTCAGGAGATATACACAAATTAACGATACTAAGATAGCAGGTAGTAACAATTTAAAGTCTATTTGGGTCCTAATTCAAACAAACTTAAAGATCCATTTATGATATTTGAGACAAGATAAATTTGAACAAATATTTACTAGATTTGAGGATATAATTACCATTAATTTTTTTAAACTTCCTATGCTTTATGTTAAAAAAAACTTGTCTTCAAAAAAAGCTTGAGCAACATAAAACTGTTTAGCTTTGAGACATTCTTGACACTTCTGAACATGTTAAACTGTACTCAGTTTTTTTATTCACAGTCTATCATTTTATAGCAAAGTTAAACAAATAGATACCATAAATGTGGGAATCCTTTATGTTCCTAATAAAAGTAGTAGAACCAGTTCAAGTAGTTGAAACCGGAAGGTATTCCCCATTCTTCATGGATCAATATGGCCAACACCAGATGATGCAATTTAATGATTCATTTTCAACCTAATTTATTCAACATAAAAACGACTCCAATGTTTAAAACTAGCCCTCGCTGACAGTAGCTCCAATCACTGTGTTTGAGCTTAACTGAATGCAGGAAAAGTTCTGAAACCAGTTTTGGCTTATATTCAAGTGTAAGCCTATGTAGCCCAAAGTAGACTACCAGGTTTAGACTCAGATGGCCTGTGTGTAGCACAGCTCTGTCACTCCCCTGTCCAATGAACTTTGGCCAGTTTCTTAACCTTTCTGTGCCTTTGATATTCATCCATAACAAGGGGTAAGAAGTTCTGCCTATTAGGACTGTCAGTAGGATTAAGTGAGTACACGTGAAAATGAATAAATGCAAAGCAAATATTCAATAAATACTGGCTATATTTATGACTCTGTATTTAAGGGCAGGAAAACTGACTTAATATTAAACTTTTGTGAAAATTTAGTTTTAGAAACTAGAACTGTTTTAGAATATTCTCATGTCTGTGAAACAAGTATCACTGATTATGCTAAAATTGAACATAAGACTGAGATGTTATAGATAAAATAGTCACTAGGTTCTTAATTTGAAAATTTACCCCATTTAGTTAAAAAAAAAAAAAAAGATCAAATTCAAGGTGAAATCTGTCCTTTAGTACTTAAGATTTCATACTAGTTCTCAATACCAAAAATCAAGAGTAAAAAATTGTGCATAATGTCTGTTTCAGTAAAAACACACACTGAAATACTCTGGAAGTGACTAATTCTTAAAGATACCTACAAATATAAGCCATACAAATGTAAAAAAGTGAAGCAAGATGAGCTATTTTTTTTCTGATCATAAAATATTTATTAAGGTATACTTTAGGGAATATAGTGAATATAAAATTTAGGATCACAATATGAAGCAATTTCAATCCTCTCAAAAAGTCAGCCCAGTCCTCAATGCTCTGCAGATGTAAAACCACTGGTGAGACTCACTAAAAGCAATTTGACTAGTACAGAAGAGGCTTTTCATGAAATTTACAACTAGATCGTCTGAATACCTCTTTTAAGTGCAAAACCACACCACATTACACTAATGCAGCAACGATGCATTCATATTGTTTTCATTAGTAGTCAACTTGCGTAAAACACCAGAAAAAAGCACAATGGAGCTCACAAAATGGGCTAAAAAATGAACCTGTTCTTGCAAAACACACTGTAATGGAAGAAGACATTAAAAATGTATTATGCATACTACAGAAGCTGCGTTCATTCCAACAATCTCAAGTGTCACTTCCTTTTCTAAAATCAAATTACATGAACCAGGCACAACTAATATTTGGGAGGCAGTGTGTAGCTAAAATTTCATTTAACTAATTTCTCAATGATTTAAAAAATCCCCATAAATCTTTTCTGTCCTGAGGTAGTTGCAAAATAAATCATAACTTGTATATCAACTAGAGCTGAGGCTTTGACTTCTTACTCATTAAAACTAGTTGTTAACTGACAAGAACTACCTTTTGATATTTAAAAGACAGTTGAGAAATGGGCCTCTTACTACACACACAAGATGATGGCTATGTAGGAAAGAGGATTAGCTGCTTCAGAACGTGAGATATGGTCCACCATTGCTTCCACCCCTCCCAACCACCCCCAACCATTTTAGATTCCTTATTGTCCAAAAAGCCACGGGGAGCAACACAGTAGTAGACAGATCATCGTCCTTTGCTGTAGCCAGGGAAGAAAAGGTCAAGTAGAGTCTGCAGAACTGCATTGGGAATCATGATGTAATTCTGGCCAAGATCATGCCGGCAAGCAGGACAGGAGAACACTTGAGCCTTAAAGGAGCGCTGCAAACAATCCTAAGGCAAAACCAAAATCAAAATGAAAAGTAAACACACCTGATTTCATCTGAGGGTAAAGCATATAGAAAATACTCAACAATTTAGGCTTTTGAATAGAACTAGAAACTTACAGTTTGGTAACAAGAGAAACATAAAAGATGAACAACTGTCAAGGCCTGAACCTGCAGTATGAAAATGAACTTACAGACAAGGCTTCAGTTCCACCTATAACACACACTGTGAGACTTCAGGCAAATGACAATTTTTATATAAATTTCCTCATTCAGTGAAATGAGTGTTAGAATTCTGCATGGTTCCCACTAGCCTCACCTAGGTTGGATTTTAATCCTTATCTTTCCTGATGGGGCACTAAAAAAAAAAAAAAAAAAAAAAAACTCAGGACTTCCCTCCTTAAAACTACATTATCTATTTTATATAATGTGTTTTCCAAAAAGATAATATTTAACTGACTCAAGGTCAGATACAAACTCTTATGTGGAAAGTCTGTTTCCATTTTTCAAAAGAAACTAAACCTCAGAAGTTAGGTCAGGACATATAACCACCAAGCAGCAGAACAAGATTCCAACCTTGGTTTGACTGAAATTCAAATTCCTTTTATACCACACTGATAAGACAATACACAACTCCTCTGGGCATGCTGCCAGACAGAATTTGTTCTAGATTCTGTTAAGTATACAGAATTATTTCAGTCTGAGACATACATAAGTTGTAATAGAAAACACCAGCAACACCTTACTTTCTTTTCCATTTCAACTCGTCTTCAATAATTTCAAATGTGATAGAATGTGGAGACTATAGATTTGAACTGCTGTAGAATTAAAATGTGCATTCACCACCAAGATGAAATTAAATGCTTCCTATCCAGCAAGGTTCCCTATCTATTCTGCTTCATGGAAAAAACTGCTTTTTCATGAGCTAAAAACAGGTTTGGAGGTTAGTGTGCCTCCTCGCCTAATAACGGAAAATGAGAAAGGAATTCTACTTACTTTACAGACATTGTGGAGGCAATCTGTTGTCACAGGCTGGTAAACTAGCTCCTGGCAGCATACACACATAAAAGATTGTTCCAATTTTTTCAGAAAATTCTAAAATGGTACCCAAGCGAAAGAAAAAAAGGTTAGCATTTCATAATATATTAACAGAATTCCAAAGAGCGGGGGGGGGGGGGGGCGGGAGTGTCAATCGCATTTAGTATATATGCTTTCTATCAAGAAAAAACAAAATCAAGTAGTGGTTGTAACTACAAGCAACTGTGTAATAGGAAACTGCAGAAATCTCATCCGTAAGATAAACGTATTAGTTTTTAAATCTTAGGATTCAGTCGCAAAGTTTGCAAAGTCAAGATATGACTTTAAAAAGAAAACCTCATATTTCAGAGTTTACTATTTTTCACTTGAAAAAATCATGAACAACTTGTCTCAAGGTCATTACATACAGATTTTCAAAAAGCTCCATGGTATTCTAAATATATCTATATATATTCTAATATATCTATTCACCCTTTACTCTTATAAAACTTCAATACTTATTTTTTATGCTGAAAAAGATGAAACCACTTGGCAATAATACTCTAGTATAAAAAACCCCGAAGAATCAATGTATTTATATTCCTAGGATAATTTTCTGTGATATTTTGCCCCAATCCAAAAATCCCCTATTTTCCTATTGCTAACATTTACTCAAACTGGGATTAAATTATAGAAGGTCAAGCTTTCTAAAGCAAACATGATCAAATGAGTACTCTTTAATCTTCAAAAGCCATTATTGTGTTCTATTTTATCCAAGCTGTTTAACCTAGAATGCAAAGTAGTTTTTTGAATAGTCACCAGGATAATCCTCCACTCAGTTATTTTTGGGTAGTGGGGGTGTGTATTTTATATTTGTTCTGTTAATAGAAAAAGTAAAATCTATAAGAATTTCAGGTAAAAAAACCCAAACAAACAAGGATTACATTTCATATTTATATCTTGATACTAACTTATTTATAAACCTGGATTATAAAGGTCAAGTGAATTATCAATACAGTATTATCCAACACACAAGAAGAATATACCGGTTCTGGGGAGATGTGGAAAAAACTTTAATACCAAGTCCCTCTCTCTGTCAAACGACTTTATTTCCCCAGTACCTTCACAGTGCAATATAAGCATATGTAGCATCAACATTTTGAGTTCCTACAATGTGCTAGGTACCCATCTACAAAGAGTAACGAAAAGGCCAAGTCGCTGTTCTCAGAGAACTTTATATTCCCTTAGGAGAGCCAATTTTTAAAAATTCAATTTCAGATAGTCATAACTGAGGAAACAAAGCAAATTAAAGCAACAGGGTAAAGAGGGTCTATTTCAGAAAAGATAGCTAGGGAAGCCCTCTTTGGGGAGTGTAGTACTTAGTAGAGAGTTACAGGATATAAAGGCATGAGCTACATGAAGATACAGAGAGGAGAATGCCAGTCAGAGAAATAGCATATGTGTAAAGGTCCAGGAATAGGAACAGGCTCAGTGTGTTTAAAAAGCACAAATGTCGCTGTGGCTGAAGCAGTTTTGAGGGGAAGAGTGGCAAGAAGGGAATGCAGAGGTTGGTAGGGATGCCAGATCAGGTAAGGCCTTGGGATGGTGTTTGGATATAAATGTATATATGTAATATATGCACTTATTTAAAAGTCACAGCTGGCTAAAATCTGATTTGTTGTTCTTGGTTTATCTGAAAAGAATGGGCATGAAGCCTATGCAGGGTAACCACTAACAGCAAGGTTACAGCCACCTGACCTAGGTATATAAGATCCTGCCACCAGAGGGCAGGGTTTTATTGCTGGTTTGAGAACTGTCAAGTGGTGACTTTCACAAAAAAGTTACACTAAAAGAAGAGATTGATTTGCACATATCTATCAAGTCTTGCAGGATTTGATGACTTTGATTTTTTTAAATTGATACACATGATATATCAAAAGCCTCAGATTGAAGTTTAATACATATGTTCCATCCAGACAACAACTGTGCAAAAGAGATCTTTCATGGGCACCCAGATGTCACTATCCTTCACCTGTATCTGCTACTCTGTCTTCTGCCCATTCACAGCTGGGACTCACCTGAGTTACCACTAACCCAGCTGTATCCTCTCCAACCAGAAAATTAGACCATAATCAACAACTGCTTGTTGTTTCTTATTTGCTCTAAGTGAAAATGGCTCTTACATACCAAAGTCAAGACTCTATATGCCAAGTCAACACTGCTCACAGACCTAACTCACTTTTCTCTATCCTCCAAACATGTAAGTCTCATTCTACCCAAGGACAACCCAAAATATTATATTTATAAATGAAACAAACAAAGAAAAGGGGTATTCCATAAATCTCCTTCACTACAAATCATGAACTTCCAGATATTCAAGCTGGTTTTAGAAAAGGCAGAGGAACCAGAGATCAAATTGCCAACATCTGCTGGATCATCGAAAAAGCAAGAGAGTTCCAGAAAAACATCGATTTCTGCTTTATTGACTATGCCAAAGCCTTTGTGTGGATAACAAAAAACTATGGAAAATTCTGTAAGAGATGGGAATACCAGACCACCTGACCTGCCTCTTGAGAAACCTATATGCAGGTCAGGAAGCAACAGTTAGAACTGGACATGGAACAACAGACTGGTTCCAAATAGGAAAAGGAATACATCAAGGCTGTATACTGTCACCCTGCTTATTTAACTTCTATGCAGAGTACATCATGAGAAACGCTGGGCTGGAAGAAGCACAGCTGGAATCAAGATTACCAGAGAAATATCAGTAACCTCAGATATGCAGATAACACCACCCTTATGGCAGAGTGAAGATGAACTAAAAAGCCTCTTGATGAAAGTGAAAGAGGAGAGGGAAAAAGTTGGCTTAAAGCACAACATTCAGAAAACGAAGATCATGGCATCTGGTCCCATAACTTCATGGCAAATAGATGGGGAAACAATGGAAGACTTCATTTTTCTGGGCTCCAAAATCACTGCAGATGGTCATTGCAGTCATGAAATTAAAAGACGCTTACTCCTTGGAAAAAAGTTATGACCAACCTAGACAGCATATTAAAAAGCAGAGACATTACTTTATCAACAAAGGTCCGTCTAGTCAAGGCTATGGTTTTTCCAGTGGTCATGTATGGATGTGAGAGTTGGACTGTGAAGAAAGGTGAGCACCGAAGAACTGATGCTTTTGAACTGTGGTGTTGGAGAAGACTGTTGAAGAGTCTGCTGGACTGCAAGGAGATCCAACCAGTCCATCCTAAAGGAGATCAGCCCTGGGTGTTCATTGGAAGGACTGATGTTGAAGCTGAAACTCCAATACTTTGGCCATCTGATGCGAAGAGCTTACTCATTTGAAAAGACCCTGATGCTGGGAAAGACTGAGGACAGGAGGAGAAGGGCGCGACAGAGGATGAGATGGTTGATGGCATCACCGACTCAATGGACATGAGTTTGGGTAGGCTCCGGGGGTTGGTGATGGACAGGGAGGCCTGGCGTGCTACAGTTCATGGGGTCGCAAAAAGTCAGACATGACTGAGTGACTGAACTGAACTGATTCATCCCTTAGTCTAAAAATCGTATCAGGAAGATTTTTCCATAATGATGACTAAAAGCAACACAAAAACTATGAGAGTTTCCTCTAATCCACATAAGAGGTGCATATACGATATGCATTAACCCCATTTCAAACACAGAGAAGTTCTGGCCAATGCCCTCAGAAAATGAAGAGAACATAGGAAGGAAGAAACTACTAAAAGGTGATCAAATGGAATTTCAAGAGAGGTTACTAGAGTCCACCCACGACAGCTGCACATCACATACTTTGAAGGAAAGAAAACAGAGGAGTCATGCACTACACCTGACAAAGGTCTAATATTTAAGAAAACTGAAGAATCAAACTTAAAAGTAAACTGAGACACAAAAGCAAGTGAGCCAAGAATGAATAGACATTTACATTTGGAACTTTACCTTTTGGGATTTGATAATAAAAATTCATTGCAAAACACAGCTTAACACAAAACCCAGACATCAGTTAAACTTGAAATTCCTTTTCACTTTAAAATGTTATGATTATCAAAGAAAACAAAAAAAATAAAAAACATAGGAAATACTTATATGCTGGTTTTTATTTTACTCCTAGGCTAAACATATGAGCACTGAAAATTGCGCTGAACTGCTTGAAACTTATTCTATTAGGTAACTTGGAACAAAACTTTCCTGATGAGTTTTAGATTAAATTGAATGTGTTCCACAACTGAAAATTCTCCCTATGAAAAGTACCTCATACAGTTTAAGCACAAAGTAGTCAAAAAACCAACATCTAAGAGGCCTAAAATCAACTTAAAAGCATTTGAGTGCTGCCTCATTTCTGAAAGGAGCAACTGAATGAAAAGCTTGGATAAAAGGATCAAGTTTTAACTGCCTTGTGAAAATGATAATTCATAGGGAAATTATTTTCCATCATTTATTAATATTAGAAACTCTTTAAAAAAATCTTTACATACTGGTCCTTCCACAAGAGATGCAAGAACTTCATCCCATAGCTTCTGGTTTTGATGATCTTCTCTGATTAGATGTTGCTGCTGAGGGGTTAGTTGGAAAGCCTCAACTGCTTCTGCTGAATCTGATGGTTTGAGGACTTTGGAGGCACTTGGACAATCATCTAGATTTATTTAAAAATATATCAGCAGACTACAAGTGGTTCTAAGCAGATGAGTTAACCGGCACCAATTATGCTTAACATGAAGATAACGAGCATAAAGCAGCATCTAAGTTTCCCATAGTTTAGGATACTTTGCTGTTTACGCTCTGACATTTTTCAAATGCACAAATATCCCAACACACACACACACACACACACACACACACACCACACACCCACACACACCACACACACACACACCCCTTTTTCTTTTAATTTCTTATGAGTTTTCAGCTTAACTCTTAGTATTTCACACACACACACACCCCTTTTCAGCTTACTCTTAGTATTTCCCTTTATTAAAAACTAAGTTATTTGTATTTACATCCTTAGATCATTACCTACCATCTGCAGATGGCCTTTTTGAGGTTCCTCTGGCCTTCTTTGACTGTCCTTTGGTCTTCTTCCCTTCCTTATCAGAAGGGTAACCTACTGGATACTGATGAGGGGAAAAAGTGCAATGTAGGTTTAACCTTCATAGAGAAGAGAGGTTAAAGGGGAATGGGGAGGAATCTATACTTTCCCTAAATTAAAAGGATTTATATAAAGGACACAGACATTGAAAGAAACAGAATTCAAAGGACAAAAGATTATTAAAAATCCCCCAATTCAGTGTAAGAAGATAGTTTTGACTGTTGAGATATTCCATTTTATAACATCATGATCTTAGTTTCAGACTGAAAAGAGAAAAGAACAGTCTACAAGTTGTGACTAGGTGGCTTAAAAAGTTTGAGGAAGAAAGTAGAATTAGATAGAAAGGTAAGTCTCTGTCTCCTAAAATTAACAGGCAGATAGGGTAAGGCAGGAGAGCTTTAGAAGACCTAAAGCCACTACACTACTGAATCCTTTATCAACTAAAAGGTAAGACTTTAAGGAATAAATTCTTACCGATTACCCTTGTGTTTTATTGGCTATACATTTTTTTGGACATGCTTTGTGATAACACTCATATTTAAAGCTCAAAATGTTATAAGTCTCAATGGTATTAACTCATCATAGCTGATTGGCTTACATGCTTCTTTCTGTTCAACTGTTTCACATTTAACCTATCTAGAATACTGCTCTGCTGAACAGTAGACCTGAAAAAAGAATCTTTTGAAAATGGATTTAACAATAGGTTTTAAAAATATTTAGTTATAAAAGGAATGATTTTGGCAGTTATTTTACCAGCTGACAGATTAAACAATTCCAGGAGTTTAAAAAGAAAAAAACACAAAAAACAAAAAAACAGACTTGCACTAGAAGAGACACACTCACCTGCCTGGGTGGTCAGACACTTGCCCATAGTTCAGCCCCTACACATGCAGTGTGGGCAGAGCCAGGGGAAATGACAAAGCTGGTAGTCTTTACGAGAAGCACAGTGATGGGGAATGATGGAGGATAAACTCAAACCATGCTCTGAAGTCAGTGTCAGGGACAAAGTCTAGGGTGTATAGGCAGTGGAGGGGGAATGTAGCCATACCATCCATTATGCACACAAAACTAACAAAGTCTTACATGGGTTAACAGCTAAGCATGGGCAAAGAGAAAAAAAAAGGCAAAGCACTAAAGGTGGTGACAGGACAAGGAAGCAGCTTGGAGGGGGAAGAGAGAAAAGGGGTGAGGAAAAGTGAGAAGGGTAGAAAGCAGACCACTCTTATAAGCCACCTCCCCCCTTCCCCTACCAGAGACACACCCCCTGTGCCCTCTAGGATAAAACTTCCCTTCTCAAGGCCTCCTATACCTCAATTTCAGGTATCCCTTTCCCTCATACTTAAAGTCCAGAGTGAATTGGAAATACAGTTGACCCTTGAACAATGCAGGAAGTTAGGGTGGGGCCAATTGTACAGAAGTCAAAAATTCCTGAGTAACTTATGGATGGCCTTCTGCATCTGGGGATTTAACCAACTGCAGAAATGTACTGCAATATTTGCTACTGAAAAAAAAAATCTGTGTGTAAGTGGACCCATGTAGTTCAAGCCTGTGGTGTTCAAGGGTCAAATGTATTTTACTTTTCATTGTCAAGCCCAGTTTTCCCCAAGCATAATTCTTGGTCTTAGGGCAGTTTGACACCTAGGAGGCTGCTTTTTTACTTCTTTTCCTTTCCTATACTTGTGTGATCTCATTCCTCACCCCTTACAGTCCACTGATCAACTGCTGTGGGTTATATCCAGTGTTAAGGCACACAGTACACAGGCATACAGTTTTATGAACACAAATGTAGCCTAGACAAATGTAATCTAACCTGTAAACGAAGACATAGTCTCCTTGACCGTTCTATTCCTTCTGAGGTCCAAGGAGCAGGTTCAACATCATCTCTCCTTAAAAGATAGCGCCAAACCAAGAATCCATGGCTTGATGAAATCTCTGGCCAGTATTTCACCACCTAAATCATAATATTTCAGCTAGTTTGAGATGTACGGTTTAGACTTATTCAAAATGTTATGTTAGTGTTTTAAGTAAACTTGGCAGAACTAAATGCAACTTTGAAAGATACTGGCTTTGCTGGAATAGTAAGTAAGAAGTATGCACTAAAATATTGTTTTGACTTTATTTCCTAATTATGATAATTCCCATAAGGACAGACTGCTAAAATTTCAAGTTGTAATAAGATTATGTTCATTAATATAATTTTACATAGTAGATTAAAATGGTGGCAGTAGATGCCTTCGTTTTTAAAACAAAGAATGCATCCTATTTTAAGATTATAATGTGCTCTACTTTGAAAAATCTATTACAGTTAAAATCATTCTGGAAGATATAAGAATCCAATATTTACAACGGCCAAGTTATTTGAACAGTTTTATCATAAGAGAATATCACTTATAAAAAAGCTTAACCCCAAATATAACTCTGCCTTTAGGGACTTAAAGTAAGTCTTAAAAGACGGTATCAAAATTAAGAGCTCGTTTTGTGCATGTTTTATTTCTAGAAAAAGTAGAAAGACCAACTAAGAAGGTCTATTGTTTCCTTTAGCCCACCCACAGTAGAGCAGTTCCCTGTGGCAACCCTGTCTTGAAAGCCCAGGAAGAATGACTAACAAGATGTCATGCCAGATAGAGCACCTTATAAATGCCATCATATCTGTTGCCTTCTTCAGGAGCATATTTGCTGATCTTCCTCCCTTTAAAACTGCGTATCACTCTGACTGGCTTACCAGCTCTCCAATTCCGAGACTCTGCTCCAATTTTATCATCCAATGGAGCATCACAGTTTAGGGCCAATGCCCTAAAAAATAAAAAAAAGTCTTTATACCAAGTAATCTTTCTTGAAGTATATAATCACATCATTAGCTAACTTAAAAGGTGAATTATGCCTTACCTGATGGTTAAGATTCTATGATTCTTTCCATATTATTCCAGATAATAGGATTATGCTTTCCCCCACCAGCAGAGAAGACAAATCAGTTTTCTGATGTCACCCCCAAGCCAGGGGATTGGTTCTCAGATAGCCTGTAGGGTTCTTCTGAAAGTAATAACATCTGTGCCACGTATAATAGAAAACAACTAAAAATACATGGAATTTTCTTTAAATAACGTCGTTGAGAGAAGGGAGAAAGTTGGAAAACTAAAGCAAGTTGACTGCTGTAATCATTATTTTTGATAAGGGAATAAGGTTAAATTGTTGGAATAATGTAAAAAGAAATCCAGAAAAATAAATTTGTCTGCAAGGTACAAATGACCTTTCTTGGTCTACTTTCCATATTCCAGACAGAGATTCCTTAAAGTTTACAAGATAATAAAGAACAAGTTTAATATGAAGATATCCTTTAAAGATTTCCAGTAAAAAGATAAGTTTAAATAAAACTGAAGCATTCAAATACCTGTGCTAAATCATGACAATAAAGATTTTTGGCTGCTCAAGATCACTACCTTCTACTGATGACACATGAACAAGGAGGAACACTGAGCTGGAAGCAGCACTTGATTTAGCTGATCCTTCTTTAGTATATGTACTCATCTCATAGTAACTAATCATTAAGGTTATTAGATATTAGAAGACCTTTCTTGGGGAAACAGAGTCCTACCCTCCAAAAGACAAACTAGAACTATTTAAAGTTAGTATTTTTCCTCTAAGATTGTAGTAGCCAACCTATCTGGCACTAGAGACCTGTTTCATGGGACACAATTTTCCCGTGGAATGGGGGTGGGCGAGGATAGTTTCAGGATGATTCAAGCATATTCCATTTATTGCACACTTTATTTCTATTATTATCACATCAACTCCACCTTCAGATCAACAGGCATGAGATCCATGAGGTAGAGGATTCCTTCTGTAAGACACCTGTATCCTAACTTAAGTGGAATCCACTGAGAACATTTAAGGTTAAAAAATAAATATACAGACACCTTCCCCTGAAATCTGGTAAAATCAGATATGAACAAAATACTTTTTTCCAGGGTACAGTTCTTTTTATGCAGGCTCAAAAAAAAAAAAATTAAGACTAAATGACTAATCTATTATAATCTCTATTATAGTTAAAGTAAATGAACTTAAAGTGTTTTGTTGTAAAAATTTTTTTTAGGTTTCATTAAAGCTCATCAAGTTATCTTTTTTTGGTTAAAATCTCAAATGGGAAATGCATTAAAACCCTGTCAAGTAGAAGAAACTGTAGCCATCAGTGCCAGTGTTGGTATTATTTATGGAATATCTACTGAGATACACATACTTCATCCCCTAAAAGAACTGAGACAGAGATATGTACTATCTTCCTGTTAATAAGTAGAATGCTTTGGTGCCACAGGTACCTTCCGTCATAACGACTGCCACCACTAACTGGCATTATTAACTCACTTCCAGTTTCATGTAAGTGTGCAGTTTGCTCAAGTCTGTGTAAAGAATCCAAGAGGATGAAACGAGGCAAAACAAAAGGCTTTTCCATTACTCTGTCCACAGCTCAATCAGTTGCCTCTAATTGTCCCGATAAAGGATGGTCAGGTTACCTGCTGCCCTTTTCAGTTTCATAAAGTGGAAGAGCTGAGAAGAAATAGGAACAAACATCTTAAAAGCAAGGAGCAGGTATCAAACTACCTCTCAGTAGAGAAGGAAAAAGGAATCAGAACATATACACTCCAGGAAAGAATATACTATGAGTCAAAGCTAAGGGTCTTTTACTTCAGTTTTCATGTTTATAGTAAGACACATAGGTATCTTTGCTGAAGAGGTCTTTACAATCGCAAGGCGTACGCACAGCTCAGTGTATAAATTAACTGAAGGAATGTTAGCATCTCTGTGATAAGTTAATCCTGAAATTTTTCTGAGTTACTATTTCATTTTCACTACCTTCCTTATTAATATAGACATTTTTACTGTCTGTCAGTTATTTTCTGAGATTGTAACACACGATAAACAGGGTATACTTATTAGATTCTTCCACGCTTGAAAAGAAACTCATGTACAAGTGGAGGTAGTTACAAAGGAAGTTTCATTCAAGTCAAATAATCTTATTTAAAAAAATATATAATTTTCAGATTTGACATGAAAAAGCCCTTTTGCAAATTCAAGATACATTGACAATACACATCAAAATATTTCTAATTCTTTTTAAGATCATTCCTCCTAAGAATTGCTTCCTCATTAGAAAAAGACTGCATAGGGACTAGACTTCTACCTCAACAATGTTTTCACCAGCAAATCTGATCTGTCTCCTCTGCTGGTTCAATATAATAATCCTACTGTCAGAAATAATATAGAAGGAAGACATAAAAACAGATTCTATATAACTTGGTATACAACAAAAGTCTTGAAACCACAAAGTATATTCTTTACACAGTAATCAGAAATTAAGGGCACACTACTTAAAACTGAGTGATTTAGACTCAGGAAAGCGAAACTCACTTTTATTCCACAAAATATTCTTAATAATAAAATACAAAAAATTTCAACTTTATCATTGCAAAATTATCACTATGACAAGTTACAACGTGGTCATTGCTATCTGATGGTTTGGGTCACAATCTATTTCTGGTGCTAGCATGCATTTACAAAATAAAACATTTGTAGTTAAACTTTATATTCCCATGGAAGCTGGAATATCATAAATACTTCTATATGATAAAGTTAGCACAAGGTGGCTCTTTCATAACGATTTTTTTTAGACACTTAAAAGACATAAATTCTAAAAGCACCTTGTGTAGTTCTGATTAAGTTAGCTGATGTTTCATGCACATAAATGTGGCTCCCAAACATAACACTATTTCACATTAGTCTCTTCCAATAGGAAGTCTGTCACTTTAAAAGATAAATTTGTGTTTAGTAGAACAAAATTTGACCTACGTGGTAGTAGGCAAGCTATCTTGTCCTTAATTTCACTTAAATTATATAGGTTTCTTTTCTTCAAAGTTTTCAACATGTTTCCAAATGCAAAGCACACGTATTAAGACTGGGAATTACGTCATTTAAAAAAGAATAATACTAAAAATAAGTTAGAAAGTTTATAAGTATTTATATACTAATCAGGTAATAAGATTTTTATTTTAGCTATATTAACTTACACTTTAGGATTCTTCTCTACAGTGTAAGTTACAGATTATGTCCTATAGTCCAACTGTTAATACAAAGCCCAAATTCTAAACAGTTTTTATAAACTCCAACAATAAAGAGTACCTGTTCATGTTTGTTAATGTTTGATCAGCCGACGGTGCACCAATTCTTTTATTACCAGCAAGATTTTTACCACCACTCCCAGTGTATGTGAATTCATCACCTCGGTCCTGCAGAAGAACATTTTTGGCATTAAACATCTAAATCCAGGTATGATTTCACCAATTCTTATTTCATAGCCAGAACTTTGGTTAGGATGCTATAAGCTGACATGTTCTTTCAAGGTATCTACCAAAATAAGGGAAAATTCAAATATAGTCTTGTATGTAATATACCTTCAAGCTGTATCACTTGATCTAAAGATTTCATTTTAATATTATAGCTTTCAACACCTCCAGACATAGCTATTCTTGTGATATACAAATAATCTATAGAATGTTACAAAATAAGGTCTTATAGGTTGGGAATATTAATTTAATTCAATGTTATTAAAATAAATACATCAATATTATGTTTGTAGGTTCTTTACAGGGCATCATTTTAATAAATATTCCAAAACTGATTTCTCAACAGCATTCTATACCATATCCAAGTTTGCTGATAACTTTCTAATTTATAATCCTCATAGCATTGTAGGTTCCTCACATTTCAAAATCTATGGGTTTACCCAAGTTATATTTGGGTAAGACAACTGCATATAATTAAGAAGAAAGTTAGAAAAGAATTTAACTACAAATTTATATCATTATTGTTAATTTCTATCTGATTCACTACTTAAACTAAGAAAACCATCAGTATATAAATGACTTCTACTAATGCCATCTTAATAGTGGTTCTTAATAGTGGTTCTTCAATGCAAGATTATTTTAATTAATTCAGACTGAATATAAATGATTTTTTTTTACTTCATTCGTGCTTGTAATAAATGTTTTTCATCTAATTTTTCCTTTGGACTAAGAATCAGAACTAAAATTTTATGATTTTAAGTGTTTTTAAATGTCCTAAAACTTTTGTGACCCTTTGCAGATCCAAACTGAGGTTTGGGTTAAACACTGTTGATTCAACACTGAGGTTTATATTTTAAGGAATAAGGCATTAAGGAATTCATCTGCAGTGTATACATTATTTGAAGAAAGTCTAATAAAAAGTACATATTAAAAAGTCCAGAATACTTCTTAAATTGATCAGATATGGTCTTCCAGATGGTATCTGGATTGACTTCACAATGGCAGTTTGGCAGTTTTTTTTTTCCTCCCCATTTTTTTGAGGGGCAAGCAGTTTCTTAAAGAACTAATCATGCAACGGAGAAGGCAACTGCACCCCACTCCAGTTCTCTTGCCTGGAAAATCCCACGGACAGAGGAGCCTGGGAGGCTGCAGTCCATGAGGTCGCTAAGAGTTGGACACGACTGAGTGACTTCACTTTCACTTTTCACTTTCATGCACTGGAAAAGGAAATGGCAACCCACTCCAGTGTTCTTGCCTGGAGAATCCCAGGGACGGAGGAGCCTGATGGGCTGCCGTCTATGGGGTTGCAGACAGTCGGACACAACTGAAGCGACTTAGCAGCAGCAGTAGCAGCTACTAAGTGCAACTACCATACAACCCAGCAATTACACTTTTGGGCATTTATCCCAAAGAAACAAAGACTCATATTTATACACACAAAACCCCCTGTACACAAATGTTTATTGCAGCATTATTTGCTGCAATGAGTGAATGGTTACACTGTGATACACCTATATCAATGGAACACTACTGAGCAATAGAAAGGAATGAACTATTGACACATGCCACAATGAGGATTATGCTGACTGAATAAAGCCAATCCCAAAGATAATACACTATAAAATTCCATTTATAAAAAATTTTTAAGTGACAAAAATTATAGAAATGGACAACAAATTAGTGGTTGTCTAGAGTTAATGGGTATTGGGGAAGCAGAAATAGTATGGTGGCTAAAAAAGGGCAATGTGAGGGACCCTTGCAGTAAGGAAAATGTTCAGTGTCCTCAATGTATAGCAGTGTCAGTATCCTGGTTGTGATATTGGGCTATAGTTTTGCAAGATGTTACTGTTGGCTCAAATTGAGTAAAGGGCACAGACATTTCTGTATTATTTCTAATAATTGTCGATCTACAATTATCCCCAAAATAAAATAAGCTCTAAAGAAAATGTGACTATTTTCATTGCAGTAATCAGCACATGCAATGATTAAGGACACTGACTGATTTACTATGTTACTTGTATAGAACTGACCACTTCAACACAAAAGTGATGCTAAAAGAGATGGGATTTATCCTGGACAAAGCTTCTGTATTTTACTGAATAATCAAGACAGGTTCTAAAGAACAAGGTTGCATCATGACTTACTACTTCATCCGCAAATCCACCAGCCAGGACAAGAGAGTAAGCGCCGTCATTACTCCGACCATGAATTCCACCAACATGGGGTCGATGGACACCTGCTTCACTCACCTATAATAACATCAAGTGAGACTCAAAATATCTTCAAATAGTTCATTAAGTTACATTTACAAAATGGTTTCACATATGTTACTGTATCCTAAAAGCTTCCAACTAAGAACTGAATGTCACCCAGAATTCCATGTTTTGCTCAGACTTGACTTCTCCCCAACTATATATTCCTCAGGTACTGAAGTAATGACTTGTAAAACTGCTCAGGCCTAGAATTTTGAGTTTTAAAATAACTATTAAATAATCATCATCCTGTGCTATTGGTAATTCCAGCTCAATTCAGGTGAAAAATAATTTACTATCAGTGTTCCAGAACTCCTCATTTCTCATCTTTCATTATGGTACTGTTCCCTAGTCAAGTCAAAGTGAAATTGTTAGTCGCTCAGTCATGTCTGACCCTGCAACCCATGGACTATAGCCCACCAGACTCCTCAGTCCATGGAATTCTCCAGGCAAGAATATTGGAGTGGGTTGTCATTCCCTTCTCCAGGGGATCTTCCGGACCCAGGGATTGAACCCAGGTTTCCTGCAATGCAGGCAGAAACCCAGTCAAGTCAGACAGGCAACAGTTATTTCAGCTTCATTTTTTGGTATTCTTCAAACCCATCTGGTTGTAAATATTGCTGATTTGATTTCCTAATCTTCTCAAATCCATCATTTTCCACATTCACTAATATAATTCTAATTTGAGTCATGAATACTTAAAACATACCCTTTTTCACTGCCTCCAGCTTTGTTCCTTTCAAATTAGTTCTAACCATCAAAAACAGAATAACCCTTTAGAGAACAAATCTGCTTTTAGTTTTCAACTGCTTAACATGTATTAAATGGTCATAATAGTATATCAAGCCCAAGTTAAGTATTATATGTTACCTTCTCTCAACAGGGCTTCTACTTACTTTCTCATCCTTATATCCAGTTTCTTCTTTATGGAGTTTATACATCTAAGCCCAACTACTCAGTAATATTCAAACATAGCACTCATTTTTAGTTTATTACATTGGGCTTACTACATTTCCCCATATACCTTTAATTCTTAAACTAAGTGTCACTTCTTCATGTACTTCAAACTCCCCAAGAGAAGTATTCTATTCATTTGTTTATTACACCACTGTTCTCAGAGTAAGGCAAACTGAAATCCAAGGCTGTAAAGTGGGCTGGGTAAAGAGGTATATTAGAAGTCAATGAGAAGATGATAAAAACAACAGAACCTGGATTTAGGCCTTGGAAACACCAAGTACTTTAGAAGCAAGGGCCATCTGATTCTCAGCTTCATGAACAACCCCAAAAATAAATCTGTGCTGAATCTTCCCTATTTCCTAAACTGCAAATCTATCCTTCTAGTTGCTCAAGTCAATGGCTTCAAAGTCATCTTAGACTGTATTAATGAGGTTTTTAGAATTTGGGAACGAATGACAGGTATACAAAAAGAAAAAAAAAAAAAAACCCCAAAGAACAAGACAATTCAGTGGGAGTTGGTAATCGACAGGAAAGCCTGGCATGCTGCAGTCCATGTGGTTGAAAAGAGTCGGACTCAACTGAGCGACTAAAATGAAGTGTATTTTATAACTTTTATTTTATATATAAATATTATCAATAATGCATGGTATAAAAAATAAATATTATTGTACAGGCATACCTCAGAGATATTCCAGGTTTGGCTCCAGACCACTGCAGTAAAGTGAATATCACAACAGAGCAAGCCACACGAATTTTCTGGGTTCCCAGTACATATGAAAGCTACTATTTATACTATATTGTAGTCTTAAGTGCTTGATAGCATTATGTCCAAAAAATGTACATATCTTAATTTTAAAATGCTATCAGAAAAATGGCACCAACAGACCTGCTGGACAAAGGGTTGCCAAAAACTTTCCATTTGTAAAAAACACAGTACTTGTTAAACTAAATGCCTGTCTTCCACAGAAAGAGGTTAACAAAACCAAAATACAGACAAAAGCCATATGTTATTTAGATATAAGGAGGTAAATTCAGAACTTTAAAGTGACTGTCTTTTAGAAACAGAAAATGAGTGAAAAGATTAGGTTTTTAAAATATAAATCATACACTAATATTCAACATTTCAAGCTAAGTATATGTATTACATTATTTTAATCATAAAATTTCATCAATGTTCTAAGCACCAGCGCTATTCAGCTCTTGAAAGTTTAGAATCCTTTCTAACTGGAAACTAAGAGATTTTTTTTTTCCCACATTAAATTTTTCACAATGAAAAAATTATCTTTCTAAAGAAGAAATTAGAAAACTACAAGAGTCTTCTTCAAGAGAAAAAGGGAAGTAATCGAATCCTTGGATTGTCTGACATTTCCTCTGACCAGTATCTTAATATTCACTGAGAAGAATTATTGCCAAAGAAAATACTGTCTAAGTGAGCTTCCTTGCAGATCAATAACATTAAATGAGAACTTACTGCATGACAGAAGATCTATTTCAAATATTACATTTTTTGGCAAGGAAAATTCTTCAGAATATTGAATAATAACTTTAAAGAGTATAACAATAACAGAAAAATAAAACGAAGTGATACAAAGGCTTAGATGATGCCCAAGTCCACGATGTTATGTTCCTCTGTCTGCTAAGCTCTGAAGAAGTGCCTAATCATCCTACAGGAAACTGTTCATTTTAAAAAGTGAATGCCATATGATACTACCTATGTTAGTTCACTTAGAATCAACTAACACTAACACTGCTACAATGTGAGGTATACCCAATTTTACTCTTTTGACTAAGCCAACCTGAAACATACCTGAACTCTAAATCTCCAAGTTGATCCAACAGGAACTCCAGGAATAGGTCCATAATGATTGGAAGGAACAATAGTACATTCTCTAGTGCGACCAACACAGGCCATTCCCTACAAGGTACCAAACAAGTTGTTTGAGAAATCAGTTATTTTAAATCTTAAAGAAAGCCCTTAATTCCCATAAAATGCAAATAAAATAAAACCCTACAATTTATATGATTAATATTTAACAATTTTTTTTTTCCTTTTTTGGGGGCCACACTGCTCAGCATGCAGGATCTTAGTTCCCCAACCAGGAATCCAATTCACACCCTTTGCAGTGGAGAGGCTTAACCACTGGGCAATCAGGCACATCCCAACAATGTATATGATTAGTCAATATTGTTATTTATTAACATTTCAGATTATCACTTATACCATTACTACTACTGGAATCGAAACATTATAACTTGAATTATAGTTATAAACATTATAGCTAGGAAGAAAAAGACTTCCTTCTTTACCCTGCCCCAATCTCTTCGGCTTTCAGTACTAGCTGATGGCATCTTGGCTTTCTTTTTACTCATCTTGAGCCTTTCACCAGCCTTTACAACTTCACTAGAATCCGTTTTACAGGAAGGACAATACCTTAAAAAAAAAAAAAAGCATTTTGATAATATCATATTAATGTCAATAACAAATAATGGCCTTTCTAGTTTAGAATAACTTTTAAAATGTGTAATACTTAGTGCATATTAGAGTTTCAGTTGGCATTTCAGTACTAAACTTTTCAAAATATTTACACGATTAAGCTTGCCATTCTTTTAGAGAACTTAATATTTTATTATCAAATTCAGTACACAAGCCAACAAGGCTGTCCAATCCAAATGGCACCATAAACTCTGATCTTATCACTGATTCTCAGAGTAGACATCATTCATTTGAACTTTTTACCATTAAAACAAAAATGGTAAGAATAGATGATTCTAGACTGAACAATGAACCATGGCAACTGATATATATCTTATTTTCAAAGTAAAAAATCTATAGCCAATTATAACAAGTATACTGGATTAAAGGATGTTTGTCTCTAGCTCAATTTTAATTCTCTACAGTTGTTTATCCTTTAGCCTATTTGTGGCTGTCACTCTACTGTAACTTGGGTTGTTTGTTGTTGTTTAGTCCCTAAGTCGTGTCCAACTTTGAAATCCCATGACTGTAGCCTGCCAGGTTCCTCTGCCCATGGGATTTCTCAAGCAAAATACCAGGGTGGTTGCAATTCCCTTCTCCAGGGGATCTTCTTGACCCAGGAATCAAACCTGTGTCCCCTGCACTGGCAGGCAGATTCTTTACCATTGAGCCAACAGGGAAGCCCACTGTAACATATACATCATTATAAGCTGCCTTGTTATCATTTTGCGCTTGTTATCAATGTTAAGCGCTATAAAGGAAATATAAAGGTAGAAATACCTGGAGTAAAGGAAAATTTGGCCTTGGAGTACAGAATGAAGCAGGGCAAAGGCCAATAGAGTTTTGCCAAGAGAATGCACTGGTCATAGCAAACACCCTCTTCCAACAACACAAGAGAACACTACACATGGACATCACCAGATGGTCAACACCGAAATCAGACTGGTTATATTCTTTGCAGCCAGTGATGGAGAAGCTCTATACAGTCAGCAAAAAACAAGACTGGGAACTAACTGTGGCACAGACCATGAACTCCTTATTGCCAAATTCAGAGTTAAATTGAAGAAAGTAGGGAAAACCACTAGACATTCCAGGTACGACCTAAATCAACTCCCTTATTATTATATACTGGAAGTGACAAATAGATTCAAGGGACTAGATCTGATAGAATGCCTGAAGAAGTAGGGATGGAGGTTTGTGACATTGTACAGGAGACAGGGAGCAAGACGAGCCCCAATAAAAATAAATGCAAAAAGGCAAAATGGTTGTCTGAGGAGGCCTTACAAATAGCTTTAAAAGAAGAGAAGGAAAAAGGAAAGGAGTAAGGAAAGATATACCCATTTGAATGCAGAGTTCCAAAGAATAGTAAGGAAAGATAAGGAAGCCTTCCTCAGTGATCAATGCAAAGAAATACAGGAAAACAATAGAATGGTAAAGTCTAGAGATCTCTTCAAAAAAACTAGAGGTACCAAGGGAACACTTCATGCAAAGATGGGCACAATAAAGGACAGAAATGGTATGGACCTAAAAGAAGCAGAAGATATTAAGAAGAGGTGGCAAGAATACACAGAAGAACTATACAAAAAAGACCTTCATGACCCAGATAGTCACGATGGTGTGATCACTCACCTAGAGCCAGACATCCTGGAATGCAAAGTCAAGTGGGCCTTAGGAAAGCATCACTACGAACAAAGCTAGTGGAGGTGATGGAATTCCAGTGGAGCTATTTCAAATCCTAAAAGATGATGCTGTGAAAGTGCTACTCTCAATACGCCAACAAATTTGGAAGGAAAACTCAGCAGTGGCCACAGGACTGGAAAAGGTCAGTTTTCATTCCACTCCCAAAGAAAGGCAATGTCAGAGAATGCTCAAACTACTGCACAATCGTGCTCATCTCAGATGATAGTAAAGTACTGCTCAAAATTGTCCAAGCCAGGCTTCAATAGCACGTGAACTGTGAACTTCCAGATGTTCAAGATGGATTTAGAAAAGGCAGAGGAACCAGAGATCAAATTGCCAACAACCGCTGGATCATGGAAAAAGCAAGAGAGTTCCAGAAAAACATCTACTTCTGCTTTATTGACTATGCCAAAGCCTTTGACTGTGTGGACCACAACAAACCACAGAAAATTCTGAAAGAGATGGGAATACCAGACCACCTGACCTGCCTCTTGAGAAACCTGTATGCAGGTCAGGAAGCAACAGTTAGAACTGGACATGGAACGACAGACTGGTTCCAAATAGGAAAAGGAGTACATCAAGATTGTGTATTGTCACCCTGCTTATTTAACTTATATGCAGAGTACATCATGAGAAACACTGGGCTGAAGTACAAGCTGGAATCAAGATTGCCAGGAGAAATATCAATAACCTCAGATATGCAGATGACACCACCCTTATGGCAGAAAGCGAAGAACCAAAGAGTCTCTTGATGAAAGTGAAAGAGGAGAATGAAAGCGCTGTCTTAAAACTCAACATTGAGAAAACTAAGATCATGGCATCTGGTCCCATCACTTCATGGCAAATAGATGGGAAAACAGTGGCTTACTTTATTTTTGGGGGCTCCAAAATCACTGCAAATGGTGACTGCAGCCATGAAATTAAAAAATGCTTGCTCCTTGTAAGGAAAGTTATGACCAACCTAGACAGCTTATTAAAAAGCAAAGACATTATTACTTTGCCAGCAAAGGTCCGTCTAGTCAAAGCTTTGGTTTTTCCAGTAGTCATGTATGGATGTGATGCATGCTAAATTGCTTCAGTCGTGTCCAACTCTGTGCAACCCCATGATCAGCAGCCCACCAGGCTCTTCTGTCCGTGGAATTCTCTAGGCAAGAATACTGGAGTGGGTTGCCATTTCCTTCTCCATATGGATATGAGAGTTGGACTATAAAGAAAGCTGAGCGCCAAAGAACTCATGCTTTTGAACTATGATACTGGAAAAGACTCTTGACAGTCCCTTGGACTGTAAGGAGATCCAACCAGTCCATTCTAAAGGAAATCAGTCCTGAATATTCACTGGAAGGACTGATGCTGAAGCTGAAACTCCAATACTTTGGCCACCTCATGCGAAGAACTGACTCATTCGAAAAGACCCTCATTGCTGGGAAAGATTGAGGGCAGGAGGAGAAGGGGATGACAGAGGATGAGATGGTTGGATGGCATCACCAAGTCAATGGACATGAGTTTGAGTAAACTCCGGGAGTTGGTGATGGACAGGGAGGCCTGGTGTGCTACAGTCCATGGGGTTGCAAAGAATTGGACACGACTGAGCAACTGAACTGAACTAACTGATAAAGGAAATCAGGGTTAGTGCCATTCCAGATGAGATTAGAAGAGCCAAACCTATCAAGAGTCCAAGCAAAGAGACATTAAGTGTAAAGGTCCTGAGGCATAATAAGGAATGGTATGTTCTGAAGAACATTAAAAGTAGGCAGAGGTCGGTTCACAGACGGCAAGGGTTTAGATTTTATCCTAAATTCAACAGGAAGACATTAGGGGTTTTAAACAGGTGAGTATTCTGATTCAGGATTTAGATCATTCTGCTGCTATGGCAGGAAGGATAGCTCATGAAAGCAAGACGACTAGCTGTGCATTTACTATAGGGTTCCTAGTGACTCAGCTGGTAAAGAATCCACCTGTCAACACAGGCGATGCCAGAGACTCAGGTTCAATTCCTGGGTTGCAAAGATCCCAGAGAAGGAAACGGCAACCCACTCCAGTACTCTTGCCTGGAAAATTCCACAGACAAAGGAGCCTGGCAGGCTACAGTCCATGAGGTCGTAGAATCAGACACAACTGAGCATACATGCACACACGCATACAGTTCAGGGTACAGATGGTGGTTGAACTGGGTAATGAGAGAAGAACTGTCAGATTTGCTAATGTTATTGGATATAGAGTATGTGACGAAGGAGAAGCAAGAATTGAAATCAAATTCAGCTTTTTCCTCAACAGGTGGATGAAACAAAAGATTATTATTATTACGATTGAGTGAGGAGTAGGATTTCAGTGGACATGTTTGTGGAAATCAAGATCTCCACTTGGAGTCACTTATTTTGTAATACTAGTCAAGCAAGCAGTTGAATACAGGAACATAAAGTTCAGGTAAGGCTGGGTCTGAATATAAAATATATATATATAAAAAAACAAATTCTGAACCATTTGCTTGGTATTTAGTCTCATCATTGCATGAAGCCATCTAGGGAACACTTGGGAAAATAAAGGAGGAAAGTGGTAAGAGATACAGTGGGAAAAATCAACTGAAAAACACTGTGCAAGGCTCTCTACAGTAATGTAAAGCATCTGAAGCAAAGGAGTAATGACCAAATTTGCATTTTTGAAAGAACACAGACTCATATTGGAGAAAGGACTGGAGGGATTAAAAAACGGAGAGATCAGTTCAGAAGCTGTTGTAGTAACTGAATGAAGGTACCAATGCCAAATAACCATTAGTTATACAATTTCAAGCACTTCAGTATACATTATGTAGGCCACTCGTCTTCTGAGATGGACTGCATCTCTGCTATGAGAAGACATGTATCTCTCTCAATAAATCTACCTCTTACATATTTGTAACTTTAGAAATCTACTTTTGGGGTTTCAAATACATATTGCACATTCAATTCTTACATAGTAACAACAAAAACTCCCTGATAATCATACCAGTATTCCTCTTCAGGGACCTTATCCAGAGGAGGATTCAAGCAGTAAATATGATAGGCCATGTTACATTCATCACATAGAACTTGCATGTTGGGTTCTTGTTTTCCACCACATACATGACAGGAGCAAGAACGGCATTTCTTATTTGGGTCTCCACCACAAGAGTCACATTCAGGGTCATTTTTCCCTATTAAGAACAAAATTATAGCAAGCCCAGTCTTAAAATCATTTTTATGTCTATGAATCTTATAAAGAAAAACCCATGAGAAATAACACACACCTTTTCTTTTTTTTAAACAAAAAGAACCATATGGAATAATTCAGTGCAAGACTTTAATATTCTCCAAATGTGCATCAAGATGCATAGGGGTAATACAGTTAACTCATGGGGCATCATAAGATATATTAAAATTTCCAGTGAAATAACTGAACAAAGTTGTTCCAAAATGGAAGTGTTAGGTATCATCTGTTCTGCAGAGCCAAACCTTTCCCCAGGTGGACTAAACTAGGAGGGGTACACCTGTTGGAAGTCAGCAAATCCATTTTGGTTTTGCTATGCCCCCAACATACTCTTTATTAGTAAATACAGTACTAACAGTTGATTTTTTTAAACCTTACTTATCAATTGGTTCAGAATTCTGGCAACTAACAGGTTCCACTTATTGCCCACCCCTCCCCTGCCAATCTCTCCCATCTAAATCCAAAATACTTTTTTGCCAAAATATTCACTTGAAATTATAAAATAAACATATATACACAAAAGTCTTATAGTAATGCTCACTAACATCAAGTTAAATTTATAAGAACTATAATATAGAGATAGCCAAATATATTAAAAAAATGAAACTGCAGAATAAAGTTTTTATACAGAACTGTATAAACACACAAAGATGAATTATATAGATACAGAAAGATGTCTAGAATGACATGCTGCCAAAGGTATGTTTAGATTTCTGGTTTAGAGAGTTATCACTGGCAGTCTGGCTGTGGCTCTGAAATGGTTTCCTTACACAGAAGTTCAAAGTTGTAGCTATAACATGATTAGCATTAGGCAAAGAACATATATATGCGGATATACTGACAGAAAACACAAGAAAAACCTAGTCAATTTTTCTTTTGTGTTTTACTGAAAGCCAAGTCACATTAAACAAGTTTACTCAACAAGTTACCTTTATTCCTAGAATATAACCATGCAATCATACACAGAATGCCTTAAAGTTCTTAATTCAAGTCTAGATGTATTAGCATTGCAGTCTCAAAAATGAGTATGGCTTAAACCAGTAACACGGAAGTCTAGTTATTAGTCTGTTAAAGGACTTGTTTTGCTCTAGTTCTGCACAACTGTGGTTAAGAAGAGGACAGGCAAGACTCTTTAATCTTGAATATTTCTTTTGTCAGAATATATGAGACACTGACATCAACATATGGCAAAAGCTCAGTGAATTCTTCTCCACACACACACATCAGAATTAACAGAGTATGAGACACTGTAACCTATTTGGAAAGATAGCAATTGAACTATGAAGGAAAAGACTTAGAATTTAGTCCTACCTTTGTTACCAACTAGCTGCATGAAATTACGTTACATACGAGATGAGGCTACATTCTAATGATTACATAAACCATTCATTACCTCCCAGAAATTCAGGGCTCAACCAGGATTATTCTTCTCAGACTCTACTAGTATAAAAATAAGGCTCATTTATTAAACATTAATCTTAAATGGCCACATTACCAAAGTGGGTTTTTTATCTGGACAGACTATAATAAAGGAAACATCAAGAAAATGGCAATAAAATGCCAAGATGAGAAAATACTCTTCGAAAACAAATTTTATCATTTGAGAAAAATCCATTAAACCAAACTGATCTTATATCAAAATGGTTGTCTTGAAAATAAATTTGTACGGTTTTTAGTTTTGTACTTCCTCAAAAGTCATTCCCTGGCCAGTCAAAATGGCAATCCTGAACAATACATGCAGTCTCGGCCCATAAGAAAGATCCATACTTAAAAACTTTCCATCTGCCAATGAAAGAGGATGGGCTCCAGGTTTCTCGATCTTGAAGATTTCATTTATGAATCTTATCTGACAGTCATTTAATTTTCCTTCAGAACCCCTGTTTAAAAAAGAAGAAAGGTCAGCAAAATCTAAACCATATGCAAATCAGCAAAATATAAACCATATGCAAATAGTAATTAAAAGTCAGTTTGAAAACTCACCGAACACTACTAAAAATGGGGTAATAGCTATTCCAATCACTGAATTATTGTTTCCAGTAGTAGGAAAAGTCCAGTGATTAATATTTGAAGTTAAAATGTAACTTTAATATTAGGGGGAAAAAATCAAGACTTAGATCATTTGGTGAGAAGACACCTATCTTGTAAATTTAAAGATACAGTAAAATGATACTCCCAATTAAAACAAAAGATTTAAACATATTTCCAATAAACATACACGTTTCTGAGTAAACAGATGACCTCATTACAAAGAAAAGTCTTTCAAATACTAAGCCATATTTTTCACAGACATATTTATAGCTATTTGCATATACTTCTTCAAAGTTTCTTGCTGTAACTATAGATTTATATAATTCTCCTTTTAATCTATCAACTTTTGCTTTATATTTTTGAAGATATATTATTGGGTACATACAGACTAAGAATACTTAAATGTTCTTATGAAATGTCTATCTCTAGTAACGCATTTTGTATCACAAGGGTACCTTTGGTTTTTTGGGTTACTATTTGCTCGGTGACTTTTTCAAATATTTCACCTTTCCTTTAAAACTTCTAACATAGAATGCAAACAAATGCAGAGAATTTATAGATAGATGTATAGTTTAGCCAATTAAAAGGCACATATCCTTGTAACCAACCAAGACAAGAGACAGGACTATCAACCCCCTCAACACTTCACATCCTCCCTCCAAGTCAAAACCTCTTCACTCCCTCCCATGAGTCACCTTTACCTTAATTTTCTTCAATCTTCTCACCTGTCTTCCTCCCTAAGTATATGATATAGTTCTGTGTTTCAAAAACTAAATTCCCAATCTTTTCCCTTATAACTTGTTGACGAACCCCCACCATTTGTCCTACAGTTTCCCCTCGTTTTGATTTTGATATCTGAATTCCCTAAGTTCATTTCAGTTTTTTCTGTCATTTGTGTTTCCAGTAAATCAGTAGTTGGTCTGGTGAAAAGGTCAAAAACCGTTGCTTTAAGGCATGTTTTTAAAAATGTATACTGGAACACAGCTATGCCTATTCACTTATGTATTCTCTATGGCTGGTTTCATGCTACAGCAGCAGAGTTGAGTTGTGACAGAGACCATCTGGCGGCCAAAGGTTAAACTATTCACTATCTGGCTCTTTACAGAATAGAACTGCCGACCCTTCTTCTCAGCGTTTACTCAAATAGTTTCATTTTTTGAGTAAAATCATCTACAGGTCTATTTTCATCAGTAACCACCTAATTATTTAGTTGTCTTTTCCTATGATGATAGCAGCCACAGATGCTCAATGACTAGATTAATTCACTGCTGCTGCTGCTGCTGCTAAGTCGCTTCAGTCGTGTCTGACTCTGTGTGACCCCATAGATGGCAGCCCACCAGGCTCCCCCGTCTCTGGGATTCTCCAGGCAAGAACACTGGAGTGGGTTGCCATTTCCTTCTCCAATGCATGAAAGTGAAAAGTGAAAGTGAAGTCACTCAGTCGTTTCCGACTCTTTGCAACCCCATGGTCTGCAGCCTACCAGGCTCCTCTGTCCATGGGATTTTCCAGGCAAGAGTACTGGAGTGGGGTGCCATTGCCTTCTCTGGATTAATTCATTGGGGATTGGATAATGCTGACATTCTAGTTCTTTCACTCCCTTTTCACTTATTTGCTGAAATAATTGCATAAAGAGAAACATGACCACATCAATTATTTGGTAACTCAGTGGTATAGCTCATATAACAAATACAAATGGAATACTTTCTTTAGCAGTAAAAAAAAAAAAAAATAGCTCTCAAACATTCTATGCAGTTGACCAATCAGTTTCTATATTACTATGAGTTTACATATTTGAGGTGTTTCAATCCACTTTAGTTATTATTTGCCTTATTGATGGCCAAATTGTCTCATCTTCAGCCAACGGAATCTTCCAGTTGATTCTCAAATCTTTCTGACAGGAGTTTAGCAGTCTTTGTGGGCTTTCTTGTTATCTGCGAGACAAGATGTTCCTAGTTCTTCTTGTACGTTTCTGCCTCTAGCCTGTCCTCTTATCTCCAATGAAGCCTGGTTTTTTAGGTGTGTGTGTGTGTGTGTATGTGTGTGCTTAAGTCTCTCAGTCATGTCTGACTCTTTGTGATCTCATGGACTGGGGCCTGCCAGGCTCCTCTGTCCATGGGGATTCTCCAGTTAAGAATACTGGAGTGGGTTGCCATGTCCTCCTCCACGGGATCTTCCCAACCCAGGGATTGAACCCAGTTCTCCCACATTGCAGGTAGATTCTTTACTGTCTGAGCCACAGGGAAGCCCAAGAATACTGGAGTGGATAAGCCTATCCCTTCACAGGGGAACTTCCCAAGCCAGGAATCGAACCAGGGTCTCCTGAATTGCAGGTGGATTTTTTACCAGCTGAGCTATCTGGGAAGCCTTCTTTTAGATGGAAATGGTTATTTCAAGACCACAATTTAGGCACTAACAAGCTTATTGCAACTGGACTGATCGCAAAAATATTTTCAGGTCTTTTTAGTGGACAAACCTACAAAATTGAGACCTACACATTAATACATATACAAGATACCTCATGAGATCATGCAAACACTTTCTGTTCAAATTCAGGACTGAAGGGAAAGTTGGCTTTTGACAAAGCAATTATTTATCTGCTTCTCTTTTCTTTCACGATCAGAAAATCCTAGTTCTCAAAGACAGCAGGGATGCCTAAATGAGAATGCTACAAGTACTTCTTTGCTTTATTCCACGTTACACATAAGACATTTTCACCAGGTGTAATTAGGATTATAGAAAATACTTTAAAATTTCTTTGTATATTTCTTCCATGTATTAGTTATGGCTATAGTGTCAGACCATAAAGCTGTTACATACTACCCATAAAGCCATTACATATTATACTTTCTGCTTTATGTACCTCCTTTAGTCCTATTTCTAGATATAGAAAATTTAACTTTAAGTTAGATGGCACTCCAAGGTAACTAGCAGAAGTAAAATCAAGTATCTGGAAGAACCCAACTTTAGTCAGTCCAATAGTAATTTTAAGATACACCCTAATTTCACAGATGTTAAAATACAGAAAAGTTAATTTCAGATTCTATGAAATACTGTATTTCCTGAATATCTATTTAAACTAGTTCTTAGAACAAGGTCTGACACACAGCAGCAAAAACAAAAATCAAAGCATTAACATTCTAATGGTATGACTGGCAAAATAATAGGCCCCAAAGATATCTGTTATCAGCCCAGGAACCTATGAATATATTACCTTACATGGCAAAAGGGACTTTGCAGACATTATGAAGTTAATAACCTTTAAATAGGATTATCTAAATAGACCAAAGGTAATCATGGGGAGATCTTGAAAGTAGAAGAGCAAAGAAAGAGCCTGAAGAAGATGTGACTAAAAACGAATAGTCGAAGATACAACTTGGTTGGCTTTAAAAATGGAGGAAGTAGGCCATAGGCCAAGGAACTGGGAGATCCCTAGAATCTTAAAAAGGCAAGGAAAAAAAATTTTTTTTCCAGAGTGTCCAAAATGGAACACAACTCTCCTGATACTTTTAGCCCAGTGAAATTTGTAAGTCTTCTGCCTTACAGAACTGTAAAATAGTAAGTTGTATTATTTAAGCCACTGCTGCTGCTGCTAAGTCGCTTCAGTCATGTCTGACTCTATGCGACCCCATAGACGGCAGCCCACCAGGCTCCGCCATCCCTGGGATTCTCCAGGCAAGAACACTGCAGTGGGCTGCCATTTCCTTCTCCAGTGCATGAAAGTGAATTCACTCAGTCATGTCCGACTCTTCACGATCCCATGGACTGCAGCCTACCAGGCTCCTCCATCCATGGGATTTTCCAGGCAAGAGTACTGGAGTGGGGTGCCATTGCCTTCCCCGATTGAAGCCACTGAAGTCTGTGGTAATTTGTTACAGCAATAATAGGAAATGAATACAAATAGGGCAAGAGAGAATAATAAATGTCAGGTGATAATCAGTATCATAAAGAAATTAAGTTAGACTAAAGGAGAATTTAAGTAACCCAAGCCGGGTGTGTATGATTTTACATAGCATGATCAAGAAAGTTGTCTTTCAAAGTGATGTTTGAATAAAGAAATAAAATGAAAGACAAAGCCAGTCAATGAATACCGGTGTGGAGTAGACCAGTGAGAGGAAACGGTCAAGGGCACACGCTCTGAAACAGGAGCACGTCTGTATGATTAAGCAACACAAGGAGGCCAATACGGCTGGAAGACAGTGAACTCTGATTTATAACTTGATATGAACATCAAGTTTATAAATCTGTAAAAATGGCACATTCAATAATAAAATCATCACTAAAGATGTTATGATAAGTTACTATAGATAAAATTTAGTAAATGAAACCCTATTAAAAAGATGCAAAATATGCTATGTACATTCATACTTTGAGTGAGGTTAAATTTTTTTGCTATAGGATTCAAATTCTACTTAGGAAACTCTAATCTAGTATAATTTCATGTAGTATTAAGTATACAAGAGTAAGTGAACAAAAGTTTGAAAAACGGATTTAAACTCTAGACTTCTATTTTCTTCAAAGCTCAAATAGAAATGACAAGTGAAAATAGAATGTGTTAACTAGAATTAGATAGTTAAGCATATTCGCCTTTTGGTACTCACTTTAAAAATTAGAAACAATAATGAACTTTAACCCCAAGTTCCCTTATCAAATCTCCAAGGCACATTAAAAATCATGTCCTCTATTTGCTTCTTCCTTTGCACCTTATCAGTTCAGTTCAGTCGCTCAGTCGTGTCCAACTCTTTGTGACCCCATGAATTGCAGCACGCCAGGCCTCCCTGTCCATCACCATCTCCCGGAGTTCACTCAGACTCACGTCCATCGAGTCTGTGATGCCATCCAGCCATCTCATCCTCTGTTGTCCCCTTCTCCTCCTGCCCCCAATCCCTCCCAGCATAAGAGTCTTTTCCAATGAGTCAACTCTTCTCATGAGGTGGCCAAAGTACTGGAGCTTCAGCTTTAGCATCATTCCTTCCAAAGAAATCCCAGGGTTGATCTCTTTCAGAATGGACCGGTTGGATCTCCTTGCAGTCCAAGGGACTCTCAAGAGTCTTCTCCAACACCACAGTTCAAATGCATCAATTCTTCGGCACTCAGCCTTCTTCACAGTCCAACTCTCACATCCATACATGACCACAGGAAAAACCATAGCCTTGACTAGACGGACCTTAGTCGGCAAAGTAATGTCTCTGCTTTTGAATATACTATCTAGGTTGGTCATAACTTTTCTTCCAAGAAGCAAGCATCTTTTAATTTCATGGCTGCAGTCATCATCTGCAGTGATCTTGGAGCCCCCAAAAATAAACTCTGACACTGTTTCTACTGTTTCCCCATCTATTTCCCATGAAGTGATGGGACCAGATGCCATGATCTCGTTTTCTGAATGTTGAGCTTTAAGCCAACTTTTTCACTCTCCTCTTTGACTTTCATCAAGAGGCTTTTTAGTTCTTCTTCACTTTCTGCCATAAGGGTGGTGTCATCTGCATATCTGAGGTTATTGATATTTCTCCCAGCAATCTTGATTCCAGCTTGTGTTTCTTCCAGTCCAGCGTTTCTCATGATGTATTCTGCATAGAAGTTAAAGAAGCAGGGTGACAGTATACAGCCTTGACATAGTCCTTTTCCTATTTGGAACCAGTCTGTTGTTCCATGTCCAGTTCTAACTGTTGCTTCCTGACCTGCATACAGATTTCTCAAGAGGCAGGTTAGGTGGTCTGGTATTCCCATCTCTTTCAGAATTTTCCAGTTTATTGTGATCCACACAGTCAAAGGCTTTGGCATAGTCAATAAAGCAGAAATAGATGTTTTTCTGGAACTCTCTTGCTTTTCCCATGATCCAGCAGATGTTGGCAATTTGATCTCTGGTTCCTCTGCCTTTTCTAAAACCAGCTTGAACATCAGGGAGTTCACGGTTCACGTATTGCTGAAGTCT
Organism: Oryx dammah; assembly: GCF_014754425.2. Lineage (NCBI taxonomy): Eukaryota > Metazoa > Chordata > Mammalia > Artiodactyla > Bovidae > Oryx > Oryx dammah. Next base: position 37,675,933 of record NW_024070185.1, read on the forward strand.
AGCTTGGTGAATTTTGAGCATTACTTTACTAGCATGTGAGATGAGTGCAATTGTGCGGTAGTTTATATAGTTCTATATAATCATTACAGGAAAAAAAAAAATTTGTACAAAGAAAACTCAGCCCCAAAGAGCTTAACTGAGAAGTTCTAACAAACATTCAAGAAAAGGACACAAAATTCTACCATAAAATAGAAAAATATTACAGCACACTATTTTTAAAAATTAACATAATTTGTAAAGGATAGGAAAGATAATATACAGATTTCACTCACTAACTCAAATGGAAAAGTCCTACACAAAATACTGTCAAGCCATATCCAGGAAAGCATACCTACAAAATACCTGTCAAACATTATAATTATTGGTAAAATGTTCAACAAAGTTTTTCTTGGTGATCAGGGTGGAAAGAAAAATAAGATACCTACTTTACCACCTCCTTCTAACAAGCAAGTGGCAACTGGTGAATGAAGACAAAGTTAGAGATCAAAGGAAAAAGAACACATAAATGTAATTCATGGAGAAGGGAATGGCAAATCACTCCAATATTCTTGCCTGGGAAACTCCATGGACAGAGGAGCCTGGCGGGCTATAGTCCGTGGGATCGCAAAGAGTCGGACACGACTGAGTGACTAACACAAACATAATTCACAGATTATGATTACAATCATAAAAACCCCAAAACAACCTACATGCAAATTAAAATTAATAACTCTAGTAAAGCTAATGGATCCAAAATCAAAGGTTCTTTACATACCAGTAAGAAAGGAAAATGAAATTTATTTATTTATAACAAGTGCTACCTGAGGCTAAGTAAGAATAAAAGACACTTAAGATCAGACCTCTGGAGAGAATTCTACCAGGCTGAGTCATATAATTGTCAATAATCAAATATTTTGAATCTATAAAAACATTTCATACGGTCCAATCTAATAAAAAGGGCTTCCAAGGTGGCACCAGGGGTAAAGAATCCACCTACCAATGCAGAAGACACAGGGACATGGGTTCAATCCCTGGGTTGGGAAAATCCTCTTGAGAAGGAAATGGCAACCTATTCGATTATTCTTGCCCAGAAAATCTCATGGACAGAGGAACCTGGGGGTGGCTACAGTCTCTGGGATCACAGAGTCAGACGCTACTGAGCGCACATGCCTAACCTAATAAAAACATGACAAAATCATATTAAAGGCCTAAATAAATGCAAAGAAATCACACTCATAGATTAGATTTAATCCTGTACCTCTCAAATTCCTAATGGTTTTTATGTATGTGTTACCAAGGTGACTAGAATGCTCTGTCATATTATGAAAGTATGAAACTTATGTAAGGATATACAAAACAAACCAATGATACAAAATAGATACATCCATACATCAGATGGATGAATGGCCTTTTAAATGAATGATGCCAGGAAAAATGATTATTCACATGTATTAAGGCAAGTCTAATGTTTACCTCACATTGTACCAAAAAACCTACTTCAAGTGGGTTAAAGAACTAAAGAAAGCTGGTATTAAGCTTTTATAAGGTAATAATGGAGAATGTATTCTATGAGTAGGGCAAAGTTTCTCTCCTCTACTCCACTCCATGTTTTACTGAGATATAACTGACGTACAATTGTCTAAGTCTAAGGTATACCAGACCACCTGACCTGCCTCCTGAGAAATCTGTATGCAGGTCAAGAAGCAACAGTTAGAACTGGACATGGAACAACAGACTGGTTCCAAATAGGGAAAGGAGTATGTCAAGGCTGTATACTGTCACACTGCTTATTTAACTTCTATGCAGAGTACATCATGAGAAATGCTGGGCTGGATGAAACACAAGCTGGAATCAAGATTGCTGGGAGAAATATCAATAACCTCAGATATGCAGATGACACCACCCTTATGGCAGAAAGTGAAGAGGAACTAAAAAGCCTCTTGATGAAAGTCAAAGAGGAGAGTGAAAAAGTTGGCTTAAAGCTCAACATTCAGAAAACGAAGATCATGGCATCTGGTCCCATCACTTCATGGCAAAGAGATGGGGAAACAGTGGAAACAATAACAGACTTTATTTTGGGGGGCTCCAAGATCACTGCAGATGATGACTGCAGCCATGAAATTAAAAGATGCTTGCTTCTTAGAAGAAAAGTTATGACCAACCTAGACAGCTTATTAAAAAGCAGACATATTACTTTGCCAACAAAGGTCTGTCTAGTCAAAGCTAGACATGCAGCTTTTCCAGTAGTCATGTATAGATGTGAGAGTTGGACTATGAAGAAAGCTGAGCACCAAAGAATTGATGCTTTTGAAGTGTGGTGTTGGAGAAGACGTGAGAGTCCCTTGGACAGCAAGGAGATCCAACCAGTCCATCCTAAAGGAAATCAGTCCTGAATATTCATTGGAAGGACTGATGTTGAAGCTGAAACTCCAATACTTTGGCCACCTGATGCGAAGAACTGATTCATTTGAAAAGACCCTGATGCTGAGAAAGATTGAAGGTGGGAAAAGGAGATGACAGAAGATGAGATGGTTGGATGGCTCATCACAGACTCAATGGACATGAGTTTGAGTAGGCTCTGGGAGTTGGTGATGGACAGGGAGGCCTGGTGTGCTGCAGTCCATGGGATCATAAAGAGTAGGCCACGACTGAGCTGCTGAACTGAACTGAAGGTGTACAACATAATGACTTAATATACAGAAAAGTGATTACCACAAAAAGATTAGTTAACATCCAACACCCCACAGTTACAGATTTTTTCCTTGTGATGAAAATTTTTAAGATCTACTCTCTAAGCAGCTTTCAAGTATACAGTACATTATTAACTATAGTCACCATGCTATACATTATATCCCTAGAACTTATATATCATATAACTGGAAGTTTGTACCTTTTAACCACTCTCACCCATCTCCCACCCTGACTAACCCTCAGAAGGTTTCTTAAATCAAGACACAGAAACTATAAGCATTAGGGCAAATTTTTGACAAATTCGACAACCTAAAATTAAGACTACTATTCAAACATAGGAAAAAAAGATAAGCCACAGAATTGAAGTAGGTATTTTCTCCACATATAACTGACATGGTCAAGTCACCATAACTAGAACTCCTAAAAATTCAATGAGAGACTACCTAATTAACTACAACATACACCAATGCTTGAAACAGGATCCTTAATGCTTTGAAACAGGATTCTTACAAGAGATATCCAAATAGCCAACAAACATACAGTTCTCAAACTCATTAATAGTCAGGGAAACATAAATTACCACCACAATAGTGTATTATTAGAAACTCACCTGAGTACCAAAAACTCAAGTCCGACAAAATTAAGTGTTGTTAAGAATGCAGAGCAATTTGAACTCACTATGGTCGAAGTGGAATCTGGTACAACCACTTAAATATTTGGTTCTATCTACTAAAGTTAGATGCACAAGCTCTACAATCAAGTGATTCTACTTCTAGAAAAGACTCACCCAACAGAAACTAACACACATAAGCACCAGGACAGAAGTATAATATCATGGAAGCACTGTCTGTAACAGCACCAAACTCTTTCCAGTGAAGGGAAAAGATTTCTAACAATGAAAAAAAATTCCCATCCACAAGCCAAAGTGACTCCTTTTTTGGCTCCTGTATCCTTAACAAGTCTAGTGAAAACCTATATGACAGCAAACATAAGCCTTTATAGGACAGTGTGTTTTATTTTGGGACAGCCTTCAAATACCACCATTTTCTCATGAGTCAGTATTTGCCTATCTATAATTTCCACTCAATCTTATTTCTAGTCCCTAAAGCCAGAGTGCTCCACTCTTCAACTGTACCTCAGAATTACTCAGGAAAACGTTTTAAATAGCAAGCGTTTTTAGCTCAATGTTACGAGTATTGCTGTGTATATATCCTTTTTTTTTCACTTCCTACACCTACGTACATTATAAGAATCTCTATATAACTAATTTATGTAGATGCTTTCTTCTTTCCTTCATGATTTGTATCCATGTCAGAATTTCAAGCTACTTAGAAATCTGTTAATTGAGTTATTACATCCTTAGCCTGACAACAGAATCACACTTGTGTTTGCACAAAGTTCTGAAATGGTTTTCTAAAATAAAAGTTCACAATCTTTTTATCTTAGGAGTCAGCAGACTTTTCCCATGAAGGGTCAGAGAGTAAGTAGTTTAAAATTCTGTAAGTTTCATTTTTGCAGCCACTCAACAATGCTGTTGAGTACACAGACAAAAAAGCCAGTTTTAGCTAAAACATAAATGGGCACTGCTGTGTTCCAATAAAAATTTCTTCTCATAAAACAGGTAGCCAATGGGCCATAGTTTACCTACCTCTGCATTATATTACTCATTATAAGCAGATGCTTAATCTTAGATTTGTCACCTCAATGTTAAACTAGATATATATGTATCCCTTATATATATGTACAATGCATAATCAGTTAACCAGAACTTAACAAGTATGTTAGTTTGGCTGCTTCTCTTAAGTAAAAGAAAACTGTCAGGGTCATTCTAGTATCCGCAATGCACAACACAGCAAATGTACTTTTAAGAGTTCATTCTAAAGGAAAATGCACAAAAGTGCATACACAAGGTTTTTACTTAAGCATCATGATAAAGAATTGGAAATACTTTAGCAAGACTTTTTTTAAAAAGTAAATTAGTGACTATTTCTCAAATACATTTTATTCAGAAGAACTGAATACAAAACAGTGTTGACAACATTTATCCAAGTGTAAAAAGGTAGCTTTGAAACAATGCATAGTACTTGAATCACTTGAAGGAAACATCTAAAAGTATTTCTTAAAGAATTAACAATGGAAGTATCTGAGTGATATGAAATCTTGGGTGATATTTTGTTTTGAATCCTTTTCAAAGGTGGTTTTAAGTTTTTAAGTTAAATAAAATTACTGTAAAGGAAAATTTTTGCTAGTCTTTCAAGTTCAGCAGACAGCTGGCTAGGTAGACATTCATTTCTATTCTATCAATAGATCTTCACAGCAAACATAGCTATTGAAACATGTCTGTGTATTATTGGTTTAGCCTAGTAGAACCTCGTACAGTAGACAAAAATTTCTCTAATAACATGTTCAATTGTTTCCAAGGTGCTTTCAAATAATACCTCCAGCCTTAAAGTAGCAATGGCAATTTAAGGGTCATTCTTAATAAAAAATTCAAGAAATTTATTAAAAAGTTTTCCTCTAGTATGGAAATTTCCATCTTTCATGGATTCCATCTTTTTTTAAATTAAAGAACATGTGCTTAACACTTAAAAATTACATTTCTTAACCCAGTAATTAAACGGCATCAGTGAAGAGAATCTTACCCCAAGAAAACAGTCACACGAAGCTCTTTTTTGGTCCTTGAGATTGTCTTCAAAGTAGTGATTTCTGCATCAAACCAAAATCCTCTATTACTAGGACTCTCTACATTGTAATTAACCATTACCACATCACCAACATTTAGTTCATTCCATCTCAAAGTGGTTCTAGCTCGTGGTCGAAGATCCTTGACATTTATTTCTACAGTACCACTTTCCGGATATCTGAGGAGAAAGAATCACAGAACACTGCTTATGATTATGATTATCAGCATGGAAGACTAAAATTATATGCAATATGTATAAAAGCCTAATGATTTTATTCTTAATGGCACTTAAGTAAATGATATTTATTTCTGATTTTAAATGCCAGAATAAACAAGTCTTGTTAAAATCTTAATATGTCAAAATGATATTTATTTATGATTTTAAATGCCAGAATAAACAAGTCTTGTTAAAATCTTAATATGTCATTCTTAACTAGCTTGGGGAGGGAGGTGATGGGGAATGATGAGTAGAGGTAGGTAAAAAAACCAAGTTCTTCTTTTCTACATTTTCTTAACCCACATTTAAAAATTACTTTAGTAAGACTAGATGCTCATCTCTTTCTGAACTTGGAACTAGTTTATCCAGCTTTGCCATTTGCTTTATGCATAAGAAGAACATGCGTGAGTGCTAAGTTGCTTCAGTCACGTCTGACTCTGTGTGACTCTCTAGGCTGTAGCCCATCAGGCTCCTCTGTCCATGGGATTCTCCACGCAAGAATCTTGGAGAGACATGCCCTCCTCCAGGGATCTGCCTGACCCAGGGATTGAACCCACGTCTCTAAAGTCTCCTGCACTGGCAGGCAGGTTCTTTACCTCTAGCGCCACGTGGGAAGCCCATGCGAAAGAATTCCAGTAGAATCTTGATCTTACTTGAATTTCTAAAAGTTTAACAAACCTAAACCTGACTTGAACTTAAAAGGTTCCTCAATTTGGGGCCTAACATCTGGTATCCACAGGCAAAAATAGCAATGTAAGAGTCCACAGTGGTTTCTATAACATTAATAAGATCTATTGTCTTTATGTATTGCTTGCTAGTAGAGGGATAAGGAAACAAGTAATTTCTGGTTCTTGCTCTTGGAAAACTCAATCTCCTGGGGTAGGTCAAACTACTATAGCAGTGGTTCTCAAAGCAGTGGTTCCGTTTGGGAACATGCTATAAATGCAAACTCCTAACTCCACTTCTGATCTGACTCAAACCCTGGGAGTGAGGCCTAGTGGTCTATTTTCACAAAGCCTCTCAGCAATTCTCAAGCATACTCAAGTTTGATAAGCTACTGTGCTATATAGAAACACAAGAATAGTTAAGTATCACAGCATTTTGTGATGGCATTAACAAGGTAGTAACTGAGGGAAGAGACCATTAACCCTTAACTAATTGAGTGGCCTACTCAAAATGTAAGTGAGCCTGAAGTTGGAAGCAGCTCTAGCAGCTTGTCTCGGGTTCTTCCAAATCAAATAAGTACTATGCAGGCCTAGGACTCTCACAGTATGTCTAACTTATTTATAATAAATGGATATTAATCCTGGTGGGATTTTAGTTAATCACTCAGTTTAATCAAACTTCTTCAAATTTTAGTTAAGCAGAGAAGAAAAAAGAAAAAAACTCTCAGACTCGCAAGGGGCCTTAAAAAGGATCTGGTCCATTCACCCTCAGTGCTGCAATGACCTTTTACCACAAGCCTCCGAGCAACCTCTGCTTGGACAGTGAGAAGAGGGCAGCTCTAACTCTAAAAAAAGTCACTTTGTTTTCACATAGCTCTGACATAGGAAACAGAATATACTTGATACTGGACCAAAGATAAACACAATGAGTTCCACAGCTTAAGTGCCAAGAAGAAATCTACACACCGTCTCCACTAAAGACCCAATCCTTGATAGTCTAAGTTGGTCACCCTGCCACCCTTTAAGTATAAAACATTATAAATGAATTTCCTTCAACTTACATAAGGTTTTGAATCCTTTATCATCCTGTCTTTTCACTCAAAATATGTTCTATTTTCAACCTGTCTGGGTTTAAATTCCATTTTAGCTTCCTACTACTGTGTATCCTTGGGAAAGTTACCAACTTCGCTGTTTTAGTTTTACCTGTGTTTAGTTTACACATGACTATCTCTCATGTGTAAAACATACCTAGTGGTTAATTAACTAGCCCATATGGTTGTTTTGAAAACTAAAATGGTGAAGACTTTTAACTAGCTATTTTAGGGCTTTTCTAAAGTAGTGAATGTGTTTCCTGACTCAATATTCTTAAGGCCATAAATGATAGAAAACTATTCTTTTATGAGAGATCCTTTTCTTAGCTGTAACATGATTTTTACATCCTGACATTATCATATACTCCTGTGTGATTAATATAGGGAAAAAAGGGTATTTCACTGGCAAGAACTCTCCATTTGCCTATGATTGCCAAAGTTAGATACCAAGAATGGAAATATTTTAACAAAAGTCTTAAAATCATATATAAAATCATGTTTACCAGAGATGAGTCAAAATAAACCATTCCCTACATCAAAGGAATTTAAGCTATGTTTGCCCTGAAACTAAGTTTGTATGACTTCAGAACCGAATTACATTGTAGAGCATATGAATACACAGTCTTTACGTATAGTGTGTAAAAGTCATGAAAATGAAGTATACTTTTTCTAATGCTACCCAGAGATGTTAAGTCAGCTGCTAAGTAAGACATAGAAAGGACCCATAAAACTATTTTTACCAAAGTCAAGAACACGCTGAGGCTCCATTATCACTTTTATTCTTTTCCTCAGCATCTTCATTTACACATATCTTAACATCACACAGGATGACGCAAATGCTCTATTCTAACCCAAATTTCTCTTCAGATTCATATATCCAACTACATCTCTAACATGTATTTCAGGAGCACCTCAAATTCAAGAAATTCCCCCATCCTCTAATCTGCTGATGCGCAATATTCTTCACTATTTTTCATACTCCCAGAAATTGAAGTTACCCCCAATTTCTCCATCATTACTAAGTCCTCCTTACGCATACTGTCAACACTTCTTTAATGTAACTCTATATCCTCAGTAAAGGCCTGCATTTCTCTGAGGCTGTCAAGGCCAATTCATCTCCCTGTTTTAGACTCCTTAGACTCCACCATACTTTTGCCAAAGACTCTAAAACACAGATCTACTTAAAACATTTTGTGAAGCCTGATAACAATGTGTTCATAGGCTGTAGAAAAACAGGCATTCTCAAACACTGCTGATGGGAATACAAACTGGTATGGTCTCCTTGAAGAGGAGAATTTGGCAATATCCAGCAAAACTGCCTATGTATTTACCTTTTGATCCAGGAATTCTATCTACTCTAGGAATCCATCCCAAACATTAAGAAACAAAACACCCCATGAAAAGACACACACACAAGGCTGCAACTATCTGTAACAGCAGGACTAGAAATAACCAAATGTCCACAATAGGAAACTACTTACTACATGATAAAATTGTATAATGGAAAGAATATGACATTTGCTGGAGTGATATATATATATGGAGAGATATATTAACTCGAAAAACCCAAGATGCAAACAATATTTATCTTCTACCTATTAAGTATGTGTTGAAATAAATATATTTGTACTTGGGCTCCCCATGCCGTGCTACTGGTAAAGAACCTGCCTGCCAATGCAGGAGACACAGGAGACTTGGACTGAATCCCTGGGTCAGGAGAATCCCATGGAGGGGGCAGGACAACCCGTTCCAGTACTTGTGCCTAAAGAATAGTTTCCCAGGTGGCTCTGTGTAAAGAATCCACCTGGCAATGCGGGAGACACGAGTTTGATCCCAGGGTTGGGAAGATCCCCTGGAGGAGGAAATGGATACCCATTTCAGTATTCCTGCCTGGAAAATTTCATGGACAGAGGAGCCTGGTGGGCTACAGTCCACGGGGTTGCAAAAGAGTTGGATACGACTGACTTATATATGTACATACATTAAGTGTGTATATATGTGTGAGTATACATGTCATCACACACAAATACGTATATTTTGACATAAAAGGATAAACCAAAACTCATTTATTTACCACAAAAAGAGATAAGAAATAGGCTAGAAGGAACCAAGATGGACACTGTTTTTCTTAATGTACTTATTGATGTTTTTCCTTTAGAACCGTATGTTTCACATGATCATAAATTTATAAAATGTGATAAATCACTAAAGATCAAAAGCAAAATGAAAAAAGTGGCTTAAATACAAATTCTTAAGTGACTTGAAAATACACTAAATTAACTATATTCCTAGTGGAGTTATACTTATCTACTAAGGACAAAGTAAAAAATACACCAACTTTTCACTAATATTGTTTGCAACAGTAGCACCGTTAGTCTGAAACCACCATATGAGTAGAATAAGGCAAGGTAATGAGAACTATGATTCTTGAGTAAGAAAAAATAAAAGATTAAATGATAGCCCTTCAACTCTAAAATTAATTGGAAGTATCAATACAAACATTTCTTAGCTGTTTCCAATGTGAAGACCTAGAAACACAATCAAAGCAAGTATCAATGAACAGCTGACTATACACTCTAAAGAACCAAAGCTCCTTAAAGAAATGGTTGAATCCAGTCCTGGGCAGGAAACAGGAGAGCTTGGGACATCCTGTTGTACCTGAGTGTAAAGAAATCCTCATTAAGTCAGGTTCAACTTGAAGGAGCTTCCACAGGCCAGAGAGGAGACAACTTGGGCACCACAAAGAGCTGAGTTAGATTAAAGCAAGTATTAAAATCCATTAGTTCACATGATACTTAGTAAAAATCTCACTGACCTTGGAGGATCCTTTGGAGGATGCTAGGGAATTTACTCACTCTGAACACTGAAGAAGTTCAACAACTGATAGTTTATTCTATCTTTCGTATATGAATCAACTGTTAAGGAAAGTTCTTTATGAAAGAGCTATATAGCTAACAAATGAAGGAAAGAAAAATATTACCATTGTTACTACATTTCATTACATAGCAACTATAGGTAAAGGTTGTGTGGGTGCTCAGTCACTCAGTCGTGTCCAACTCTTTGTGACCCTATGAACTACAGCCCCCCAGGTTCCTCTGTCCATGGGATTTTCCAGGCAAGAATACTGGAGTAGGTTGCCATTTCTTACTCCCAGGGGGTCTTTCCTGGCCCAGTGATCAAACCTGCATCTCTTGCACTGGCAGGCAGATTCTCTTCCACTGTACCACCTGGGAAGGTAAAGGTTATGGCTACTAAAACCATTAAAAGCTGGCAGCAAATTTCACAATGGATTTATCAGACTGACAACACCCAAATCTTACAACAAAAAAGAAAGGGGAAGCAGGTATTATACATTTCTCAATGTCATGCAACAGGTAAATATATGGATGGTGCTGCATCCATAGAGTCAAGCAATCACTGTTGGAAAATAACCAGAAAAAAATTCCAGAAAGTTCCAAAAAGCAGAAGTTCAATTTGCCAGGTTCCAATAACTATTTATACAGCACTTTTTTTTCAAATGTTTTATTTATTGGACACACAGCACGTGTGATCTTAGTTCCCCAACCAGGGATCAAACCTACTCCCTCCATTGGGAGCTCAGTCTTAACCACTGGACCATCAGGAAGTCTCGATACAGCATTTACATTGTATTTGGGCTTCCCTGGTGGCTCAGACAGTAAAGAATCTGCCTGCAATGCAGGACATGTGAGTTTGATCCCTGGGTTGGGACGATCCCCTGGAGAAGGGAATGGCTACCCACTCAGTATTCTGGCCTGGAAAATTCCATGGACAGAGGAGCCTGGTGGGATATAGTCCAAGGGGTCACAAAGAGTCAGACACAACTGAGCACTTTTAGTATATAGTATTTACAACTATTTACAGAATATCTACATTGTATTAGGTATTACAAGTAATCTAGACATGATTTAAATAAGAGGATGTGTATAGGTTATACCCCAAAAAGTCATTTAAGAAATTTGAGCATTCATGGATTTTGGTATGCACTGGGGTCCTGGAACCAATGCCCTATGGATACCAAGGGATGACTGTATAAGCTTTCAGGAAACTAACATTAACAGAAATGTAATCAGTGAAGTCCCAACTGTGGGAAAACTGAATAAACTGTCACTTGCATAAACAAATAATAAGGAGAAAAAAAAAAAGTCGGGGGGATCTGTAGGTTGAGACTTAACCTAGCAACTACATGCAATGGATGAATCTTAATTTTATCCTTATCTGTACATTCTAAGAATATACTTTAAAAACATAAGTCTGAACATTGACTGGTCATTTGATTTTAAGGAATCATTGTAAATTTCAGGTGTGATTTTTTTTTTTTTTAACATGCTGGGGTCCCCACGTCAGGTTCAGTGATTTGTTGGGGGAACTCACAGGTCTCATTCTCACAGAAGAGCACACAGTTCTTCCCATGGCTATGATTTACTATAATGAAAGGATACAAAGTAAATTCAGCAAAGGAAAAAAAACAAGGTCAAGTCCAGAGGAAACCAGGTACAAGCTCAAGCAGTCCATTCCCAGTAGTCACACAAAATGTGCTTAATTCCTTCAGCAACAAATTCTGACAACATATGTGTTATAATGTTGTCTACCAGGGATGTGCAGTAAAGAATGCTCAAGAGTTTTATTAGGAATTGATCACATCAGCATTCAATGCCTAGCACAAACCAAAATTCCAGACTCTCAGAAGCAGGTATTCAACATAATCCATATTTCTTTTGTAGAGCTTATGCACAGTCAACCATTTTTATCAAGGAATGAGAATCCTCCTGAAAGTTAGCTCCCCAACACCAGCCAAAGGTCAACCACACATCGACCTTTCAAAAAGTAGTAAATCTCTGGCTTGATGTTAGCTCTCTTCTGCACACTTTAAGAAGAATCCATTTAGCTATTTTCTCAGTTGAATGCTCTTAAGATGTCAACAACAAGATGAACCAGGAAAGAGTGTGGCCTTGGCTCAAACACTGTAACAGATCTCAAAAGTGCTGTGATTAAAAGTTGTCAGTTAACTACAACCATTCCCTGTAGGTCAACAAGTTCTGTCTTGAAGATCTGAGCAGTGTGCCCACCATAGCTGCTAAGGCTATTTCTGGTTGAAAACACTTACAACTGGGGACTTGCTCCAAAATAATCCAGTGGTGGTACCTGAGGATGCTGGCAGGGACTGAACAAGATTGGCCAGGAGGTCAAAATGAGTAAAGATAGGTGATGAGTTCATTATACTTTCTCTCAACCTCTGCGTAAGTTTAAAGATTTCTACAATAAAAAATAAAATGCTTTGTGCTTCAAGTTCAGGTGTAAGGATCTTCCCACTTTATTTTAAAGTTTTCCCACAGGTGTACGAAACTCAAAGTCAACACTCAAGGCTTACAACGAGGACAAGCAGCCTCTGGTTCCAGCCCACTACACTTCTGATTTCTATTCCCCAGATGCAACTGTTTAACTTTTAGCTATTTTTGTTCACCTCCACATTTACATTTAAGCAATGTGCTTACATTGCTTTTTACTTCAAACTGATTCTACCCACCCCTCATGTACAGCTCATTTGCCTCCATCCTCCTCTTTCTTATACTTTACTAACACAAGGCACTGCTCTAAGTGTTCTTAAGCACATTAAACAAACTGAGTTGTCTGTACATATCAGTATTTTTTTATTATCTTGACTAAATATTAATAAGTGTTCACAGCTAACTAATGAAGTATGCTTTAATTATGCATCCGCTCTTCCACAGCTTTGTTTTCTATTGTGTACTTAAGTTTCCTTTTTGGTTGCAACTTGCTTAGTTTTCTATTTACACATGGTAAAGAACCTGCCTGCAATGCAGAAGACCCAGGTTCGATCTCGAGGTTGGTAAGATCCCCTGGAGAAGGAAATGGCAACCCACTCCAGTATTCTTGCCTGGAGAATTCCATGGACAGAGGAGCCTGGTAGGCTACAGTCCCTTGGGTCACAAAGAGTCAGACACAACTGAGTGACTAACACTTTCACTTTCACCATTAATTACCCCCATTCTGCCACAGCTGTTAAAATTCCACTGTGTTCAGACATTTCAGGTATTCTACTAATCTTCTGGGTTGCAAAACATTTTCTAAATACCTCTGTCCTATTCTTATCTGGACAGCTTGCTCTTCATTGATATCACACTGGGATCTCCTATCATTACTTCTTGTGTTGAATCCTATTTCCCAAATACCATGTTTTCCTTTTTCTTGACTTAAGCCTTGAATGTGGTAGAAGTGATTAAAATGCTCTTTCATATAAATAAATCTTTTTGTTCTCAGTTTTTTCCATGTGTGTGTGCTCAACTGCTTGTGTCCAACACTTTGTCACCCCATGGATATGCCTACCTCCAAAGTACCTGGTAAATCCAAGATCCGAACCTTCCTAAGGTTCTTCAACACAGTGCACTTGCTTGTTGTTGGCTTCCACTCAGGTTTCAGCTCTTTATGGCCTAAGTTAGGCATCATTTACCCATTAGCTTCTTACCTTTCAAAAGTTTGCTGTTTTCTCTTCTGTGTCTTACTTCTACCACATTTTTTTTGGTCCTCAGGGGCTTATGCCTTTATTCTTTTACTGTCTTCTAGGAGGGTTTAAGAAGGAGTGGAGACAAACATGCATCTTAATCTGCCACATTTAACTAGAAATCTTTATTCACCTTTAGTTTGGTTTCTTGTTACTCACCATGTATCTTCTACACTCCATCCATACTAGTCTACCCTCAGGTAATGCCGTATTTCCTATCTCCTTATCCTGGTATCCTAGCATTCTCTTCCATCAGGAATACAGAATTACCTTCTCTGCCTTATATTCTCAGAACTTAAGGTATTCTGAAAGCTAGGTGTGCATACTTCTATCACAACTTACACTGTAAAATACCAAGTTTTCATTAAGAAGCAGGTACCATGTTCAAACTTTGGTGTGTTTGGGATGTAACAGGCTGACAAATGTTTGGAAACATGCAACTCATTAAATAAAAAAATCTTTTATATAACTAAAGCTCTTGAAAAAATGTAATAAATCAACTATGACCACTGTGTTTCAGGATAGTTACGTGGCAATGAAGAACTCTATACAGAGATAAGAAAAAGGTACTTTAACACAGCATTCCCTGCCTCCCATGGAGTCAAAGGGCTGAAGATAAGCACTACAAATTGGTCCAAGCACTGACTTCTTCCAGCAGTGGCACTGAGGAAGACTGCAGGAAACTGCATGAAATATTTTGGAAAGTGCTGGAAGCTTAAAAAAAATTCTAAAACAGGGCTCAAGATATCCCTCAAAATCTGAAGCAGAGAGGTAGGAACATATCAAAGCTGACTCTATCTAGACTGTGCCATGAGCCCACATACAGATATAGAAAGATGATACCAGGGTCCTTTTTTTCCTAATTACACTTCATGCCCTCCTGTTCTCAGAACCTGAAGTCAAGTTATTATCCTAATAGAGATGTAAGACAGACTATTCTAGTTAGCTACTTTGCATCTGTGAGAGTAGAGAAACACTTTGGTGTTATACAGTCTATATTCTCAGATAAACCTTAAATATCCCTAAGTTTTTTCTTCCCAGTAACATTTTCATTGCTCTACATACTCTTCAGGTATCTTTTAGAGCTATCCTTCAGTATATGCTTTATCCTGAACTATGTGACATTTTAACAAAATCCAACTGTGTTCTCAATTAGCAAATTGAGTAAAACCTGGGGAATTAAACTACAAGGAAATTGATTAAGCACAATTTTTACAACAGGTTTGTTATAAGAAAGTAAAAGTACATTTCCTTAGGTGACTTGTAAGCTAACTAATCATTTTATAAGATTCAAACTGTATTAAGCAAAGTACTATCACTGCAACCTTCTTTCAAAACACGGCTTCCTGGGGTTAAAATGCTTAAATAAGGACAACATTCATCTGGAGGCATGTTCTAGTTTAGCCAATCTTTAATGTCATACTACATGCAAAAAGAGAGCATTTTTTAATCTAATAAGTAGCACTGCTAACTTTCACACCTTAAACGTACAGCTTACTCACAGACAAAAATAACTTACTTAAAACTGCTTACAGTAGGACTTAAATACATACATGGAAATAAAACTCATTTGTACAACATGTTAACAATGGTGTATAACTTTTAATTGTTAAAATAATGTAGTTATGTTTAAAAATAGCTATGCCAAAGGTAAATTATTTTAGAGTACTTACCAAAATAACTTGGTCTTATTAATAAATTAAAAGCAGAAAGTTTGACTATTATTACTGGATACTTTTCGAGGTTGTTAGGGAAAAAGAGAACACAGTCAAGTAGATATATACAAATGAGGAAATTAAAGCTGAAAGTTTAAAAAAAGCAAAGCAAAAAACTTAACCAAAGACCTAGAATTCAAACCAAATTTCTGATTCTAATGCCTGAAAACTATGCTGCCTATAACAGAACCAATGATCTGTATACTTAAGAAGGCCCTGGCTGCCTGTTTGAAAAGCAGATTCCTGGGCTCTACTCCAGGCCAACCCAATGCAGGGAGTGAGTCTTTGATAGCCCTCAGGAAACTGCACTATAGACACCTTATCTGGGTGAATCCACAGTTTTGCTGACCATCTTTGGGAAATACTACTATAAAGGTATGATGTATAAACTTGAAAAAGTGAAATCAACTGATATCTGTAGTCATTTTAACTAATATTTGTAGTTATTTTTCTAAGCACTAAGTTATCTTTTAACACAAGAGAAGAACACAATAAGGTTAAAGATCTAACTTCTTCTGCCCTCCTTTTGCTTTTTATCCATTCAGAACACTGCAAGTCACAGAGGAAATATTCTAAGTTTTTGGCAAACATGTCAGTAACAACCAAGACACAATGAAGCAGACTTGGCACTGCGCCAGGGTTCTGAACCGTAACTTCTCGTTTATAGCTCCCTACTCAAGATCAACATGACACGCTGACCTGATTTTTAAAAATCGTACTCCTTTCCTCCCATGAAAACCCAGAAATCATTCAAACATTTTTGACAGTTCTTTAGAAACAGATCACATCAATACATTCAAGAAAATCAGTTTTGTTACTTTACAGAACAACTTTTACTTAAAAATACCACTTATTTTATTCAAAATTGGCTCACTGACTTCTATTTGTAGTAACCATAATTAAGGCTACTCAAAAGCATGCACCACAGGCTCAGAATAACTCAAAAAAAAATATTAAAGACTGCTGGTGGCAATGACATTATTCTAAGACATTCACCAGATGGGCTTTTAACTGTAGCCTAGCATAAGTTACCCTCCAAGTCCTAAGTGATGCTCTAACAGTTCCATTTGATCTCATTCCATTTGATCTCATGGGTTGAGCCATGACACTGTGTTAAAAACAGCAGTTTAATAATCTATTTTCCCTTACAGAAAAAAAGAAAGCACACAGGTATTTGTTTATTGATTTAAGGTTTCTATTCTGTGAAAGTATAACTGGAGAGACTGATAGAAAAGTTAAAAATATGTAAACATAACTGCTTTATAAAATTACATATACATATTTATTTATATATTAAAATATTTTATAAGCAGGCTTCTCTCAAAGTGAGAGGTAGTCTGGTAGTGTGGTTCTAAGTATGTGCTTTTCCGAATCTCGATCTACCTCCTATCAACTATTCAATACTGGGTATGTTAGCTAACTTCTCTAAATCTCAGTTATTCCTTCTTTATACTTAGAAAAGTATCTACTCCATTGATTGTTTAACGAGGATTACATGAAATAATCCAGGTAAAGGACTTGTAGAGTGCCTGGCACATAGCATTGTATTAAAAAGAGAATTACTGAACTATACATTTAAAAGGGTACTTCAGAATAATTTACTAAAAATTCAAAATAAGTTTGTTTCCAAGGTAAACCGACATTTCTATTCTAAATGTGAACACTATGGAACATGAAAGCTTATATGGTAATTTTCACATCATTATGAAAACTCAACACTTACTCATGTTTCAAGATTTCAACTTTGCCTAGCCACTGACAATTATTAGGATATAGAAATAAAGTAATTTTCATAAACATTTTCCCTCTTTAGATACATACTTCCTTGTTCAAACTACTAGAGGTTTCTAACTTACATTTCTCTTTATAGAAATTAGCTCCAATTTATAAACCAAGATCTCTAAATTAGACCACTAAATTTAACAAAGCAATTTAAAAAAGCCACTAACATGACTAGTATTCCCAAATTCACCTTTTCAAATGACCTATAAAGGTACACGTTGTAAGGATGTACAAGCAAGAAAGCATGGATGTCGGAAGATTCTAAGATCTAATTCAACGTGAAGCCAAATTTAGGAAGCTTGTCTTAAAACCACAGATGCATTTTAGAGTGTAATTCAGAAGCAAAGCCAGGACTAGATCTCAGAGCAAATATTCAACTACTATACAGAGTGTTGGCCCCCACTCCAGAATTTACCAATACTTAATGGATGATGGAACAGAGAGAAGAAATAAAGTATACTTTTAAACAGTCATTCTGGAGCTAATTCTGCAAATACTACTACCATGTTCCTTTTATATGATCTGGGTTGAGTTCTTAAGAGGAAGTGCAAGTTTGGGGAATTCAGAGAAATTATCAAGTCAAAAGAAACAGTATGTGAATGATGTTAACATACTAAAATTGTCACAAAACTCAAAACATTAACTGGCTAAAAAAAATCACCAGTAGAGAAACAGACATAGAGAACAGACTTACAAACATGGGGAGAGGGGAGGAGAGGGTGAGGTGTATGGAGAGAGTAACATGAAAACTTACACTTCCATATGTAAAATAGACAGCCAAGGGAAATTTGCTGTATGGCTTAGGAAACTCAAACAGGGCCTCTGTATCAACCTAGAGGGGTAGGATGGAGAGGGAGATGGGAGGGAGGTTCAAAAGGAAGGGGCTATACGTATACCTATGGCTGATTCATGCTGAGGTTTGACAGAAGACAACAAAATTCTGTAAAGCAATTATCCTTCAGTTTAAAATATATATATATTATATATATAAAGAATAAACAAAAAAATTACCAACATATCATAAAAGATAAATTCTCCACAAACATGTTATGGACATTGCTTCCCTATGTTAGCCAAGCTGGCACAAAGACTGCATAGTGGAATATGGGCCCTCATTTAAATGATATAGATCATTTAGCTTAAATGAAATACAATTCTTTTATTAATAGAAAAGAGACTTAACTAACAATTTTATCTATATAAAAACAAAAATGGAAAAATCAACAAGTCATATGCCACCTATATAGGCACTAAAAGATGAACACTCAGGTTCCTCAGGTATTGTATATCATCTCCAGTCTTTAATATATTCACTATATTTAAATTGTCATATCAACCCCTTTCCCTCATATTGGTCTTTAGAGGCAGGTGTGTGATAGCAAATGATAAAGTTGGGCAAAAGGCAATGAGTGAGTGGTTCTTAAATTTGAGTATACATATGAACCACCCAGAGGACATATTAAAACCCAGATTGCAGGGCCACCTACAGATATCAACTTATTATATCTGGAGTTAAGTACAAGGAATTGGATTTCTAGCAAGTATAATGCTCACATTCCCAGCCAGGTCTACACTTTGAGAACCACTGTTCTAAGGCCATAGTTCTCACTATGGCTACATATTAGAATCCCAAAGGAATTTTTTAGACACCAATGCTTGGAAGTCCCAAAGATCAATCATACAGGAAGTTCTGGGAGTAGGTCCTAGGCATTGATATTTTTAAAGCTTCTTAGACAACTAACATGGAAGTAGGGTTGAGAACCACTAGCCTAATTAAAATTAATCTAAACCAAATCCACAAGGAACAGATGTTTCTTAATACAAAAGCAGGGTAAGGACTTAAGCCTTTATCTGTTGATAGAGCAGCCAAGTGATGAGTATAAACTCAGTAGTGTGCCCTCAGCTACCCAGGATTGAACTCAAAGTTGTGAGTGAGGTCTGCTTTAAAACCCTGGCAGAGTCGAAAGCCAGTCTTTAGGTCATACAGAATGTTTGACCTTTGAAGTGACGTAGGCTACTACCAATTACATATACCATGTTTAGGCACAGTGCCAATAATGCATATTGGTTAATGCATAAGCTCTGAGTCAGACCATTTAACATATGTGACCTCTGGCAAGTTACATAAGTCTTGGTCTCTTCATATGGGAGTTAATGTAACATTATAGTTATGTTAAAGATTATATGAACATTCCAGTAAGAAGTTAGCTCAGAGTCTGGTACATAAGACTTAGTGTAATTAAAGTCAAGTCTGTCAGTCGTGTCCGACTCTTTGCGACCCCATGGACTGTAGCCTATCAGGCTCCTCCATCCATGGGATTTTCCAGGCAAGGGTGCTGGAGTGGATTGCCATTTCCTTCTCCAGGGGATCTTCCCGACCCAGGAACCGAACCCGGGTCTCTCGCATTGCAAGTAGACGCTTTACCGTCTGAGCCACAAGTAAACCTAAATTTAAAAAAGACTTAATGTAAGTACCTGTAAGCTACACTATAGACATATTAAACTACTAGAAATGCTAAGGAACTGACTGACCCTTTTCATCTACTTCCACATGAGTCAAGGTCATGGCTCTTCATCACAATAGCTTTGGGATCTCTATTCTCACAAGACTACAGTTATAGCTTTGTGAATTTAAATGTTTAGGACCCTTAAAAATTTTAAACCTTAAATAACTACAGAGAGTAACTAATGGGAATAAACACAACTTTTAGAAAGCTATGGAAATATACAGCACAATATTACTAGGAAATAAAGGAAATTTTCATCTTCTCTTTCTTTGACCATAACAACTTCATGCATTTTTAATTTCCTGTATTACCTTCCTTTTATTTTCTGCCAAATTATCACTAGGGAAAAAAAAGTTTCGATCAGGCATAGTCCTTCTCCAACAAACACGCTTTAGGAGTAAGATCATTTTGTGATGTATAGAAATACTGAATCACTATATTCAACACCTATAGCTGCTACAGTGTTGTAGGTCAATTATACCTACAATACTATAAAATGACATATATATATGTATATACAACACGCAAATATATATAAATATATACTACAGGATGGCTTTAATCAAGAAGTAGTTAAGCTTTTGGTGAGGATACAGAGAAAATGGAACTTCCATACATAACTCACGGGAATATAAAATGGTGCAGCCATCTGGAAATAAATCTGGCACTTCTTCCCAAGATGAAATATAACTGCCATATAGCCCAGCAATCCCTCTGCCACATACATACCAAAAAATTAAAATGCCCCCACAAAAAATAGTACATGAAGGTTCATAGCAGCAAAAAGTAGAAAACATCAGTGCCCATAAACTGATAAATGGATAAGTAAAATGTGGTTTGGCAATAAATTATTTGCAATAAAAAGGAATAAAGTACTGATACACAAGCTCCAACATGGATGAACCTGTTTACTTTTACTAAGTCAAAAAAGCCAGTGACAAAAGACCACATATTAGAGGGTTCCATTTATATGCAATGTCCAGAATACACACATCCAGAGTCAGAAGATTCCTGATTGCCTATGGCTGAGAGGGGTTGAGAAAAGGGCTGATGGAGGTGGGGGCAGAAGTAGGGGAATGGAGAGTGACTACTAATGGGTATGAGGCTTTTGGAAGATGAAAATGTTCTATATTAGATTGTGGTGACTGTTGTACAATCCTGTTAATATACTAAAAAAAATTGAGTTTTACACTTAAATGGGCAAATTGAATGCTGTGTGATTTGTCTTAACATAGCTGCTTTTAAGAATTTAAAAAACTTTACAAAAGATTTAAGAATCCTTTGGATCTAAATCTCTAAAGTCTAGAATTAATATTTATACTGCCAACTCTTTCTCTCAAAGTACTTAATGGGGTGGTTTAACTCTAAAAATACAAAACCCTTGCTCAGACAAGGGTGATGCTAGATGAGTCAGAACAACAAAAAAACACACACAAATAAGTTTTTTGAATCACGTACTCTGATGTTAACTCCATGATTTTGCTTTACATTATCTGTAGGAAGAAGCTCTAAATTCAGTCTATGTTCATTGAAGAATCTATAGAAAAGGGACTCTTATAAACAGTAAAAACTCTTAAACCTTAAAACATTTCAAATAAATCTCTTATTATAACCTGCTTTTTATGAACTTAGAATATCTGCAGCTGTAATTTTGAGGAAAAATGAAGTAAGATTAGGAAACAAATGATTTCATTTAGATTCTATAACAAATGTTAACTACTAGATCTGGCTTTTGGGGCTAGACTGGTGAAACTGTGAACTTAAGTTATATCATAATTCTGTAATGTCTGTCACTTCTCATAGATTAAAAATTGTTTTAAACTGTGATCTGGTTAGTATGTTAGGACCAGTAGGTCACCATAAAACTAACTTCTCAACACCACCATTTTAAGCTTATTCCCAAAGAATTCCTTTGTCAGGTTCCTTGGTCCCAAGTACCATATCCCTCTGCTAAGGCTAAATGACAAGTTGTTCAAATGTACTGCTGCACTCAGAGTTTGGAAATAATCAAGCAGATTACTTTCAACTTATTCTATGAGAAAAATGAATTAAGTCACTGAGAAATAGTACTAGATCAGAATCATAAATGCAGCCTATATGCACTTAGAATTTATTAAGTTTAAGTACAAAAAAATTGTCTGACAAATACTGTTTTGAAAGTGAAAATTGAAGTTAGAATGACTGGATTATTTCTGTTTGCAATGTAACATATTTAGTAATCCCCCATCTAAGACTAAAGCGGGTCAATGCTTGTTTTTGTCTGCTTCTCAGGGCAGACCATTCTCTGTCTTTAGAGATCTGGCTGGTAGGAAGTTTCTGTTATCCTAAAGGGCACTGTGTGCATGCTCAGTCGTGTCCAACTCTCTGTGACCCCATGGACTGTAGCCCACCAGGCTCTTCTGTCCATGAGTTTTCCAGGCAAGAATACTGGAGTGGATTGCCATTTCCTCCTCCAGGGAATCTTCTCGACCCAGGGACTGAACCCATGTCTCTCGCGTCTCTTGCATTGGCAGGCAGATTCTTTACCACTGGCGCCACCTGGGAAGCCCAGGTTATCCTGAAACCTACTTTTGTGTTGTACAGAACTTCCTCCCAGAGCCTTTAAAATATGAAAGCCATCTTGATCCCAGTCTTTTCAAGCTAAACACTTAGTTCTTTCAGCTATTCTTCATGATGATTTTATATTTTGAGTTCTAAAGACATCCAAGTAGAGAATAATCAGCAAAGTACAACAGGAACACCAGTCTTATTCTAGGTATCTTGTTTCTAATCAAATACCCTACAGTGTAACTATTTGACAGCTACATTCTACTAAGTTAGAGCTTACTACTCAGTAAGAATCTGTATTACTACTGCTAAGCCATATATGCCAGTCTCTTGTCAATGCATCCTCCACCCAAGAAAGTAAGAACTTGTTTAATAAGTTATTGAAATTAACATAAACTTGACTATAATTTTTAACTTTTCTGATAACCATGAAGAATGAAATTTTAACAAGATTTGTCATCCATATGGGGTCATGGGTCTTTCTAGGTGCTTACACCAGCCTTTTGTTATTTGGGACTCTTATCCAGAAACTCATCTATTTTCATACTTTATTTCATATAGTCCTTTGTTCTTTTTGAAGATGTAAGTGATATTTACCACTAAGCTTCTGATACTTTATTTCTCAAAGAAAGTTCAGATACTGTTTTCCTTAAGTTGCCAGTACTGAAATAATTCCATCCTGTGAAATTATTTTGAACAGATAATTTTAGTCTTCTCATGCATTCTGGGTTTACACTTCCTTTTACTAACATTCACTCTAGTCAAGATAAATTTCTCCTACATTAAAAAATAGCCAGGGACTGTCCAGTGCCTTACGCTACCAAGACAGTGGGCCCAGGTTCCTTCTCTGGTCAGGGAACTAGACCCCACATGCCAACCTGGTGCAACCAAGTAAATAAATAATCAAATAAATGCTAAGATACGGTGATTTATGCTTTACCATTATACCAAACTCAGGCCTATCCCTTGGAAAGTTGTATTCCAAAACCAACTAAGAGCCCCTAAACCTGTAAAAATTTAGTAAGCCTTAGTTCACTCAGTGTTTAAAACTCACTCTATATCCACATTGTGCCATTCTATACAATTATTAATTTTTGGCCAAATAATAACTCCTTTATGGGCCAGAATCAGGTCCCAAGTAGCTGGTTTCTGAGT
Organism: Oryx dammah; assembly: GCF_014754425.2. NCBI lineage: Eukaryota > Metazoa > Chordata > Mammalia > Artiodactyla > Bovidae > Oryx > Oryx dammah. Next base: position 37,699,506 of record NW_024070185.1, read on the forward strand.
TCTTTTCTCTAAGAAATAAACACTCAAAACAAATCAAGAGCTCTACTTGTTGACAACAGATATACAGATAGCTGAAGTCCCCCACTAATGCGGTGTCTTGCCTCTTTGCCATGGTACTCATAAGCCCAGAGACTGGTTACTGTTAACCTACCAACTCCAATCCCTTCCTATCCCTGCCTTGATTTACCAATATTTCAAGTCCTGGCCAATCCCATATTTTAATACTCATTTAAACTGTCGGTTCTATTATCATCTACTATGTTTAAAAAAAAAAAAGCAGTATGATGGCCCATTTGAAATAAGCCATGTTGGCAACTTAGAGCCATAAGAAGTGTCAGAAACGATAAAAGGGATCTACTTTCGAGCCCTTTCCAGGTATCCTGGAAATATGTGTGAACACCAAAGTCTTTTATACCATTTTTGTAAGAAAAATTACAACCCTTTTAGAATCTTGAGCTTACATTTGATAAAATATTTGGTTGCGTATTTTCTACACATATGAAGATGTCACTTGAGTGAAGACTTAAAAGTTTATGTAGTGTTGAATAAATATGAAATCTTTCACCATAATAAATTTTATAGTAGGATTTTAAAAATAGGTAAGGAAGATGATAATTCAGTGTTAGAGTCTAGGCCCTCAAAGCAAGTTCTTAATACTGTTTTCACGTGAACATTTAAAAACATTTGGTTGGGAGACGGAGATTGGGAAGTGATTGCTGCTTATGTAGTCTTTTGGAGGGAAAATAAAAGTGTTCTAAGATTAGTTTGCGATAATGCTCAATCCTGTGACTATATTAAAGACAGTGAATTGTACCCTTTATATGTATAAATTTTATGTGAATTAACTCAGCAATAGCTTTCAGAAAACATTTCAACTCCATTCTAAAGACTATTACATCCCACGTTATTATGTATTTTCTAAAATATTCTTAAAATGCATAGCAAAAGCCCTAACATACCAGAGGGCCAGACAGAGAAACCTTACATATTAAATTAAGCCAGGTATTAAGATACCAAACACAAACTACTTATGAGCCAAATGTTGAATGTTAAGGAGCTCTTATTACAACCACTAAACAGAAACAAAAACATGGTACTAGACCAAACATGACTCCTAGATGATCTCTTCAGAAAGACTTATTTGAAAACAATCTTGAAATGGGAGATTTTGCTTCTGCAAACAAAAATATGAATGAAGTCCTCAATATCATGAGCACTTACTCATCATACTCGATATGATAAATAACGTCTTCATCAGCAGCAACAGAATCTGAATTAGATGTAGAGGGTACATTGTCCAATTTTTTTGTGTTCTCTTTGGAATTATGATTTACATTTCCATTAGTCCTTTTACAAGAACTGCCATTCTTCAGTGGAGTTTTGCCACGTGAATGTCCATCAGAAGCTCTAGTAACACTATGTATACGTGCTTCAAACCAAGCACCAAGGGCGACATCTCTGGCATCCACCAATTCATTTACCTAAAAAAGTTTAAAATTAGTTAATGAAGCGTAACTTCATCTATTGCTTCAAAAACCTTAATATGACTCAAGTTATTTTGAGAGTTATCACGGTTAATATTTGCAGATACAAAAGTTTAAAGTAATTTCAAAGGTTACAACAAAATTATTCTTTTGGATTATACTGTCAAATCTGTTATTTACTAATATGAAATTAACTTTCCTCCCAATATCCTTCAGTGAAATGGGTATTTTCTTTAACTATTCCTTATCCTTATCTAGACTTTTAAAATATAATTCTTGTGTACCGAAGAGTCATCCTGGCATGTTATTATTCATTAAGAATGTCACTAACAAAAAGCCAGAACTTTAGAGTATTGTGACTGTAAAACTAATTTGCTCCATTAATTTCTTCAGAATCCTTCAGATAACTTACAGTCAGACCAACCAGAAAACAGTGTATTAAGCAAAAAATAAAAGAGGGACTTGTGCACATGTACAAAGGAATGAATTTAATGAACCCACCTATACAAAATGGGGTTAAGTTTCACCAACAGTAATTCACTAGCAAATGCATTATTTACTACCTCAAAGGACAAATATAGAGAACAGAGCTATAATGATGCAAAATATATGTAGTCAACTCTAGCGGATGTTCCAGAACTAAATCATACAATCTAACAAAAGGTATAAAACAAGGTATCAGAAAAACAGGTACACCAGAGAAATTTAGATTTACCTCAAGAAGCTGGTTTTTTAAAAAAATCATGTCATCAAAAAACTGAAGGAATTGGTCTAAAGGTTAAGGCCCTTTCAGGAGCAATAATCAAGAGAAGTCCCTTCAAGTCTTTAAAAACAAAAAAAATGACATGGCTAATACAAGATCATGACCTAATCAAGCTAGCTCTTTCTGAGAGTGTAAGACCACTTTAAGGTATCATATAGGGTGGGGTGGGGGTGAGTATATAGTAAAAGTTAAAACCTATATACTAGATATTATGCAAGGCTACTTCAGTTAGGTTTAACAATCTTAATAATGAATAAATCCTATTTTACAGGATAAGGAAACAAAAGCTCTGACAAGTTAACTTGCTCCAAATGGAAGTTAATAAAATGCAAAACTAGGATCTGAAGACACCTTAACCTTAAAGCTTATGTTCTTGCTACTGCACATTGCTATACATTATGTAAGGATATAGCTACCATAGTGATTCCTCCTATGGATCTCAGCATCAGCAAAGTTAACTGAAAACCTTCTGAGAAGGACTGACCATTCTAGATGCCATTAAGGACATTTGCAATTTATGGGAAGAGGCCAATATATCAACATTAACAGATTTAGAAAAAGTTTATTGCAACCCTCATGGATGAACTTGGAGGAGTTCAGGACTTCAGTAGAGGAAGTAACTGCAGATGTGATGGAAATATCAAGAGAACTAGAATTAGAAATGGATACTGAGGATGTAGGTGAACTGCTGTAATCCCACAGTGAAGCAAATAGATAAGGAGTTGCTCCTTATCAATGAACAAAGAAGTGGAGACGGAATCTATTCCTGGTGAAGATGTGGTGAAGATTGTTGAAATGACAAAGGATTTAGAATACTATATAAACTTAGTTGATAAAGCAGTGGCAGGGTTTGAGGGGGTTAACTCCAATTTTGAAAGAAGTGGGTAAAATGCTATTCAAAGCCTTGCATGCTACAGAAAACTTGTTTGTGAGAGGAAGAGTCAATAAATGTGGCCAAACTTCACTGTTGTCTTATTTAAGAAATTGCCACAGCTATGACCACCCTAATCAGTCGGCAGCCATTAACATGGACACAAGACCCTCTACCTGCAAAAAGATCATGACTTACTGAAGGCTCAGATGATGGCTATTTTTTTTTTTTAGCAATAAAGCATTTTTACATTAAGGTATGCACATTTTTTAAAGAAATTATGTTATTATACACTTAACAGACTACAGAATAGTGTAGATCTAATTTTCATATGTACTGGAAAACCAAAAACTTGTGTTACCTGCTTTAGTGAGGTATTCTCTTTTTTCCAGTCATCTGGAACCAAACTTGTACTATCTTTGAGATATACAGATAGCCACATTTAGAAAAGAGTCTTTCATGTCGAAGTATTTGATTAAAAAAAAACACCCCAAACAAAAGCTCCACAGATGAGAGGAAAGGAAAAATCATTAAAAAATAAAACAGCGCCAACAGCAAATATTTGAAATTTACCATAGCTAGCTACGGTTTTGTATGTTCTGTGAAAAACACACAAGCTCTGCACATAAACCTAGGTTTAAGTTCTTGCTTATCACCTACTAAATGTAACCTTGAACAAATTCCTTAACCTGTTCCAGCCTCAGCTTCTTTTACAAAGTAACATACTTTGCAGTGTATTGAGATTAGGTGACAATTTGTATAATGTGCTAACTTAGCAAGCATACAGTAGCAACAAATGGAAAAACTTTCCTTCCACTAATTATCAGTATATGTTCAATGTTAAGACTTATTAAAGCTCATAGTTTAGTCTTATTATACCATGCTTAGGAAATACATTATCCATTTAATGCTATATACATTATCTCCTTTAAAAATTACAATACAAAGTCATTCTTATTTCCTAATTAGGTTCAGAAGTGAAAAACACTTGCCCTCAGGAGATATACAGCTAGAAGTGAAGTGAAGTGGCTTCAGTCATGTTCGACTCTTTGCGACCCCATGGACTACAGCCTGCCAGGCTCCTCTGTCCGTGGGATTTTCAAGGCAAGAATCCTGGAGCGGGTTGCCATTTCTTTCTCCAATACAGCTAGGAGTGGGAGCTAATAAAGGTTTCTCTAACTCTGAACAGGATTCCTCTTTATACCATGTTTCTTCAGAGTTACAAATCAAAAGACAATATGGTTCTATTTACATAAAGTTCAGATGGAGAAAAAATAGGGATGTAGACATAGGTTAAAAGTTATTATCAGGCTGTTTAATGGTAATAACAGGATAAAGTTAATAAAAAGCAAAGAAATGATTACCATAGAAGCTTGGGTAGTAGTAGTAACTAGGGAGAGGGAAGTTTAATCAAGAGGGGGTACATGAGAAGTTTCTGGGGTACATTTATCTATTGCTTAATTTGAGTGGTATTTATGGACAATGACTTTATAATAGGTTAAGTTCTACATATATTTGTATTGTCTATTACATTTCATGACCAAAAAGATTTTAAAAAGCAGCATAGTACTTTAGACAAAAGACAGGATATATTTAGAAATCCATGATGTTTACTTAGTAATTATTGATAACTTTCCTTTTCCTTTATTTGCTACAATGAGCATAGACATATAAAAAAGTTTAACAGTGCCACACACTTAGGTAAACCCCAAAAGCTTACTATCAGCAAGCTAAACAGTCATTATTTAAGCCAGAATGAGTCATTTCAACAGAGAGACCTGATGTGAGTCATACAGAGCTTCCACAAAAACCAGAACACCAATTTAGGCATCAGAAGTCCACCTGGTTTTGGAAAATAAACTACTTCCTAGAGTCAGCAATTCAACGTATTGTACAAGGGGAATAAAGGGACCCCTGCCCTCTGCACGATTTTCCAAAGGTTCTCCAAACATGATATCTAGTTTCTTACTACACATGAAAAGATAGCTACAACTGACCAAATACTGCTCAAAGTTACCAATTAAGGCAAAACAAGACTGATATTAGGTAATAACTTCAAATTAAATTTGCATCTTAAAGTTTAAATGGTATAGTCTGTTTTATGTATGCTTATCTGAAAATATTTAATATACTTTTTGTGCCTGCTAATCGTGAGGTCCAAAAATATTTTTAGGCAAAAGAGAAAGCCCCTATATCTGTTTGCTCATCCATAAAGCAAAATCTTTATAAACCAAAAATTACATAGGTAAGAATTCATGAAAAGAGAAAAAAAAATTCCCAAATTTTAAATAATTCAGACACAACAATGAAATTTTGATATACTTACTATTTAGAGACTTGCTCTAAGGAAAACAGACAAAATTCAAAGCAAACTTAAATCAAAAGTAGCAGCCTCTAAGCATTTTCAGGCTAGCCCAAAAAGAAGTTAATATCTAGTATGATTCCATGAATTCCATGCAATGGCAATATCATCTGTTTACCCATCATTTCTAGTACCTAGTACAAATACATACTAAATACCTTAATATTCAATGACTGAATTATCCAGAAATAATTCCTTCTATATGAAAGGCCCTAGTCAAAATTTCAAATACCTATAACAATTACTGAGCTTCATCCAAAAAACAAAGTAACAAGGAAGGTTAAATGTGGCTTTGACTAAACTTTGACTAAATATTACTTTACAAATAACTAGCCTTTTGAGAGTTTACATGCCAGATTCCAGGTGTATTTCTAAATGAGCAAAGGGAGACAATGTACTTACTTGCCAAATTTGTCCAACTCAGAAGATGGCCGAGTTGAAACATGAAACCAAGTCTGATGAAAGTTGAAAGCTCAAGTCCTTAACATCTATGCTATGTATTAATATGAAATATAAGAGATGTTTAAAAAAAAAGAAAGTACGAGAAATAGCTGACAGCAAAGTGCTAACACTGAAAATAAAAAGCAAAGATCTACTAAGAGAAGTAGTTTCTCATGATGCTCTTCTAAATTAGATTGGGGGAAGGGACACAGTTGGGTATTGAGAAGTGTGCTAAACAGAGAATTTAAATTGACCATAACAGTTTAACTTTGGTTAATCTCAGACCTGCAGATATATAAGCTGGTCCTCCTATGAAAACACATTTATACTTATATGGCCCAAAACAAACCAGGTGAAAAGCAGCAGCTTCCAAACGGTTACATTACATCATAAAAAGTTAAAATGTAATAATGTAAGCATAATATATACAAAGATGGTTATATAAATATTTATAGATATATGCATATACAGAAGTTATTGCACATACACACATGTATTTCCTTGCTGTCAGCTGCTGCTGCTAAGTCGCTTCAGTCGTGTCCGACTCTGTGTGACCCCATAGCCGGCAGCCCACCAGGCTCCCCCGTCCCTGGGATTCTCCAGGCAAGAACACGGGAGTGGGTTGCCATTTCCTTCTCCAATGCACGAAAGTGAAAAGTGAAAGTGAAGTCACTCAGTCTTCGCGACCCCGTGGACTGCAGCCCACCAGGCTCCTCCGTCCGTGGGATTTTTCAGGCAAGAGTACTGGAGTGGGGTGCCATTGCCTTCTACACCGAGGACCCTAAAAACAAGGACATGCCAGAAGCAAAGAGCATATCTAAAGCCTAGGTATTAGCTTCCAATATCATTCTCCAATTAAAGGAACTAAGGCTCCTTAGAGAAATGGTTGACTGCAGGACTGGGGCAGAAAACACATAAGATGAGCCTGCAGCACCTTCTAGTGCCAGAAAGGTTTTAACAAAACAAAACTCAAAGAAACCCCAAATGGGGGCATATGGAAAGGACACAGGAGAAAAAATATCCATACTAGTGTAAATATATGACCAAAAAAATGAAGAGACAAGTGTCCCACGTAAAAGAATTCCTAATAACTTTTGTAGATAATCTGACCTTAAATATGGAGGGTTAACTCTCCATTCTTTAACAATTTATTAAACACAGATGCAGAATATTTTTTTACCTGAACATTACTGACCACAGCAGGGATGTTTTCAATATTCACTTGCATAACAAATTGCTGGTCACAGGCCTTAGTTGCTGCAAAAATCCCCCAGTCAATAATGTGTTACGGAGAAGGAAATGGCAACCCACTCCAGTATTCTTGCCTGGAGAATCCAGGGACAGAGGAGCCTGGTGGGCTGCCGGCTATGGGGTCGCACAGAGTCAGACACGACTGAAGCGACTTAGCAGCAGCAATAATGTGTTAAGAGTGGGCTACATATAGTGACTTAATCTCAAAGAACACAGTATGCAAAAGGGGATAGGGTAGAATAACTTGACACTGAAGAAATGTGACAAACGCCATCTTAGCCAGGTGATTAAGGTTCACAATGGTAAGTTACTATTCATTTAAAACTTAAATAATTACAAAATAGAACATCAACAGTATTGTGCCCTAGACGTGTCATTGAAAATAGCACTTTAGCTCTGAGCATTGAAAATAGCACTTTACCTCTGTGTTCTTCCTCCCCAAGTATGTAAATTCAGTCTAACGATGAAGAAAATATATTCTAATGTTGCATTTTACAACTACCTGACCAATACACCTCAAAATTGTCAAAGTCATCAAAAACAAAGTCTGAGAAACTGCCACAGCCTAGAGGAGCCTAAGGAGATGACTGTTTAGTATAAAACTAATATAAATGTAATGTGGTAACCTAGATGGGGTTCTGGAACATAAAAGACATTAGATAAATGCTAAGGAGATATGGTTCATTAATTGTAACAAATGTGCCACACTAATGTAAGATGGCAAACTGGGTGTAGGATATATGGGAACTCTGCAGTATCTTCCCAACTATGCTATAAATCTATAACTGTTCTAAAATAACAACTTTATTTTTTAAATAATGTGAAAAATTATCAAGTAGAAAGTTTTGGTTACTGAAAGAGGGATGAAACCAATGAATGAAATAGACAATTTGGCAAGTGCGCTTTCAATATTAACAATTCGATCTGAACTGTGAACATTATATAAAAGCACTAATTTATATGTTTTGTATATATCATGTAAGTTTATTCCCAGACTTTTGCTTTGTTACTATAATTTTTTTCTTTTATTAAATGACTATAGTAAGGAAAGCTATTGATATTTAAACAGCACTTTGCTAATGGCTCATAATGCTCTCATGTATTTTCTCAGCTTACCAGGTATTCCTAAGTATTGACTGCCTTCTCCAGGATTTACAATGTTTTGTTTTTTGCTTATCTGTATTATCTAGAACTTCTAGAAAGATATTAAATAATAGCATTAACAGGCTTGTTTGTCTGGTTCTATCTTTAATGGAAATGCTTGTGGCTTTTCCCCACCATTAAGCATGATGCTGGGTATGGTTTAAAATATTCATCTATTCCATCTGTTCCTCTTACTAAGGAATTTTTTTTTTAATCAGAAATAAATTCAAATTTTTATTTAGATGCAGAAAACAGATTAGATCATTTGTTTTCTTTGGTTATATTAATATGATGAATTATATTAAAATGTTTCCTAACAATGAACTATCCCACTTCCTGACAAACCACACTTGGTCAATGTATGTTCCTCTAATATACAGTTATTACTTTATTTGCAAACTATAACTTGAGATTTTATATCAATATGTAGTGATATTAATGTGCTTTTATAATCATGTTTTCAGCATCAGTGTTATACTAAATTTATAGAACAAATGAAAGCTTTCCTTTTTTTAAAATCTTATGGTTCAATTTAGATATTATTATTCTTTATAGGTTTAAAGCAATTCAGTGTAGTGCAGCCAGGCCAGGTGCTTTGATACACCTCTTTACCAGTTTTGATTCTTTCCTTTTTTGTGGATCTGTTTGCATTTTTTCATAGATCTCAATTTGCATTTCTTAAGTAATTCATTTTGTCTACCAATCTTTAACTTTTAGCCTTGAAAAAGCTCTGAAAAATTAAGTTTGGGTCCCAGTTTACCTCAACCATTAAGAATTACGAAAAAATATAAGGATAAAGATGAAGCAAAAGTGTTATTTCTACAAAATTTATTAGAATTTGAAGAAGTTGCTAGATAACAAAGGTCAATAAATCAATCACATTTCTATATAGCAAACAAACTAATTTTAAAAGGTAACCATTTATAATAACATCAAAAACAAAGCTACTAGAAATAAATCAAAGGTATGTAAAGAGGAAAGTAATTGAGAAAGGTGTCAAAGATCTAAATTAATGGAGACATCTATCATTTCAATAATGAAGGGACTCAACATTGTAAAGATGTCAATTTCTCAAGGTGGTCTACAGATATGGTTTCCACTGAAATTTCACCGGGATATTTCTAGGTAAAAATTCCTAAAGAAATTCTTGAACATGTGTACCATGATACACACAGTTGGTTCAAAACAGCACAGTTTATAACAGCTAAAACTGGAAACAACACAAATATCTATTCATCATGGGTTAGATAAATGTATTATGGTATGTTAATAAAATGGAATAATGCAAACAGTGAAAAAATATAGCCACATGTGAAAAATTTCAAATGTAGGCAATACAAAATGTTGTTTAGAGATAACTAGTAACACTAAAGAAAAATGGAATGATCATGGACGACAGAACAAGTAGTTTACTTCTGAGAGGGAGAGAGTGAGATGTACTCTGGTAGGGGCATACAAGAGGCTTCAGAAAGCAACTATGTAACCTTGGCGGAATTACACAGGTGTTTGCTTTCTGAACCACTGAGTATAGTATGTCTACATAAATTTCACTGTTTTTTCAATATTACTTTTTAAAAAGTTAAAATATTAACTCCAATCTTTACTTTCAAATGGCAATCAATGTCCACTTATTCACAGCATCCTGAAGAGAATACATCTATATTCTCACAATTAACAAGAAGTCTGAGGAAGACAACATACCTTATATAGTCCAATGCCAGGATCAATAAGAAAATCACGAGTTGATGTAGACGGCTGACTGGAAGGTCCCACCCTTGGGGTTTTCTTTACTTTAGGTGGACTATTAGAACAGGGTTTGGCCTGTATATCAGTCTGTTTTGATGTGCTAGGAAGGTCAGGGTCTGGGCGAACTAGTAGCTGAATTATATCATTAAGTCCAACATCATAGTCAAATAAAGTATATCCATTTTCCAACTAGAAAAAAAAAAAGGACAGAAAAAGATTAAAATGCTTCTCTCAAAACTCGATCTTTGTACATCCTTAGTTACCCAAATGCCCTAGTCAAATATTAATATAAAATTCTCAGCATTACAATTTAGTGGTCTTGAAGCCATTCCTATGGCCTCTGATGTCAGCATCTTCGCAGTTTGTCTGTGTGTGCACTCAGTCATATCCGATTCTTTGCGACCCTATGGACTGTAGCCTGCCAGGCCCCTCTGTCAATGGAATTTTCCAGGCAAGAATACTGGAATGGATTGCCATTTCCTATTCCAGGGGATATTCCCAACCCAGGGATTGAACTCACACCTCCTGTGTCTCCCGCATTGGCAGGCGAATTCTTTACTACTGCGCCACTTGGGAAGCATCTTCTCAGAACCTCAATAAATTCTTAGGAATCATTCTATGTAAACTACAGGGAAAACAGACAGCCACTGAAACCAAATATTATCACTGCTGCTGTGATCTCATCATCTAGGCAGAAAAACTCATCTTCAACAAGTTCTATGCATTTTAATGAATCCACTACAAGAAACAAAAGGTGAATTTTCAAAGTGAATTGCTTTATAACTTTGTGTTCATAAAGACATTTAGTTAACCATTTTATCTTTCTGAAGCAGTAACTTTAAAAACCAAGTAGAAAAAAATTCAAGCATGAATGATTACAATGCTTGCTCATGCTACTCCAACTTGCTCAGTTTTCTGTAAAGGTGATCAAGTTGAATTATGAAAAGTATTCCAGGATGACTAGTGAGTAGTGAACAAATTATCTTGTAACTTATCCATATTTTGGCAAGGTTTTTATAAAGGACTGAATTGCATCCACCATTCCCACCCTCACTCCTCCCAAATATGTTGAAGTTCTAATCCCAAGTAACTCAGAATGTGAACATATTTATCTGGAAATAGGATCTTAACAGAGGTTATCAAGTTAAAACTAGCATCTAGATAAGGGTGGACCCTAAGCTAGTCCCTAGGTAAGGGTGGACACTAATATGATTAGTGTCCCAGAAGTTGAAATTTGGACAAACATGTGGAGAAAACAGTAACATACTGGAATGATGTATCTACAAGACAAGAACACCAAGGATTGCTATCAAAACATTAAGAAGATGTTTGAAGGAAGCAAGAAAGGATTCTCCCCTAGAGTATAGCATGGCCCTGCTGACAAGTTGACTTTGGGCTTACAGCTAACAGAAATGTGGGACAAAGTATGTCTCTTAAGGCACCTAGGGTTTGATACTTTGTTATGGAAGCCCTAGCAAACTAAGTCTCCATTTTGTTTCTTTATACAATTTAGTTGGCCATTTCACTAAACTCCGTAAGGCTCAGAACTATCATTTCCCAGGAAATACAACCAATTTAATCCCTAGTCATGTTTCCCTTTGTATGTAATCTCTGTCACCATCCACAGCTCTAACACAATAAGGCCATATGTGAGAAGTCAACCAAAGAGACAAGAATAAAAATCTGTCTTTGAATGACAAACTTACTAGTGTATATTAAATAAGTACCTTTAATTCAAGCAATCCAAAACTTACTTAGAACAATCCTACACATTACAGGACTGCAAAGAGATCAAAGCAGTCAATCCTAAAGGAAATTAGTCCTGAATATTCATGGGAAGGACTGATACTGAAGCAGAAACTCCAATACTTTGGCCACCTGATGCGAAGAACCGACTCATTGGAAAGACCTTGATGCTGGGAAAGATTGAAGGCAGGAGGAGAAGGGGACAACAGAAGATGAGATGGTTGGATGGGAGATGGTTGCATGGCATCACCAACTTGATGGACATGAGTTTGAACAGACTCTGAGAGTTGGTGACAGTCAGGGAAACCTGGTGTGCAATAGTGCATGGGGTGTCAGAGAGTCAGACGTGACTGAGCTGAACACATCACAGGTGTTCACAACTGTTAAACAGAACAAGGATTTGAGAAATTAAAATTTCCCAATAGTGGAATTAAAGGAGACATTATCTAACAGACTAGCTAACATGCTTCTTTCAAATAAGTCTAAAGAGTCTCCCAAGTCAGTAAGCAGATAAGCCCTTTTCAGGATAGGATGTTAACATGGCTTATCTGATTAGAAAAACAAGAACTCTTAATCCTCAACTACTGGGAAAACCTCAATAAGCAAAAAACTACACGTTCACACCTTCATTTTGCCTGTCTCCAACAGCATCCCCACCCCACCAAAAAAAAAAAAAAAAAAAAAACCTAACAGCACAGAACATGAAAACTAACTGGTAGGACATTCCCCCAAATGAAGATACCTATATGAAGCCGTATAATAGAAATCAGGCCCACAGTAACCTGTAACCACTGTTCCTCAATCAGTTATGCTTGCTAGGATAGCCACTTTTACCCAGATGATGAGTCCTTTCCTAATTCATAGGCACTCTCAAAAGTTTTTCTGAAATAGTGATTATCCATCCACTGCATAGCAAGTTCCACAGAGTTTTGCTGTTGTGCAGAGTTGTGAAGACTGTTGGAATGATTTGTTACTTTAAAAGTACCAAGAATTCCCTGGTGGTCCAGTTGTTAGGATTCTACTGCCAAGGGCAGTACACTCCTTGTTTAGGGAACTAAGATTCTGAAAGTGAAAGTCACTTAGCCATGTCTGATTCTTCAGCACCGCAGGGACTGTAGCCCATTAGGCTCCTCTGTCCATGGGATTCTCCATGCAAGAATATTGGAGCGGGTAGCCATTCCCTTCTCCAGGAGCCATGCAGCCAACTGAATAATAAAAGTACTAAAGTCCTCCCAAATTTAACAAAGTATAGACTGAAAATTACCTGCACTTAAATTATGCTGAGTGGGGGAGAAACAGATTGGTAATTTGAAACTTACACTTATGAGTTTCAGGCATTTAACTAATGAATGTCTCATTGTAGAATATGTTTGAGAACTGCCATTCCAGAAGATATGGCTGAAGAATTTATAATATTAAAGAGGCAGGAATAGTCCTATAATTTTTTTCTTTGAATTGAGTTGAAGTTAAGAAATTATAGGTAACAGTAAGAATTACAACTGTGATGCAAACTAGGAAGCAAACACCAAATGGCAGTGGCTCAGAAGGCAGAGAAGTCATTCCCAAGAGGCTATTGATAAGGCATGCAGGTGGAGACAATTACTAACTTTCATCTACCTTTCACAGCATATATACTACAAACACACACCCCACCACCAACCCCCCGCCCCTCCCCGCTCTTTCAAGTAGGCAAACACTTTTACTTTGTACTGCACGTGAAAACTGAGTACAGGGGCAAAAGAAAACTTTCTTTCTTCTGGTTCATGCTTCACATCTACAATCTACTCTAAGAGTTCCTACAATGATACAGGGAAGAGAAGAGCGAAGAGAATCCTTTCAGAGTAGGAAAAGCTCGGATTCTCAAAAATTTAGAGATCCACCAATACAACTCTTTCTTAAACAAACCACCAGGGAGCAAACTCAACCTCTCATAGAATATCTAAATGAGGTTACCCTACTTTAACTGGAACTTACAGCCCAGAATTGCTGCTCTCCCCATTTTGACTCTCAAAAGTAGAGTCAATCACACAATTACAGTGCTGCTCAAGCTTCATTTGCGTACCGACCACCTGGGGACCTTGTTAAAATACAGGTTCTAGTACATTGGGGCTGGTCAGGTGAAGCTAATGCTGCTGGTCCTACAGATCCAGGGACCATACTCTGAACAGTAAGAAACTAGTATGAGGCTGACTTCCTACAAAATGCATTTTCAAACTCTGGTGTTCATCAGTATCTCCCTTGGGGTCTTGTTAAATTCAACCACTTGCAATTTTAGGGTGAAGTGAACATCTATAATAAATATCCACCAAGTGATTCTGATGTTTTATCAAAGATTAAAAGCAGGAGACCTAACATACAAAGGTGGAGGAGGAGGCAATTTACATCATGGACACTGTAAATGCTTTTTTTAAATTTATGACATTTTTCATTATGTGGCAGTAACGTATCCTGAGGAAGGAGTGTGTTTTCCTAATAAGCACAAAACTCTTGACTTCTCAAAGATTTAGAGATTCACCAATATAACTCTTCCTTAAAAAAATTCCGACCTCCAGGGTGCAAATTCAGCTTCTCAGAGAACCATATCCAAATGAGATTACCCTACTTTACCTGGAATTTACAGCCTTGCTCTCTCTCCATTTTGACTTTCAAAGGTAGCATCGATCTATTATGCCCTTTCTCCTTTTGACTCTCAAAAGAGCATTTTACAGGATAAGGGCAGGTCTTTGACACCAATCCAATAGAAGCCTACTACAGACACACTATCTTGTCCAAGGACTGTAGACTGTATTTCCAAAGGAGAAGAGAGATAATAATCACTCCATGGCTACTTGTCAGCTCGTAAATAAACACCTGGAGCCCTATCTTTCTTCTGTCTCCAACTAAGTAGGAACCCAAGGTCCATTCCTAATTCCTACTTGTCTACTGTTATAGAGAAATCAAAAGCAGAGAGTTTCAACTGTCCTGGGCTAAGAGGTACATAAGGTTGTTATCCTCAGCAGTTTTCCCATGAGCCTGGAATAGCTTCGTGGTGTCCTGAAAATGTACTCTGTTGCCTTGAATTTATCACAATCCCTTCCTTTCCCTCAAGACAGCCAGGGGCACATTTTCTTTTTACCGTATTTTTATTATTAGACGCTAAGAGGCGTTGCCTGAGAATACATATTCATGCTTCATTTCTATCTCTGGTGAAGCTAAAAAGTATCCTGGGAATTTATGTACTATTGTCCCTAGCTAGAAAATAAAATTCAATAGACTTGATTACATTCTTTTCACTTTTGATCAAAAGATAAAAAAGGTATTAGCCACAGGAGGCACAGCGATATAAAGTTACATAGAGTTTAATACACATACATTTATTTTTAAAGCAAAGTTTAAATCGAACAGCTGTTTTTGTAAGTCAAACGCTAGAAGATCAATATAAAACTACTATCAATGATGCCATCTCTTGCTGTTGTTGTTTAGTCGCTAAGTCGTGTCCAATTCTTTCTGACCCAATGGACTGCCAGGCTCCTCTATCCGTAGGATTTCCCAGGCAAGAATAGTGGCGTGGGTTGCCATTTCCTCGGCCAGGGGATCTTCCCCACCCAGGATCAAACTGTGTCCCCTGCATTCCCTGGGAAGCCCACGATATTTCTTACTTAAAACAATCCCTGGCTCTTTCTCTCTCAGAGTGTAATCTCATTACTCTAAAATTTCTGGACAGTTTCAAATGGTAAGCCTACGAAGGGGAGAAAAATATTCCTTTCAAACACTAAGCTGTAGGAAAAAAAGGCTACTTCTACCAAATCAAAGAGAGTTACACTTATTTCAAACAACAGGACTGGAGCCAAACTATGATCAGCTGGAGGATGCCAACTTCTTTACTTGATTAACATTTTTTAAAAAAGAAAAAGATAAAGATAGGACGGGTCTGAGTCTCTTGATACAGACCATGTGAGTAGGAAAAATCTTCAATGGGCCAGACCAAGGCCAACTACCAGCGACGCCCACAGGCAACCTCACCGCCAAAAAACACTTTCGCCTTCAAGTGTGTACCGCTGGCTATGCTCCAATTACTGTGTCAAAAGCTTGAGTGAGGGTTCTAGTAGAAGGTGAAGGATAAGAGCAAAACAAATCTTTTGTACTGCTTTTCACTCTTCGAACAACCTCCTTGGCCCAAACTGGGCAGTTTAAGCCTGGTCCCGGGTTACACCAACAGCTTCTTCAGCAGGTCTCTAATCTCCCCTACGACAGATTCGATTCTAGGAAAGGAGGTGGGGTGGGGAAGCAGAAGTTCTGGAAACCCTTCGAATCTTCAGTGTATACAAATCCCTTCCACAGTGAGGAGGCGGACTTACAATCTTGTGCCCCATAGGGAGCAATATGTAAGTTTCCCCTCCCACTTGGGAGTCGGCAGCGCGTCTGAGGTACGGAAGCGATACGAGCCGTTAGCCGGGTCAGCACGGCCGGGAGCCGGAGCCTCCTGCCCTCCCCACCCGCACTTCGGCATGGCCGCCAAAGCCCGCTGCTCTCCCCGCCCTCCAGGGGCCAGGGAGCCCACCAAGCGCGGGAAAGGAGGGACCCCAGGCACTCTGGCGAGCTGTGCCTGCGGCTGCTGACCGGCTTGGCAAGGGCGGTAGGTCTCGGCGCTCGGGGCGCCCCCGCCTCCGACCCCGCCAAGCGCACCTGCAACTCGGGTGGCCGGGACCCCGCCGCGCCCCACAGGCGGGCCCAGGGCCGCACTCTGAGCCTCGCGGGCTGCCCAGCCGAAGTGGAGCCAGGTGCGCTCTGTGCGCGCGGTACACCAAGCCCTCCGGCCCGCCCAACCCAAGCATCCCGCTGCCCTTGCTAGGGCTTCCAGAGAAGTGTGTTGGGCGCGCCTTACCTGCTTGCCCCGGTAGAAGAGGCGCTGGCACTCGGGCCGTACGTCGAACAGCGCCCACACCCGCTCGCGCAGTTCCTCAATTGTGGCTTTCCGAGACACGTCCTCAATGGTGCGCGTCTGCGAGCCGTCGATGGTGCGAACCTGGATCCACATCTCGGCGCCGGGAGAAGGGGCCGGCTCCGCTTTGTCTACCCCTGCGCTCCGGGCGCCGCGCCCCGCCCGGCCCGCGCCGCTTCCCCGGCGGCTCTGGTTCTCAGCGGCTGGCCGGCGAGCGCGCGCACAAGGGAGGAAGACTGACCAGGCGCCGGGCCCGACAGGCGGCGGTGAATCCTAGACCGTGCGCCCACCCAACAGAGCTGGAGAGGGAAGGAAAACGAAACCAGTCGGAAGCTCGGTTGCTATTGCAGCCCCTGCCTCACAAATAGGAAGCAGCCTTGTCTGCGCTGCGCGGAGTGTTTACTTATAGAGCTCTAGCTCCCACATGGAGGTCACGGCGCCAACCCTGATCTCGCGAGATCTACACCGGGCTCCGCCTTAAAGAGGTAGCAACTAGGGAAGAGGCTGTAGACCAGAGGGAACTAAAATGGGAGGGAGCCGGGAGGACGCGACAGAGGGGCGGGACCGCCGAGAGCCGTTACTTGCGCCTCCGCCTGCACCTGGGCCTTGGACACGCCCTCTAGCCTTGGGGTGTCTGGCGGTTACAAGGCCGCCCACACGGATTCCCGCTTTGGTCCAGGTTTCGCTACCCAGGGCGCCAGCGACTCCTCAGGCTTAGCGGATTCGGTTCTGTGGTCTCAAAAACACACCAAAGATAAGAAATTGTGACGTGCACTTGTGTGATCAAGAAAAGGCGAGTGCGTGCGTGCGGGTGCAGCCTAAATTTGTGAGAAATCACGTCAGGAAATGAACCCGCTCCACCGCTCTTTGCCAGACACTGTCAGCCACGCGGCCTGGCTGGGCCGGCCACCCAGTCAAGACCCTGGGGACCCTCCTGCTTCGCGAAGTCGTTTCCCGCCAGGCCCGAATGCTGCCTTCGCGCGGAAACGCGCATCCTGGGGTTTCCCGCCGCTGAGCTGAGGTGGCGGCCCTAGGCGGGCAGGCTAAGGGCCTGCTGGGATCTTCTCTTCGGGCCCGCTGCGCCTCAGGCCTCAGAAGTGTTGGTGCCGCCGCCGGGAGGGCCCTTCGCGGTTACCGATTGTGGACCTGAGTTACCCGGCATTTGGGCTGAGGGACTGCAGGGTCGTGGATAATGCTTTTAAAGGATGCAAAATTACACACCTCTGAAGAAGTCCAGAGATCCTACTAGGAATAAATTATCAGAAATAGGCCCAAAGCACGTTACCTAAGACATCAAACAGTGCGCTTACTTCAAATAAGAAGAAAGAGAGCATTATAAAATTATACATATATAAAAGATTTGAACTTAATATTTGCCAAAATCCATAACTTGACTATTCAGACTGGTGCAAATTATTAGCATAAAGGCAAAGCAGCATTTTTGTTATAACCACTTGAAATAATTGCCATACAGAGATCCAATAGTATGATTGGGAAAAAAAAAAAAGATGGCCCAACAGGGGAGGGACAGAAAAAAAAATGGAATACCTATAGAGACTTGGTCTCTGCTCTTGTTGGAAATTTTACATTCGCTGTATCTTCTAGATATGATTCATCTTGTCTGCTCCTAAGTAAAGCAAATACTGAGTATTCATTACATGTGTAACTATTAAGCACGCTTATAACCTGTCCCAATAAGGGATAGCTATTTGCTATTATACGATATCCTATGCCACTGTGGAAGCATATTAAGAAAACTTTTTTCTAATTTTCTGCTTACAAAGAATTTACAATCCAGTTGAGATAAGATTTAGAAAGCATGAAAATATTAAAGAATAATTTAGTACTAAATAGTCTGCTTTTGATTAAAGCAACAATTAGACATGAGAGACTAGAGTTAGAGATGAGGGACTAGAATAATCTGTGAGCTTGAAGACAGGGGTACACCTTGACCTGAGTTAAATGGTATACTATAAGGTAGATGGTATTTAAATAATCAGTTCACAGATTGAGATAGGCCTGAATTGTGAACTCAGTTTTGCTCTTTACTTAAAATATGATCTTGGAGAGATTGTTTACTTCAGTTTCTTCAATGTAAAATGGTGCTTGTAATGTCTAAAGAGTGTAGAGGGTTCAGCATAGTGCCTATCCCTAGCTGGTACACAACCAATTATTTTTGTGCTCTTATGGAGAAGATTTAGTTAAGTACAGAATGCCCTCAGAGGAGAGAGTGTTTAAGCAAAGACTGACGATACACAATTTTGCAGTCCAGTAGGAATTGCATGTAAGAGAAAGTTTGACTAAATGGAGAAGAGCAGAGTGTGAAGCTTAACATTCAAAGCAGTATATTTTGTGGGCCCCAGGGAGAAATTAAGGTTTTTACAGGGGCCCACTGTTGTGATTAAATAGGCCTTTGGAAAGACAGCAGAAGGAATGTGGAAGGATGCCTTAGGGAAAAACTAAGTGGGGGGCTTAGAGGTGGAATGCTGTCAGAAAGCTTACTGAAGAGGTAATTGTGTCAGTTTTGGTGAAATTTGTGGCAGTGGGTGAGAGAGGAAAGGGTAGATTCTAGAGTATTCTAGAAAATCAAGCCTATCAGCCTTGCAGAATGTGTGGATATGAGGAATGAAGAAAATGCTAAGAATAATTCTCGTTTCTAGCTTCAGTTCAGTTCAGTTCAGTCGTTCAGTCTTGTCTGACTCTTTGCAAGCCCATGAATCACAGCACGCCAGGCCTTCCTGTCCATCACCAACTCCCGGAGTTCACTCAAACTCACGTTCATCAAGTCGGTGATGCCATCCAGCCATCTCATCTTCTGTTGTCCCCTTCTCCTCCTGCTCTCAATCCCTCCCAGCCTCAGGGTCTTTTCCAATGAGTCAACTCTTCGCATGAGGTGGCCAAAGTATTGGAGTTTCAGCTTCAGCATCAGTCCTTCCAAAGAACACCCAGGACTGATCTCCTTTAGGATGGACTGGTTGGATCTCCTTGCAGTCCAGTGGACTCTCAACAGTCTTCTCCAACACCACACTTCAAAAGCACCAATTCTTCGGCGCTCAGCTTTCTTCACAGTCCAACTCTCATGTCCATATATGACCACTGGAAAAACCATAGCCTTGACTAGACGGACCTTTGTTGGCAAAATAATATCTCTGCTTTTGAATATGCTATCTAGGTTGGTCATAACTTTCCTTCCAAGGAGTAAGCGTCTTTTAATTTCATGGCTGCATCACCATCTGCAGTGATTTTGGAGCCCAAAAATATAGTCAGCCACTGTTTCCACTGTTTTCCCATCTATTTCCCATGAAGTGATGGGACCAGATGCCATGATCTTCGTTTTCTGAATGTTGAGCTTTAAGCCAACTTTTTCACTCTCCTCTTTCACTTTCATCAAGAGGCTTTTTAATTCTTCTTCACTTTCTACCATAAGGGTGGTGTCATCTGCATATCTGAGGTTATTGATATTTCTCCCAGTAATCTTGATTCCAGCTTGTGCTTCTTCCAGCCCAGTGTTTCTAGTTTGGGAGACTTAAATGATGGTTTTGGTAGATGATAATGCTTATGACTAGAAGAGAAAGCAAACTGGGAAAATAAAGTGAGTTCCGTTTGCACTGTATAGCATTTGAAATGCATCTAAAATACACCTAGATGGAGATATCTATGTGACAGCTGGAAATACAAGGTCAAAGTTTTGGAGGGAAGTTCTGAAGGAGGAACTGATCAAGACCTCTGGTACTCGCTTCCATGATACAATTTGTCCTTCTTAATGTAGTGCGTCTTCCATGGAGAACTCTTGGTGAGGGTGGGGAGAGGAGGAAATTAACTGTCAAAATTGGTTATCTACTGGGATTATATAGGATATGTGTTAATCTAGTCAGTATAGATCCCAAATGATTGATAGGACAGGGCTTAGAGATGTTAAGACCCAGAAAATATATTATTTGTCCTGTGCAGATCAAATGAATTATATCCGGAAACATAGATTTTATGTATACTAAGTTACTTAGCCTATAAATAACCACAAACAGTGATTTTATGTGTAACAAAATACATCCTTTTGTGTTTATTCACACAGTACATGTTGTAAAGATTTTCTCTCTTTCCTTGCAATGCTGTTGTCTACTTAGGAAGTTGCCCCATTTTAAAAACAAGATAGAAGTTCTCTGACAAAAATCATAATATGAGACAGTTCTGACATACCATACCTTATTATCAGATGTGTAGCTGAAACAACCTGGATGTGAACAAGGAAAGAAAAGAGGAATTATTTACATGGATGAGAAGCAAATACTAAAGTTTATGCCATCAGTCATGATTCAATATTCGTTCAAATCAAAAGAGGCAAAAACAGAAAATAAAAATTGATTGTAGAACTAATTATTCTAGAATCTTATCACCCCTCAGAATATCTCCTTTTCTCAACTGGTCAACACACACACACACACACACACACACATACACACGCACACACACACATAGAGTGCATTTTATTCTGGTCTCTAAGGTTTTTATTACCACCTTTTTATCTGCACATTTTTTATGATTACCTTCCTTTCACTCCTCCAGGACCACTCTCTACCTGCCCACTGTCCTGAAGTCCAAAGACAGAGAGTATGTAGATGGGGTCAGTGCTTTCATACTTCCAACTTCCAACTGAGTCTGGCCAATGGAGAGGAAGCACAGACAGGAACACTGCAGAATGGGAAAGGAGTGAGGTCAGTATATTTATTCCCCTGGTTTTCTCCCTGAACAGTGTCTTAGCCTTCCTGGCTAAGGAAGTAACTATTTCTCCCAAAGTGACTTTCTCTGAAAGTGACTCACTAGCATGACTTACTTATTCATGTTCTTGAAACTTCTCCCTTCTTTTGTTGCTTTGGGTCTAGGAATTGTAACATTTTTACAGTCCTAGATTCATATATATTCTTTCAGTTCCCTATACCTTGGCCCATAGCCTTTCTCTCCTTTTTTCTTCCAATTGAGTTATAGTTGATATACTATGTAAATTTCAAATATACAACGTAGTGATTCACAATTTTAAAGGTTCTAGTCCATTTATAGGTACTATAACGTATTGACTATATTTCCTGTGCTGTAAAATATACCCTTGTAGCTTATTTATTTTATAGTTATAGTTTTAGTAGTTTGTATCTCTTAATCTCCTACCTCTATTTGCCTCTCCTTCCTACCCTCTCCCCAGCGGTAACACCTAGCTTGTTCTCCTTATCTGTTTTGTTATACTTACTAGTTTGCTTTAATTTTTTTAGATTCCACATTAGAAAAGGCAGAGGAACCAGAAGTCAAATTGCCAACATCCATTGTATCATCGAGAAAGCAAGAGAGTTACAGAAAAACATCTACTTCTGCTGTATTGACTACGCCAAAGCCTTTGACTGTGTGGATCACACAATAAACTGTGGAAAATTCTTAAAAAGATGGGAATACTGGACCACCTGACCTGCCTCCTAAGAAATCTGTATGCAGGTCAAGAAGCAACAGTTAGAACTGGACGTGGAACAACAGACTGGTTCCAAATCGGGAAAGGAGTTCATCGAGGCTGTATATTGTCACCCTGCTTATTTAACTTATATACAGAGCACATCATGCGAAATGCCAGGCTGGATGAAGTACAAGCTGAAATCAAGATTGCTGGGAGAAATATCAGTAACCTCAGATATCAGATGACACCACCCTTATGGCAGAAAGTGAAGAAGAACTAAAGAGTCTCTTGATGAAAGTGAAAGAGGAGAGTGAAAAAGTTGGCTGAAAGCTCAACATTCAGAAAACTAAGATCATGGCATCTGGTCCCATCACTTCATGGGAAATAGATGGGGAAACAATGGAAACAGTGAGAGACTATTTTGGGGGCTCCAAAATCACTGCAGATGGTGACTGCAGCCATGAAATTAAAAGACGCTTGCTCCTTGGAAGAAAGGCTATGACCAGCCTGGACAGCATTGAAAAGCAGAGACATTACTTTGCCAACAAAGGTCCGTCTAGTCAAGGCTATGGTTTTTCCAGTAGTCACGTATGGATGTGAGAGTTGGACTGTGAAGAAAGCTGAGCACCGAAGAATTGATGATTTTGAACTGTGGTGTTGGAGAAGACTCTTGAGAGTCCCTTGGAGTGCAAAGAGATCCAACCAGTCCATCCTGAAGGAGATCAGTCCTGGGTGTTCACTGGAAGGACTGATGTTGAAGCTGAAACTCCAATACTTTGGCCACCTGATGTGAAGAACTGACTCATTGGAAAAGACCCCGATGCTGGGAAAGATTGAGGGTAGGAGGAGAAAGGGACGACAGAGGATGACATGGTTGGATGGCATCACCAAAGTGATGGACATGAGTTTGAGTAGGCTTTTGGAGTTGGTTATAGACAGGAAAGCCTAGCTTGCTGCGGTCCATGGGGTCACAAAGAGTCAGACATGACTGAGCAACTGAACTGAACTGAACAGTAATTGTGTTTCTCTGTCTCACTTATTTCACTAGCACAATACCTACCAAGTTCATCCATTTTGTTGAAAATGGCAAAATTTTATTCCTTTTTATGACTGAGTAATATTCCACTGTGTATATGTATGTGTGTGTGTGTGTGTGTGTGTGTGTGTATGTGTGTGTGTGTATCTCACATCTTCTTTATCTGTTCATCCGTTGATGGACACTTAGGTTGCTTCCATATCTTGGCAATTGTATATAATGCTGCTGTGAACATTGTTGGGATGCATATATCTTTTTAAATTAGTGTTTTGTTTTGTTTTTTTAAAAAAAGATCTAAGAGTGGAATTGCTGGGTCATATGGTAGGTAGTTCTGGGCTTCCCTGGTGGCTCAGTGGTAAAGAACCCAATGTGGGTTCAATCCCTGGGTTGGGAAGATCTCCTGGAGAAGGAAATGGCAACCCTCTCCAGTATTCTTGCCTGAGAAAACTGATAGACAGAGGAGCCTGGCAGTCTACAGTCCATGGGGTCATAAAAGAGTCAGATACAACTTAGCAACTAAACACAACAACACAACATGTTTGTCCTATTTTTAATTTTTTGAGGAACTCCCATAGTGTTTTTCACAGGGACACACTAATTAGTCCCTTGTGGAGGAAATAAACATTAAAAGTACCTCAAGGGGAGATTTTCTGTTATAGTTTCTAATGTTATTTTATCCTGTATGGGACTCTTTGTGCCTCTTGGACTTGACTGACTATATCCTTTTCCTTGGTGGGAAAATTTTCAACTATATTATTTCTTTTTGGACTGCAAATTTTCAACTATAATCTCTTCTTTTTTGACCTTTTTCTTTTCTTCTTCTGGGACCCCTATAATTCGAATATTGGTGCATTTGATATTGTCCCACACGTCTCAGACTATCCTCAGTTCTTTTCATTCTTTTTACTTTATTCTGCTCTTCATAAATTATTTCCACCATTTTATCTTCCAGCTCACTGATTCATTCTTCTGCTTCAGATATTCTATTGATTCCTTCCAGAGTATTTTTAATTTCAGTAATTGTGTTGTTTGTCTCTGTATGTTTATTCTTTAATTCTTCTAGGTCTTTGTTAATTGATTCTTGCATTTTCTCCATTTTGTTTTCAAGGTTTTTGATCATCTTTACTATCATTATTCTGAATTCTTTTTTCAGGTAGTTTGCCTATTTCCTCTTCATTTATTTGGACTTCTGTATTTCTAATTTGTTCCTTCATTTGTGTAGTATTTCTCTGCCTTTTCATTATTATTTTTTTAACTTCTTGTGTTTGAAGTCTCCTTTTCCCAGGCTTCAAAGTTGAATTCTTTCTTCCATTTGGTTTCTGCCCTCCTAAGGTTGGTCCCTGGTGGCTCAGAGGATAAAGCATCTGCCTGCAATGCAGGAGACCAGGGTTTGATCCCTGGGTTGGGAAGATCCCCTGGAGAAGGAAATGGCAACCCACTCCAATATTCTTGCTTGGAGAATCCCATGGACAGAGGAGCCTGGTGGGCTACAGTCCACAGGGTCGCAAAGAGTTGGACATGACTGAGCGACTTCACTTTCACTTTCTAAGGTTGGTCCAGTGGTTTGTGTCTCTAATGCTATTTTAAAAAGAACTACATGTTACAAGAATTGAACTAGAATTTCCATTGACTAAAAAACACTTCATATTGTGGTTCATTACTTAAATTAGCCATATTTTAAAGAATCACTTATTTTTACTAGAATTTTTTTCTAGTTTTAATAGAATCACAGATTTTTACTATGGAAATATATTTCATAGGTCATTTTGCTCTAAGCTCTTTAACAAATGAGAAAATGACTTGGACAAGGACATGAATCAATAACTGACAGTGTTAGGACCCTAAATTTCCCATGTCCTTCCTCTTAGTCATAGTTCTTTACCCTTCAGCTGTCCCTCTTGTTTCTCTGGAGGCCTGCCCATTCACTTTGTCCAGAGAATAATCCTCGTTTTTCTTGCAGTGAGTTCTCTGGTTCTTTGGAATACCTGATGGTTCAAGTAGGAGTGAGGACCTGAGATTCTCACTAAACACTTGGAATTTATTGCATTTTCAGTCACATTCCTTCTCTTGCCCTGTGAGACTGGTCCTTCTTTTTGTTCAACCTCTCAGGGTTTTGGGTCAGTCTGCTTAGATTTCTTCACTGAAGACTGTTAGGGTTCAACTTCCTGATGATGGGTTCAAATTAGATTCTAACAGTGAGAATACCAGCCTCAGTCCTTCTAATGAATATTCAGGGTTGATTTCCTTTAGTATTGACTGGTTTCATCTCCTTGCTATCCAAGTAACTCTCAAGAGTCCTCTCTAGCACCACAGTTCAAAAGCATCAGTTCTTCAGCACTCTGCCTTCTTTATGGTCCGACTCTCACATCCATACATGACTACTGGAAAAACCATAGCTTTGACTATATAGACCTTTGTCAGTAAGGTGACTTCTCTGCTTTTTAATACATTGTCTAGGTTTGTCATAGCTTTTCTTCCAAGGAGCAAACATCTTTTAATTTCATGGCTGCAGTCACCCTCTGCAGTGATTTTGCAATCAAGTGAATAAAATCTGTCACTGCTTCCATTTATTCCCCATCTATTTGTCATTAAGTGATGGGACCAGATGCTGTGATCTTGGTTTTTGAATGCTGAGTTTTAAGCCAATTTTTTCACTCTCCTCTTTCACCCTCAGGGCTTCTTTGGTAGCTCAGCTGGTAAAGAATCCACCTGCAATGCGGAAGACCTGGGTTTGATCCATGGGTTGGGAAGCTCCCCTGGAGAATGGAAAGGCTACCCACTCCAATATTCTGGCCTGGAGAATTCCATGGA
This sequence comes from Oryx dammah, assembly GCF_014754425.2. Classification (NCBI taxonomy): domain Eukaryota; kingdom Metazoa; phylum Chordata; class Mammalia; order Artiodactyla; family Bovidae; genus Oryx; species Oryx dammah. The sequence goes on from NW_024070185.1 coordinate 37,725,515, forward strand.
CTGTATAGTCCATTGGGTCGCAAAGAGTCAGAAACAACTGAGCAACTTTCAGTTTCATCGTCATCAAGAGACTCTTTAGTTCCTCTTCACTTTCTTTCATTAAAGTGGTATCATCTGCATATCTGAGAATGTTAATATCTTTCCTGATAATCTTGATTCCAGCTTGTGATTCATCCAGCCCTACATTTCTCATGATGTACTCTGCATATAAGTTAAATAAGCAGGCTGACAATATACAGCCTTGTTATACTCCTTTCCCGGTTTTTAACCAATCCATTGTTCCACCTCTGGTCCTAACTGTTGCTTCTTGACCTGCAAACATGTTTCTTAGGATACAGGTAAGGTGGTCTGGTATTCCCAGATCTTTAAGGATTTTCCAGTTTTTTGTGTTCCACACAAAGACTTTAGCATAATCAATGAAACAGAAGGAGATGTTTTTCTGTAATTCCCTTGCTTTTTCTATGATCCAATGGATGTTGGCAATTTGATGTCTGGTTCTTTGCCTTTTCTAAATCCAGCTTGTACATCTGGATATTCTCGGTTCACATACTGTTGAAGCCTAGCTTGAAGGATTTTGAGTATTACCTTGCTAGCATGTAAAATGAGTGCAATTGTATGGTAGTTTGGACATTCTTTGGCATTCCCTTTCTTTGGGATTGAAATGAATACTGACTCTTTCCAGTCCTGTGGTCACTGCTGAGTTTTCCATATTTGCTAGCATATTAAGTGCAGCACTTTTACAGAATCATCTTTTAGGATTTTAAATAGCTCTGCTGGAATTCCATCACCTCCACTAGCCTTGTTCATAGTAATAGTTCCTAAGTCCCCCTTGAATTCACACTTGAAGATGTCTGGCTCTAGGTGAATGACCACATCATTGTGATTTTCCAGGTCATTAAGACCTTTTTTGTAGAGTTCTTCTGTGTATTCTTGGCACCTCTTAATCTCTTCTGCTTCTGTTAGGTCCTTGCCATTTCTGTCCTTTATAGTGCCCATCTTTGCATGAAAAGTTCCCTTGGTGTCTCTAATTTTCTCGAAGAGATCTCTAGTCTTTCCTATTCTACTGTTTTCCTCCATTTATTTACATTGTTCACTTAAGAAGGCTTTCTTATCTCTCCTTGCTATTCTCTGGAACTCTGCCTTTAGTTTCGTATATCTTTCCCTGTTTCCTTTGCCTTTTGCTTCTCTTCTTGGCTATTTGTAAGGCCTCCACAGACAACCACTTCGCCTTCTTGCATTTCTTTTTCTTTGGGTTGGTTTTGGTCACTGCCTCCTGTGCAATATTATGAACCTCTGTCTATAGTTCTTCAGGTATTCTGTCTACCAGGTTTATCCCTTGAATCTATTCATCACCTCCACTGTATAATCATAAGGGATTTGATTTAGGTCATACCTTCATGGCCTCATGGTTTTCCTTACTTTCTTCAATTTAACTCTGAATTTTGCAATAAGGAGCTCATGATCTGAGTCACAGTCAACTTCAAGTATTGTTTTTGCTGACTTTATGGGGCTTCTCCATCTTAAGCTACACAGAATAGAATCAGTCTGATTTTGGTATTGACCATCTGGTGATGTACATGTGTAGAGTCATCTCTTGTGTTGTTGGAAGAGTGTGTGTGCTATGACCAGTGCATTCTCTTGGCAAAACTGTTAGCCCTTGCCATGCATCCTTCTGTACTCCAAGGCCAAACTTGCCTGTTAATCCAGTGTCACTTCTACCATATTATTTTGACCAGAACATTCACAAAAGCCCATTCAGTTTCAGGGGGTGGGGATAGAGACCTTGCTTCTCAGTGGGAAGGGTTTCAAAGCTACATAGTAAGAGTATACAGGATGAAAGAAGTTGCAGCCGTTGGGGGAGCAATATAATCTGCAACACAACTCCTCCATCTGATTCCCCTTCCCCCTTTTTTTGTATGACCAAGAGTTTTTAAATTATGAAATGCATCAGTCATTCAAGAAAAGTACAGAGAATAATATAATAGACACTTTTGTATTCACCACCTTGCTTTAGAAATAAAACATTTAAAATAGTTAAAATCCCTCTCTATTTACAGTCCTCATTCCATTTTCCAAAGAGATAAACATTATCTTATTTACTATTATTATGCCCATCTTTACCCTTCTAATACATGTATCTCTAAACAATAGTAAATTGGGGGTCTTTTAAAGCTTTATATGGGCTTTCCAGGTGGCTCAGTGATAAAGAATCCACTTGCCAAGCAGGAGACATTGGTTCCATCCCTGGGTGGGAAGATCCCCTGGAGAAGGAAGTGGCAACCCACTCCAGTATTCTTGCCTGGAAAATCCCATGGACAGAAGAACCTGGCAGGCTACAGTCCATGGGGTCGAAAAGAGCTGGACATGACTTAACACATGCATGTGCACACACATACACACAGCTTTACACAAAATGATTCTCTATAGCATTGAAACTTATTTTTGAACTCAGTATTATTTTTCTGAGACTTACTCATGGTGATATGTAGCTTTAATACAAAGTTTCTTAAAGGCTCAGATGGTAAATATGTTAGATTTTGTGGGCAGACAATCTCTGTTGCAACTACTTATTCTGTAGTTGTAGTACAAAAGCAGCTCTGCTCAATATGTAGGTGTATGGTGTACTTGTGTTCTGATAAAACTTTAGTTATAAAAATAGATAATACAGTACAGAATTTGGCCTGTGGACCATAGTTTGCTGACGCTAGCTCTCGTATACAATATATGACATTTTAGATATCTTGTGTTCACTGAAAGCTATTCCCAACCCCATCCTTATCATGCTTCTTTGCCTTTAGAAGAAATTTTGAGAAACACTAATTTAGGAATAAAATTGACAGATTTACTAAAGTTTTGATTTATGAAAAGCCACACTGGACTCCACTTCTCATCATTTATTCTTGAGAGTAAAGGTCAATGAACATCTACTTTTAGACCCCTCTAGTCACCCTCTTTTGAACTCAGACTAGCATCTTCCTACAATGCCTTCTCTGCCTATATGAATATATTTAATTCATATATTAAGATTTTCCACAAATGCCACTTGCTCTAGTATGTCCTTCCTGATACCTCCCAGCTGAAGGAAAGACTGCTTCTGTGTTCCCATACTTAGTTCATATGTCTAACACTACATTCAGAGCTGTAATTATTTGTTTACATGATTGTCTTCTCCACTGAGACAACAGAGACTTGTTCTATTTAGCTTTGTTTCCAACACAGAATTCAGTGCTTGGTACCTAGTTGTACTTAACAAGTGGTTGTTGCAAGATGGAAGGGAGGGAGAACGAACTAGTATTTAGGTGTCTGCTTGGAAAAAAACAAGTTTGCATAATACACAATTCTCTAAAAGTAAAGACACCTCTCTTCATCATTGTACCCCACCTCACCTGAGAGTACTTCTTCATGCCCTCTCACTTCCTCTTTGCAGGGAGGCAGATAAACTGTGTCCTTCATGCAGTTATAATTTTTGCATAGAAAAAACTTGCCTGTACATTTTCTCATGGTCTTAATTCCTAGGTTCCAAGCTGTTGAACACCCTCAAAACTATTACTATTTATGAAGGACAAGAAAATTAAGATAATAAAAAGTGCATTTTCTTTCCTAGACTATTTTGGACAAAAAAAATAATAGTGTTTTGGTCTCACTAATATAGTATTTAGCTTCTTATAAGTAAGGATTGTTGCCTGCGAAGAAGAAAAGTTACTAACCTTAAAATATTGATACTATGCGACGGCGCACTAAGCGCAGGCGGCTGCGGCCCAGCGCACTAAGTGGGGCCGAGAGGAGTTACCCCTCATCCGAGGTCAGGGGCAGTGGCCGAGAGTGCCAGGCTGCGACGGCGCAGGAATGGCCCAGAGGAGCTACCCAAGTCCGAGGTCAGGGGTGGCAGCCGGGAGGACACCCCATGTCTGAGGTCAGTGGTGGCCAGGAGGAGACACCCCGCGTCTGAGATCAGGGACGGTGGCCGGGAGGAGCAACCCGATGAGTGGTGGCTGCGCGGGCGTAGGAGGGCCTAGAGGAACTATCTCACGTTGAAGGTCAGGAAGGGCAGTGGTAAGGAGATACCCCTCGTCCAAGGTAGGGAGCAGCGGCTGTGCTTTGCTGGAGCAGCTGTGAAGAGATCCCATGGTAAGAGAAACCCAAGTAAGATGGTAGGTGTTGCAAGAGGGTATCAGAGGGCAGACACACTGAAACCATACTCACAGAAAACTAGTCAATTTAATCACACTAGGACCACAGCCTTGTCTAACTCAATGAAACCAAACCATGCCTGCAGGGCAACCCAAGACAGGAGGGTCATGGTGGAGAGGTCTGACAGAATGTGGTTGGAGAAGGGAATGGCAAACCACTTCAGTATTCTTGCCTTGAGAGCCCCATGAACAGTATGAAAAGGCAAAATGATAGGATACTGAAAGGGGAACTCCCCAGGTCAGTAGGTGCCCAATATGCTACTGGAGATCAGTGGAGAAATAACTCCAAAAAGAATGAAAGGATGAAGCCAAAGCAAAAACAATACCCAGCTGTGGATGTGACTGGTGATAGAAGCAAGATCCGATGCTGTAAAGAGCAATATTGCATAGGAACCTGGAATGTCAGGTCCATGAATCAAGGCAAATTGGAAGTGGTCAAACAAGAGATGGCAAGAATGAACGTCAACATTCTAGGAATCAGCAAACAAAAATGGACTGGAATGGGTGAATTTAACCCAGATGACCATTATATCTACTACTGTGGGCAGGAATTCCTCAGAAGAAATGGAGTAGCCATCATGGTCAACAAAAGAGTCCAAAATGCAGTACTTGGATGCAATCTCAAAAATGACAGAATGATCTCTGTTCGTCTCCAAGGCAAACCATTCAATATCACAGTTATCCAAGTCTATGCCCCAACCAGTAACGCTGAAGAAGCTGAAGTTGAATGGTTCTATGAAGACCTACAAGACCTTTTAGAACTAACACCCCCAAACAATGTCCTTTTCATTATAGGGGACTGGAATGCAAAAGTAGGAAGTCAAGAAACACCTGGAGTAACAGGCAAATTTGGCCTTGGAATGTGGAATGAAGCAGGGCAAAGACTAATAGAGTTTTGCCAAGAAAATGCACTGGTCATAGCAAACACCCTCTTCCAACAACACAAGAGAAGACTCTACATATGGACGTCACCAGATGGTCAACACCAAAATCAGATTGATTATATTCTTTGCAGCCAAAGATGAAGAAGCTCTATACAGTCAACAAAAACAAGACCGGGAGCTGACTGTGGCTCAGATCATGAACTCCTTCTTGCCAAATTCAGACTTAAATTGAAGAAAGTAGGGAAAACCACTAGACCATTCAGGTATGACCTAAATCAAATCCCTTATGATTATACAGTGGAAGTGAGAAATAGATTTAAGGGCCTAGATCTGATAGATAGAGTGCTTGATGAACTATGGAATGAGGTTTGTGACATTGTACAGGAGACAGGGATCAAGACCATCCCCATGGAAAAGAAATGCAAAAAAGCAAAATGGCTGTCTGGGGACACCTTACAAATAGCTGTGAAAAGAAGAGAGGTGAAAAGCAAAGGAGAAAAGGAAAGATATCAGCATCTGAATGCAGAGTTCCAGAGAATAGCAAGAAGAGATAAGAAAGCCTTCTTCAGCGATCAATGCAAAGAAATAGAGGAAAAGAACAGAATGGGAAAGACTAGAGATCTCTTTAAGAAAATTAGAGATACCAAGGGAACATTTCATGCAAAGATGGGCTCGATAAAGGACAGAAATGGTATGGACCTAACAGAAGCAGAAGATATTAAGAAGAGGTGGCAAGAATACACGGAAGAACTGTACAAAAGAGATCTTCATGACCCAGATAATCATGATGGTGTGATCACTAATCTAGAGCCAGACATCCTGGAATGTGAAGTCAAGTGGAACTTGGAAAGCATCACTATGAACAAAGCTAGTGGAGGTGATGGAATTCCAGTTGAGCTGTTTCAAATCCTGAAAGATGATGCTGTGTAAGTGCTGCACTGAATATGCCAGCAAAGCTGGAAAATTCAGCAGTAGCCACAGGACTGGAAAGGGTCAGTTTTCGTTCCAATCCCAAAGAAAGGCAATGCCAAAGAATGCTCAAACTACCACACAATTACACTCATCTCACATGCTAGTAAAGTAATGCTCAAAATTCTCCAAGCCAGGCTTCAGCAATACGTGAACCATGAACTTCCAGATGTTCAAACAGGTTTTAGAAAAGGTAGAGGAACCAGAGATCAAATTGCCAACATCCGCTGGATCAAGGAAAAAGCAAGAGAGTTCCAGAAAAACATCTATTTCTGCTTTATTGACTATGCCAAAGCCTTTGACTGTGTGGATCACAATAAACTATGGAAAATTCTGGAAGAGATGGGAATACCAGACCACCTGACCTGCTTTTTGAGAAATCTGTATGCAGGTCAGGAAGCAGCAGTTGGAACTGGACATGGAAGGAAAAGGAGTATGTCAAGGCTGTATATTGTCACCCTGCTTATTTAACTTCTATGTAGAGTACATCATGAGAAACACTGGACTGGAAGAAACACAAGCTGGAATCAAGATTGCTGGGAGATATATCAATAACCTCAGATATGCAGATGACACCACCCTTATGGCAGAAAGTGAAGAGGAACTAAAAAGCCTCTTGATGAAAGTCAAAGAGGAGAGTGAAAAAGTTGGCCTAAAGCTCAACATTCAGAAAATGAAGATCATGGCATCTGGTCCCATCACTTCATGGGAAATAGATGGGGAAACAGTGGAAACAGTGTCAGACTTTATTTTTTTGGACTCCAGAATCACTGCAGATGGTGACTGCAGCCATGAAATTAAAAGACGCTTACCCCTTGGAAGAAAAGTTATGACCAACCTAGATAGCATATTCAAAAGCAGAGACATTACTTTGCCGACTAAGGTCCATCTAGTCAAGGCTATGGTTTTTCCAGTGCTCATGTATGGATATGAGAGTTGGACTGTGAAAAAGGCTGAGCGCTGAAGAATTGATGCTTTTGAAGTGTGGTGTTGGAGAAGACTCTTGAGAGTCCCTTGGACTGCAAGGAGATCCAACCAGTCCATTCTGAAGGAGATCAGCCCTGGGATTTCTTTGGAAGGAATGATGCTAAAGCTGAAACTCCAGTACTTTGGCCACCTCATGCGAAGAGTTGACTCGTTGGAAAAGACTCTGATGCTAGGAGGGATTGGGGGCAGGAGGAGAAGGGGACAACAGAGGATGAGATGTCTGAATGGCATCATTGACTCAATGGACGTGGGTCTGAGTGAACTCCGGGAGTTGGTGATGGACAGGGAGGCCTGGCGTGCTGCGATTCATGGGGTCACAAAGAGTTGGACACGACTGAGCGACTGAAGTGAAATGTGATAGAAAAATATGTCCCCTCCTCATTTCCAGTTAAAAAATACATGTTAAATTTATTTTGCAGATTTGCATAAGTAAGATATACTGTATAACTGATCTATATCCATTTAGTAATTATTTGTTTAATACAGATTTAATGAATATGTAGCATGATGGAAACAACAGGGGCTTTAGAGTTAGATAGACCTGAATTTGAATCTGGGTTCTGCTCATTACCAGTATTATGGCATCGGGTGACTTATTTAATTTCTCTGAGCTTTGGTTTCTGTATCTGTAAAGGATATAATAATCCCACTCATGCTTCCCGAGTGGCTCAGTGGTAAAGAATCTGCCTGCCAATGCAGATGCAGGTTCAATACCCAGGTCATGAAGATACCCTGGAGAAGGAAATACAATGCACTACAGTATTCTTGCCTGGGAAATCCCAGAGACAGAGGAGCCTGGCAGGTTACAGTTCATGGGGTAAAGTGTCAGACTTGACTTAGCAACTAAACAAAACAAACTTCTAAAATGCTATTTATACAATGTGAATAAACCAGATACCTCGAGCAACTCCTTCCCAAACCTTACTATTAAAATCACATTTTATAAAGTTTCCATACAGTGAAGAAATTTTGTTATCCTTTGTAGGTTTTTGAAGAGAATTTTTCTAGAATATTTAGCTTACATATTTTGTTTACAAACTACCACAATTTTTTTTTATCATAAGCATTAATGTAATTTATAGACAACATAGAATTTTAGCAAAAGACTATATTATACTGGGAGTTAGAAGGAACTGCTTTGGGCAAATCATAGCTTTTCTTGGCTATCAATTTCCTATACATAAATCAAGATGAGCAGGAAAGGTAGTATTGGGTTAAACTACTTGCTCTTAGCTGATGATGCAATGGTTCAGAACTTAAGCTTTGGGTTCAGGTTTGGAGTCAACTGTGAGGCAAACTTCAGTTTCCTCAACTATAACTGATTAGGTACCTATTAGATCTGTGGTGAGAATAAATAAGATATTATGTAATAAATAAGATACATATAATACTTAACATTACCATTTAGTGAATGTTGACTACCACTGTCAGCAGCAGCTGTTGGCAGGGTTCAGAAGTGTGAGTTTCTTGGAGTAATACTTAATAATAATTAAGAATTCCTTTCCCATAAAGTACTTGAGATATACTTCTTGTATATCTCTTGTATTTGTTATATTTTGCTGCCTAAGAGACCATCTCAAAACTTTGGGCTTAAAGCAAAAGCCACTTATTAACATTTAATTCATTATTCTGTGTGGTAACAATTTGGTCTAGGCCAGTTGAGCAGTTCTTCAACTCTCAGATGACGGCTGCCTGGATCTAGAATGGCCTCACCTGGGATGATCTGTCACTGCACCATATGGGTCTAGCCTGGGCTTGTTCACATGGTGGATGTGCAGGTTTGTACAAGAACCAGTGAAAGCCACCAAGGCTTCTTGAGGCCTAGACTTGTAATTGGCCCAGGGTCAGCTCATCAGTTTTATTGACCAAAGCAAGTCATATCAGCCCAAGCTAAAGGAAAAAGAAAATTTACTCCTTTTCTTAAAAGGAGGAGATGCAACGACTCATTGCAAAGGGATAGAGAGGGAAATAATTATGGCCACTTTAAAATTAATCTGAAACACCATCTCCTACCAATCCTAGTCAAAATAGATTACCCATTAATAATATTTTATGCCTTTAGTAACTTTGTTACTCTGCTTCTCATAATCTTCCAGTATTTCAGTCTAGCACAGATTATTGCTATAAGTGTGCACATATATGTGCTGGTACAGGCTGAAATTTTTTGTCACATTACTGGGTGATGCTCGCAAACTGATCTATCTGAAATTTGTGGTCAAGTATCATTTTATCCAATTGTAAGAAAAAAATTATATAATTTCTTGAATGACCTCTCAGAATATATTATGATAAAATCAAAAGACTTTAGAAAGTTTTTTTTTAGTTTTTATCCATAAAAATAAAAACTGCTTTTAAGAATATCACAATATTTAGTTTCTTAAAACTTATCACAAGTCTTGGTAGAATGGACTCAAGATAAAAAGATTGAAAATACTGAGTGTTAGCAAGAATATAGAGCAACTGGATTTTCATACATTGCTAGTGAGAGTACAAATTAATTCAACCAAATTTGAAACCTGAGCATAAAGAAATTAGTGTATATGTTTAACAAAATGTGTACAAGAATGTTCATAGTAGCTTTAGTTATAATAGCTCCAGATTGTAAATTGCCTGAATGTCTATAAATAGAATAGAAGAAAAAATTGTAGTTTATTCATACAAGAGAATACTACACAGCAATAAAAAAGAATTAACTACTAATATATGTCAAAATATGAATGTATCAAAAAACTATTGATTAAATGAAGCCAGACACAAAAAGCACATATTATATGATTCCCTTATATAAAGTTCAGTTCAATTCAGTCTCTCAGTTGTCTCTGACTCTTTGTGACCCCATGGACTGCAACACGCCAAGCCTCCCTGTCCATCACCAACTCCTGGAGTTTACTGAAGCTCATGTCCATTGAGTCAGTGATGCCATCCAACCGTATCATCCTCTGTCATCCCCTTCTCCTCCTGCCTTCAGTCTTTCCCAGCATCAGGGTCTTTTCCAATGAGTCAGTTCTTCGCATCAGGTGGCCAAAGTATTGGAATGTTGGCCAAAGTATTGGAATGTTTTAGCTTCAGCTTCAGTCCTTCCAATAAATATTCAGGACTGATTTCCTTTAGGATGGACTGGTTAGATCTCCTTGCAGTCCAAGGGACTCTCAAGAGTCTTCTCCAACACCATAGTTCAAAAGCATCAATTCTTCGATGCTCAGCTTTCGTTATAGTCCAACTCTCATATCCATACATGACCACTGGAAAAACTACAGCTTTGACTAGACGAACCTTTGTTGGCAAAGTAATGTCTCTGCTTTTTAATATGCTGTCTAAGTTGGTCATAACTTTTTTTCCAAGGAGCAAGTGTCTTTTAATTTCATGGCTGCAGCCACCATCTGCAGTGATTTTGGAGTCCCCAAAAATAAAGCCTCTCACTGTTTCCACTTTTCCCCCATCTATTTGCTATGAAGTGATGGGACTGGATGCCATGATCTTAGTGTTCTGAATGTTGAGCTTTAAGCCAACTTTTTCACTCTCCTCTTTTACTTTCATCAAGAGGATCTTTAGTTCTTCTTCACTTCCTGCCATAAGGGTGGTGTCATCTGCATATCTGAGGTTATTGATATTTCTCCCAGAAATCTTGATTCCAGCTTGTGCTTCATCCCCTCAGTGTTTCCTATGATGTATTCTGCATATAAGTTGAATAAGCAGGGTGACAAAATACTGCCTTGACGTACTCCTTTCCCAATTTGGAACCAGTCTGTTGTTCCATGTCCAGTTATAACTGTTGCTTCCTGACCTGCATACAGATTTCTCAAGAGGCAAGTCAGGAGGTCTGGTATTCCCATCTCTCTCAGAATTTTCCACAGTTTATTGTGATCCACACAGTCAAAGGTTTTGGCAGTCAATAAAACAGAAATAGATGTTTTTCTGGAACTCTCTTGCTTTTTTGATGATCCAATGGATGTTAGATCATATAAAGTTCAAGAAGACGCAAATTTAACCCATATTGTTAGATGTCAAACCTCTGGGAGTAACAAAATTTGTAGTGTTAACTGGTAAGAGTAAAGCGAAACTTCTGGGTTTTGGTAATATTCTGTGTTTTGATCTAGGTAGGAGCCACAGCAAGGTTTAGATATGTAAAAATTTAGTGAACTATATACTGATGATATATTCACTTTACCATACATGTGTAATAAAGTATACACATATTTATATAGATGTCCATTTTAGAAAAAGTGGATTTTAAAATTCTATCTAGTGGTGTTATAAATGAAAACATAAATCTTACTCATGGCCTCAAACTGATCTGTTTTCTGCTATTACTCCTCCTCTTTCAGAGATTAATTAGGGGGAAGTCCACCCCCCCAAAATAGCACACACACAAAATAAATAAAAGCTTCCTAAGTATTCCAGAGTTTCATGAATTAAGAATATTGATGAGAGATTGGTTGTTCTATTTCTTGGGAAAGGTATGGCACATATACACATGTATGAATATGTATGCATTTGTGTAACCATGTGTGTGCATATGCTCTATGCACACTAATGTGTACATGTATGCATGTGTATTTTCTACTAAACTCCCTTAGGAAGTGTGAGGAGGCATAACTGTTCTCTAAAATAGCAAAAGTTTCATGAAAGGGTGTAGGCTTTGAGTCCCAAAATTCTGCTGAAGATCCCAAGGGCTATTATTCTGGATAACAATGCTGCTGCTGCTGCTGCTAAGTCGATTCAGTCGTGTCCGACTGTGCGACCCCGTAGACAGCAGCCCACCAGGCTCCCCCGTCCCTGGGATTCTCCAGGCAAGAATACTGGAGTGGGTTGCCATTTCCTTCTCCAAAGCATAAAAGTGCAAAGTGAAAGTGAAGTCGTTCAATCGTGTCCAACTCTGTGCGACCCCATGGACTGCAGCGTACCAGGCTCCCCCATCCATGGGATTTTCCAGGCAAGAGTACTGGAGTGGGGTGTCATTGCCTTCTCTGGGATGACAATGCAGATTTGGGGAAATGTTCAGCTTCAGATGAATTGCTCTAGATGGAGGTGGGATACAAGGCAGAGAGCCTAGGACTAGGAAGTCACTTGTGTGTTAGGGACTAGAATATTTCTAAAGTAGGGTTAATACCACACTGTGAAGAGGAAAGGAGGGTAATAGTGAACTATGAAGGAGGGTAGTCAAAGCAAGTCTAGAACTAAAGTGCTGGTCCAAGGGGACCCTTATTTCTGTTCCTTTAGACCTATAGCATCCAGTTCTATGGTTTTTCCTATATTGTAACTCACTCTATATTTCCCACAGTATTTCAGGAAAGCATAGCACCCATTCTGCAGCCTTATGTGCTTGGTGTTGTGGGGACAGTGGGCAGGGAATGAAGAAGACAGGCAGTAAACAGAAGAACAGCCTTACCACCGCACTTCTCCCTGGGGCCAATGTAACTAGAAAAACAGGATGTAGTGAGGGAGGACGGTGATCCTAGACTTCGCAAAGCCACCAGGAGTGAAGTGAACCAAACCTCACTGTGGAGGTGGTAGTTAGGAGTTATGGGACCACAGAGAAGCTGCTATGGTGTGGACAAATGCAGGAGGGGATGAGAGACCAAGCTCCTGAGGTGAGGCAGGAGTGAAAAAGTTGGGGGAGAATGAGCAGACACTTGGCTCACAGTGTGGTATAAGATCTTTGATAAAGAGCCTGGGATGGCATGTGAATGAGAAGAGATGAAAGAATGAGAGCTACTGGATTGTTTTGTTTTTTTTTTTCTCATGTGTTGAGATATACCATGTGTATAGTTTTAAAAAGTCAAAAATTAAAAGCCAAAATACATTTGCATTTAGCTTCCTGATATCATCATTATGGGGACAAACTGAAGAAAAGTGAGAATTTTTAAAAGTAGGATCATATTAAAAATATATTCCTTGAGGTTTTTCAGCTATTCTGAATTAGTCATAGATGGGTGGTGGAAAATAATGGATTAGGAATGAATGTGACTGAAATCATTGCATTGAAATTATCTCCAAAAACTTTATCCAAAGTCAGCATATATGCTGAATGAATTATAATTGTCAAAGAGGTCAAAAGAAACTCAAGGATAGTGGATGTAATTGAGATAGGGTCATGGCCTTGTCAGATTTTTTATTCAGTAACTTTAGCAAATCAACCCTTAAAATATTGAAAGTGAAGTCGCTTTGAGGGTTTTTATATGTCCCATAGTTTGGTGGATCAGATGGTAAAAGTATCTGCTTACAATGCGGGAGACCTAGGTTCGATCCCTGGGTTGGGAAGATCCACTGGAGAAGGAAATGGCAACCCACTCCAGTATTCTTGCCTGGAAAATCCCATGGACAGAGAAGCCTGGTAGGCTACAGTACCACGGATTCGCAAAGAGTCAGACACAACTAAGCGACTTCACTTCACTTCACATAGTTTGGAAATCTAAGTAGTAATAGAATAGATGCCCCTGAATGTCTCCTTTGAAGAAAGAAGTCCAAGCAAAACAATAAGAGAGGTAGTAGTGGTGCACAGAGGAAGTATGATTTCTCTGTATCTTTTCTGGGCTGAGTCCCAGTCCATATATGGTAATTAAGTTGGTTACTCTGAACGTAGCCTAGCTTTGGAGCAATCAGTTTAACTGTGGTGTAGTCATTAAAGCATCTAGACACATGGTCTTTCTATTTGCTATTGTGTATAGAACCAGTTTATTATTTTTCTGTTAAATTATTTGCAAGATTCCTGTGGGTTTTTTTTTTTATCATTCATAGACATTTATCTGTGGCTTAAAAATACTTGGTGATTTAAATGCCTCAGATGTTGTATTAGTTTTCTAAGGTTGTCATAACAAAATACCACAAACTTGGATAACTTAAACAAAAGAAATTTATTTTCTCACAGTTAGGAGGATGGCAGTCTACGATCAAGGTGTCCAGGGTTTGGTTTCTCCTAGGGCTCTCTCCCTGGCTTTCAGATAGCTGCCTTCTCGCTGCATGTTCACTTTTTTTTTTTCTGTTTTAGTGCATCCCTGGTGTTTCCTTCTCTTCTTATAAGGATATCATGTTGGATTAGAATCTCACCCTTATGACCTATTTAACCTAGTCACCTCTTTAAAGGCTTATCTCCAAATACCATCACACTAGGGATTAGGACTTCAGCAGATAAATTCTGGGGAAGGGGATACAGTGAATCTATGGGATGATGCTATACCCATGAACTTAAAATTGTCTTGTTATCCACTTTCCTTTTACTATTACAACTTACTACTAATTACAAGCAGTAAAATACCTTAAGTAAAGGGTGAATTGCTATTTAAAAAACAAACAAACCAATCCAGAACTAATTTAGGAATTTAACATTTGCTTCAGCCAGGTAGAAGTTCAGATTGCTAACAGCTGAATGAATTATAACCACATAATCAATATTAATCTTAGAAAACACAATTATCTAAAAATGTTAGTCAGCACACTGGCAAATAGATAACAAAAAAAACACTGCATAGAGAAAACACTGTGAGAAAGAATGCAATGGACTTGTCCTTTTTACTTTGCAAAAAACCCTCTAAATGAGATTATTTTCAGAGCTCCTTTTCCTTTTAATAAATCAGATTAAATCCTAAAATAGCTTAAATAAAGAACTTTGTTTTCTAAAGCTAGGTAGTTAAGATGAAATGTTTTCCTTAAAAAACACAGAACTCAATAATTCAAACTAATAATTTTTAAAAATAGGTGGTAAGAAAAAAAAGAGTTTTGTATACATAACCTAAAGAGATAGAATCTATATGTATATTTCATCTTAAGAATATCTTAGGAATAGATACTGGCTTTAGAAAAATAAGAGAGAGTGTACTGAATCATTTTGAAAAATAATTGTTTTGATTTGGCCTTCATTATGTGCATACAAGCAAAGAAGCCTGTGGTTGCTTGGCTGGTTTGTCCACAAATCTGGAGTGGCTCTTGTGTGTTGGCAGGTTTTGGTGTGCTTGTTCTCAGAAATTCTCCCTATTTTGAAAATCCAAACCTTTCATTGAGGTTTAAAATATGATATCATGATCACATAAAGTTACAGATAAAAAGAAGTTTTTAATTTGCTTTTAAAAATTCAGGTTAGAAAAATTTACAATCTATTCCCTTTCTCCCAGCAACTCTAACCACAGATATTATCTACTGTAAATATTGTAATTTTGTTGAAAATCATCCAGGAAAGATATTTTTGTTATTGCTGCTCAATGATCTTTTCTGAGGCAAAGGAAATGGTTATATACCCATATGCTTTACTGTAATAGCTTCTAGAATGGCTTATGAAAATCAGGAGAAAGTCATTCCCATTTCATTTTTTCCCACTCTGACACTGGTAAATAAATGCACTTCAAAAGCCTATAAAGCAATAATAAAAACCTACTGCAGGGAGTAGCATGATATGTCAAAGTCCTGAAAAGGGAAAACCTGCAAACCAGGGTGCTCTATCCTAAAAGATTATCATTTAGAATAGAAGGAGAGAGAAATAACTTCTCAGACAAGGAAAAAACTGAAAGAACTCAGGAATACTAATCCTACCCTAAGAGAACTATTGAAGGATCTTTATGAAATAAAAAAGAAGCAAGATTCCATAGGAAAGGGAAAATCATAATGGGAATGACACATATATAAGAGGATTGAAGATCATTTAAATAAGCCATTACACAGATTAAAAAATAAATTGTAAAAGCAAATTATAGCTACAATTAGCAATGAAAAATAAGCATGAAGATGTTAAAATATGACACCAAAATCACAAAGTGTGCGGGAGGGGAGTATAAAAGTGTAGATAATTTAGAATGTTTGAACTTGAATGATTATCAGTTTATTTTTTTTTTTATTTTTTTATTTTTGATTATCAGTTTAAAGGGAGTAGATATAGTCATGAGTCACAACACACGTGAACTCCATGGAGTTCAAAAATATGCAATATTTTGTGGAGTTCAAAAATATGTAATAGATTCACATAAATAAGAAAGAAAGGAATTCAAGTATACTACAAAAGAAACCCATCAAACCACAAAAGGAAAAACAAAAAAGAGAATGAGCAAAGATGAATTGGAAAACAAGGATTAAAATGGCAATGAGAATATACTTATCAATAATTATTTTAAATGTCAATGAACTTAATATTCCAATCAAAAGACATAAATGGCATGTTGGATTTTTTTTTTTTTTTTCAAATCAAGAACCTACAATAAACTGCCTACAAGAGGCTCACTTCAGGGTGAAAGACACACAGACTGAAGGTGAGGGTATGGAAAAAGATTTTTTGTACAAATAGAAATTACAAGAAAGCAGGGGTAGCAAAACTCATATCAGACAAAAGAGGGTTAAAACAAAGGCTGTGAAGAAAGACAAAGAAGGACATTATGTAATGATAAAGGGACCAATGTAAGAAGAGAATATTACATTTGTTAATATGTATGTACCTGAAATGGCAACCCACTCCAGTATTCTTGCCTGGAAAGTCCCATGGACAGATGAGCCTAGCAGGCTACAGTTCATGGGGATGCAAAGAGTTGGACACAACTTGGAGACTAAACAACAACAAAAATATAGATACAACTAAATATTTAAAACAAATACCAAAAACCAGAAAAGGGAGGAATCGACAATAGTGTAATAGTAGAAGACTTTAATACCTCTCTGACATCAATGGGAAAATCATTCATAAAGAAAAGCAATAAAGTAACAGAGGTCCTAAATGACACAATAGACCAAGTAGACGTAATCAGTATCTACTGGACACCACAGCTACACCCTTAAAAAAAGAAAAAGAAGACAACCAGAATCCACATTCTTTTCAAGTGTGCATGGGATGTTCTCTAGGATAGACCACATATTAGATCATAAAATAAACCTCAACAAACTTTAAGAATAGAAATGATTTCAAGCATTTTTTCTGACCACAACCGTGTGAAACTAGAAATCAAACAGAGAAAGAAAACCAAGAAAAGAATGAACAGATGGAGACTAAACAACATGCTAGTAAAAAACCAATGGGTCAATGATGAAATCAAAGAAGAAATGAGAAAATACTTTAAGACAAATGAAAATGAAATCACAATCTTACAAAATCTATGGGATTCAGCAAAATTAGTTCTAAGAGGGAAGTTCATAGTGATACAGGTCTTTCTCAAAAAAAACAAGAAAATAACCTAATCTATCACTTAAAAGAATTAGAAAAAAGAATAGCAAAAACCAGCAGCAAGATGGAAATAATAATCATAAGAGAAAATAAATTAATTAGAGATTAAAAAACAATAGAAAAGGTCAATAAAACCAAGAACTGGTTTCTGAAAAGATAAATCTTATTTTTATAAATAAGCCTCTAGTCAGACTCACCAAGAGACAGGACCCAAATAAACAAAATGAGAGAGGAAAAATAACAACTCATACCACAGAAATACAACAACAAAATACAGAAATACAAAAATAAAGGAGAATACTATGAGCAGTTATATGCCAAAAAATTGGACAACCTAGAAGAAATAGACAAGTTTCTAGAAACATATAGCCTGTTAAATCCAAACCATGAAGAACAGATAATTTGAACAGATTGATCACCAGAAGTGAAATAGAATCTGTAATAATAGTAATAAAAAAAACCCCAACTATCTACAAATGAAAGTTCAGGACTGAATGGCTTCAATGGAGAAATCTATGAAACATGCAAAAAAGAACTTATACCTATCCCTCTCAAACAATTCTGAAAAGTTGATGAGAAAACAGTCCCAAATTCTTTCTATGAAACCACTGTCGCCCTGATACCAAAACCAAAGATACTACTCTTTCAGAATTTTCCTCAGTTTATTGTGATCCACACCCACACAATCAGAGGCTTTGGCATAGTCAGTAAAGCAGAAATAGATGTTTTTCTGGAACTCTTTTCAAGTTCATCAATTTTTCGATGATCCAGTGGATGTTGGCAATTTGATCTCTGGTTTCACTGCCTTTTCTAAAACCAGTTTGAACATCTGGAGGTTCACAGTTCACATATTGCTGAAGCCTGACTTGGAGAATTTTAAGCATCACTTTACTAGCGTGGGAGATGAGTGCAATTGTGCAGTAGTTTGAGCATTCTTTGGCATTGCCTTTCTTTCTGATTGGAATGAAAACTGACCTTTGCCAGTCCTGTGGCCACTGCTGAGTTTTCCAAATTTGCTGGCATATTGAGTGCAGCATTTTCACAGCATCATCTTTCAGGATTTGAAATAGCTCCACTGGAATTCCATCACCTCCACTAGCTTTGTTCATAGTGATGCTTTCTAAGGCCCACTTGACTTCACATTCCAGGATGTCTGGCTCTAGGTGAGTGATCACTCCGTCGTGATTATCTTGGTTGTGAAGATCTTTTTTGTACAGTTCTTCTGTGTATTCTTGCCACCTCTTCTTAATATCTTCTGCTTCTGTTAGGTCCCTACCATTTATGTCCTTTATTGAGCCCATCTTTTCCTGAAATGTTCCCTTGGTATCTCTAATTTTCAAACTCTCCTTTAAGTGGGTTTAGAGGGAACATATCTCAATACAATAAAAGCCATTTATGACAAACTTACAGTCAACGTAGTACTAACTGGTGAAAAACTAAAAGCCTTCCTGCTAAATTCAGAAACAAGACAAGGATGCCTACTTTCACCACTTCTATTCAACACAGTATTGGAAGTTTTAGCCATAGCAGTTAGACAAAAAAAGAAATAAAAGTTGTCCAAATTAGAAAAGAAGAGGTAATTGACACTATTTGTGCTTAGTCACTCAGTTGTGTCCAACTCTTTGCGACCCCATAGACTGTAGCTCCCCAAGCTCTTCTGTCTATGGGGATTCTCCAGACAAGAATACTGGAGTGGATTGCTATGTCTCTCTCCAGGACACTATTTGTAGATGACGTGATACTCAGAACCATAAGGTCTCCACACAAAAAGTATTAGACCTAATGAACTCAGCAATGTAGCATCATACAAGATTAAAAGCATAAATTTGTATATCTCTTTAAACTAATAAAGAAATATCAGAAAGAGAAAGTTAAAAAAAATCCTGTTTAAAGTCACATCAAAAAATACCTAGGAATAAACTTAACCTTGGAGATGAAAGACCTATATGCTGACAACTGTGAAACACTAATAAAGAAAACTGAAGATAATTTAGAGAAATGGAAAGATTATCCATGCTCTTGGATTGGGATAATCAATATTATTAAAATGATCATACTACCCAAAGCAATCTACAGATTTAACACAATCTCTATCAAATACTCACAACATTTTTCACAGAACTAGAACAAATCATGCTAAAATTTATATGGAACCACAAAAGACTCAGAATTGCCAAAACAATCTTGAGGAAAAAGAGCAAAGCTGGAGGAATAATTCTTCCAAAGACATGAACTCAATGGAGCAGAAGAGAGTCCAGAAATAAACCCATACACCTATGGCCAGTTCATCTTTGACAAAGGAGGCAAGAAGATACAACACAATGGAGAAAGGACAGTCTCTTCAACAGCTGTTGTTGGAAAAGCTGGATGTGTGTGCGTGTTCAGTTGCTCAGTCATGTCTGACTCTTTGCAACTCCATGGACCGTAGTCCACCAGGTTCCTCTGTCCATGGGATTCTCCAGGCAAGAATGCTGGGATGGGTTGCCATTTCCTCCTCCAAGGGATCTTCCTGACCCAGGGATCAAACCCATGCCTCCTGTGTCTCCTGCACTGGCAGGCGGATTCTTTACCACCAAGCCACCTGGGAAGCCCTTGGAAAAGTTGGACAACTACATGTAAATCAGTGAAATTAGAGCACTCCCTCACACCATATAAAAAAAGAAACTGAAAATGGTTTAAGACCTAAACATAAGACCTAAAACCATATAATCCTAGAGGAGAACATAGACATAACATTATCTGACATAAATCATAGCAATATATTCTTAGATCAGTCTCTAAGGCAAAATAAACTTTAAAAAATGGGACTTAAGCAAACTTAAAAGCTTTTGCATAGTAAAGGAAACTACAAACAAAATGAAAAGACAACCTATGGATTGGGAAAAAAATATTGTAAACAATATGATGACAAATATACAAACAACTCATATAACTCAGCATTGAAAAAACAAACAACCTGATCAAAAAATGGGCAGAAGACCTAAACAGATATTTTTTCCAAAGAAGACAGACAGGTGACCAATGGGAACATAAAAAGATTCTCAGTACCTCTAATTATTAGAGAAATGCAAATCAAAACCACAATGAGCTATCACCTCACGCCTATCAGAATGGCTGTCATCAAAAAGTTTACAAATAATAAATGTCATAGAGGGTGTGGAGAAAAGGGAATCTATCTACACTGTTGGTAGGAATGTAAATTGGTACATCCACTCTGGAGAATAGTATAGTAGGCTCCTTAAGAAACTAAAAATAGAGCTGTCATATGATCAAGCAATCCCATTCCCAAGTATATAAACAAAAAGACAAAAGTTCTAATTTGAAAAGACACAGCAATGCTGTTTACAATGGCCAATACATAGAAACAACACAAATGTCCATTGTTGAAGAAGACGTCAAATATATATATGTGTGTGTGTGTATGGTGTGTATGTGTGTATGTATAAAATACCAACCAACCATTTCTTAGGTGGGCAATTAGTCCAAATATTTAACTCAAGGATGACTTAAATATGAGCAAATGGGCAAAATTTCTCATTTGCCCACAGTCTTCTAACAAAATTTGGTTGAAATAAGAAATAACCTATCTAGATTGTTTACCTTCCTTGATCCAATAAATTATTACTAGAGAAATAACTCTTTGGAAAAGAATTCTCTTGGTCCAGGTTTTCTATGATAGAGATTTTTGACAATCTAATAAACTCCAGTACTTTGGCCACCTCATGCGAAGAGTTGACTCATTGGAAAAGGCTCTGATGCTGGGAGGGATTGGGGGCAGGAGGAGAAGTGGACGACAGAGGATGAGATGGCTGGATGGCATCACAGACCCGATGGATGTGAGTCTGAGTGAACTCCGGGAGTTGGTGATGGACAGGGAGGCCTGGCGTGCTCCGATTCATGGGGTCGCAAAGAGTCAGACACGACTGAGCTTCTGAACTGAACTGAACTGAATATTTAGATTTATTTTTAAGATTTGAAGCTAGATGTTTAAAAAGTCCAAATGCATCTTTGCAGTAGGGAGTAGAGCCTCTGAAGCCACAACAGGTAGGTTTTTCACAGAGATGAATTAGGATTCAGAGGTAACTGATTGCTGACTCTATATCTGTATTAAACAATTTCAGAGGGGCAGCCTCTCAGTTTTTACATGAGTTGCTTTGCCATTAAACTGACTTTAAATAAGCCAGCATCCAGTTAAATGAAGTCAGTGAGACTAAAATATGAATTTATAATAAATAGGCAGTAATGCCTGATATCCCCCCAAACAGCAGCAGCAACAACAGCAACAAAATGCCAAGTTCTCTTTGAACAGTAAGAAACCAGAGTTATCTTACACCTTTGGAGGTTTAGAAGCTTAATTAATCTTAACTGCAGTGTCTTTCAGAGAAGAGTCAGGAGTTGAGGAGATGTTTTACAGTTTTTCCTGCTGTTTTTTTCAGGGTTGAGGAGATGCTACTCAATTGCAAAGGAAGCTAATTTTCTTACTGGGATTTCTGAACTTTTTTTTTCCCAGCTAGGGCTCTGGGACACTGAGCTAGCTTGGTGAGTCAGGGCTGGCCTGCTGGAGTCAGTGGATGTCAGGAGAGAATGCCTAGAGGCCTGGGCAGAGCTGAAAGCTGAAGAGGCTACATGTGGCTCTAGAAGGCTAAAGCAGGGGTCTTCTTTTAAGGTGGCTGAGGTTTCCATCTGTGAGTCAGACAGGAACTGCTAAAGCCTCCAGGCTTCTTAGAGAAGTGTGGGACTAAATGTACATATGTTTGTGCGTGCTAAGTTGCTTCCGTAGTGTCTGACTTTTTGTGATCCCATAGACCAACCTCGCTACCCATTTTTAAAATATAATTTTCCTCTTGCCTGACTCTGTTGAGCTTCTACTTACTTTCTGCCTCTCTCCACTTCATCTTTCTCCCTTTAAAATGCCCAGTCACCTCTACATGGATCAAAGTTGAGCTTGGTTTACACTGGACTCTCTGGACTCTCTTAACTATAGCAGTAGGTACTGAATAAATCTGTTTTTACTGCCTTTAACTCATATTCAGCTTTGCTTCTCTTTGAGAGTTTTAACAATAACTTTGAATGGCTCAAAGTTGTGAGATGACATTTCTCCCTACTTGTGCTATGCAAGACCTAGATTATATATCTGTCTTCATAGATCCATTATGTTCCAAGGTTCTTCGCTGCTATGACAGTAACTCTATGACCTGTTTGATTGATCTGGAACCAGTAGATGTTCAGAGGGAATGTGGAAGAAGGGGCATTCATGCTATATGAGGCAAACTTGTCTGAAGAGAGTAAGAAACACAAAGCAATCAGTAGATAAGTTGCCCACCTTTCTTTTCCCTAACAAGTATTTCAAGACACTGTAGCTTTTATGGCTTTTCTAGAGAGGTCCCATGATGACTGGACAATTCACTGTATGCCTTATGGAGCTATGGTCAACTTATTAATGCTCTACTTTGTATTTATCTCCTCTCCTTCCCTGGCTGACTTCTCTTTTTTTCCTCTTTTTTTCTGTAGAATTGCACTCCCAATAAAGCAATGGCACAAAAGCAGAGACTCAGTTGGAACTAAGGCTAAGAAAACAGATTCCAGTGCGTGTGTGTGTGTGTGTGTGTGTGTGTGTGTGTGTGTGTGCCAAGCTGCTTCAGTCAAGTCTAACTCTTTGTGACCCTATGGACCATGGCCCGCCAGCCTGCTCTGTTCATGGGATTCTCCAGGCAAGAATACTGGAGTAGTTGCCATGCCCTTCTCCAAGGGATCTTCCCGACCCAGGGATCAAATCTGTGCCTCTTATGTCACCCTGTGTTGGCAGGTGGGTTCTTTACTACTAGTGCCACCTGGGATGCCCCAACAGATTCCAGGATTAGTCCTAAAAAGCAAACTCTCAGGATGGAATTTAGAGTTGAATTGCCTGATTGACTAAAGGCAATAGAGACCCCACTGCTCAGTGGTAGTGGGGGTAATAATAACCCCTGGCAGTGAGGTCACAATTAATGAAATTTTACCCCTGATTAGTTGGAAGGAGATGCAAGGCAGAAGGCAAGGCACTGTGAGATCATAATGTGGTAAATGGTAATTATGAGATTTGTTACGTGGGGTGGCTGCTTTTGGTGGCAGTGCAAGTCTTATTAAAAGAAAATGATAGACTCAGGGCAGCTCCTTGCTAACTTAAAGGATCCTCTGAAAACCAAAGGTGTCAAAAGCAGTCTGGTCTCAGAGTAGAATGAGTTGAAAATCAGATACAGATTATAATTATAAAGACAGTAGAGAGGTAAAGGAAATTAAATTTGTAGCATCCATGAATATGCTATATGAAAATCTCAGGACCCAGGTGGAAAAGAGGGTAGGAAGATCTGTCTGTAATGAAGATATTTGAGTGGATATACCTAAGAAAGAACTAAAAAAAATTCCTGGAATATTTCTGGGCCAGTGGAATCTACCTGCTTTCTTTGCCAAAGGAAAGCAGCCTCCTCTTTCCTTTCCTAGAGGCTGTGCAGTAATCTTACCTAAATGTGCCTAATAAGATAATACTGTTCTCCTCAAAGACTGCCTCTACTACACCTCATTGGCAGCTCCAGATAAGGAACGTTAGAATGGATTTACGATGTACAAGTGGAGAGCTTATCACTGATTATATCCCCTGGAAGGGTCCAGAGCTCACTCCCATCTCTACAGCAATAAGAAATATAATAGTGCTAGGTACTCCAGTTTCTTTAGGAAGTTTGGTGGTGCCTCTTCTCTGCTGGCCATGACTGTATATATGGCGTAGAAGTTAGGCTGCCTGATATTAATGAGGCTGGTGGGATTTCAGAATGACAGAGACCAGTGGCAGGACTTAATTCTCAGAGTCACAATGGCATCAAAGTCAGAGTAGAAATCAGAGTGACTAGGCTTACATGGATCTATGGTGATTTTAGGGGTAAGATAGATGGAGAGATGACCTGGGCATTGTTTGATTTGTGTAATAGAAAATTGAGAGCTGGAAAGCTGACATCAGTGCTACAGTGAAAAAATCACCCAGTTTCTAGAACTAAATGGGATTATAGACCTAGAGTTCATTTACTGAAAGGGAGACCTGTCCCCTTGAGGAAGAGTCTGTCAGTGCCATCATAGATATATATGATAAATGTCTTTTCTGATTCTTCCCTAAGGGGACCTTCGGTCATTTACCAGAGTAACTGTTGCAGAGGAAAGGGCAACTACTCAGGCTTTTCAAATCTGTTGGATATGAGGTTTGAGCTGGCACTGACTGATATTGTGCGGTGCTGTGCTTAGTCATTCAGTTGTGTCTGACTCTTTGCAACCCCATGTACTGTCCCTCCAGGCTCCTCTGTCCACCAGGATTCTCCAGGCAAGAATCCTGGAATGGGTTGCCATGCCTTCCTCCAGGGGATCTTCCCAACCCAGGGATCGAACCCACGTCTTTCACATTGCAGGTGGATTCTTACCATCTGAGCCACTAGGGAAGCCCGACACTGATATTAGGAGAACCAAAATGCTATCCTGGTCTTCTGGTTAGAGCACGTTACCGTAGCCAGATGATAAGCGGGGTATTAGCCCAAGTCCAATTCACAGTAGGACAATTGAGTCAGCAGACCTGCCCTGTAGTCTGTGGTTATTTTCCTAGTCCTTGAATATATAAATGGAGTAGGTATCAACTGGAATAGATATCAGAACTCTTATATATGTTCCCTCCACTATGTAGATTAAGGACCCTTATTTTTAGAACAGCCAAGTGGAAGTTCCAGAAACTGACCATTCCCACCCTCCCATTCAAGAATGTAAATTAGAAACAATGTCTCACCTGAGGAAAGATTGCAGTAATTAGTGCTGCTATTGGACTGGAAGGATGTGGGGATGGTTCGGTTCAGTTCAGTTCAGTCGCTCAGTCGTATCCGACTCTTTGGTGGTACCTATCATATTCCCTTTCAGTTCACTTCTATGTTCTCTCAAAACCATATGCATCATGGTTCTGGATGATGGTGGGTCCCCATTCATCCAGTCTGGTGACAGTCCCAGTAATGGCTAGTGGGCAGGATATGGTTATCTTTACAAAATCATATCAATTTATCCTCTGGCATTTGCCATGCAAGTATCAGTTAATAAATGCTTTTCTTCCAGTTCGCAGTAGGAAGTATCAAAATCTCTTTGTCTTTACATGGCAGGAACAGCACTGAGTTAATGCCCTTTTGGAAACCAGACAAGGAAAAAAAGCTGAAATATAAATTTCTTGCCCTTCAAAGATTCCAAAATGCAGTAATTCCCAAAATGCCTTTCTGGAGATATCCTACATTACCAAACAACTTGTGAAGTCTCTTTTAAAGGTCTAGTGAGCTCAGTAAATACGAGAAAGAGTCTATTTACCTTTTTCTTCTTCTTTGCCGTATTTGCTTTTTCCCTTCATTCTTGCCTCCCTGGGACTCAATCCTCAATGAAGGATTAGCAGAAAGTTTTGCTTCATGTTCTTTTCTAATAAATCTGAGTTAAGAAAATGGACCTCCACACACTCCAAGTGGTTGAACTTAGAAAGAGAAACATAAATATGTAGGTAAGCAGAGGTAAGTTTTGAAAGACAGTTGCACTTCTCTATACCGACCTTCCGAATAGCAGTATAGCGTCTGGTCATTTTAATTTACATTTATCACTTAGTTCGTATCAGCAAGCCAGTGTCCATGAGCAATTATTTTAAGATTGCAAGTGCTAAATGTTCTAATCTCTGCTGCTGCTGCTGCTAAGTCAATTCAGTCGTGTCCAACTCTGTGCAACCCCATAGACGGCAGCCCACCAGGCTCTCCTGTCCCTGGGATTCTCCAGGCAAGATCACTGGAGTGGGTTGCCATTTCCTTCTCCAATGCATGAAAGTGAAAAGTGAAAGTTAAGTCGCTCAGTCGTGTCCGACTCCTAGCGACCCCACGGACTGTAGCCTACCAGGCTCCTCCATCCATGGGATTTTCCAGGCAAGAGTACTGGAGTGGGGTGCCATTGCCTTCTCCATCTAATCTCTGCACCACAGTCCAAATATGATTGACATTCTGACTTGGAAAATATTTTAAAAAGACAGCCTTTATTGTCAATGATAATGTTTGTGTTGTAGCATTAATTTGGCAATGGACTTGTGAAATGCTGGGTTTAATCCTCAAACCTTGAAGCACTGCATATATTGAAAGACTAGGAGCAAGTTCCTGGATTTTCATCAAAAGAGACAACAACTAAAGTTGTCTTGGGAGTAACTTGAGCTCTGAGTTTCCCTGACTTTCTGGTTTAATGAAGTTTTAGTGAGTTGACGTTCAGGCAGTGCACAGCTGAAGGCACTGCTTTTAATTTAACTCTTCATATTTCTAACCAAATATGTTGAATAATTTGATTTCTTTGTTTAATAACTACATTGTGTCACTATATTCCACGATATGCTACATAACAGAGAATCTAGAGGTGGGGGTGGTTCTCTCAGGAGGCTGAAGGTAGGGAAAACCTCCTTGCAGGTTCTAGGGGCAGGTTGGAGGCTATTTGGTTAGAGCCTTCTGTGGTCCTAGGAACCCCAAGTGTGATCTAAAAGGGTGGGAGGTACTGGGTCTCAGTGGCATGTCCCTTGTCTTTTGACCTCACCCTACAGGGAAGGACATGAAAGAAGGAAAGGTAGATGGAACCTTATAAAGTACAGAACTTGAGGCAGGGCCTGGGTCTAGGAGTGGAAGCGGAGCTTGGAATGATCAGGGAACAAAAAGACTAGTGAAGCTAGAGGGAGGTAAGCAGGAGAGGCTATAATAAGTTGAGACTGATGATCTAAGCTTTGAAGACCATGAAAAGGCTTTCAGATTTTTGTTTTATCATATCTTGTTTCCCAGTCAACCTGCAATTAGGTCTGCAAAGCTTTAAGTGAGAGTTGATTGGGACCTTGAGACTTATCTGCAAAGCTTTTAGACAGAACATCTGAAAGAAGGGACTTGAGATTTCAGCCGGTCTGTGATCAAATATAGGTAAAAGTAGACAAAAATATTCAGATGGAGCCAAGGGAATATCACAGCTCTGAGGAAGGAGTTTTCTATAGTGTAACTCACTGATGCATACCCCTGGGCCTGAAAATTTTCCAGTTCATGTGAAGGGTGGGCAGGAGCAAGAAGTATGCACACTTTGCTGTAAACCTGACAAACCTGCCTGTATGTCCTTTGGCTCAGATGGTAAAGCGTCTGCCTACAATGAGGGAGACCTGGGTTCAATCCCTGGGTCGGGAAGATCTCCTGGAGAAGGAAATGGCAACCCACTCCAGCATTCTTGCCTGGAAAATCCCATGGACGAAGGAGCCTGTTAGGCTACAGTCCATGGAGTCACAAAGAGTCGGACAGGACTGAGCGACTTCACTTTCACTTTCTTTTTCACTTAAAAACACTCTAAGGTTCTTTACAACAGTGCCCTTTGACACCTTTCTTTGCTCTCTACCTTCCTGTGTAACAAACTGAACCACAGTTTGTCTGATTCTCAAATCTTTGTTTTGAAATACTAATTTCTGGCCTTTGGGTTATATATTAGCTATTTGTCTTGCCAGCTTTCAACTGTAAGATTTCCCTACTGAATTGTGACTTAACTGGCCCACTTGACCGCCTGACATCACATGGCAAACACTGTTCCAGTTCTGATCACTTGGAATCTAACTTCTATCTTAGCTAGAACAACTTCTGCTGCCAAGCAAGGAGAAATCGAGCATTTTGTTATGAACCACTGGATTCAGAGCACCTGTTTGTTTGCCCTGGCAAGAAGGCAATGTCTCTGCTTTTCTTTACTCCCTTGTTGTTTAGTCACTAAGTCATGTCCAGCTCTTTTGTGATCCCATGGACTGTAGCCCACCAGGCTCCTCTGTCCCTAGGCATGGGGACTATGACTACAGAAGGAAAATTCAAAATCCTGAGGGCGGATTTCCGCTGGGTCCATCCAGTCAGTGGAGGTTGCGATGCAGATTCAGACCCTGCTTTCATGGGTACTGAGTCTAACAACTGTTCTGAGCAGCTAAGCCTTTCCCTATTCACACATCCAGAGAAATTTAGAGGCAATTCAGTAGAACTCGCTGGGATTAAGTAGTCATAATGATTCATGAATATCCAGAGCTTTGGTTGGGAATTGGTGGGGAGCTGGGTGGGTAATACTATTGGGTGCACACTGATTGCAATTCTGACACACTACATTTTAGGAGATGTGGAGGGTGATAGCTTTAGAAGCCCAGCAGTCATTTCCCAGGAGGGAAGAGGAAGCAATGAAGGTCTACCTATAAGAACTGATAGACATTGATAAGCTGCCAGGAGAAGGAATTGACAGCTCTTAAGCTTTATGGGCTCTCTTGGGGGAAGGGATCCAAACTTCCACCACAGTTCTGCCAGAGCCTCAAGAGTGGGTTATGCAATGAACTAGTTCAGGTTACTAGACTTGAAACTCCCAATATTAACAAGCTTCTGTATAAGGCTAGAGATAGAACAGACCATGACTCCCTTTTCCTCTTGGATGATAACAGAACCATGCCTCAAGGTGCACACACATGTAAACACACATGTGCCCCTGTGTTTGCCTGTCCACCTCTGTTTGCCAGCTCCCTCAAGCAGGACATCTATATCCCTCCAAGACATTATGCTTATTTTTATGCAGATCGCATTATTCATGGTTTATTTCTAAAAATGGTACTTGTTTAGATTGTTTATTGCCCAAAAAGTATAGATTAAGTTTAAGGATTTGTTACTGATAATGATATTCAGAAACACCTTCCTCTGGCAAGTGTACTCTTTTCTAAAGAGAAACCCTTTGGGAGTGTTTTGCACATGATACTTGCACTATAAAGATCCCTGTGGGGCAATTCTTGGTAATAATAGCTAATGTTTAATAGTGGCACTTGGACTTCTGCCATTTGTGAGGCAGCAGAGTAGCTGAGAGCCTGGCTGTGAGTTATCTGCACCTGGATTCAAGTGTTCACTCTGTTATTTGCAGACTTTGAAGGCTTGGGCAAGTTCTTTAGTCTCTCTGCCTTAAGTTTCTCATTGATGAAATGTGAGAGTTAATTTCTTCCTTTAGTGAGGATTAAAGAACATAATAGAAGTTAAGCCCTTAGCACATAGGAAGTGCTCAAATGCATGATATCAAGGTTTACTGGATTTTTTTTTTCATCTCTGTCCTGACACTTATGAATGCTCTTTAAATATTTGCAGGGCATTTCTTTTATGTAAAAATGTTAATTACTGAAGAATCATTTTTAAAAGCCTGTTTCATCTCTTGCATTTTCAAATCATGGGGTTTCTTTTTACTAGAAAAAACCCTTGCAAATGTAAAAATATTTCTATGTACTAGAAGTTAAATGTCTTGTTTTGCTAAGGGCCCCCAAAAAGGATACATGTGGGCTGGTGGCTAACTTGCACATAAACAATAAGCTATAGCTCACTTAATAATGGCATCTTTTCAGGGTTAACTAAACTTTCAGTTTCACTAAGAAGAACTGCACGAATCATTTTCTCCACTTCTCCCTAATCTGTGTGTATGTGCATGCACGCATACAATTAGACTAAAGTGGTTAAAGTACAGTTTAATAATCTGAATTTAGATAAACTTAATTTACTGATCTCACTTTTATTTGGTATGCTTTAGTAGTTTTCATTATCAAAATACCCAAAGAAGCTAAAATTAGATTTCCTTCTGATTTTTACTCATTCTCTTATATTTTACTTTTTCTCTTATATTTCTTTAACTCTAGAATGATCAGGAGGCAATATAAGAAAGCTCTCAAGCAAAAAGGACACAAAGTCTTTCCTTGTCCGATGAAGTCAACAGTCCCAAAACACATTAATTTATCTTCCTCTCTCATTTGAGAGTTGCACAGGCAGTCCTCCTGTTGGAGTGCCAGAATTCCAGTGGTTTGTTTGTAGAAGTGAGTTATGTGGAGCTCCATAGAAACCATATTATACATGGTGGTTAGTTATATTTAACCCATAATACTTAGAAGTAAAGTTCCAACAGAAATATATGATGTGGCCATTCAATGAGCAGTGTTTTTACAGGGAAATATGTTCAGGGATCTAACTATGGATGCCAGGAATGGAGCTTCTTCTGTCCTTCCCATCCTCCATTTCTGAGCCTCTTTTGCCTAGGGCAAAGAATTTCCCTAAGAGATGATTGAAACCAGGGTAATGAGGTGTGGAGCTGGAGGCTCTCAGACTCTTCGGTCCCCAGAGTCTGGGGACCGGAGGATGATATGTTGTGAGAATTCTCCCTTGCTTAGCTTTGGAGTAGCTCCTGATGTACTTCCTTTCTTTTATAAAACATTTTTATTTTATATTGAACTATAGTTTATTAACAATACTATGTTAGTTCCAAGTGTACAGCAAAGTGATTCAGTTATACATACACGTGTCTGTTCTTTTTCAAATTATTTTCCCATTTACGTTATTACAGAATATTTAGCAGAGTTCCCTATGCTGTACAATATGTCATTGCTGGTTATCTATTTTAAATAGAGTAGTGTGTATATGCCAGTCTCAGACTCCTAATTTATCCCCCTCCCCTTTCTTTCCCCTTTGGCAACCATGAATTTGTTTTCTAAGTGTGTGAGTCTGTGTTTTGTAAATAAGTTCATTTGTATCATTTTTTTAGATTCTGCCTATATGTGTGCATGCTAAGTCACTTCAGTCATGTCCAACTCTTTGCAGCGCTATGAACTATAGCCTGCCAGGCTCCTCTATCCATGGGATTCTTCAGGCAAGAATACTGGAATGGGTTGCCATGCCCTCTCCAGGGGATCGGCGGTTCTTTACCACTAGTGCCAGCTGGGAAGTGTTTTTTTATTTTTTAGATTCTGCATATAAGCAATATTATATGGTATTTGATTTTCTCTGTCTGACTTAGTATGCTAATCTTTAGATTCATCCATGTTGCTGCAAATGAAATTATTTCATTCTTTTTAATGGCTGATTAGTATTACATTGATATATGTACTACATCTTCTTTATCCCTTCCTCTGACAATGAACGTTTAGGTTGCTTCTCCTCCCTCCTTCCCATAACCGCCATCACCTCAAAATAGCACGTGATACTCCTGGCCCACAGCACTCCAGCCAACTGGCGATACATGTCCAAGGCTTTTAGGCACAGGTGGCCCTCAGATCCCACCGTGCCTGCACTCCATCCACCCCCCAGTCCTCAGCCTGAGTGCCCTTCCTCTTTTCCTTGCTTTTCATCCACCAAGCCCAATAGTTGACCCTGTTCCTTCTCCCTCCATTGCCACAAACAACCTCTTTCTTCAAAGAAGGATTTCTCTCTTCTCATTTTGCATCAGAACGAGGAGTCCCCTCTACTTGCCCAGTCTTGAAACGAATACACAGAACACACGGAAACAGATACTCTATGAAGTTAGCAAAGAAATTCCCCCCTGACCTTATTCTCAGTATTTCAAGTAGGTTCTACAGGTTAAGGTCAAAACCCTAGTTAATGGTAGGTCCTCTTCTATCATATAAGCAACAGGTGCAAGATTTATCCATATTTCAAGAGGGGCCATGGATTTAGTCTTTAGTAATAAACATATCAAGAAATGTAACTGATGGTTGGAGGTTTAACAGGGTAAAATGACAGTGTGACTAGCACCCCCTAGTGTTGAGGAGAAGCTGTAAGTAGAGGGGAGGTGACTAAGAGAGGGGGATGTTACAGAATTTCTCTTTGTTGGTGCTAAGGCTCTCAGTCATGTCTGACTCTTTATGGCCCAATGGACTATATAGCCTGCCAGATTCCTCTGTCCATGGAATTTTCCAGGCAAGGATACTGGAGTGGGTTGTCATTTCCTACTCCAGGGGATCTTTGTGACCCCGGGATTGAACCCATGTCTCTTGTGTCTCCTGCTTTGGCAGGTGGGTTCTTCACCACTAGTACCACCTGGGAAGCCCCTTCTCTTTGTTTCTTTGCTTTAAATCCACTTCTTCAGGAGCAGAATTCCAGGATGCTGGGTTCATCTGCCAAGAGACTTCTGAGTAAAGTGCTTAAGGTAATTCAAGAGAAGCATCCAGGGATGAAACCAAAACTAAGATGCCATCAAAAGAGACCAGGGAGGGAGGTGAAAATCAAGTGGCCAGAAATGAGCTATAGACAGTAGCGGAAGTTAGGCAGAAGCAAAGGATTCCTGGTGGAGCCTGGAGAGACCCCTGGCTGCCACCTGAGCGAACACTATAAGCTTTTATTTTTCTTGGACTCTCGAGCTTTTAAGAGAAGGACATTTTTGAAGACCCTGGGTAAAGTTGCATATCATTCCTCAAATCACCACCAATCTTGCCTTAGCTAAGGACAAGAGTGATAAAGAGTGAGAAGGCTTCTTGAGGCAGAAGCATTCTGAAGACAGACATCTGAGTAGGTAAAATAAGCAGAAGTAAAAGTCACAAGCCTTAACAAGCAGGTAAGGGTAGAGTCAGTCACTGGTTGCCTAGATGCCCTTAAGTTTTTAGTGATTTTAGATGTCTCTTTGGTTTGCTTTTCTGACTCTAGCTACTCTGTTTGTAGAAGTTGGTATTTGTCATCATGCTGAAACCATTCTACATACAGACAAGGTTTCATTTATTGTCCCAGCCCTGCCTCCTTTCTGTCCTATGGAGTTTGGTGAGATATGAGGAGAATGGAGCCAGTTAGCTCCTGGACTCTCTTTCCTCCTGTCATTCATTTACTGAACACTTAATTTATGCCAGACACTTCATTATACAGAGGGAATATATTAGTGGACAATACTGACACAGATCTTGCCCTTATGAAGTTCACGTTCTAGTGGAAGAGGCAGACAGTAAACAGATTGCAAAAATATGATGTGACATATGACGCTAAACCCGAGAACAAGGATACAGTGGTTAAAACTGTACATAGGGTGGCCAAAGGGGTTGTTTTTGAGTGAAAATGTGAAGGAGATTAGTCTGGTAGGGCTATCATAAAAGGATACCACAGACTGGGTGACTCAAATTGAGGACATCTGTTTTCTCACAGGTCTGGAGGCTGGAAGTCTAACAGCAGGGTGCTGTTAGGGTTGGTTTCTGAGGAGACTCCTCTTCCTGGCATGCATGTGGCTCTGCCATTTACTAGCTGTATATTTTTTGGAAAGTTGCTTTACTTCTTTGCGTTTTGGTTTCCTAATCTGTAAAACTGGAACAATAATCTACCTCGCAGAGGTATCGTGAGGACTAAATTAATAAAATGAGATGAAATTGGGAAAATTTATGGTCCATAGTAAATAGTATATAAATGTTTGCTCTTATTGTTATAAATGTTTGCCTTCCTGGCAACTATATACATTACAAACTAGCCAATCAAATTCCTCCAAATGTGTGCCTATCTCCTCTCCTATAAGGTTCAGGTAGGTGGGTTTATCAGGCTTTCATAGGCAGCAACACAAAGTCACAGATTGAAAGGTAAACTAAGTCCACTGGGAAAAGATAAGGGCCAGTTGATGAGAACACTCGATTTGAAAGTTGGGGGTATAGCGTCAAAAGTTGGGAGTCAGACAGAGGCGGGGAAGAGCACAGAGAAAGGAGGAGAGTTCAGTATGACAGCATGCTAGAAACAAATGAGATGGTGTTCAGGATGGCTGCTGCAAAGCTTCATCCCACTCCCCTAGATTCCCCACTCAACCCCATCAGGAAAGCCTCATGAAAGGCCCTGGCCAGGGTCTAGGATAATTTTGCAATGGGAGACTGATTTCCATTACAATTTTTTTCTGGCTCCATAAAATCCTCATGGTATTATGTACCATAGAAGAGGGAGCCAAGGTACCAATCAACAGGTGTCTAATATTTTTATGTGCCCTGGCTTCTCAGCCCAAGTTTTTAGGACTAGGAGATAATATTTAAGAGTAGGTAAAGATTTAGATTGACTCAGCTCAGCAAGGATTGATGGAAGGCAGGATGAACATGCAGAGATGGGAATAATTAGCTATCCTCTTCCATAGGATAGATAAAGATAGATAAATATGCTAAGGAAGACATATTTAAGTTTTATGCAGGAATGAGTGGAGTAGATGTCTCATCTCTAGTACAGCCTCAATCCAATGGTCACTGGTGCCTTTGAAGGTATTTTATACATGTCCACTGTTCATTTCAGTTCAGATCAGTCACTCAGTTGTGTCCGACTCTGTGACCCCACGAATTGCAGCACGCCAGGCCTCCCTGTCCATCACCATCTCCCGGAGTTCACTCAAACTCATGTCCATTGAGTTGGTGATGCCATCCAGCCATCTCATCCTCTGTCGTCCCCTTCTCCTCCTGCCCCCAATCCCTCCCAGCATCAGAGTCTTTTCCAATGAGTCAACTCTTTGCTTGAGGTGGCCAAAGTACTGGAGTTTCAGCTTCAGCATCATTCCTTCCAAAGAACACCCAGGGCTGATCTCCTTTAGAATGGACTGGTTGGATCTCCTTGCAGTCCAAGGGACTCTCAAGAGTCTTCTCCAACACCACAGTTCAGGCAAAGAATAAATAGCAGAGAAAAACAACTACCTGAGGGGAACAGTAAACAGAACAACTATCACTGTTGGTACAAGACTGAGACAATCAGAGTAGAAAGAACTCATTGAACAACACCTGAAGCATTCAGTATGAACATAAGGAAGGTCATGACATCAGCTTGAACTTAACTGGTACTATTAAATACTACTTTAGATCTACACTAAGAAAGCTTTAAAAAAGATTCAGAAAGATATAACTGACTCAAATATCTTCACCGCTTGTCAGAACAAAGTTCATCATTTTTTATATAGAGATGTATAAGCAGACACACAATAAAACAATATTCACAATATTCAGGATACAATAAAATCTAACAGACATGCAACAGTGCAGGAAATTTGTTGGCTAGGGGCTAGAGGGAGGAGAAAATGTGAAACTGTTTCTCAGTGGGTATAGAATTTCAGTTATATAGCAGGAATAAGTTCCAGAGATCTGTTAAACAACTTATTACCTATAGTCAATAATACAATACGTCACACTTAAACATGTTAAGAGGATAGAACTCATATAAAGTATTCTCACTACATGCAAATTGCACAAACATACACAACACAAAGAACTTTCTTAAGGTGATGAATAGCTCAGTACTCTAACTGTGGTACTGGTTATAGTTGAATTGATGTATGCATATGTCCAAACTCATCAAGATGCATGCATTCAGTTCAGTTCAGTTGCTCAGTCATGGCCACTGTAGTGTGTGTCTTTTCTAGGTGCTGATCATTGGGGTGTTTCTAATAATCAGGAATTTGGGGTAAATAATAGTCTGGAAGCTATAAGAGTTATGGAATGGTATATGTTGGGTGGTGAAGCAATGCTGTGAATTATATGAGATTTTCGTGGCAGTAAGAAACATTGACCAGCTAAATTATTTCTAAGAAGTGTTTACGGGCTAGCACAGAGGCACAATGACTTTTGCTTGCGTTTGTGGAGATTGAGGGACCATTTTGTAGAGCAG
This sequence comes from Oryx dammah, assembly GCF_014754425.2. Taxonomy (NCBI): domain Eukaryota; kingdom Metazoa; phylum Chordata; class Mammalia; order Artiodactyla; family Bovidae; genus Oryx; species Oryx dammah. The sequence goes on from NW_024070185.1 coordinate 37,761,120, forward strand.
CTTCCTATTGCTTTTCTGTATAGTAAAAAATATTGGCTGGTCTTTGTCTCTAATTCCTTATAAGGAGCCTCTAAATCCTTGGAATTTCCCGAGTGAAGGGACTGTTGTCGTTATTCATGATAGGTCCCTCAATAGTTTCAAGATGGGGGCTAGCAGTGCTGGAAAGACCCAACCATGTGATTAAGGTTTGGAGAGTTGAGTCACATTATATCAGCCTGACATCCCAATCTCTGGAGAGAGAAGAGGACTGAAGATTGAGTTCTATCATGTGGCCAATAATTCAATCAATCATACCCGTATAATGAAACCCCGATAAAAACTCTGGTCACCTGAAACTGTACACCTGAGCCTGCCAGATTGGTAATCATATATTTATGTGCTGTCAGGATGATGCATCCTGAAGACATGGAAGCATCAGGTTTTCTCTAAGGACTCATTCTGGTGCTTCTTCACTTCGTCAATCCCAATTTATAATAAAACTTTAATCACAAGTACAGGGCTTTCCTGAGTTCTGTGAATCATTCCAATTAATTATGGTATTTCAAGGAGTACTAAGAAATCCCAGAAGGTTTGTGGCCAGTTGGTCAGAAGTGTGGGTGGCCTGGGTTACAATACAAGTTTCTAGGTCAATATTTTGCCATACTATGAAGTTAAATATGAAAAATCTATATGACTGTATGGACCATTTTCAATGTAATTGAATCTTTTAATTTCTTAGTTCTAATGTTCTAGAATGAAAGTTTGGCTCAGCTAAGTCTATGAATTGTTCCTCTAATTTAGGTAAGCATTTTTTATCAAATTAGCTGAAAGTTTTAGTGCCATGGGCCTGAGGTAAGGTAGCCAGGATTGGGGTAGAGGTGATGGAAACCTTCAACTTCCAGAAGAACCCACTTCTTCTCTTGAGGTGATCATTTATTTGGGTTGTTGTATAGTTAAACAGGGAAGGAACTTTTAAATTACCTGGTGAATTCTCAGAAATTTCCAGATATTTTTGACTGTTCTAGGGATCTGCTTAGTAATTTCTGAGAGATGACCAAGTGCCATGATAATGTGTCATAGTAGCTGGCCAAGGTGCATCATTTTGAGGGCATTCTTCCACTTTTCACTTGCTTTATGTGAATCAGGCTCTAGGCACTGGAAGGCATGGCATCACTGAGCCTCCCAGAAATAGATCTGGTCAGAAGGAGTGGAACATGGTCTCAGATATTAATAGCTGCCTGGAAGCCCCAGTAATTTTGATAGCATGGCACTCATCATTTTTATTATGTTGGAATTCATGGACAAGAACTGAAATTCCATGGCCCAGAGGCAATTGATCTCATTCCTTAGCAGAATCGACAAATGGCATCATTGTCCCCATAATGGGGAGGACCATCAAGCACATTGGCTAGCACTGTCAGAAGACCTACACAGTTCTAGATTACTGCTGACCCCTCTGCAGTTCATGCAATTCATGAGAATAGGTATGTGATATATTTTCTCTCAAATATGAAGATAAGAATAAAGTAGATTCCATAAGTGCAAGTGAATTTCTCTGGGAGTGATGCTTGCAATATGCTGGTGTATGTATGATGCTAATGAACAAGGGTTTGGTACTATACTCCCATCCTTGCTAACTGCATGGAGAGTGCCATCTGTGGGAGTTAGAATGTTCAAACTTGTCTCTATCTTCCAGCTCTTCACTCATAGGAGCAGTGGAAAACCAAGAAAACCAAGAAACTCAGGAATTTTGTTCCAATATCACTCCCAACCAAAGGTCTCGGAAATTGAGTCAGATGGGGCATCTTTGAGGGTTCACATATTCTGAGCACTATTCAAATTGCATCCTGAAGTTCCCTAAACTGAAATAGACTGATTCTTGGCTACAAAATCCAGATATGGCTAGATGAACAGAAGTGATCCAGTTATAAAGGTTAACAGGCTAGAAAATGAAGGTCAGCAATGTATGGGAAGGGTAGAGGCAAGTGGAAGAAAGAAAATGTGGAGGAAACTTTTGATCCAGAGTCCACATGCTCATGGAGGCATTTTGTTTGGTGTCTGTGGCTGTTGATGCAGGTATGCTGGAATCCAATAAAAGAGTCAAAGCAAAATGAATGTTCAGCTCCAGCATTATCAGTATCAAGTCTTTTCAATTCTACATCTTTATCAACTTGCAAATCTATCTGTCCCTCTCTCCTATGCAGTTTCTTCCTAAGTTTTAAAGATTATATCTCTTAAATATTTAATCTATTTCTATGGTGACCAGAGTGATACATCTAAAACGTGAATTTGACTTAAGCACCTTCAACTCCTCATTTCCTACAGAATTAAATACTAATGTCAGATAGTATACAAGACTATTTATGATCTTGCCTTTTGCTTATTTCTCCATCCTCATCTCTCACCACTTCCCCCCTCTCTCTAGCCACAATGACCTATTGGTATTTCCTGGAACATACTATTCTATTACATTCCTCCATGACTTAGTTCCTCTGGATATTGTCTGGGATGTTCTACTCTTTTATATCTTATAAATTCCTACTAGTCTTCTAAGACTTTGACTCTGAATTCTTTTCTGATCTATCAAGGCAGAGTTGAACATTCTTTCTTTATAGGTATCTTCTATTTTAGCATCTACTGCAATGAGTTGCAATGATTTGAACATGTTTCTAGAGAGCAGGGGCCATGACTAATAAATTTCTGTGCCTTCAGAGCTTGGCACAGTGCCTGACACATAGTAGGATCTCAAATTATCTCTGGATAGGGAAGTGAAATGCTTTAAAAGCAGGAGGAACTTGTCGACGAGTTCATGTTGTTGATAATTTCTTGGATTCAAGATTTGATGTCTGAAGTATGTGATATTGATTCCTTCTGCAACAAGTATTTATTGAACATCTACCCTAAGCCTGGCATGCGAATACAATGATAAACAAAAATAGTTGTGTTCTTCACTGCTTTCAGGAGTTGAGGATTTATTGGGGGAAACTATTATAGCATTTGTATAAATTACTAAATAAAATAGAACATATTCTGGGTTTGGCCCATCATGTTAGCTGGAGATTTTCTCTAACACAAGGCTTTCTGTAATATGGGATCAAAGACTTTGCCTGTTGGGCTACTTTAGCTTCATGAATTCTGCAAGTTTCTCTCTAGTTCTTCAACTTATAAAACTACAACAAATTGAACTTCCCCAGTGGTCTGGTGGTAAAGAATTTGCCTGTCAATGCAGGGGACACAGGTTCAATCCCTGGTCCAGGAAGATTCCACATGCTGCAGGGCAATGTACCACAACTACTTAGCCTGCACTCTGGAGCCTGTGAGTTGCAACTACTGAAGCCCGGGTACTCTAGAGCTCATGATCCATAAAAAGAGAAGCCACCGTGATGAGAAGCCTGTGCACAACAACAAAGTGGCCCCAACTCACTTCAACTAGAGAAAGCCTGCAGATAGCAACAAAGACTGAGCACAGCCAAAAATAAATAAATCAGCCAAAAATTAAAAAAACTACAACAAATTAAAACACAACTTGTAATACAAGTTGAACATCTTGTTTTAATCCAAGCAAAACTTTGCTTTCAGGAATATGTGGACTTTATATCAGTGACTTTATAGTTTACCAAATGCTTTTGTATTTATAGTGGTAGTTGGTTTTGCTTAAAGTCAAACTGAAGGAATATAGGGGAAGCAGTCAAAAATCAACAATACAGGATCACTTTATTAAGTTGTAGGGACTACCTTTAGGCAATGAGATGTTATCAATATATATATCCAAGAAAATAAAGACTCTAGACCCCTGCTAAAAGCCAATATAAAACACAAGCTTTTAATCCAGGCAGTGTTACTGGAGGAATGAAAGAAGCTGCCAGATCCTGACAGCTGAAAATAGAAAGAAAAAAAAAAGTAGCTCCTATGAATATCAGATATGAGAAAGTTCGAATAAACCCAAACCAGGTCCTACAGGGTCCTGTTATCTTGATATCCCCTGAGGGCTGGGTTTTGTTTCCTTCTCATTTCGGATTAGTACAAACAAGTGCTTATAAACAAGTACAATCTTGGAGTCAAAGTGATCAGTGATGTACAATCAGTTAGGTCCATTCAAAGGTACAATGGCCAGAATTTCAGGGGAAAAACAGTCTGTCTTAAATGTCACTTAAGACAGGGGTTTACCTTTTTTGAATTTGGCAATGCTCTTTTCCCTTCAGTCCCTCAACTGAAAATGATAACTAGGAATTGCTGCAGAACAAAGGAACAATATTCTTTTTTAATAGGTAACATGCTGCTGTGGCAGAGACACATGGCCACAAGGATTAGATTATAAGGCCCTCATTTTCATATATAAAAAGATTATAAACAAAGCACAAAGCAGAATAAAATTGCAATTTCAGCTTGAGTCCAAAGTAATTGACAATCCCTAAATTGAAGCTACTTTGCTTAATTAGCAGTTTAAAAAAATCATTTTATAAAAGTCATAGTATCCTGTACCAATTAAACTATTAATATTTTCCCCCTTTCTGAGGGTCTCAGAGAAAAACAACAGTTTTATCACCTTTAAAAAATAAAAATCATAGCCCAGGCAGAGCTTTCAAGGTTCTTTCTAAGATTAGGGAAAGAAGGAAGGAAACTTGTAGCTCTTTCATACTTTGTTCCTAGATCTAAACAGAAACCTATTTTGCCCTTTTTGTACACAGTTTTTCCAAAAAAAGAAGTTTTGGCTTTGGCCTAAAACCCCTCTGGAACCAAACTCCTGTCCATTTAAATGCAACCCCAGGAAGGCTAGTATAGTGATACATTTCATCTACAAACTTCACTGTAAAATAACTGGGTACGAAACGCTGGATTTTTCATCTCAACAGTAGCAAATATCTATGTACAAACGGGGATTGCTTTTCTCAAAACTGGACTCTCTTCGTTTCCTAAATTCACTTTACCATTGTGGTTTGGTTACTTGTTTTTGATGGGCAGAGTTGCAGTTAGGATCACGGAAGGGAGTTCTTGGACTGGTTAGGTGGCCAGGCAAGTTAACCAACGAGCTCATTCTGGCTCCAGAAAGGGGAGTAGGTCATCCCTACTTGCCAGAACTGGATCATTCCCACTCCCTGACACCGGGAGTGGATCATCCCTACTCCCAGAAACTGGGAGTGGATCATCCCCACTCCCTGCTGAAGAAGGAAGACAGTCACTGCCAAGCTCTCTGCCATCTGCGACTCTGGACTTGATTGTCCCCATAAGACCTTCAAAGGATTTGAATGTGACTGATTTCTTCATGTCTCCAAGCTTCCTACAGATGGCAGAGCCCATGGTGGAGAGGGCAGCTGACGTCTTTTGTTTCACGTAGGCGTTGGAGACCTGAACGTCGTGCCAGCTCTTGGACAGATTCTGCCTCAGCCCCAGGAAGGCCGTAAGGCCCAGCTTCTTCTTGAGCTCCACACAGCGTCTCTCTTTGGCTGCCAGTGCTTGGCGTAGCATTACAATTTCTGCCTCCAGTTTAGCAAGCTCAGATTTGAGCTCCTTTTGCTCTGCCTCAGTGAGATCCTCTGGTTTGGCAGTCAAGTGGGATTCATAAGGGCCTGCAGAGGTTTCTGTCAAGGAGTCTGGCATAGACTGAGAAAGAAGATCTTCATTAAGAGAGTCCAGGTCCAGTTCTTGGTAGAGCGAGTCGAACTCGTGACCAGAGGAGAAACAGTCTTGGCCAGCATAGTTGAAGTCTAGGCCTTCAGGGTCAGACTCTAGGGTGGGGTGGGACTCTAGGCAGGAAGGATCCATGTCTTGGCTGGTAGAACGGACGCCTTGGCCAGTGAGTGAATGTCCTGGCTGCGGAGTAGATGCCTTAGTTTATAGGGTCCACTTCCGGCTAGGGTTGGGGGCGGTGGCTGGAGGGTAGGGTAAGTTGGGTTGGGGTTGTGGAGGTCGGACTTCCGGCCTGAAGGCGGCGGAGGGCGGAACTTAGGCTCAGTGCCTGCGCCTCCAATATTCATAGCAGCTTCGACATCACAACGTCCCTGTGAGGTAGGTACTGCAGCAGTTGTCAGGGAGAGGTATTTGCCCTCCTACCTCAGTGGATGACTGGTTCTGGCCTTCAAACCAAATCTGACTCCGTGTACGGACCTCTTTCCATCACAGCAGCCATTTAAAAAACACTGAAAATCAGTTGAACTTTTTTGTGCTAACAGATTTATAACAAAGCCTCATGCATGAAATAAATAAAAACCACCTCAAAGTGGGACAGGGAGTCTAGAACTCCAATGGGTACCCTCCCAATTTTCCCTTCCGAAGTTCCCAAAGGGGCCTGAGAAACTTCTGGCACCACTTATAAAGTGTATTTGAAGGCCCCCTCAAAGCTCTTAAATTTAACAGTGCCCCCATGGTATGAAGTATGAACAGTGCCAGAGGCTTGGGGTGGTGGAGCTTAGAAAATGAGCCTGACCAGTCACAACTGTCTGTCATTTTGAGGAAGGAAAGGGAGGGAGAATTAGTAAATTTATAATAGTTGTGTCAAGTTTAAGCTTAAGAAAAGCAAAGGTTACTGTATTATGAGAATTTAAGAGAGAAGAAATATGATATATGCAGATATATTCATGGGTTTTCAATTTTTTTTTTTTCTTTTCCAAGCATCCACTTACATTTCTGAGGGCATGTCTGTCCACATACACAGTTATCAGTTGTGGGAGGTGGTCCGCACAGAAAAGTAGTAGTAGTAGTTGAACAGGCTCTATCAGGGTGCCAAGCTACCATATCTCCTACTTCAATCAGAGCTGGTAACTTATAGAGTGGAAAAATCAAGACTTCAGTCCAGTGAGAGCAGGTGGCTAGGTATCACTTAGCTTATTACCTGGCTGCCCATTCCCAGGGAATAGCCTTGAGCAGGTCTTAGTTTCTAGTGGTTTTGTTGGATATTCTGGTAATCCTTACAAGCATGATCTTGTGGAAGGTGATATGATCCTCAGCAGATTTCAGCAATTTGCCATACTGATGTCTATATAGCTACAGTGAAGCATCTAGCTGGGCATCCAAACCAACTATAAACCTTTGGCTTTATATTTAATAATCCTTTCATATAGCTCAGTAGTGTTTATTATTGGCTTACCTTGAAGCACTGCCTCCCTAGATTAAAAAAAATGAGGATTGCCCTTGTGGAAACATGAAGGCTGATAAGGGATTTGCCTGTATGTATAAAGGCCTGAAAAGGGCAATAACGACTGCTTAAAAACTGTTTTGTTCCAGAGGGTAGACTCTTCTTCCATTGCCTGCAGAAACACTAGTGGTTTCAGGAACGTTCTGACTCTGAACCAGTATTCTTCTTTCAAAACTGAAGGTGAAGGGCAAAGAAACCTCTGAATTAAGCTAAATAATCTGGAGCACACATTTGTCTATTCCAAGCCGAGATTCCACATCACTGGATTTGAGTCTGCACTTGATTATCCTCTGAATTGTTGCAGCCACCAACCTCACTGCCTATTTTCTTATTTTTCTGTTTCCTCACCCTTTAGTTTAGTGTATGAAATCTTTTGTTAAGTTTGATTCTTTTTGTAGAGTAATGATTTCTCTCATACAAAATTGACCTGTCCTCTCTGAGCAACTTTGTTTCCAGATTCCAAATCAAAATATAGCCTCTGGAAGGGGGCCTCCTATCTAGTAATGTTCTGACCTGAGTAGACCTGGAAAAATAGGTAACACAATGAAATAATCCATTTTATTAGGCTTATGCATAACTATGTACAACAAACTCATGTATTTTGGAAACATAGATCTTTCAAATGAAATTTCACTTGATTTATAGTGATTCTAAGAAACTATTTGAATAAACTGTTTTTTTAAGATGTAAAATACTGAGCTACTGCCTCATGACTTTAGAAGCTCACGTCTCTATATTAGACAATGAAATAATCTGTATTATACAGCAAGGCTTACAAAACTGTTAGTCTGAAACTGAAAGCTTTCTGATGCTATTTATGCACTTCTGATGCTATTTATGCTTTCTGATGCTATTTATGGCTTCCCTGACGGCTCAGACGGTAAAGAACCTGCCTGCAATGTGGGAGAGCTGGGTTCAGTCCCTGGATCGGGAGGATCCCCTGAAGAAGGGAATGGCTACCCACTTCACTGTTCTTGCCACTGCAGTATTTCTGCTTGGAGAATCCCATGGACAGAGGAGCCTGGCAGGCTACAGTCCATAGGGTTGCAAAGAGTCAGACGACTGAAGCAACTCAGCATGCACACACATGTACTAAAACCAGCCAAAAGATTTGATTCAGTAACCTCTGAAAAGAGATTTTGAAAATTATTTTTATTCCTACAGTGGTTTGCTATCTTTTTTTGCCAAGGAAGACATTATTGACCCATTTTTAGTAAAGAATAAAATTTGAATTATTTTTCTAATAAGAGTAGTGGATTTATACTAATCCTTTGTAAAGGTAAGTGATACAACAAAATGATTGTTTTTCTTTTACTGTTTAGAAGCCTATATGTTATCTTTTAGAAGTGAATTAGTAAAACTTGAGTGTAAAAGCAGAGTTATACCACTCACCAGATCTGGGTTGTTTGGGGATGGAAGGAGTGAGATTGTATTAACTGATACTTGAGTCGAGAAATGGTTCGGGACTTGCACCAGTGTCAGCAATTTTCACTACTTCTTTTGTTGCACTGTGTTATAGGCTAAGTTGCTTCAGTCTTGCCCGAATCTTTGTGACCCTGTGGACTGTAGCCTTCTAGGCTCCCCTGTTCATGGGGTTCTCCAGGCAAGAATACTGGAGTGGGTTGCCATTTCCTCCTCCAGGGGATCTTCCCCACCCAGGAACTGAACCCACATCTCTTAAATCTCCTGCATTGGCAGATGGGAAGTGCCACCTGGGAAACCCCTTTCATAACTTCTTTTGTTATGAAAGGTCAATATAGAGCTTCCTGATTACATCAACTCTTGTAAAATAATCCACATTGGTGGTTAAGATTGCTTCTAAAGAAGTGATAACTCACCCTGTAGTCTGATCATTTGCACTGCTAGATTTAACCATAGTGATTTCCCTAGGGCTTTATTTCTATGATGACAGAACTATAATACTATCGTGAATATTTTGTTCATTTTAGCTGAATACCAGGAAAAATGTTCAAATATTTAATTGGGCCTTAAAATAAGACATATAGTTGAAAACCTAATCCAGTCAGAATGTTTCAAGAGTAGGAGGAGAAAATTGGTAGTTAGGCTTTTCTTGTGGAAAGCCATAATATTATATTTGATTTCAGTTTATAAGTTATTTTCATAACTATCTCAAATCACAGCCCAGCTCCATCAGTAATGTATGCAGTGAGTCACCCTCCCCATAGATATTCTCCAGCATGAGCTGATTTATTTGCTGTGGTTTATAGCTGCTTGAGTTATTGGTAATAATCCTCACAGTTCAGCAGTTGAGTTGGTCTTCATTTAGAACCAGGATGGCATTTCCTTTCAGTGGCCCTTCTACATGGACTAATTAACTAAAAAAATAATGAGGTGTATTACAGAGTAGGATTTTCCTCTCTGAAGCCCAAACATACTCTCAGGAATTAAATAGTAGTTTATTTTATTTGGAGAGTTATTCACTCTCTTTGGTGGTGTATATAATTGTAGCAAGAATTCCCGGAGGAATCAAATTAAAATTCAGAATCTGGTTGTATCTGAAGAACTAGTGTTCTCTCCCCTCCATTTTGCAATAGATGATATGTATGAGATGAAGTGGCTTATTAGGAGGAATTTTGTGTGTGGCTCCTCCTCAGAAGAAGAGGAATTGACAGGGAGGTGGAAGGGTGAAAAGAAGGGAAAGGAAAATGATCAAGAGATATAGGAACTTTTCCAATTAAAATAAATTAATTAATTTAAAAAAGATATAGGAACTTCCCTAGATTAAAAATGAATATTTTTGTTGTTGGGAATGTGAAGGCTATATAAAGACCTACAAAGGGTAGTTGGATTTCCATGGTGACTCAGTAGTAAAGAATTTGCCTGTCAATGTAGGAGACTCAGGTTCAGTCCTGGGTTCGGAAGATCCCTTGGAGAAGGAAATGGCAACCTGCACCAGTATTCTTGCCTGGGAAATCCCATGGACAGAGGAGTCTGGCGGGCTACAGTCCATGGGGTCACAAGAGTCAGATATGACTTAGTGACTAAAAAACAACAAAGAGTAGTAAGGGCTCTTTAACCACTATTTTGTTCCAGAGAATGGACTTTTCTTTTGATGCTTGCAGAAACATTAGTGTTTTCAGGCATTTTCCCAGATTCTAAATGAGAAACTCTCCTCCTAATGCTGAAGATAAAAGGCGAAGAAGCCCCAAAACTAAGCTAAATAAAGGGCAGTATGTGTCAGACTTTACTTTTTTGGGCTGCAAAATCACTGCAGATGGTGATTGCAGCCATGAAATTAAAAGATGCTTACTCCTTGGAAGCAAAGTTATGATCAACATAGATAGCATGTTGAAAAGCAGAGACATTACTTTGCCAACAAAGGTCTGTCTAGTCAAGTTTTTCCCGTGGTCGTGTATGGATGTGAGAGTTGGACTGTGAAGAAAGCTGAGTGCTGAAGAATTGATGCTTTTGAAGTGTGGTATTGGAGAAGACTCTTGAGAGTCCCTTGGACTGCAAGGAGATCCAACCAGTCCATTCTAAAGGAGATCAGTCTTAGGTGTTCTTTGGAAGGAATGATGCTAAAACTGAAACTCCAGTACTTTGGCCACCTCATGCGAAGAGTTGACTCATTGGAAGAGACCCTGATGCTGGGAGGGATTGGGGGCAGGAGGAGAAGGGGATGACAGAGGATGAGATGGCTGGATGGCATCACCGACTCAATGAATGTGAGTCTGAGTGAACTCCGGGAGATGGTGATGGACAGGGAGGCCTGGCATGCCGCGATTCATGGGCTTGCAAAGAGTTGGACACGACTGAGCAACTGAACTGAACTGATGAGCAGACTTTAGGGGGATTTTCACAACAGAATATGTTCTCATTTGTTTTTTTTTTTTTTTCCAGTTGGATGAGGCAAGTGTAGCGAATAGATTCTCCCTTTCCAGAAATTTTTATTTTATTTCTTCTTACATGATGAAAGATAGTATGTTGGATGGTAAGTCCTGGGAGCGACAATAGGGAGTCATCCAAGAGAAGAATGTATGTGAAGCTGGTACATGAGCCAGAGAAGACTTGGTTAGTTATGGGCTGAGAGAAATAGGTTGTCTGTGCTCTGCCAAGGAACCTAGGGTTTTTTTGTTTCTTTAGTCAGGATCTAAAAACTAGGAGGATTCCTTAAAAAGGAACCAGGGGATTATCGAAAGACATTTTGACACACTTGCTTCTCACTATCACCCTCTTCCCCAAGTAACACACTTCCTGAAGTACATGCAGTTTCAACAAAGGCACAGACTGCTGTTAAAATGTGTATTAGGGACCCAGATTACTTGATACTTTAACTAAGCAGGAAAATTTGTCTGGAGGATGTTGAGATTTTGAGTACACCTTCCCTCAAGTGACTGGGCGCAGACTGGACATCTACAGAGAAAACAGATTAGAATCTCATGTAAAGGCTGGTCCTGAGCATAGAGGACTCCAAGAAGTAACTGGGAAGACTTGGCAGTGGAAGGTGTGCTTAAGTCCTGAAGCTTGGCCCTGAGGATTTAGAACTAGTGAAACATGGGGGCCAGAGCAGTTTGACTCACTTGTATCCATAGGCTGCAGAGGCCTGGGAACAATCAGGCTACTACCAGTAGAAAATTCACAATCTTTTAAAGGTTATGGCCATCGTGGTGAATTTGTTATAACACAAAAAGCCTAAGTCCTGGACTCTACTGTATAGTTGCTTAGCTATTCTTGTTTTAAAACTGTCATGCCTTCTATAGCAACAGCATAACTATTTTATTTCCTTGATTCTGAGACACAGTCAATTGTAAGAAACATCTTCATTTTAATAAGAGGTTTCTAGGAGGAAAAACCTGTATTAAATCCTGCTGATTAAATCATTCAATCCCAGTTTTAGAAACATTAAAATATCACAAAATGTGAATATTAGAAGTGAAGAAATACAGTAGTAATGAAGCAAAGTATAAACACTAATGGCTGTGGTTGATTCTTCTATTGGAATTCCAAATGGACCTTCATTTGCACTGGTTCCTCTTCTCTTTCTGAAAGAAGGGACAGAGGGAACTTAGCATTTATTAAATACCTGCTACAATAGTAAAAATAATGGTGATATCTAATGTTTATTGATTACTTACTATGTGCCAGAAATTGTTCTAAGTGCTTTCACATATGTTATTTCATTTAATCCTCATAATAATCTTGAGAGAGAGAGAGATTAGAAATACTGTTAAACTCTGTGAGACTAGTTTCTCCATTTCTGCAGATTGAGAAACTGATAGACACAGAAAATAACTTGTAACATAGTTCAGTTCAGTTCAGTTCAGTCGCCAAGTCATGTCCAACTCTTTGCGACCCCATGAATTGCAGCACTCCAGGCCTCCCTGTCCATCACCAATAAGTAGCAAATTTGAGGTATTAATCTGTAAACTGAGGGCTGCTTCACTTTTTAAACTCACATTTAATCTTTTCATTATCTTCCTCAATTCTGAAAAATATTATGCACACAAAAGTATATATAATATACATACTTCTAAAAAATTATGAATATAACTATGTACTCACCACTCAACTAACAGTGTTTCCAGTGTTTTTGAAGCTTGATACATCACATCCATCTCATTCTGTTTCCTCCCCCAGTTAATCTCTACTACTTGGGGTGATCATTCCTTTTTTTCTTCATAAGTTCTTACCACCTTTGTGTCTATAAATAATGTATTATTTAGTTTTGCCAATTTTTGAACTTTATTGAGGTATAATTGACATGTAACAGTTTCAAGTGTACAACATAATGATTTGATATTGTATATTTGTTGATCCTTGAACAACATAGATTTGTACTGCACAGATCCACTTATACATGGATTTTTTTTTCCCCAGTAAATACATACTGTAGCACTGCATGATCCACAGTTGGTTAAATTCATTATTGTAGAACCACAGATACATAGAGCCAACTGTAAATTGTATGTAGATTTTCAACTGTGTGGGGATTGGCATCCCTAACCTCCATGTTGTTCAAGGATCAACTTTATTGTGAAATGATCACTATAATAAGTCTAGTTAACATCTGTCACCATTTTTGAATGTTATATAAATGCAATCATATGTTATGCATTCTTCTGTGACTTGTCCACTGTTTTTAAGATTCATTCATTTTGGTGTTATTGCTATAATTTAACCATTTTCACTGCTGTATAGTAGTCCTTGGAATGCCTATAACACAATGTATTTGAACATTCTATCTATGAAAGTTCTTTACCAAGATACTGAGTGACTAGAAGGTGAGTTTTTCTCGTATACCACCCCAGATCAGAGGCCTGTCCTAAGTCTATTCCTGCATATACATTTAATGTTTTCTTGCACACATGACTGCATTTGTTCACAGTAGACTCTTCTTTGCTGAAATGTATCCTGAAACATATTTGAGGTGTTATCTTTTCAGTCTCATTTCTTTTACTTCCCATCATACACTTTATACTCCAGGGCTAAATTATTGCAGTTCTGAAAACTTCAAGTTTACTGTATCCTCTTGCCTATAGGCCTGGGCACATGTCACTTTTTCTGCCTGCAATGATTATTTCCTGGCTGACTCTTGCCCACCTATCAGGAGTTGTCTGGTTACAAAAACCGTCTTCCACTACCTTCTGGTTTGGAGTTTCTCCTTGAATTAACAGAGGGGACTTCCTGCTGTCATCTCAGGGTTTAGTCAGAATTGGTTTTCTGCAGTATCCAAAGTACTATTGAATAAAACTGCATATAGTTATACTTGGTGCCTGTAAAGATTGTATGAAAGGTATGTTTTGTATACTAGTAACTAATCTAGAGCCAGACATCCTGGAATGTGAAGTGAAGTGGGCCTTAGAAAGCATCACTACGAACAAAGCTAGTGGAGGTGATGGAATTCCAGTGGAGCTGTTTCAAATCCTGGAAGATGATGCTGTGAAAGTGCTGCACTCAATATGCCAGCAAATTTGGAAAACTCAGCAGTGGCCACAGGACTGGAAAAGGTCAGTTTTCATTCCAATCCCAAAGAAAGGCAATGCCAAAGAATGCTCAAACTACTGCACAATTGCACTCATCTCACATGCTAGTAAAGTAATGCTCAAAATTCTCCAAGCCAGGCTTCAGCAATATGTGAACCGAGAACTTCGTGATGTTCAAGCTGGTTTTAGAAAAGGCAGAGGAACCAGAGATCAAATTGCCAACATCCACTGGATCATGGAAAAAGCTAGAGAGTTCCAGAAAAACATCTATTTCTGCTTTATTGACTATGCCAAAGCCTTTGACTGTGTGGATCACAATAAACTGTGGAAAATTCTGAGAGAGATGGGAATACCAGACCACCTGACCTGCCTCTTGAGAAATCTGTATGCAGGTCAGGAAGCACGAGTTAGAACTGGACATGGAACAACAGACTGGTTCTAAATAGGAAAAGGACTATGTCAAGGCTGTATATTGTCACCCTGCTTATTGAACTTCTATGCAGAGTACATCATGAGAAACACTGGACTGGAAGAAACACAAGCTGGAATCAAGATTGCCGGGAGAAATATCAATAACCTCAGATATGCAGATGACACCACCCTTATGGCAGAAAGTGAGAGGAACTAAAAAGCCTCTTGATGAAAGTGAAAGAGAAGAGTGAAAAAGTTGGCTTAAAGCTCAACATTCAGAAAACAAAGATCATGGCATCCAGTCCCATCACTTCATGGGAAATAGATGGAGAAACAGTGGAAACAGTGTCAGACTTTATTTTGGGGGGCTCCAAGATCACTGCAGATGGTGACTGCAGCCATGAAATTAAAAGACGTTTACTCCTTGGAAGAAAAGTTATGACCAACCTAGATAGCATATTCAAAAGCAGAGACATTACTTTGCTGACTAAGGTCCATCAAGGTAAGTCAAGGCTATGGTTTTTCCTGTGGTCATGTATGGATGTGAGAGTTGGACTGTGAAGAAGGCTGAGCACCGAAGAATTGATGCTTTTGAAGTGTGGTGTTGGAGAAGACTCTTGAGAGTCCCTTGGACTGCAAGGAGATCCAACCAGTCCATTCTGAAGGAGATCAGCCCTGGGATTTCTTTGGAAAGAATGATGCTAAAGCTGAAACTCCAGTACTTTGGCCACCTCATGTGAAGAGTTGACTCATTGGAAAAGACTCTGATGCTGGGAGGGATTGGGGGCAGGAGGAGAAGGGGACGACAGAGGATGAGATGGCTGGATGGCATCACTGACTCGATGGACGTGGGTCTGAGTGAACTCCGGGAGTTGGTGATGGACAGGGAGGCCTGGCATGCTGCGATTCATGGGGTCGCAAAGAGTCGGACACGACTGAGAGACTGAACTGAACTGAACTGAGCTCTAATAAACAGGAAATATGGAAATTCCATTGTTAAAAAATGTCCTTAGGTTGGGGGTAGGGCACGAGTCATATCCTTGTTGGTAAAAGAGAGTGGGAAAAATACAGATTATTTTCATTTGCCTTCAGGTCTTTTGGCTAGATTCCAGAGAACTTTCTCCAAGAGCAACAAGATAAATCCCACTTTCTTTTCCAGGAGTTTTTTTCCTGGCATGGAAAGAAAATCTGTCATTTGTTTTCCTCTTTGTGTTTTTCTGACACTAGCTGCTTATCTGTTGAATATCTCACCAAGAAGTACCTCAAAGGATGAGTGCAGATTGCAAGTAAAAAAATCATAAATTTGGTTGTATATTTTAAAAGAAAGCCTTTTGATTTTTGAATAGTTTTAGATTTACATTTTTTAAAAAAGGACTTTATGCAGACCATTTTTATTTGTAACACACATTTTAAAAATGTTTTTGTAATTAAAAATTTTACTGAAGTATTGTTGATTCACAATGTTGTGTTAGTTTCAGGTGTATAGCAGAGTGAATCAATTATACATTCACCCACTCTTTCTTAGATTTTTTTCCCGTGTAAACCGTTACAGAGTAATGAGTAGAGTTCTCTGTGCTATACAATAGGTTCTTATTAGTTATCTTTTTTTGTATATAGTAGTATGTATATGTCAACCCCAATCTCCCAAATTTATCCCTCTTCCCCTTACCCCCTTGGTAACCATTAAGTTTGTTTTCTACATCTTATAACTCTATTTCTGGTTTGTAGATAAATTTATTTGTTATCTTTTTTTTAATAGACTCCACGTATAAGCAATAGCATATGGTATTTGTCTTTCTCTGTCTGACTTCACTCAGTATGACAATCTCTGGGTCTATCCATATTGTTGAAAATGGCATTATTTTGTTCTGTTTTATGTCTGAGTATTATTTAATTGTGTATATGTACTGTATCTTCCTTTTCTTTTTTTTTTTTTGCCATGTTGTGCAGTATGCAGGATCTTAGTTCCCTGATCAGGGATCAAACCTGTTCCCCCTGCAGTGGAAGCACAGAGTCTCAATCACAGAACCACCAGGGAAGTCCCTGTACCACATCTTCTTTATCTATTCCTCTGTTGATGGACATTTAGGTTGCTTCCATGTCTTGGCTATTCTTTTTGAACCATGGTTTTCTCCAGATACATGCTCAGGAGTGGGATTATTGTGTCATATGATAGCTCTATTTTTGGTTTTTAAAGGAATCTCCATGCTGTTCTCCAGAGTGGCTACACCAATTTACATTCCCACCAACAGTGCTAGAAGGGTTCCCCTTTCTTCACACCCTCTTCAGAATTTATTGTTTGTATATTTTTGATGATGACAATTCTGACTGGGGTGAGATGATACCTCATTATAATTTTGACTTGCATTTCTCTAATAATTAATGTATTGACTATCTTTTCATGTGCTTTTTAGCCATCTATATATCTTCTTTGAAGAAACAAGATCTTCTATCCACTTTTAAATTGGGTTATTTTTTTAATATTGAGCTGCATAAGCTGTTTGTATATATATTTTTACATTTAGATTAAAGTTGCAGAAATAGTTCAGAGCATTCCTATATTGACTCACTCAGTTTTCTCTTATTAGTGTCTTATATTACTGTGCTACATTTGCCACATCCAAGGAACCAACATTGGCATATTTCTGTTAAGTAAATTCCACAATTTGAATCCTCTAATTATTCCCTGATGTCCATTTTCTATTCCAGAATTTCATCCACAATTTGTACCACATTACATTTAGTCCTAGTGCCGTTTTAGCTTCCTTTGGCTTGTGACAGTTTTTTGGACTTAACTTGTTTTTGAGGACATTGACAGTTTTGAGTAGTGTTAGTCGAGTATTTTGTAGAAGTCTATCAATTTAAGATTGTCTGATGTTTGGGAGGGGATAACCACAAAAGAGACTGTCATTCTCATCACATTATATCAAGGATACTATCAACATGACATCACTGAGTTTACATACTTTTTAATATCGAGTTAAATGACTGAGTGGTGAGAGCATCAGTATTAGAGTCTGAAGACTGAATTAGGATCATGATTCTGTCATTTATTAGTTCGTGACCTGGTAAAGTTGCTTAATCCCTCTGTTCCTTGTCTCCTTGTCTATTAAGTGATAATAATGATAATATTTACTGTATTAAATTAGTAGATAATTTTTACTGTATTAAATTGGATAATATTTACCTTATTAAATTAATAGATACATGAAAAACACTTAGAGTAGTGTTTGGCACAGAGGAAGTAGGGTATTGAGAGGGCAGGAAGGCCAGGGGTCTCCAAATGGAGGAAATAGGCTGCAAGTGTCAGACATTTTTTTAATCTCTCCCTTAAGCAGCAGGAGGAAGCAAACTACAAGTGTCAGATTTTTTTCCTTCTCCATACAAAATTAAAAGGAGGTTTCTCTTAAAATTCTGTGTTGCCATGGCAACACCTGGTTCCACCTGAACTTAACTTTTCTCAAACCTTGAACTAACCAATGCATTTTTCTTACGGAAATGTTTTTATTCAGCTATGTTAATGAAACTGTGTATTTGCTTTGGAATTTACCTTTCTTCAGAATGATTCCAACTAAGACTAACTTTTTTTCTTTTCTCAAATCTTGGGCTGATAATAGCTCAACAAACCAGTATTCATATCAGTTGTTTTATGGCTGGGGGATGACACACCTCATGCCATCCTATCTCAAAAATGCATATTGTGGGAGAGGGGTCTGGTGAAACTCCCTCAGACTTGAGGTGTCTCTCTTATATGATTAACAGCTTTCTAACAGACATAAAACAGCTGGCTAAAGACTAGAAGGGGGACACGCTTTCTGCCCTCTTCTGATGTCTATGTCGGATGCTTTGTCTATCTCTTTTATACTTTAATAAAATTTTATTACACAAACGCTCTGAGCAATCAAGCCTCGTCACTGGCCCCGGATTGAATTCCTCTCCTCTGGAGGCCAAGAATCCTGGCATTTTTCATGGCTCAGCAACAACCTTTCAGTATCAGTTTTGACTATTTTTTGATATTATTGACTAACATGAGATTTGTGTATTTCTATTACTGTGTCCTCTGGTCTCTCTCACCCTCAGAAATTAAACTATTGGTGTTCAGTGGTAAAACAAAAATCACAAATAACCTGGTTTTTAAACTTTGAACATGGGAAGATCTTCGTCTTTTTTATTTCTTAGAGTTTTGAATTATCCCTAAAATATTGTACATTGCTTTAAAATTTGCATTGTCTGCCAACAAAAATACTTCACAAGGCACTCCTTTGAAAGATTTTTATTCTCATTTTGTTTGTATAATTTAGTTACTAAACTTGTGCTATGTTCACTCACAATTTGAAAATTTTCTTCAGAATACTGATTCTTTTAGTCATTGACCCACTGATATATTTCTGTTTCCGAGGCCAGGAGTGCAGTTCTGATTAAAAATCTATGAAAAAGAGTTATTACCATTTTCTTCCCTTTGGCCCAAGCAAAAGAATTACAGGGTTTATTTCAGCTTTTATTAGTATACAAATGAAGATTTATTTACTTTTTCACCACATAGTTAATAATTGATCTGAATATCTCCAATAAGGGAAGTCAATTGCATTTACAAACTTGCATGTCCATTTTCTGATGTATTTTCCAATTTCCTATTTGAAATTCTTAGTGAGAATTAAACATATTTTTGAACTGAAATAATCCATGGGGTTGCAATCCATGGGGACACGACTCAGCGACTAAACAAGAATAGTTGATTTACAGTATTGTGTTAATTTCTGCTGTACAGCAAAGTGATTCAATCATACATTCTTTTTAAAATATTCTTTTCCATTATGGTTTATCATAGGAGATTGAATATAGTTCTCTGTGCTATATAGTAAGACCTTGTTGTTTATTCCCAAGTGATAATTTTGAAAACTGATGATGAATATTAAAATACATTATTTTGATGTTAGAATTTTTGAAAATCCCATTGGAAACTTCACAAAATGTTTTATGCAAATTGAAATATGCATACTTTAAAATATTTTTGTCTAATACTTTATATTTTTCCTGGAAATGGTGTAATTCTGGCTGTTAGTCTCTTTTCTTTTTGCTTTATTTCTTGGTAATGTTGGCCAATAGAATAGAGGCATTTGTAGAGAATCTGTGTATATGTGTCTGTGTGTGTATGTGTATGCATGCATGTGTGTGTGCAAGTGGGTGCTTAGGCACGGGCATGCTCCTATGTTGGATCAAAAAAAAAAAAAAGAATTTCTGCGTTTACTTTTAGCAGCCGAGAAATTTTTCCTGAATACAGTACCTACTATTACTCACTTACTCTTTTAAGCACTTCACCTACTTTATCTTGTTTGATACTTACAATAATCCTGTGATACCAGTACTCTTATTTTTCCCATTTTTACAGGTGAGGAATCTGAGACAGAGAGAGGTTGGATAACTTGCACAAATTCACAGAGCTGATAAGTGGCAGAGCTGGAATTCAAACCTAGGTCTATCTGACTCCAAAGTTCAACCTCTTTACCATTTCATGTTACCTGGAACATCCTTATTATTTTTCTCTTGAGGTATGATATATATAACTCTCATAATTGGAGAGGGAAATGGCAACTTGCTCCAGTATTTTTGCCTGAGAAACCCTACGGACAGAGGAGCTTGGCAGGCTACAGTCTATGGGGTCTCAAAGACTCGGAGATGACTGAAGCGACCGAGCATGCACACATGCACACACATATCCTTCCAGGCTTAATTTTAAAAATTGAGACATAACATATATAACGTGGTCAAGTCTTGAGTGTATATCTCAAGATAATTGTACATATGGACACAACTATGTAACATCCCCCCAGATCAAGGCATGGAGTATTTCTGACACTCTAGAAGATCATCTCATGCCCCTTTCCAGTCACAGCCATTCTTCCCTCAGAGGTAGTCACCAATCTGGCCTCTGTTAACATAAATTCTGCCTCTTCTTGAACAGTCTATAAATGGAATCATGTAATAAACACTTTTGTGTGTGACTTCTTTTATTTAAATTTACGTCAGATTTATTTAGGTTGTTATGTGTTTATTTTATTATGTCTTTTTTATAGCTATATATAATATCCATTTAAAGCTAACAGTTCTTTCTAGTTGCAAAAGAAAAGTTTTGATTATACCCTGCCAGGCTTTTTTCCCTCTGTGCATATATGATTACTAGATTTGGATTATATATACATTTCTGTTTTATAACCTGTTATCTTCTCTTATCAGTTTATCATGAACATTTTCCATGTCATTAAATATACATTCTTTTATTATGATTTTAAAATATTTTAAAAACATTTTTATTTTAAAATTGTTTTTGTGTGTGTATATATGGTGATGGGAGAATATGTAAATCACTCACAAGACACAGAATTCAAAAGATACTAAAAGATATGCAATGAGAAATCTCCTATCCTTACCCTACCCTACCTGCTTCCCACCCCTACCCCAGGATCCTGTGTTGCTATTTTCTTTCTTTCTTTTTTAAAAAACTTTACTTTATATTGTAGTATAGTTAATTAATAGTGTTATGCTAGTTTCAGGGGTACAGCAAAGTGATTCAGTTATACATATAGATGTATCTATTCTTTTTCAAATATGCCATAGAAGTTTTTCCCCTGGAGTGAAAGTTCTGAACCACACATCAGGCTTCCCAGCCTGGGGGTCTGACAGTAGGAGAAGAATCCCCCAGAGAAGCTGGCTTTGAAGACCAGTGGAGTTTATTTACAGGAATTACACAGGACTGGGGCAAATAGAAACTTCACCCTTGGAGGGCATGCACAAGGACCTGTGAGCACCAGGCCCCAGGGGAAAAAGCAGACTGGGCCAGACCTACCTGCTTGTATTAGAGAGTCTCCTGATGAGGCAGGGTCAGCTGTGGCTCACTGTAGGGACAAAGACACTGGCAGCAGTGGTTTTGGGATATACTCATTAGTGTGAGCCCTCCCAACAGCCTGTAGTCTCCAGTGCTGGAAAGCCTCAGACCAAGCAAGCAACTTGGAGGAATCACAGCTCCACTCATCAGAAGACAAGCAGACTAAAGTCTTTTTGAGCATGGCCATGCCCACCAGAGGGGACAAGACCCAACTCCACCCACCACCAGTCCCTCCCATCAGGATGCCCGCACAAGTCTCTTAGCCTCATCCACCAGAGGGCACAGAGCACAAACATGAAGAATTACAGTCCTGCAGCCCGTGGAACTGAAACCCCAATCACAGAAAGTTAAACAAAATGGAACAGCAGTGGAATGTGTTCCAGATTAAGTGACAAGGTAAAACCCCAGAAGAACAACTAAGTGAAGTGGAGATAGGCAACCTTCCAGAAAAAGAATTCAGAATAATGATAGTGAAGATGATCCAGGATCTCAGAAAAAGCATGGAGGCAAGTGCGGGGGGTGCTCCGCAGAAAGAGAGAGGCAGTGGAACTTCCCTCAGCAAAGCCGAGGGGTCCCGAGGAGAGGTGAGCCTGCTGTCCACCAACCCAGCCCCTCGGCGAGCGAGAGACAATCAGACGCGACAGGGGTTCCGTCTAAGCAGTTCCGCTTTATTGTTGTAAGCTCTTGGTTTTTAAAGGCAAGCAGGGAGGGGTTTGCGAGGGACTTTCCATAGTTGCACCAATCACATTAAAGGTCAAATCATCATGTGCCATCATTATAACAGGAGTCTATGGTGATCACGCACTGTCTACGTGCACAGAAATCAAGAAAACCAATCAAAAGTTTTGACAGACAACTTAGGCCGCGCCCTCATCTCTTCCGCCAGGCGCCATCTTAGCTCTAAACCGCAAAGCTAGCCCTTCTTTTTTAAGGTTTCCCATTTAGGGCCCCACAGGCAAGGATCAAAAAGATGAAAGAAATGTTTAACAGAGACCTTGAAGAACTAAAGAACAAACAGAGATGGACAATACAATGTCTGAAATGAAAAATATTCTTGAAGGAATCAATAGCAGAATAATTGAGGTAGAAGAATGAATAAGTGACCTGATATATAGAAAAAATATATATATATATATAAATCAGAAAAACTTATAACAACACTCCATCAGCAGAATGAGAGAGTTTATTTTCCTGTGTTCTCATTAACACTAGATCATATCATTAGTCTGCCAATTTAATAGGGAAAAATTACATTTTACTGTTTAATTTATATTACTTTAATTACTAGTTGAACTTAAAGATCTTCATTGGCCATCTGTGGCTTTGTTGTTTTGCAAAATTACCTCTCTGTTTGAGTACAAAATCCTTGCTCTCATTTGTGCCTTCAATACAAAAACCTGTTTTACCCTTTCCAGACAGTTAACTTTCAGTGTTTTGTAATGATTTTGACATAGTTGCTTGACCACAGTTGGGGGAGGGGTTGTAGGAAGTCTAATTCCTTAACTGGATTTTCAACCTGTCTTCATATTTTTAGTCCCATTTTCTTTCTTTCTTATTTATTTATTTATTTATTTATTTACTTTACAATTCTGTATTGGTTTTGCCACCACCCTCCTTTTTCTACTTCCAGAGACACCTGGTGCTGCCACTTCTTAAACCTTTGGAGATCATTCAATGTAACTTGCTTTGATTCTTGACTTTTTCCACAACCAGCTTAGGATTTGTCTTCCAAGCAAGTTACTACTCTTCCCTCTGCTTTCTTCATGTTTGTGGTGATTGTTTCCTCTCTCTCTTTGTCCTTATGGCTTGTGCCTTAAAAGAATGTAATTCCTTCTATTCTCATTTTGGTGAAATCATCGGAGGATGTGGAGTTCTGACAGAAGCCCAGAGCTGAATTTGTTTCTTAAAGTTGAAAGTGTTTTACTGGACCTTGTTAGATTGGTAAATACTACAGATACCTCATAGACT
Source organism: Oryx dammah (assembly GCF_014754425.2). Lineage (NCBI taxonomy): Eukaryota > Metazoa > Chordata > Mammalia > Artiodactyla > Bovidae > Oryx > Oryx dammah. Next base: position 37,784,437 of record NW_024070185.1, read on the forward strand.
CAGAAGGGTTACAAAAGATATCTGTATAGACCAGAAAACCTTGAAGTTTCCCATATCATTGTGAGAAGACTCTCCTCTATTGATGAAAATTCTTTCCATAACCTTAGAATGTCTTTGCACTGACATGCATAAAGGTACTAAACAGTTGGGTTGCTCATACAAAAACATTTATTAACTTGTTCATTTGCATACAATTTGATACATCAGACAGATACACATTTTTACGTTCACAATTCAGATTAAGCCTCCCAGGAATATAGCAAATTATTTAATAACCAATGATGCATGAACACGGATAAACAGAATGGAGAGTGGCTGGAATAGGGTCCAGAAGACCTTCTGCTGTGCTGTTTATATCCTGGGTCATGAGATGATCTGCCATTTGGGATGTCAGTGAGGGAGAGGGGTGAGGAGAGGGGGACACTTTGAAGGCTCATTGCAACTGTTATTTGCAAACTAGCATGGAAGTATTTTCATATTTTACAGTAGGTATTGTTATAATGGTACACATAACTAATTGTCAACCCTGAGCCTTTCCCTTTTACTTTAACCATGTTGTCCTTATGTGAATCATTCACTCTCTTCAGGATGCTTTAGCTATTACTTTACCCTATGTTGTCTGTTACTGCCTTATTTGTTATTCAATGTTTTATCCAGCTCTGCAGATGATGTATCTAGTCTGTTAGGCTCAAACTCTCACCAGTTCCTGAGTCAGCCCTGAAAATGGCAGTCTAATCAACAATATCAGTAACCTAAAGCTTAGCCATGAAATTAAAAGATGCTTACTCCTTGGAACAAAAGTTATGACCAACCTAGATAGCATGTTGAAAAGCAGAGACATTACTCTGCCAACAAAGGTCCATCTAGTCAAGGCTATGGTTTTTCCAGTAGTCTTGTATGGATGTGAGAGTTGGACTGTGAAGAAAGATGAGTGCCGAAGAATTGATGCTTTTGAAGTGTAGTGTTGGAGAAGACTCTTGAGAGTCCCTTGGACTGCAAGGAGATCCAACCAGTCCATTCTGAAGGAGATCAGTCCTGGGATTTCTTTGGAAAGAATGATGCTAAAGCTGAAAGTCCAGTACTTTGGCCACCTCATGCGAAGAGTTGACTCATTAGAAAAGACCCTGATGCTGGGAGGGATTGGGGGCAGGAGGAGAAGGGGATGACAGAGGATGAGATGGCTGGATAGCATCACTGACTCGATGGACGTGAGTCTGAGTGAACTCTGGGAGTTGGTGATTGTCAGGGAGGCCTGGCGTGCTGCGATTCATAGGGTTGCAAAGAGTCGGACGTGATTGAGCGACTGAACTGAACTGAACTGAATGCTTGTTTTCCAACAAGAGCTGAGTTTGTCTAGACAATCCCCTGTTGTAGTTTTCCCTCCACCCCCTAATTTTGGCTTTATTTGTAGGGTAAGTTTTGCTTCCCAGTGTGCTTGGTACCTGATTTGTTTTTTTGCATTACACAGGACTGGCAAAGGTCAGTTTTCACTCCAATCCCAAAGAAAGGCAATGCCAAAGAATGCTCAAACTACCACACAATTGCACTCATCCCACATGCTAGTAAAGTAATGCTTAAAATTTTCCAAGCCAGGCTTCAGCAATATGTGAACCGTGAACTTCCAGATGTTCAAGCTGGTTTTAGAAAAGGCAGAGGAACCAGAGATCAAATTGCCAACATCTGCTGGATGATGGAAAAAGCAAGAGAGTTCCAGAAAAACATCCATTTCTGCTTTACTGACTATGCCAAAGCCTTTGACTGTGTGGATCACAATAAACTGTGGAAAATTCTGAAAGACATGGGAATACCAGACCACCTGACCTGCCTCTTGAGAAACCTGTATACAGGTCAGGAAGCAACTGTTAGAACTGGACATGGACCAAAAGACTGGTTCCAAATAGGAAAAGGAGTATGTCAAGGCTGTATATTGCCTCCGTGCTTATTTAACTTCTATGCAGAGTACATCATGAGAAATGCTGGGCTGGAGGAAACACAAGCTGGAATCAAGAATGCTGGGAGAAATATCATTAACCTCAGGTATGCAGATGACACCACCCTTATGGCAGAAAGTGAAGAAGAACTAAAGAGCCTCTTGATGAAAGTGAAAGAGGAGAGTGAAAACATTGGCTTAAAGCTCAACATTCAGAAAATGAAGATCATGGCATCTGATCCCATCACTTCATGGGAAATAGATGGGGAAACAGTGGAAACAGTGTCAGACTTTATTTTTGGGGGCTCCAAAATCACTGCAGATGGTGATTGCAGCCATGAAATTAAAAGATGGCTACTCCTTGGAAGGAAAGTTGTGACCAACCTAGACAGCATATTAAAAAGCAAAGAAATAACTTTGTCAACAAAGATCCGTCTAGTTAAGGCTATGGTTTTTCCAGTCATGTATGGATGCGAGAGTTGGACTATGAAGAAAGCTGAGTGCCAAAGAATTGATGCTTTTTGAAGTATGGTGTTGGAGAAGACTCTTGAGAGTCCCTTGGACTGCAAGGAGATCCAACCAGTCCATCCATAGGAGGTTAGTCCTTGGTGTTCATTGGATAGACTGAAGCTGAAGCTGAAACTGCAATATTTTGGCCACGTGATGTGAAGAGCAGATTCATTTGAAAAGACCCTGATGCTGGGAAAGATTGAGGGCAGGAGGAGGAGATGACAGCAGATGAGATGTTTGGATGGCATCACCGACTCAATGGACATGAGTTTGAGTAAGTGCCGGGAGTTGGTGATGGACAGGGAGGCCTGGAGTGCTGCTGTTCGTGGGGGTCGCAAAGAGTTGGACACGACTAGGCAACTGAACTGAACTGAACTTCCTTTGACTCTCCCCCTCTCCTGTCGCTTTCCTTAGTCTTGCTATAAATGAGTAGATACAGTCTGGGATCATGATATAGTTACCTTTGTGGCTTTGAGAATACCTTCCACTTCCACTCTGCTCTGTACTCCTAGATTGAACTCTTTTGGTACTGTCATTTGCCTAACTCATGGCCCAGAATTGCTGTGCCTTTTTGGAAGCTGTGTTATAGGCTATGCAGCTGCTCCCACAGGACTATGTTTCATACCTTGGATCGAGGAAATTTACCATTCTAAAGAAAAACAAAATGGTGTTCTGTTAGCAAGTGTGTAGGGAAGAATGGTCAACAGGTTAGCTATCAAACAACTTTTGGCATACTTTATCACATACTGGCATTTTAGATTCCCAGTTAAACAGACTTTCTGAAATGTCTAATGATGAAACTCACAGTGAGCATATGGCACCCAGGTACTCTGGACATCCAGTTAGCTTTTTAGTCTGCTCTCTTAACTGTGAGAAGACAACTAAAGAATATCAGAAATTTGAGGAAAGCTGTGTACACAAAAGGAAGCTATTAATACCAAAGCATGCAAACTAAGTAATAACTTAGAAAACAGAGACAATGTAGGAAGAAGGAAAATAGTTTAAAAATGATCATTAATATTTTCATAGAGATAAGATACTATAATCTTGAAATAAGAGAACACTATAAAGGGAATATTTAAGGAATAAAAAAGAACTCTTGAAAACTAAAAATGTGATTACCAAAATGATAAACTCAGTATAAAAATTAGGCAATGAAACTGAAAACATCTCTGAATGTAGAGCAGAAAATAAGGGAAATGAAAAATAGAAAAGAAAACATTAATGTGTCATTCTAGCAGATTTAACAGCTGAATGTTAGGTTCCAAAAAAGAGAACTGCAAAAATAGAGGGGAGAAATTTGTCAGTAACTCAAGAAAATCCCCCAGAACTAAAGAAATCAATTTCAATCTAATTTCATAAGGGACTTCATTGTGAATTTTCAGAACTCGAAGCAAATATTGGTGGAGAGAGAGAGAGAGAGACGGAGGTGTGAAATACAAGCGGCTAGGAATCAGAATGACTTCAGATTTTTCACAAGCAACACTGGAATCTGGAAGGCAAAGGAACAGTGCCTTCAAGATTTAACCCATAATTCTGTACTGAGCCAAATTATCAATCGCCTGTGAAAATAGAATAAAGACATTTTAATACATGCAAGGTGTCATATTTTATTTATCATGTACCCTTTCCCAGAAAGTTACTGGAGGATATGATCCACCAAAACAAGGAAGGGGAAAACATAGGGTACATGAAACAAGTGATACAAATGAGGTCAAGGAATTCCCAGGATTGATAATGAGGGATGATCCCAGAATGAGAGTTATGTACCAAGGCATTGAAGTTAACTAGCCCAGATTGGAACATCTCAGAAGGCTCTGGAAGATATAATTGACTGATTACCTGATACATATGGATTTCTCAAGTCAGATTCACACTACTAGCAAAGTGCTAGAGATTAATTCAAACTTGGGAAGCAAAATTAGGCCAGAGAGAAAGCCAAAAGCAGATTCAGACATGGGAGATTGTGCGGAGTCGGAAGTATCAGCATAGTAGAGATACCACCTAATAATAGGAAAGGAACACTTTTTCTCCAAGAGCCATGTATTCCACCTGGATCTTGGAGAAAGAACATCCCTTTCCTCACTGTGCATTTATTGCTATTTTATTCATTCCTATATTTCATCCTCACTTCTTCAGAAAGAAGTGGCCTTGAGAAATAAGTGACCAAGAATATAACAATTATGGTTTTATTATTGCTTTCCATTAGGACCAAAACTGTCAAGCCCCTGGGCCTTAAGTCTTAAAATTTTGTCCCTTCTGTCTAGGTAGTTCTCCCCCAAAGACTCAGCTTTTCTAAAATATTGTGATAGCAACTAGGGGCTTCCCAGGTGGCACAGTGGTAAAGAATCCATCTGCCAGTGCAGGAGATGCAAGAGACCTGGGTTCCATCCCTGGGTTGGGAAGATCCCTGGAGCAGGAAATGGAAACCCACTCCAGTATTCTTGCCTGGAGAATCCCATAGACAGAGGAGCCTGACTGGCTACAGTCCATGGGGTTGCAAAAGAGTCGGACATGACTGAGCACGCACATGTTAGCAACTATGGGGTTTATGTAACATGTGAACATCCAGATAGCAGTATCTGCTTTGGTGACTCTAGGTAATGGAATCTCTACTGCAACTATCATTTAAAGAAATACTATTAATACTATAGTCTTGCTACAACAACTTACTAATTTAGGTTGGCCTTGATCTTTTTCTGTGTCTGATTCTCCAGGAGGTGATTTGCTCATTTCCTTGTATCACGAACTTCATACTAATACCACTATTTTCCAGTCCTTCCACCTGAACAACTACTTCATTTAATACAATGCCTTCAATAACTACATGAAAATTTATAGTCCTTTCTAAAAAAGTTCTCTCTCAACTTCTGTCTCTGTCTCACTCTCTTGTGTGTTGCTCTGAGCTTTCCTACACAGGCAGGAGGGGAATTTGGATCCCCATTTTTTGAAAATAAAACAGATTCCAGGTTTCTAAAAAAGACTGTTTAGAGCATTGTCTTAGCTTGGGCTGCTACAACAGAATACCATAGACCAGGTAACTTATACAACAAATATTTATTGGCCACAGTTCTGTAGGCTAGAAAGTCCAAGGTCAGGGTGCCAGCAGATGTGATTCTTGGTGAGAACTCTCTTCCTGGCTTGCAGGGCTCTCTTCAACAGAGAGAAAAATCTCTTGTGTCTCTTCTTAATGAGGATGCTAATCCTATCATATGGCCCTATTCTCATATGACCTGACCTCATCTAAACCTAGTTACCTCCCAAGTGCCTACTTCCAGATACCATCGCCTGGCTGTTAGGGCTTCAACATATGAATTTGGAGGGGACACAAACATTGAGGCTATAACAATGCTTAGAAGCCATTACTTTTTTTTTTTCTTGTGAGCTTCATCAAAAATCCTGGCCACAGTCACTTGTGCAATTACTAACTGACTAGTTCACATCCAATATTTTCATTGATTTTTGACTATGTTGTGGTTTTGTTGCTCTTAGTTGCAGCTAGCAGAGCTCCTCTTCGTTGCCTTGCATAGGCTTCTCATTGCAATGGCTTCTCTTGTGAAGCACTGGCTCTAGACACCCTTGGGGTTCAGTCCTTTGCAGCTTGTGGGCTCTAGAGCACAGGCTCAATAGTTGTGGCGCACAGGCTCAATAGTTGTGCCACACAGGCTTAGTTGCTCCACTGCCTGTGGAATCCTCCTGGAACACGGATTGAACTTGTGCCCTCTGCATTGGCAGGCAGACTCCCATCCACTGTGCCACCAAGAAAATCCCACATAGAGCAGTACTTCTTCTTCTTCTTTTTTTAAAGTTGAAGTATCATTGGTTTACAGTATTGTGTTATTTTCAGGTGTACAGAAAAGTGATTCAGTTATACATATTTTTTTCAGATTATTTTCATTAGGGTGTATTATAAGACTGACTATAGTCCCTGTGTTATACAGTAAATATTTGCTGCTTATCTATTGTATGTATAGTAGCTTATATTTGTTAATCTTTTATTCCTTATTTATCCCTCCTCCAGTTCCTTTCCCCTTTAGTAACCGTAAGATTATTTTCTCTCTTTGTATTTTGTATATAGATTCATTTGTATTATTTCTTAAGGCTCCACATGTAAGTGAATATGCTTGTCTTTCTCTGTCTGACTTATTTCACATACTATGATATTCTCTAGGCCCATCCATATGCCTGCAAGTGGCAATTTTTCTTTCTTTTTTATGTCTGTTGATTGGTACTGGGGTTATTTCCATGTCTTGGCTATTGTAAACAGTGATGCTATGAATATTGGGGTGCACGTATTTTTTTTTGAATTAGAGTTTTCATCTTTTCTAGTTGTATGCCTGGGAGTGAGAATACTGGATCAGATGGTAGCTCTAATTTTAGTTTTTAAAGGAACCTCCATACTGTTGTCCAGAGTGGCTTACCAGTTTACATTCCCACCAACAGTGTAGGAGGGAATTTTTTTCCACATCCTTTTCAGCATTTATTACTTGTAGACTTTCTTGATGATAGTCATTCTGAAATGATGTGAGGTACTACTTCATTGCTGTTTTGATTTAGAGTGAGCTAAGTCACACATGCTAACGAAGTTACTCTCAAAATTCTCCAAGTAAGGCTTCAACAGTTCGTAAACTGTGAACTTCGATATGTTCAAGCTAGTTTTAGAAAAGGCAGAGGAACCAGAGATCAAATTGCCAACATCTGCTGAATCATCAAAAAAGCAAGATTGTTCCAGAAAAAACATCCATTTCTGCTTTATTGACTATGCTAAAGCCTTTGACTGTGTGGATCACCAGAAACTGGAAAATTCTGAAAGACATGGGAATACCAGACCACCTGAGAAATCTGTATGCAGGTCAGGAAGCAACAGTTAGAACTGGACATGGAACAACAGACTGGTTCCAAATAGGAAAAGGAGTATGTCAAGGCTGTATATTGCCTCCCTGCTTGTTTAACTTATATGCAGAGTACATAATGAGAAACGCTGGGCTGGAGGAAACACAAGCTGGAATCAAGATTGCTGGGAGAAATATCAATAACCTCAGATATGCAGATGACACCACCCTTATGGCAGAAAGTGAAGAAGAACTAAAGAGCCTCTTGATGAAAGTGAAAGAAGAGAGGGAAAAAGTTGGCTTAAAGCTCAACATTCAGAAAATGAAATCATGGCATCTGGTCCCATCACTTCATGGGAAATAGATGGGGAAACAGTGGAAACAGTGTCAGACTTTATTTTTCTGGACTCCAAAACCACTGCAGATGGTGATTGCAGCCATGAAATTAAAAGACGCCTACTCCTTGGAAGGAAAGTTGTGACCAACCTAGACAGCATATTGAAAAGCAGAGACATTACTTTGCCAACAAAGGTCTGTCTAGTCAAGGCTATGGTTTTTCCAGTAATCACGTATGGACGTGAGAGTTGGACTATAAAGAAAGCTGAGCGCCGAAGAATTGATATTCTTTGAAGTGTGGTGATGGAGAATACTCTTGAGAGTCCCTTGGACTGCAAGGAGATCCAACCAGTCCATCCTAAAGGAGGTTAGTCCTTGGTGTTCATTGGTAAGACTGATGTTGAAGCTGAAACTCCAATACTTTGGCCACCTGATGCGAAGAGCTGACTCATTTGAAAAGACCCTGATGCTGGGAAAGATTGAGGGCAGGAGGAGAAGGAGATGACATCTCCTCCTCCTGAAGAGCCAGTTCATTAGAAAAGCCCCTGAAGCTGGTTAAGATTGATGGCAAAAAGAGAAGGGAGCATCAGTGTATGAGATGGTTAGATAGCATCACTGACTCTATGGACATGAATTTGAGCAAACTCTGGGAGATAGTGGAGGACAGGTTGTAGCATGAGGCCCATGCTACAATCCAAGAGGTCACATAGAGTCAGACAGGACTTATTGACTGAACATCAACAATAACAATTTATTTTGAAATTTGGGAGAGAAAGGATTGGGACTTTGTTTAAAACTGCCTAGTATGGGACTTCCTTGGTGGCTCAGTGGTAAAGAATCTGCCTGCCAAGGCAGGAGACATGGATCCCTGGTCTGGAAAGATCGCAACTGCCACATAGCAAATAAACCCGTGACCCATTATTTTGATTGTACTGTATTTAATGACCCATTAAATTGATTGTATGACTACTGTGTTATAAATTGCCCTGAGAAACATTAATCTAACACAGTCCCACTTATTTATTTATAAATAATAAATATTTATTATTAAATATTTGGCTGTGCTGGGTCTTCATTGCTGTCAAGCTTTTTCTCTAGCCGTGGCAAGCAGGGGCTACTCTCTAGTTGCAGTGAGAGGGCTTCTCATTGCCGTTGTTTCTCTTGTTGCAGAGCGTGGTCTCTGGGCTCACATGCTTCAGTACTTACGGCTTGTATGCTCAGTAGTTGTGCTGCCAGGCTCTTGAGCACAGGCTCAAGAGTTGCTGTGCATGGGCTTAGTCTCCTCATGGCATGCTGAATCCTCCGAGATCAGAGATGAAACCTGCGTCTCCTGCATTCGCAGGCAGATTCTTTACCACTGGGCCACCGGAGAAACGAGGAACAAGTATGGAAAGGTCAAGTTTGCTCAAAATCACACAGCTACGAAAAGTAGAACTCAGAACTAGAATTCAGATATCAGACTTCTTAGTCCAGGTATATGTTTGCCATGGCACACTGTATATCTGTTTAATTTTTCTTAGCGTGTTTTCTTTCAGAGCAAAATGGTCCATTTAGAAGGACTGGATTGCCTAACTAGTTGAAACATATTGAAGGGTACAAATGTCATTTCCTTAAATGAACCACTAGATGGTAGTGTGGACTCTTCTCATGATGGCCTCTTCAGCTAATCCAGGGTGAATTCAGATTTGTATATTTGCACCCTTGTAATGTTTTATCTATTGATATTTCCCTGTCAATTCACAGAGCTTTATTCCTATCCTGAAGGAACTATTTCACATGATTTTGCAAGCAAGATACATTTTTTTATTTGATACATCTTTTTCAATCTGTGTGGAAGAGAGATTTAGAAAAATAAATACTTATTGCTTCTGATATCCCCAAAAGGACCTCATTTTATATTCAGTATGTCTTTCTTTCCTATATTATTTTTATATGACTTTAAAGAATTATTTTCTGTTATTTAACTAACATTTAAAACTAAATTTCTTTCAGAAAGGGGAGTCTATGTGGGCCCTTTTTGTGAATATAAACCCCAAATCTGAAACAGTTTTACATTTATTTTCTCCTAAGCAAGAAAATAACTACTCTACTTTATAAGATTTTTTTTTTTCCTCCAGCTGTAGGAGCGTTTGCCAGATAATCTATACATGTACTTGGAGCTTCTGAGAGAGATGAGCATGAAGACAAACAGATTGAACAATTGAGCCCTTCTTCAACCACACCTTCCTCATAGCTTAAGCTTGCAGAAAAAGAGAAAAAAACATGGCTATTCTAGAAACTTTCCTTCTATCCCCCTCTCCCTTCTCCTACTCAAGTTCTCCTTCAAAAAAATTAATTCAAGAGTGTAGAAAAGAGAGGAAAGGATAAGTGTGATGGTTAATTTTATATGTCAGATTGGTTGGGCCATGGGGCCCAGGTATTTGGTCAAACATTATTCTTGATGTTTTTGTTAAGGTATATTTTGGATGAGATTAACATTTAAATTGTTAGACTTTGAGTAAAGTAGATTGTTCTCCATAATGGGTGGGTGAGTCTTATCCAATCAGTTGAAAGTTTCAATAGACTTGACACCTTTCCTCCATCCTTCCCAAAGTAAAAGGGAATTCTGCCAGCAAACTGCCTTTGGACTCAAACTGCAGCTCTTTCCTGAATCTTCAGCATGCTGACCTACCTACCTACCATATTTTAGACTCACCAAGCCCCCTCGGTCATGTGAGTCAACTCCTTAAAATCTCTCTCTTTCTCTATATGTGTTGTACATACATTCACAGGTACACATTCATCCATTTGTTTTGTTCTGGAGAACTCTGACTAAGAAGTAAAAGGATAAGTAAGAAAGATAGGGGACTTCAGAATGGTTAATCCAGCTTACAAATCAAAGATTCAATTAAAGCAAACAGAAATACAATTAGAACACTGCTATTCTGTCTTCTGTTCTTTTCTCACAATTTCCTATTTTCTAAAGCCTTGACAAATCCAGGGACTTTTCTGTTTTCTGCACCATTATATCCTCAGTGCTTACCACAACTTTTGCCATATTCAAGGCTCTTGGTAAGTATTTGCTGGTTGAATGAATGAATGAATTAATGGCTAAGATTCTTAACTGTAGAACAGGTAGGACTGAATGCTCAAAGTCACAGGAGATGAAAATGTATGACAGGTTTAGAGAATAGTGGATCGTGCAGTGTTCAAGGTGTTTGGGGATGAGGTAGCTAGAAGTGAATCTGGAAGGGTATTCTGCTCAGAATTGGGACTTTATCCTTGTGAGAAGCAAGGAACTATCAGGACATCTTAAGGATTATGTCCATTTTGAACCTCAGGATGATTACCAGAATTTTTTGAAGTTTTAGCAAACCTCTAAGGCTTTTATTTTTAATTTTTACTTTGGGTTAGATTGTCTTAAATCCAAATGTATCCCCTTGCTTCTGCCTAATTTAAGTCTCTCTGGTTAAATTTTTGGCCACTGACACAAATTGATTTAAAAAAAAAAACAAAAAACATGGGTCTTGGATTAATGTTGAATCCTCGAGTTAACACTTAAAGGCTTTATGCTCTTGAGCAACTGTTTTACTGCTGAGCAGTACAATTTTTTAAGCTTTAGATATAGGCATAATTCAGTGTTGAAGTGTTGAAAGAATTTGCTTTTAAATTAGGAACAAGAAGAGTGTCTATCATCTGCTTTCTTTTAATATGGTACTGAAGGTTCTAGCCAGTGTGATATAGCAAGAAAAAAGAATAAAATATATAAAGATTGGAAAATCAATAGATGAATTACTAGAATTAATAAGAAAGTTTAGCAAGCCTATTTGGCACAATATAAATATGCCAAAAAAATTACATTTCTATACAATAGCAACAAGAAGTATGCTTTAATAAAATTTACAGTAACATTAAGAAATGTTAAGTTCTGGAGCAAACCTAACAAGGTGTGTCCAAATAAGTTTTGGCATAAATTATAAAACATTATCGAAAGACATTAGAAAATACCTAAATGGAGAAATAAATCACATTCATGGATTAGAAGATGTATTATTGTAAATATTTAACTTGTTCCAAGTGGTCAGCAGATTCGGTGCAATTTCAATCAAAAGTTTCAACTGCTTATTCATTTATTTATAATTTAAAAAGGCTTTCTTTTACTTTTTATTTTGGCTAAATGGGTCTTTGTTGCAGTACACAATCTTTCTGTAGTTGCAGGCCCAGGCTTCTCTTACTGTGGAGCACAGGCTTTAGAGTGCACAGACTCAGTAGCTGCAGCGTGTGGGCTTAGTTGCCCTGTGGCATGTGGGCTCTTAGTTCCCAACCAGGGATCGAACCTGTGTCTCCTGCATTCAAAGGCAGATTTTTAACTGCTGAACCATCAGGGAAGTCCCCCGATTGTATATTTAAACCTGATGAATCAATTCTAAAATTCATGTGGAAATGCAAAGAACTATAAGAATACATGTCACTTCTTGAAGAAGTATTAGCTTGGGGGACTTGCTTTACCAAAATGCTATTAGATATCAAGAAAGACAAATAGAGTAATGGGACAGAATAGAGACATAAGAAACTGGTCCATGTATATAGGAAAACTTAAATGTATACGAAAACTTACAGCAAATAAGTGAAGGAAAGAATGAATGTTTAAAGAAATGATACTGGAAAAATCGATTATCCACGTGGCAAAAATAGGCTGTAGATGCATTCAGATTTCAACATGAAGAGCAAAATAATGAAATTGTTAGAAACAGTATAGAAACATGTCTTAATGATGTGGATGACATGGAGTAGGGAAAGATTTCTTTAAAAAATACAGAAAGCATAAATCATTAAAGGTGCATAAACTCAGCGATGTTAAAATTAAGAATTTCTCTTTATCAAAGACAGCACAAAGAGAACTTACTAATATAGGGCACAAATTGGAAGAAGATGTTGACAACTGATAAAACTGACAAAAAGTCAATATCCAGGATATATACATAAGTTCTACATTTAAGTTAGAAAAGAGTTCATAGAGAAATAGGAAAAAGCTCAAAAATCATTTCGTAGAAACAGAAAGCTGCAAAACAAATTAACCTATTAAAGAATGTTCTACCTCAGTAGTTAAGGAAATACAAATTAAAATCATAACATAGTACCATGTCATCTTACCCATGAGACTTGCAAAAATAAAAAGCTAACAATAAGTAGTTTTGGTGAGAATGTGAAATAAGAGGAATACTTAGACTGTGGATGGGGATGTAAATTGGTATAACCAGTCTGAAATTAAAGAAAGTAATATAATACCCCACGATTCATTGGTCCCACTCTTAAAGAGAAATTTTTGCACATATGCCCTGGAAGACATATAAAGAAAGTATAGGAATATTAAACGCAGTGCAGCTTGTAACAGTGAAAAACAGAAAACACTTCAGATGTCTTTTGAAAATGATAAGCCTCATTATTCATGAACTAGGAGGAGGGATGGTCTGACAATCCCACATGTTATGTAGATCATGAGCAGTGTCTGCTATACCATCCAACAGGAAGATTCACAATAGCTGAAGTTACTTCTTAAACCCAGGAACTGTTAACATAGTCCATTATATTCTTTTTTTTTTTCCCTTTCATTTAAAAAATAATTCATAGGTCTTTAAGGATAAAGAGTATGGTGTCAACAATTGGCTATATGAGAGGAATAATTTGCCAAATTGACCATTGGTATTCTGGAAGTGTAGAGGGAGAATATACAAGAAAATAAAAGACAATTTCAACACCAACATTGAAATCAATTTTGGCAGCCTCTAGTTTGCATACTTGGCTTCCCTGGTGGGTCAGAGATTAAAGCGCCTGCCTCCAATATGGGAGACCGGGTTTCAATCCCTGGGTTGGCAAGATCCCCTGGAGAAGGAATTGTATTAATTTTGAGACTGACTTACACACAGTAAAATGAGACCATATGAAGGGTGTGGTAAGTTGTTTTGCAAAAGCAGAATGTCCTTTCCTCATAGTCTACGAGTAATTAATGACTATAACAGCTGTTGTAACAATAGTTCATTCCCCATCCATCAAATCATAATGGTTTTATAATGAAAGCAAATGAGTTTCCAGTACCAGACCAGAGTGACTATTTTCTCTCTGTTGCTCTCAGTTAGTTGCATATTTAACAGTGCCTCGAGAAAGCCAAAATTAACCAGTATCATTGGAATATTTGATTCTTACCCATCCTTCCTCATCCATCACTCAGATAGGAAGTTTTTTTTTTTCCAAAAGAAAGAAAGAAAGAAAGAAATAGCAGAGAGAAGGAAAAGGGTTGGGGGAGAAAATCTAGTAGAGAAAAAGGAAACTTGGAACTGGGGAGGGAAGTAATATTTCATATTCTAGGAAAAGAAAATGCTGTTGCTGACATTTTGAGTGGTCATGTTACATAAAATGACCTCCAAGAAAACAATGAAAGATAAACTTGACTTCTAGTCCTAGCTTTATTAGTCACTTAGCTGTGATGCCAAATATCATTGAGAAAATGCCTTAATCTTTCTAAGCCTTGGTTTCGTCATTTGTAAACTAGGCAGAGTAATAGAACCACTTTGCAGAATATGATAATGCATGTAAAGCATGTAGGTGCATGGTGGGTGCATAATCAACCTTGAAGGCCCTTGGGTTCATGAGCGCAGTGATCCATTTCATTTTTTGAAGTTTGCTTTATAAGCGTGTTTATAACAAGTCTTTAAAAAGAGTCTCCATACTGCCAAGCTTATGCTAGGATTTAAGCTGCAATTTCGTGGTGACTAAATCTAGAAGATACAGTTATGAAATTGCTCTCTTACTGAAAATAGAATTAGGTAACAGTAAATCAAATCCCTTATGATTATATGGTGGGAGTGAGAAATAGATTTAAGGGACTAGATCTGATAGACAGAGTGCCTGATGAACTATGGATGGAGGTTCGTGCCATTGTACAGGAGACAGGGATCAAGACCATCCCCATGGAAAAGAAATGCAAAAAAGCAAAATGGCTGTCTGGGGAGGCCTTACAAATAGCTGTGAAAAGAAGAGAGGCGAAAAGCAAAGGAGAAAAGGTAAGATATAAGCATCTGAATGCAGAGTTCCAAAGAATAGCAAGGAGAGATAAGAAAGCCTTCCTCAGCGATCAATGCAAAGAAATAGAGGAAAACAACAGAATGGGAAAGACTAGAGATCTCTTCAAGAAAATTAGAGTTACCAAGGGAACATTTCATGCAAAGATGGGCTCGATAAAGGACAGAAATGGTCTGGACCTAACAGAAGCAGAAGATATTAAGAAGAGGTGGCAAGAATACACAGAAGAACTGTACAAAAAAAGAGCTTCACGACCAAGATAATCATGATGGTGTGATCACTCACCTAGAGCCAGACATCCTGGAATGTGAAGTCAAATGAGCCTTAGAAAGCATCACTATGAACAAAGCTAGTGGAGGTGATGGCATTCCAGTTGAGCTATTTCAAATCCTGAAAGATGATGCTGTGAAAGAGCTACACTCAATATGCCAGCAAATTTGGAAAACTCAGCAGTGGCCACAGGACTGGAAAAGGTCAGTTTTCATTCCAATCCCAAAGAAAGGCAATGCCAAAAAATGCTCAAGTAAGTAAAGTAAGTAAGTAAAATCACTCAGTCTTGTCCAACTCTTTGTGACCCCGTGGACTGCAGCCAACCAGGCTCCTCAACCCATGGGATTCTCCAGGCAAGAATACTGGAGTGGGTTGCCATTTCCTTCTCCAGGGGATCTTCCCGACCCAGGGATCGAACCCGGGTCTCCCACACTGGAGGCAGATGTTTTAACCTCTGAGCCACCAGGGAAGCCCTAAAAATGCTCAAACTACTGCACAATTGCACTCATCTCACATGCTAGTAAAGTAACGGTCAAAATTCTCCAAGCCAGGCTTCAGCAATACGTGAACTGTGAACTTCCAGATGTTCAAGCTGGTTTTAGAAAAGGCAGAGGAACCAGAGATCAAATTGCCAACATCCGCTGGAACATGGAAAAAGCAAGACAGTTCCAGAAAAACATCTATTTCTGCTTTATTGACTATGCCAAAGCCTTTGACTGTGTGGATCACAATAAACTGTGGAAAATTCTGAAAGAGATGGGAATTTCAGACCACCTGACTGCCTCTTGAGAAACCTATATGCAGGTCAGGAAGCAACAGTTAGAACTGGACATGGAACAACAGACTGGTTCAAAATAGGAAAAGGAGTACGTCAAGGCTATATATTGTCACCCTGCTTATTTAACTTCTATGCAGAGTACATCATGAGAAACGCTGGACTGGAAGAAGCACAAGCTGGAATCAAGATTGCCGGGAAAAATATCAATAACCTCAGATCTGCAGATGACACCATCCTTATGGCAGAAAGTGGAGAGGAATTAAAAAGCCTCTTGATGAAAGTGAAAGAGGAGAGTGAAAAAGTTGGCTTAAAGCTCAACATTCAGAAAATGAAGATCATGGCATCTAGTCCCATCACTTCATGGGAAATAGATGGGGAAACTGGAAACAGTGGCAGACTTTATTTTTGGGGGCTCCAAAATCACTGCAGATGGTGACTGCAGCCATGAAATTAAAAGACGTTTACTCCTTGGAAGAAAAGTTATGACCAACCTAGATAGCATATTCAAAAGCAGAGATATTACTTTGCCAACAAAGATCCGTCTAGTCAAGGCTATGGTTTTTCCAGTGGTCATGTATGGTTGTGAGAGTTGGACTGTGAAGAAAGCTGAGCACCAAAGAATTGGTGCTTTTGAAGTGTGGTGTTGTAGAAAAGACTCTTGAGAGTCCCTTGGACTGCAAGTAGATCCAACCAGTCCATTCTAAAGGAGATCAGTCCTGGGTGTTCATTCGAAGGACTGATGCTGAAGCTGAAACTCCAATACTTTGGCCACCTCATGCGAAGAGTTGACTCATTGGAAAAGACCCTGATACTGGGAGGGATTGAGGGCAGGAAGAGAAGGGGCCAAGAGAGGATGAGATAGATGGATGACATCACCGACTCGATGGACATGAGTTTGAGTGAACTCTGGGAGTTGGTGATGGACAGGGAGGCCTGGTGTGCTGCAATTCATGGGGTCGCAGAGTCGGACACGACTGAGTGACTGAACTGAACTGACTGACAACAACTATGGTGCAGATTATCTCTTTGAATAGTGCCTCTGAGCTCCAGAATTGAAACATGTGCTGTTATCAACATGTGGATACATCAGCTGTCTCAAACTCTCAAAATGAAGCACTTGTTCATTCATCCATGAATCTGTTTCTCTTCAGGTTTTGCCATCCCAGTGCCTTTGTGCATCTCTGCTCAAATCAGAAAACTGAATCATTTCCAAATCACTTCATCCTTCAGTTCTCAATCCAGTTCATCTCCAAGTGCTGTTTAAAACTCTTTCAAATGTATCTTCAGTCTGTGTACTAATTCCATTGTCTACTGCCATCACCCTAAACGAAACATCATTTTAAAAACTCGGATTATTGTAATAGCTCTCCAAATAATCTCTCTACTTCTTTTGTTCCTTCCTTCCAATCCATTGAATCTTGTCATCTTGCTTGAAATTTTGATGGATTCCCTTTGCACATAGGGTAAAAACAAAAATTTTAACAAGACTTATAAAACCCTAAGTGATATGTTCCATGCCTAACTTTTTAGCCTTATCTGTCAATATTCACTTCTTTACCCCATTAATGTGGGAATTGTTTTCCCAGTGTGAGTATTTTGCATCAATAATATGGTACACTTGAGAAGACTTTACCAAGATCTAAAGAATTAATTTGTTGCTCCATCATTCAGTCCTGTCCAACTCTTTGCGACTCCATGAACTGCAGCACGCCAGGTTTCCCTGTCCTTTACTATCTCCTGCAGTTAGCTCAGACTCATATCCATTGAGTTGATGATGCCATCCAACCATCTCATCTTCTGTCACCCACTTCTGTTTTTGCCCTCAATCTTTCCTAGCATCAGGGTCTTTTCCACTGAGTTGGCTCTTCGAATCAGGTGGCCAAAGTATTGGAGCTTCAGCTTCAGCATCAGTCCTTCCAATGATTACTCAGGGTTGATTTCCTTTAGGATTGACTGGTTGCAGTCCAAGGGACTCTCAAGAGTCTTCACCAGCACCACAGTTCAAAAGCATCAATTCTTTGGCACTCAGCCTTCTTCATGGTCCAACTCTCACTTCCGTACATGACCACTGGAAAAACTATAGGTTTGACTATATGGATCTTTGTTGGCAAAGTGATTAACAGATGTTTGAGAAGAGAATGACATAGGACAAAGAAGTTTGGCATATTCTCTGAAAGATGTGTTCTGACAAAAGTTTGCTATAATCTTGGAATGAAGATACAAATAAGAACAGAATAAAATTAACTTGTCCTAATTATAGATCACTGTGTGTCCTAGCAGGAAGATTAAAAGAAAAAAAAAAAAAACATGTCCTCATGGTATTACACCCCTTTATGGAAGATAAATCATGCATACATACAGTGCTAGGCAGAATACAATCAGCTTTGTCACCACAGTCAGAGTCATCCATAAGTCTTGAAAAGATAATAAGATGATGGAGACAACTGGATTTTGAAGGAAGCATTGGAAAGACATTGATAGAAAAGAATCAAGAAGATATATCAGATGTGAAAAAATAGACTGGTCAGAATGAATGTTTCAGGTAGAGGAGCAATAAGGAGGCTGCAGGAGACAGGCATCCTTAGAAAACTAGCAGGTTTGGCTAAAGTGAGCCAACACCTGTTAAAGTTTAATATGAAAAAACAAAGGTGACTAATGCTAAATGTTAAATGTGTATGAGTTCCAAACTTTAATCTGAAAAGATAAATTACTGAGCATCAGTCAAGTGGTTCTGAACTGGTGATGGAGTTGTGTTAAATCATCAATACCATGTAACTTAATTCTTTCTAGGAACAAGGGCACTTATATGACAGATGGTTACTGTTGCAAAGAGTTTAATCTATTGTAATCTTTTTAAAATGAGATATAATTGACATAACATTATATTAGTTCTAAGTATGCTATATAATGATTTGATATTTGTTTATATTGTAAAATATAACAAATATATAATTATAAAATATTCTTCCAATCCAAGAAATTGGTATATTTTCCCATCTGTTTGTGTCTTCTTTGATTTATTTCATCAGCATCTTATAGTTTTTGGAGCACAGTTCTTTTGCCTTCTTCAGTTCAGTACAGTTCAGTTGCTTAGTCATGTCCAACTCTTTGCGACCCCGTGAACTGCAGCACACCAGGCATCCCTGTCTATCACCAACTCCCGGCACCTACTCAAACTCATGTCCATTGAGTCGGTGATGCCATCCAACCATCTCATTGTCTGTCATCCCCTTCTCCTTCTGCCTTCAATCTTTCCCAGCATCAGAGTCTTTTCAAATGAGTCAGTTCTTCACATCATGTGGCCAAAGTATTGGAGTTTCAGCTTCAGCATCAGTCTTTCCAATGAACATTCAGGACTGATTTTCTTTAGGATGGACTGGTTGGATGTCCTTGCAGACCAAGGGACTCTCAAGAGTCTTCTCCAACACCACACTTCAAAAGCATCAATTCGTCAGCACTCAGCTTTCTTTATAGTCCAACTCTCACATCCATACAAGACTACTGGAAAAACCAAAGCTTTGACTAGACGGACCTTTGTTGATAAAGTAATATCTCTGCTTTTTAATATGCTCTCTAGGTTGATCATAGCTTTTCTTTCAAGGAGCAAGCATCTTTTAATTTCATGGCTGCATCTGCAGTAATTTTGGAGCCCAAGAAAATAAAGTCTGTCACTGTTTCCACTGTTTCCCCATCTGTTTGCCATGAAGTGATGGGACCGGATGCCATGATCTTCGTTTTCTGAATGTTGAGCTTTAAGCCAACCTTTTCCACTCTCCTCTTTCACTTTCATCAAGAGGCTCTTTAGTTCTTCTTCACTTTCTGCCATAAGGGTGGTGTCATCTGCATATCTGAGGTTATTGATATTTCTCCTGGAAATCTTGATTCTAGCTTGTTTTTCATCCAGCCTAGTGTTTCTCATGATGTACTCTGCATATAAGTTGAATAAGCAGGGTGACAATATACAGCCTTGATGTACTCCTTTACCAATTTGGAACTAGTCTGTTGTTCCATGTCCAGTTCTAACTGCTGCTTCCTGACCTGCATACAGATTTCTCAAGAGTCAGGTCAGGTGGTCTGGTATTCCCGTCTCTTTCAGAATTTTCCACAGTTTCTGGTGATCCACACAGTCAAAGGCTTTGGCATAGTCAATAAAGCAGAAATAGATATTTTTCTGGAACTCTCTTCCTTTTTCCATGATCCAGCGGATGTTGGCAATTTGATCTCTAGTTCCTCTGCCTTTTCTAAAACCAGCTTGAACATCTGGAAGTTCACAGTTCACGTACTGTTGAAGCCTGGCTTGGAGAATTTTGAGCATTACTTTACTAGCGTGTGAGATGAGTGCAATTGTGTGGTAGTTTGAGCATTCTTTGGCATTGCTTTTATCCACCGTCAAAACACAGGCATCTAAGTGACAAAAACCATCATACATTTGAATATTTTAATCAAATAACACTGACTATAGTGATGACAGAAAGTGTTTTTTAAAGGAAAATTAATCATGTAAAATAAGAAAACTAGGTTGGAAGTCTTAGGTTAAAATTATAATGCAAGTGCGTGTTGGCTGTTTGATCTTGGGTTTAAGTCACTGAATACCTACTTTGTGCTGGCCGCCATGATGGGCACTGGGAGCACAAAGGTGAAAAAGACACAATCTCTTCTCTGGAAAATTTTACTTAATTTTGAATCACCAAAAATATTAGACAAATAACTTCCTCCACTTACTAACATTGATGGATTAGGGTATGTGTACTTTCACTGAAGAATTTCACAATATTGAGTCATTTTATGATAAAATCACTATGGTCTCATATACTTTTGAAAAACACAGTTTATTTAAGAATATGAACAATGTAATGGACACATTTGGTTACTTAATAATAATCATTTTAAGTATATTATACAGATATGCATCATCAACATTTAGTGTTTTTCAGAGGGAATGATATAGATTCTGTTTTTATTGTTGTTTCTATAGTTAAATTATTGACAAAGTAGTGAAACAAAGATATATCATTCTATAAGTTTTTGCCCTCGTATAGTAATTCACAGCCTCTTTTATGTTGCACCAGCAGTTATAGTCAATATATCTCAACAACTTAAAAAGCCTACACTTTCAGAAAAGTCTTATTTTGTAAGTATTTTGTCATGTTTATCATTTATTGTCAGTATTACACCTATGAAAAATTACAAAGGTTTTAAAATAAGTAAAAACTATTTAGTAGTTGAGAAATGTTATTATATGATCGACTATAAACTTTAGTACCTTAGTAACAATAAAACACAAGATGTTTAATGAAAAATATTGCCACCGATAGGTTTATGTAAAATTCTACAGCATCAGGTAGAAAAAGCAGAATAAACATACTGGCATGAGAGATCAGGTGATGTAGAAGTGAGATCAGGGAGTACATTTGGGACTACATGACATAGTTGGTCAAAAGAAATGAGGAAGGAACAAGTCACATGTATATTCCATAGTAAGCAGGGTCATTGGGAAATCAGACAATAAAAGGACTTGCACATGTGAGAAGAAAGGATTAGAAAAAATTTTGTTTAAGGTGATGAATATATCAAAAGTAATGGGTTCCTGAAAGTCAGGGTCAGAAGAACATATGAGGGATAGCCAGTTATTGAAATTGTAATATTAATCCTATGTCCTATATAAGCTCAAGTAGGTTAGAGGACTTCTGGCCCCTCCATAGTACTTGCAGCCCATGGTACTTGGATGCCTGAACACATGTTGTGGCTCAATGCTTCAAAAAAATTCTAGTTTGTTAGATATTCCTAATAATTTCAGTTTTATGTCTGAAATAAAATTTATTTTACTTTTTAATGTAAGAATGCCTTGCTTAAAGTTAACGCAATCTATAAAAATTGGAATTTTAAAAATGAGAGATGAAATTATTCACTTTTAAATACTCGATTTAATTTTCTTAATTTTAAAATTATTCTTGCCTTTTCACATATTCATATTACCTGCTTAGCCATTTAGGCATCTGAAGTTTTGAGTATTTATAAACAATCTTGATGTTTTATTCTGGTTGTGAAATGGTCAATCTGTGTAGCTTCCAGTTGTTTTTTTATTAAGCCTTTAAGTGTTTGAGGCTATTGTTTAGAATCATGGAAAATGATGTCCCCTATGTAGCTCTTTAAAATTGATCTTTGACTAAAGCAAGACTAGGGATAAGGGCCCTTTGCTTCTCCCCAGAGGTCTCACTCTAAATACTAAGTTCTTTCTGGATTGAAAGTAGGAAAAAAGTAAAGGTCAGGTGTACACTTCAGAATGTTGGCAAGTCTCTTTACCAGTATGCTATTAAATATTCCAATATTTGTATTGACTATGCAGTAGAATATACAGAGAGATATACAGAGGGAAATGAAAAACAGAACTGAAGGGTTATAAAAAAATTTTTGTACATAATAAGGAAAACATTCCACACCATACTAAACATTCCATTTGCCTTCGTGTTATCTGTCTCTTTATATCTCATCTTTTTTTCAGTGGTAGCTATTTGGGCTACTCAACCAAAGATCTGCAGCTTTCCATCACATTAAGTTTGAGAGCTTAAATGTGATATTCTGTGTATTTGAATCCTCAGGGTCTTCCCCTCTTTTAATTAGAGCTAGTTGGTTATCCTTTACTCCTAGAAACACTCCAGGATTGCTCTTACATTCAAATGAAACACACTGGGAGGACGTCTCATGAAGGACAAAGAAGGCTTGTTCTGGCAACTGGTTTTCACATTTTTGTAGCTGAGGAAAACAAGAGAGAAAGTAACCAATATGTGAGTGGGAAGTTCAGAGTCAACTTTACATCCCTGTGTTGAAAACTAAAAGAGAATAATTATTCATAACTTGATATTTCTAGCAAGCCTGCTTACTGGATAGGGGATAGGAAGTGGGGAGAAAGTGAGCAGAGGGCCCAAGCAGGGGAATTTGATTTGATTCACTGATAGTATATTTTGAGAGCCCTAATGGCTTAGAATAAGTGGATCTTGATGTGGTAGTTCTGGACTCATACTTCTCTTTTTGCCACGTGGTATCTCTGAGAACTAGACACTTGGCTTTATGAAGTCTCAAGTTTTTATTGCAGCCAGTTTTCTAGTTCAACCCCTAACTTACTCATAGATATGTGAGTGATATAAATGAGTATTATTTTAAGTTATTAAGTGGTTTGTTACACAGTGTACCCGGCCAATACAATGACTTCATAAGACAGTTACTGTGAGAATTAAATAAGACAGTACTTAACCTTTAGCATACAACTTGGTATATATAATAAAGCTCCTTAGGAGTCAGCTTGTATTGTTGATAATTATATATGCCAAACACTGTTATATAAACTTAGAAATGTTTTGTTGAGGGAGATGCATCCAGAGTTTACATTAGTACCTTGCATGGCTACACTGCTGCTGTTGTTCAGTCACCAAGTCGTGTCCAACTCTCTGTGATTTTATGAACTGCAGCATACCAGGCTTCCCTGTCCTTCACTATCTCCCTGAGTTTGCTCAGACTCATATCCATTGAGTCAGTGATGCCATCCATTTTATCCTCTGTTGTCCCTTTCTTCTCTTGCCCTCTATCTTTTCCAGCATCAGGGTCTTTCCCAGGGTATTGGCTCTTCAAATAAGATGACCAAAGTATTAGAGCTTCAGCTTCAGCATCAATTTTTCTAATGAATATTCAGAGTTGATATCCTTTAGGACTGATTGATTTGATCTCCTTGTTGTCCAAGGAACTCTCAAGAATCTTCTCTAGCACCACAGGTCGAAAGCATCAATTCTTTTGTGCTCAGCCTTCTTTATGGTCCCACTCTCCCATCTGTACATGACTAATGGAAAGGCCTTAGCTTTGGCTATATGGACCTTTGTAGGCAAAGTGATGTCTCTGTTTTTTTTAACAGACTATCTGGGTTCGTCATAGCCTTTCTTCCAAGGCGCAAGTGTCTTTTAATTTCATAGCTGCAGTCACCATCTACAGTGATTTTGGAGCCCAAGAAGATAAGTCTGTCACTGTTTTCATTTTATCCCCATCTATTTGCCATGAAGTCATGGGACCAATACCATGATCTTAGTTTTTTGAATGTTGAGTTTTAAGCCAGCTTTTTCACTCTTTTCTTTAACCTTCCTCAAGAGGCTCGTTAGTTCCTCTTTGCTTTCTGCCATTAGGGTGGTGTCATCTGCATATCTGTGGTTATTGATATTTCTCCTGGCAATCTTGATTCCATCTTGTGCTTCATTCAGCCCAGAATTTCACATGATGTACTCTGCATATAAGTTAAATAAGCAGGGTGACAATATATAGCCTTGATGTACTCCTTTCCTTAGTTTGAACCAGTCCATTGTTCCATGGCTGGTACTAACTGTTGCTTCTTGACCTGCATACAGGTTTCTCAGGAGGCAGGTAAGGTGGTCTGGTATTCCCAGCTCTTTAAGAATACTCCACAGTTTGTTGTGATCCATAGAGTCAAAGGCTTTAGCCTAGTCAATGAAGGCAAAAGATGATGTTTTCCTGGCATTCCCTTGCTTTTTCTATGATCCAACAGATGTTGGCAATTTGATCTCTGGTTCCTCTGCCTTTTATAAATCCAGCTTGTACATCTTCAAGTTCTCAGTTCACATATTGTTGAGCATTACCTTGCTAGCATGTGAAACAAGTACAGTTGTGCAGTAGTTTGAACATTCTTTGGCAGGGCCCTTCTTTGGGGTTGGAATGAAAACTGACCTTTCCCTGTCCTATGGCCACTGCTGAGTTTTCCAAATTTGCTGGCATATTGAGTGCAGCACTTTAACAGCATCATCTTTTAGGATTTTAAATAGCTCTGCTGGAATCCTATCACCTCCACTGGCTTTCTTTGTAGTGATGCTTCCTAAGGCCTGCTTGACTTCATACTCCAGGATGTCTGGCTGTAGGTGATTAATCACGCCATTGTGGTTATCTGGGTCATTAAGATCTTTTTTTGTACAATTCTTCTATGT
The DNA here is from genome assembly GCF_014754425.2 of Oryx dammah. Classification (NCBI taxonomy): domain Eukaryota; kingdom Metazoa; phylum Chordata; class Mammalia; order Artiodactyla; family Bovidae; genus Oryx; species Oryx dammah. The sequence continues at coordinate 37,809,130 of NW_024070185.1, forward strand.
ATTCCTGCCGCCTCGTCTTAGTATCTTCTGCTTCTGTTAGGCCCATACCTTTTCTGTCTTTTATTGTGTCTATCTTTGCATGAAATGTTCCCTTGGTATCTCTAATATTCTTGAAGAGATTTCTAGTCTTTTCCATTCTATTGCTTTCCTCTGTTTCTTTTCATTGTTCACTTATCATGACCAATATAACAGTTCTATTTACTAACTGAGGAAGACAGCGCAGTGAATCCTATGATCAGAATGTAGGTTGTTATGCTATCTCTATATCTTGGCGTATGGAAATGTTTATGAACCCATCCCTTTAGCAGTTTCAGACTATAAAATTACTTTTCAGTTGCCCAAGATAATGATATTTTACAAGGAAATACTGCCTGGAAGAAAACAGTAGTTCCTACAGCCAAATAGAAAGGATTTTATATCATTCTATTCAGCAGTGCTTCTCAAACTTTAATGAGTCTATGTACCTATGAGTACCTATGTACCCAGGAGTACCTATGAGTCTCCTGGAGATTTGTTAAAATGCTCGTTTTGATTCAGTTGTGAGGGAGTCTGAAAGTCTACATTTCTAACAAGCTCCCAGGTAATGCTGCACTGCTGGCAGAGACCAGACTTTCAGTAGGAAGGCGACACATGCCAATTTTACTCCCTTCCCTATTTCAGAAGCAAGGTATTAATTGTAACTGATTTTGTTTTATTTACAATATTACAAACAAAACTTCTTCAAAGTACCCCAAATCCCTAAATCTGCACAGATGAGTAGTCAGTCATGACAATTAGGTGCATGCTTCTGTTACCTCCACAGAGCGCTCCTTACTGTTAGCGTGCAGCAAGAAGTCTTTGTCTTTCGTGGGGCTCAGGTTTACCATTAACTTCCGATGACTACCACCGCCATCTTGCAATCAAAAAACACAAATTATAAACTTAAGAATTGTAACTCATTTTAATTTAAATGAATTTAACACCCAGGAAAAGAGTCATCTATTAGAAATATTTGTATCCAGATAAAACTAAAGTCATTGGACAGTAAGGTGTAATTCTAAGTCCCCTTAGGAGAGAGGTTAGTTTTCTTATATGCTTTCTAATAGTAGAATTGAGACTCTAATGGTTATTGCTCTCAGTGTCAGCTTCCCTGTCTGCATAGAAAGCCACTGATAGTTGTCCCAACATCTAATTCCTCTTTTGTGTAATAATAGAATGTTTCCAAGCCTGCCTTATCTAGCAATATGTCTTAGTTCTGACCAACATAAGGTGAATGTTAAGTGCCAGGTACAACTTCCAGGTTGTGTTCTTAAAGGAAATAAAACTCATAGTTTGTCTTCCTCTGTCCTTCTGATAAGAAGGACATAGATAGCAGCCCACCAGGCTCCCTTGTCCCTGGGATTCTCCAGGCAAGAACACTGGAGTGGGTTGCCATTTCCTTCTCCAATGCATGAAAATGAAAAGTGAAAGTGAAGTCACTAAGTAAGATACTGTTATTCTGAATCTCTGTTAAATGCAGCCAATTTATCCTAATTATTAAACTGCAAAACGGATGAGATGAAATAAGTCCTTTTAAAATCTAAAATCCAATATTTTTACCATGAATTGGGTAGGAGAGAACCTTCTGAGACACCTTCCTTTTCCATGGAACATGTTTGGATTTGTCTTTACCCTAAATTTAAGAATTCAAGCCCCAGAGCTACCCAGCATCCCAAATTACCTGTTTCACTTAAGAACTGGGATTCATAGTAACGGAGTAACACCTTGTCTGAAAGAGAATGCATAAAATCCCTTTAGTGAGATACAATTTTATCAAATGATTTCAGTTTCAACATATATAACATCAGAAAATATCCTCTTATTATGTATCAATAAAAGCAAAACTTTTGTGGCTTTGAGAAAGGTCTTAAAAATGTATAAATATGCTCTGAGGATTTCCCCAACAATGTTGGTATTAAAATATTTAAAATGTTGTTCATAGCATTGGTATACTCTTTTGTTAGAATTACACTCTAGTGGTATTGATAAAACTGGAAAGACCTAGTAGATATTAATAATTTAATGACAGTAAATATGTGTGGTACTTCCTTCCGTATTTCACAACAGATATGACTTCTCAATATCATCATTCTTCCTTGATGAACCCTGAATAAGCTTCTGAATCCTCCCCAATACAGTGATATTCAAGCATCTATTCCCAGTGCATTGGAGTTAGCACATAGCATGAAATCTATTAGCCATATCTGAGTTAATCTATTGTTTACAGTTTGTTAAACTTATTAATTTTTACTTTACAAGTCATCATTATATCATTATAGACAAAAGGAAATAGTCTACCTTTCTCTCGGTCTCTTATCAAGTCCTCAACATAGATCTCATAGTTTCCATCCTCAAAAACAAAACTAATGAACTGATCGTTGTATGTACTCAGGGAAGCAGAATGTTCTGTAACAAGTAAAAATCTTGTCATTAAGAATTTAAAGACTTGTTTCCATGAAAAATCTTTTGGAAATTAAGAAACCTTCTAAATGTGGTATGGTTTTTTTGTCTTTGCAATTTGAGTTGTACTTTGTCTATCACCGTTGAATAGATGAAAGTCTCAGGCACAAACTTAACATAGCTCAAAGGTTGAGCTACGTTGTGGGATCATAAGATGCTAACCTCCTGCATGAAGGAGATCGAAGATGCTAGCCTCCTGTGTGAAGGCCATGGGAGGCCACATTCGTGTGCTTAGGGGAGGGTTTGATGAGGAGAAAGAAACTGGCAAAGTGATAGACATTGCCCAAAGAAAACTCTGCTTCTTAATTTCACATGATCTAGGGAACTGTGGGCAACGGGGGACTGTATTTTGATAGACATGTATAAGATTTTGTATTTTGATAGACATGGATAGACAGCTGTAAAGATGGAGTTACTTGGAGACTTTCAACAGTCCTTGAGGATGCAGGTGTGAGCCTCATTTTGTCTTCTGGCCAAAACACTGCAACACTTAAATCAGTACTCTCAATTTTTTAAATATATCAGCACACACACAAAATGATATTTCTGCAGCATGCTGGGGTAAATTGGGTCAGATTTAGAGACTACATATATAGGCCCTAGATGAAAAAAAATAATTATATTTTATTTATAGTGTAGAATTATGCTAAAGAAAATAATATATATAACATAAGAACTTTAAATATTGAATTTATTTGCACATGTGTGATATAATTTAAAACAATCAACAATTATTTAAAATTTTTGAGTTGAAATTATATTTGAAAATATAATAGCTCTTCCTTTTCTTTCATTGTCAAAATGTTGAAATTTGGAGAGAGAATGTGTTTTTTTTCCCCCCAAAAAGGATAATATATTTATCTCAGAAATTATGCAGATGAGATTCCAGTCCATAGTAAGCATTTCAAAATAATAATATAGTTCTGACTATAGAATGCACAAGTACTGTTAGAGCAGATACCCTGTACTACTTTGGATACCACTTAAAAAGGACAGAAGTTTCTGATATACATGAAATTGTAGAGTTGGGGCTGCTTCTTGGACTAGCACTTGTGAGGGTCCCATGTCCTACCTCCCTTCTCACCCTCACACACCCCTGTGACCAATCTTACCTTTGATACTTGGAAGGTGATATGCTGTAGTGTATTTCTGGACCATCGTCTTACCCAAGGTGAAGCCCTGGTCCACAGACTGTCTAAAGTGTTTCGTCTGCTTACAGGTAAATAGTGCCAGATGCTCTTTGTACTTCTCAGCTGCAGGACAGGGGTGGGGATAGGAGTGGGCTGTCAGTCCTCACTCAGTGCAGACCCCTTCCCGTCACCCCTTTGAGGACTTCCAGTCAAGGCTGCTTGCTCACAGTGATGACTGACCCCAGGGCTTTGGTCATGCTATGCTCTGAAGGAATCAATACTTTCTACATACTTACATCCCAATAGGACACACTCACTGGAGTCCAGGCTGAAGAAAACTAGTCACTCATGGTCTCAATACCCAAAAGGCAACCACTATTAACATTTTAGTTTACTTTCATTAAATGAAAGAAAAAACATTTTAAAATATTATAAAATATATTTATAATTTTGTATCCTCTATTTTCACTTAACATGATATAACCTTTTCTTCCACACTATTCTGAAAATGACTAAAAAATAGTTCCTCATCCTTACTCTTTTCCAGAAGGAATTTGGGTGAGGAAAGAAATTATGTATCTTGATGTGATAAGTGAAGGCAATTCAATGTTCATCATTATGTTGAAAAATTATCAGGAAGTGCATAGTTTCTCCTTACCTGTTGATGAATGCCTTTTGGTGGTTTCTTTCCTAAAGTAACAGACATTTTTTTCTATTTTAAGGCCAGAGCGTAGCTGCATATAGTACATCTGACAAACTTCTTCGGCCTTCTGTTGGGATTCTAAGTAATTAAAAAAACCGTGATACCATTTCATTCCATCCTTCTTTATCCTTTTACAAACCCTGAGTGGAGCAGATCAAGAAAGCAACGACAGTCCACAGTATCTTATCACAAACCTTGGGGCCAGTTGTTTTTCAAAATTCAGAGTTGTTTTAGATTTTAAGATTGTTGTGTACAGTACATATTGTCTATAACTAACACATCGAGAAGGGGCTAGGGAAACACACCCAGCAGGGACTAGGAGAACACCTCATAATAAAATAATTAATAACTTTATAGTGAAGCACAGGAAAATATACATCAAGTGAAATAAATAAAGACTTCATGTTGGTTTAGGTCAGGATTTAATTGTTAATGAGTTCAGGTCATATTTTGCTGTTAAATGAGTTATGAAAAGCTTTAGGTCTTTAGAAAAAATTTTGGTTTAAAAACTGGCATAAAAGAGTGTGGCCCTACATCCAACATATATCAATCTTTGCCTAGCTGGCAGGGAGCTCTTTGGTTATATGAAATCTATACTCCTTTCTACTTATCTAGAATCTATTTTTTAATTATTTTAGAGAGATGACTATTGTCTGTAAAAGTTATTAAGAATAGCTGACCCATCTAGTCAAGGCTATGGTTTTTCCAGTGGTCGTGTATGGATGTAAGAGTTGGACTGTGAAGAAAGCTGAGTGCTGAAGAACTGATGCTTTCGAACTGTGGTGTTGGAGAAGACTCTCAAGAGTCCCTTGGACTGCAAGGAGATCCAACTAGTCCATTCTAAAGGAGATCAGTCCTGGGTGTTCTTTGGAAGGAATGATGCTAAAGCTGAAACTCTAGTACTTTGGCTACTTCGTGCGAAGAGTTGACTCATTGGAAAAGACTCTGACGCGGGGAGGGATTGGGGGCAGGAGGAGAAGGGGACGACAGAGGATGAGATGGCTGGATGGCATCACCGACTCGATGGGCGTGAGTTTGAGTGAACTGTGAGTTTGAGTGAACTCTGGGAGTTGGTGATGGACAGGGAGGCCTGGCGTGCTGCAGTTCATGGGGTCACAAAGAGTCAGACACGGCTGAGCGACTGAACTGAACTGACCCAGGTCAGGGAGTTTTTTGACTATGTTTTCTTCTAGGAGTTTCATGGTTTCAGGTCTTATGTTTAAGTCTTTAAATTCATTGTGAGTTAATTTTTGTGAGTGGTGTAGATAGGGGTTGTTTCATTCTTTTACATGTTATAATCCAGTTTTACCAGCACCATTTATTGAAGAGACTGTTTTTTTATTCCACTGAGTATTCTTGGCTTCCTTGTCAAATATTAGTGTGTCTACAGTGGGCCAAGCACTGTGAACAATTTTCATTTAAACCTTCACAAATAATATTACAGGTAGATATTATTCATTTCATTTTACAAATGATGATTTGAGGTTCTTAGCAGTCATGACCTTTGCCAAAGTTCTGATGAGAAGTTGTGACTCAAGTGTGTCTAATATCAAAGCTATACTTCCATCTACTCCATCTAAGAAAATGCTATATTGCAATTTTAGAGACTAACAAAACACAAACTGAGATTAAATCAGTTGAAGTAAAAACAATCAGTTATTCATTAATTCTTATTTAACTTATCCAAATAAAAATTAAAATTTAAAATAAAAATTAAATTTGCCACTTGAAAATCATTTTTAAAAAAGCCTTTAAAAGTCAAATAGAAAAGAAAGTGATAACACCTAGGTGATAAGATCTCCATCTTCAACATTATAGCCAATGAATTATCAAGAAATTTATACAATATAGCCAAATTCAATAATTCACAGTAATTCAGAAAATGAAAATAATTACTTGTGATTTTCAGATACATCTATGATCTTTTTTAAAATTCTGTAGATTTGCCTTCCTAATATGATTAACAAAATTAAGTGGAATAAACTTTTGTTAGTTACTGGTTTGACTTTTCTATATCTTGCCTCCAATTCAGATGAGCATCTACCTTTAGGTGTCTTCAACTGTTTGAACAGGGTAAGGCCATTTAATCATACTCATTTGCCCTGGAAATTCCCAATATTCCTTTATAGCTTTAGATATGTCAACTGCGATATCTTACATGTATTTAACGCAAAGATAATTTACAAAGCTCTGCCAGAGTCAACCCTGAACTTGGCCTCCTGACAATAATTTAATACAATATGTTATTAATTGTATGTTTTGTGCTGATCTTAGCCTGTTAATAATAACCAATATTGTATTTGGACTGGCCCTTAATGTTCTTATTATGATTGCAAAATGCCCTTCAGCAATAACCATCATCAGGAAATTGAAGAAATAAAGTTTAATTAATTATTTGTTGTTGTTGTTTAGTCACTCAGTTGTGTCTGACTCTTTGTAACCCCATGGACTGCAGCACACCAGGCTTCCCTGTCCTTCACCATCTCCTAGAGTTTGCTCAAACTCAAGTTCATTGAGTCAGTGATGCCATTCAGCCATCTCATCCTCTGTTGTCCCCTTTTCCTCCTGCCTACAATCAGGGCCTTTTTCAATGAGTCAGTTCTTCACATCAGGTGGCCAAAATATTGGAGTTTCAGCTTCAGCAGCAGTCCTTCCAATGAATATTCAGAGTTGATTTCCTTTAGGATTTACTGGTTTGATCTCCTTGCAGTCGAAGCGACTCAAGAGTCTCCTCCAATGTCACAGTTTAAAAGCATCAATTCTTTGGCACTTAGCCTTCTTTATGGTCTAACTCTCATATCCATACATGACTATTGGGAAACCCATAGCTTTGACTATAATTATAGGATTTGGAAATTACACTGCCTATCTGGGACCACACAGAGAGGTCACAGGTAGAGAGAGTGCATGGGCCTGAGGTTCTGCTTTTTATTGGGATTGAGTGTGTGATCCTAGGATAGTGAGAGCTCACTGTTTATTGGTGAATTTAAAATATACGAGCAGGAATTTAAAGCATAGTATAGTGAATAGTGAAGTCGCACAGTTGTGTCCAACTCTTTGCGACCCCATGGACTGTAGCCTACCAGGCTTCTCCGTCCATGGGATTCTCCAGGCAAGAATACTGGAGTGGGTTACCATTTCCTTCTCCAGGGGATCTTCCTTACCCAGGGATCGAACCTGGGTCTCCCGCATTGGAGGCAGACACTTTAACCTCTGAGCCACCAGGGAAGCCCCTTAAAGCATGGTAAGAGTAGGAAAAAAAAGGCAAGTAGTCCAAATGGTCAGTTATGGAAATCAACCAAGATCTTCTGATCTTTACCTAGTTTTGTGACTGGCTGTGTATATTTGGGTTCTCTGATAGCTCTGTTGGTAAAGAATCTTCCTGCAATGCAGGAGACCCCGGTTTGATTCCTGGGTCAGAAAGATACACTGGGGAAGGGATAGGCTACCCACCCCAGTATTCTTGGGCTTCCCTTATGGCTCAGCTGATAAGGAATCTGCCTGCAATGTGGGAGACCTGGGTTCGATCCTTGGGTTGGGAAGATCCAACGGAGAAGGGAAAAGCTACCCACTCCAGTATTCTGGCCTGGATAATTCCATGGACTATATGAGTGTTTATTTGAGATGATCATTTTTGAAGTAGATGCCTCAGCAATCAAAGCTTAAGTCAGGCACTTGCATTACAAAATAGAAAAGCAAAATTCAACTGTCATGGCTTAAACTATATTGTATCACATTGTCTTTTCCAAGTTAAAAAGCATAGATGATACTCTACGTATGTTCATTCCTTATAAGCTTATCTTAATGTGTAGCATCCCATAGGGCCATGCCAGGTATGTCCAATATTGGAAGTGGACTCTGTGGGGAGTAGGATATGGGTCTTGGTCAGTTAGAAGTGAAGGTCATAGAACTGAGGAAATACTGTGGATGTGGAAGAGGATTAGGGGCTGAAGATAGTAATGTAGCAAGTAGCATCTAGTGAGACAAAATCTGGATATAATTCCTTGGGAGCTGACTGTGTTTGAAGTATTTAGAATACTTTCAGTTCAGTTCAGTTGCTCAGTCGAGTCCAACTCTTTGTGACCCCATGAATCACAGCACGCCAGGCCTCCCTGTCCATCACCAACTCCCGGAGTTCTCTCAAACTCCTGTCCATCGAGTCGGTGATGCCATCCAGGCAACTCATCCTCTGTCGTCCCCTTCTCCTGCCCCCAATCCCTCCCAGCATCAGAGTCTTTTCCAATGAGTCAACTCTTTGCATGAGGTGGCCAAAGTATTGGAGTTTCAGCTTCAGCATCAGTCCTTCGAATGAACACCCAGGACTGATCTCCTTTAGGATGGACTGGTTGGATCTTGTTGCAGTCCAAGGGACTCTCAAGAGTCTTCTCCAACACCACACTTCAAAAGCATCAATTCTTGGGCATTCAGCTTTCTTCACAGTCCAACTCTCACATCTATACATGACCACTGGAAAAACCATAGCCTTGAGTAGACGGACCTTTGTTGGCAAAGTAATATCTCTGCTTTTCAATATGCTATCTAGGTTGGTCACAACTTTCCTCCCAAGGAGTAAGCATCTTTTAATTTCATGGCTACAGTCACCATCACCATCATCATCAGTGATTTTGGAGCCCAAAACAATAAATTCTGCCACTGTTTCCCCATCTATTCCCCATGAAGTGATGGGACCAGATGCCATGATCTTCGTTTTCTGAATGTTGAGCTTTAATCCAACTTTTTCACTCTCCTCTTTCACTTTCATCAAGAGGCTTTTTAATTCCTCTCCACTTTCTGCCATAAGGGTGGTGTCATCTGCTTATCTGAGGTTATTGATATTTCTCCTGGCAATCTTGATGCCAGCTTGTGCTTCTTCCAGCCCAGCATTTCTCATGATGTACTCTGCATAGAAGTTAAATAAGCAGGGTGACAATATACAGCCTTGATGTACTCCTTTTTCTATTTGGAACCAGTCTGCCACTGGTTCCATGTCCAGTTCTAACTGTTGCTTCCTGACCTGCATATAGGTTTCTCAAGAGGCAGGTCAGGTGGTCTGGTATTCCCATCTCTCTCAGAATTTTCCACAGTTTATTGTGATCCACACAGTCAAAGGCTTTGGCATAGTCAATAAAGCAGAAATAGATGTTTTTCTGGAACTCTCTTGCTTTTTCCATGATCCAGCAGATGTTGGCAATTTGATCTCTGGTTCTCTGCCTTTTCTAAAACCATCTTGAACATCAGGATGTTCACGGTTCATGTATTGCTAAAGCCTGGCTTGGAGAATTTTGAGCATTACTTTACTAGCATGTGAGATAAGTGCAATTGTGCAGTAGTTTGAGCATTCTTTGGCATTGCCTTTCTTTGGGATTGGAATTAAACTGACCTTTTCCAGTCCTGTGGCCACTGCTGAGTTTTCCAAATTTGCTTGCATATTGAGTGCAGCACTTTCACAGCATCATCTTCCAGGATTCGAAATAGCTCAACTGGAATTCCATAACCTCCACTACCTTTGTTTGTAGTGATGCTTTCTAAGGCTCACTTGACTTCACATTCCAGGATGGGAGAATTTGGAAGATGGTATATTTTAATATTTGGGGTAGCTGAAACGTATGAAGGTTGAGTTTTTGAGAGGAAAGCATAAAGCTGGCATGGCTTTGAGAACTCTGTTGAAGAGAGTATTCCATTAGGGTCAAAGCCTTTCAGACTTACTGTTGCCATTTCCTATGTCTCCATCCTACTTGATATCTGAGGGAAATGTCTTTAAAAGTCTTTTAAGGAAATTCTCATAACCTATAATTTCATCATAGCAACAGCATGATGAGAAATCTCAGGCATGTCATGGGGATGGGCCCAGAAATCTTTTTTTTAAATATGCTACAGAGAGAGCCAGACCATGGCTGACAGGAACTGCACAAGTGAGTGACTTCATCTTTCTTTTATTCCCCAAGCACTAATTTCACCAAAGATCTCCCCTTACTGTTTACTATCTTTGACCTGTCTGTGACATTTGATTGACAGGGGACCACATCCTTTCTGAATCCTTCTTCCCTTACTGTTGAATTAGCACTCTTCTTGGATTATTTTTATTTCCCTCTGATCACTCCATCTCTGTCTCTTTTTCTTCCTTCTCTGCTTGGTCCTAAAATGTTGGTCTTCCTAAAGGTTTTGTCCTTTGTCTTTCTTCTCAGTTTAGACTTTCCAGGCAATCTTGCTTGCTCCAGTGACTTCAATCATCTTTTTATATGTTGATGATTCCCCAAAAGTAAGTAGACCTTTGGTCTCTCTCCCAAGCTTTGTATCTTTTGTTTTTTCTCCACAGAAATTTTGATCCCATGGGGCATTTTGACTTAAGTTCCCAAGAAAGGAAATGCCAAAGAATGTGCAAACTACCGCACAATTGCACTCATCTCACACGCTAGTAAAGTAATGGTCAAAATTCTCCAAGCCAGGCTTCAGCAATATGTGAACTATGAACTTCCAGATGTTCAAGCTGGTTTTAGAAAAGGCAGAGGAACCAGAGATCAAATTGCCAACATCTGCTGGATCATCGAAAAAGCAAGAGAGTTCCAGAAAAACATCCATTTCTGCTTTATTGACTATGCCAAAGCCTTTGACTGTGTGGATCACAATAAACTGTGGAAAATTCTGAAAGAGATGGGAATACCAGACCACCTGACCTGCCTCTTGAGAAACCTATATGCAGGTCAGGAAACAACAGTTAGAACTGGACATGGAACAACAGACTGGTTCCAAATAGGAAAAGGAGTACATCAAGGCTGTATATTGTCACCCTGCTTATTTAACTTATATACAGAGTACATCATGAGAAATGCTGAGCTGGAAGAAGCACAAGCTGGCATCAAGATTGCCAGGAGAAATATCAATCACCTCAGATATGCAGATGACACCACCCTTATGGCAGAAAGTGAAGAGGAACTAAAAAGCCTCTGGATGAAAGTGAAAGTGGAGAGTGAAAAAGTTGGTTTAAAGCTCAACATTCAGAAAATGAAGATCGTGGCATCTGGTCCCATCACTTCATGGGAAATGGAAACAGTGTCAGACTTTGTTTTTTGGGGCTCCAAAATCACTGCAGATGGTGATTGCAGCCATGAAATTAAAAGACGCTTACTCCTTGGAAGAAAAGTTATGACCAACCTAGATAGCATATTGAAAAGCAGAAATATTACTTTACCAACAATGGTCCGTCTACTCAAGGCTATGGTTTTTCCTCTGGTCATGTATGGATGTGAGAGTTGGACTGTGAAGAAAGCTGAGAGCCCAAGAATTGATGCTTTTGAAGTGTGGTGTTGGAGAAGACTCTTGAGAGTCCCTTGGACTGCGAGGAGATCCAACCAGTCCATTCTAAAGGAGATCAGCCCTGGGATTTCTTTGGATGCTGAAGCTGAAACTCCAATACTTTGGCCACCTCATGCAAAGAGTTGACTCATTGGAAAAGACTCTGATGCTGGGAGGGATTGGGGGCAGGAGGAGAAGCGGACGACAGAGGATGAGATGCCTGGATGGCATCACTGACTCGATGGACATGAGTCTGAGTGAACTCCGGGAGTTGGTGATGGACAGGGAGGCCTGGCGTGCTGCAATTCATGGGGTCGCAAAGAGTCGGACACAACTGAGCGACTGAACTGAAAGCATCCCTATTTCTATCTATGTAGAGCCTCCTGAATTCTGGATATCTTACCCAGATGACCTACACTTACCCCAAATGAAATATACTTACAATAAAAAAACTAAACTTTATCTTTCTCTACCCCCAATATATTCCTGAAGAATTCCCCATCTTTAAAATAGTACTGCTATCTGCCATATCTGCCCAACTTTAAAATCAAAAAGCTGAGAATTAATCATTTCCCCGCCTGTCAATATATTCAGTTTGTTATTAAACCTTACTGATTTCATTTTCTGAATGTATCTGAATTTTAGTTTTTCCTTTCCATTCTGTCATCTTAGGGCAGGCCCTCATGATCAGTCCCTTAAGATGAATGTAGTAGACCTCTGACCAGTCTCTGTTTCCACTCTTGCCTCTTTACTCTATCTTCACTACCACCAACATGATCTATCCAAAGTAAAAATGTCTTATTATTTCCCAATTAAACATTTTCAGTGGTTCCCTGCTATCCACAGGATAAAGTTAAAGCTCCTTCACTGTAACAGAAGATTATCTTATAGACAGCTCCAAACTAAAGGGGATGATCCCTACTCTATTCTGCCTACGGCTATTGCCATGTAGGGATATATGGGCCCAGTTGTTGCTAGATCTTCAAATTTCTCCTGAGAAGCTGTAATTCAGATTTTTATGCAAAATCTCCCAATTTTTAAATGTTACCTCAGTTGAAAAACAACAGTAATACTGTTCAAGCCAACTAAAATACTTCTGTTGGATGGATATGGGCCAAAGCTTCTTTATTGTGACTTCTGAATAGATCCATAATGACACTGGATTGTCAGGGCAGGGAAAGGATTAATGGGTATGAGGGAGAGGAAATAGTAGGGGAGAATGGGCTAACTCTAAGGAGTAGATTCCTGGAAAGGAGATACATTTGGGGAGAGGCTTTCCTCTAACTCTTGAAGTTCTGTACTGTGTTGGCACTAGAGGTGAAAACTAGAGGTGAAATGCTCTGGTGCTGACCAGAACCCATGTGGGATCTGACTGTATGGATACCGGTAGAGGTTAAGTACTGAGTTTTGTGGCTTTTCCACTGTGTAAGATCCTGCTAGCCCAGGGGAGGAGACAGTATTAAAATAGACTTTGTTGCTTGGGTACTCAGAGCAGTTTATTTACAAAAATAAGGTGTGACATTTCTTGCACCTTCAGTTTTGAGAAGCAGTTCATATCTGTCAGATACCACATAGGTATCTGTTGAAATTTTAGCCAAGAATGTTTAAATAATGACAATTTTAGTATTAAACTGAACCAGTTATTATTGGAAGGGAAAAATCTGCTAAGGAACGATAAAAATAATGTAATGTGATTTGGGGGATAATCTTAATCATTGTTTCTCTAAATGGCATAAATAAGCTGTTGGGTCCATTGCACCCTTAAATGATGGGTTACATTTTTATTTTCCATTAATGCCAGCGACTCTGGTATATATTCCCAGCCTGCTGCCTCATATCAGTGTCTATGGAGAGCCCACATCGCCTAGGGTACAAAGAAAATGAGTCACTGTTCCTGAAAGGAGTATTTTAGCTCAGACATAAATAAAACAACTAACTTAGCTGTGATTTCCTGGTGACTCAGATGCCGCAGCAGATAAGAGAGGAGTATTAATGGGCCAGAGCCTCAGGGAAGACAGAAATGATATTCTGTCTGACATTGCTTTCTCTTCTAGCCTTACATGTTCAGGGAAATGAAGAGGAGCACAAAAGACAAAGATATGCCAGTCCCCACTACCATTTTTCATTCTCTTTTTTTCTCTCAGTACACCAGAGCTCTGTTAATTCTCTTGTGTTACTTCTCTCAAATGAAAATATGAGTGTAAATTTGTATAATTCTTTCCTAGGATAGGTTATTTTAAGAATCAAAGATGTTAATAATTCTTTCATCTTGAAGGTATGGCTACTCTCTGATTTTATCTGCCCTTCAACTTATTTCAGACGCTTTGAGTTTGCAACTGGATAAACTTGAGCATCATTTGGTCAATTTTGCTTCATTTGGTGCCTGGATTATTCAAATATCTTCACTTGTTATTCTCTCCTTTATCTGAAGTCAAGACCAAAAACTTGATATACCAAAGGTCTTAATAAATGTTTGTTGAATAAAAGTCAGTCAGTTTAAGTTTTTGTTAGGTGATCTGGGAAAAAGGTTTTGGGATTTGGGGGCAGTAGGTTTGGGTAGAGAAGGAATTGATATGACAGGCTGTAATTATATTTATCACTATTAGCAGGCTTAAATCACCTAAGCCACTCCTGTTCTGTGATATATCAAATAAACAAAAGTTGGCCCTTTATAGTCTGATTTTACAACCAAAGCCTTCTCTATTATACACTTATGAGCCATCTTAGTAGTTTTTAATAAGTTTACATGTATAAACATTGGATTAATAAAGATTTGGTAACAGATAAACAATAGTGTGTAAAACAATCAGAAAAACTTAAGTCCTTACTTCTCAACTTGGGAGATTTTACCAAGGCTTTGCCTGCTGTGCTTTTCATCTTTGCTGGGGAAATTTTGGTGGTTGAATACTTCATTTTAGGCTTCATTTTTCAGGCTTCTGTTGAATTAAAATATAATGTTAGTTCAATTGTCTCAACTTGAAAACAAACAGAAACAACTGTGGCTAACTCAATATAAAATTGATAATAAAGCTACATAGAAAAATAATTCAGTAAAATTTGAATATAGTATTCTGAATATATATATATTATATACATACATACATACATACATACATACATACTAGAACTATTGTCAGAGGGTGAAAAGAATTCCAGTCTTAAACTTTACTTTGTGGGCTTGTTGTTAGTGGAAATATTGGCTTTGAAATTCTGTGACTGTGTTTTGCTCTACTATGGAATAGAACAAATGTATTGGTGTTATAGGATTTTCACTGCAGGGAAAAGGAGATATAAATATAAAATAAAAGGAGAAGAGAAAATCCCTGTAGTGTTAAATCTGAATTATCAATATCAATGTGCCTGTATCTTAGTTTCTAACTACTTTTTCCACTGAAGGGAACCAAGATTCTAGATCTGGGTTGGGAAATAATAGAAGTGAACACTGAGTATCTCATTGTGCCAGAAAGCAGTGAATCATTCAAAAACTAGTGAGATTGTGTCAAAAGGACACAGGAGTCCCCTTGAAGGGTCTCCTGCTGCACAAATTTGGCATAGTTTGAGCGTCAGAAAAAAGGATGGTAATTGACTATAAAGCATTTTATTAAAAAAAAAAAAAGGCTGTAAGTCCATAGCATTTCTTAAGAATAAATAAGATTTATTCATTATGGAAGGAATGATAGAAAAATCACCATTTTGCAGCATCCAATTTAATATTTGATTCAGGCAAGGATCATCAATGATGCTGTTCCTTAATTATCAAGCTGGGTCATAGTACCATTTTGAAGGAATATGGAGTTGTCTTATAAATTGCCTAGGTCAGGAAGATTCCCTAGAGAAGGGAATGGCTACTCACTCCAGTATTCTTCCACAGAGAATTCCATGGACAAAGGAGCCTAGTGGGCTACAATCTGTGGGATCGCAAAGAGTCAGACATGACTGTGTAACTAACGTTTTCACTTTCACTTTCATGTATTCTTTCAGTAGGGTACTGCAACCAGGCTTCATGGTCAAGGTCAAGGCATTGTTGCTGTGCTTTGTGGAGGGAGCAAGATTGCTCCTCCAGTCTTAAACTTTCTCTAATATTATCTGAAATTCTATAATAGTTAATACTTCTTTTAGTAAGCATTGCTCTCTTTGTGCTAGATTTAAAATTTTTTAATCCAAATTATCCCAAAAGTGGTTACTATTTAAATCTCTTATAAACTTCATTAGGACCAGCTCTTCTAGCAGAATAAAGGAGGAACATTGAGTTCCTGGGTTAGAGGATTCATTGGAAAATAAACTTCCTGCACCTTTATTTTTGTCCCTTGCCAAGTCCCCATAGGCTGAAATTCCAAATTTTCTTGTTTAAATGGAACTAGAATCTTACACAAAGCCATTCTATTTACAGCCTGTCTGATGAGCAAAATCCTTCAATAATAGCATAATTGAGATTCCCTATTTTGCCCCTAGAAATGAATGTATCGTCCATGGGAGTAAATATTATCCTCACAGAGCTTGAGGGGCTCACATCAATCCTTACCTTCTTCCTCTGATTCTGCCACCTTTATTGATCAAGAACAGTTGAACATAAGAAGCAGAGAAACTTAGACATCATTTCCTGAGTACCCTGCCCACCTCAACTCTGTAGCTGAGTAGGCTAGGTCTGAAAGGTTAAGTGCCTCGCCCAGGTTCACAAAAGCAGAACCAGGACTAGAATCTAGTCTCGTGATTTCCATCTTTATGCCAGAGCTTCCTGACCCTGGCTATTCTCTTCTCCCTCCAAATGTAGAAAGAAAGTAAGCAGAAATGAGAATTGAGCTTCAAATGCTCAAGCAATTGTCCAAATTCTTTTAAATAATTAATTTCAGAATATGATATTTAATTTGTAACCATAATGTGGGATAGTGCATTTAAGTAGCTTTATTGTGTTAAATTTTAAATTGTACAGAAAATAGTTCAAATAGTACCCTGCACACAGTAGGTGTTCAGGTACTATTTTACTGATAACATGAAGATTACATTGCTGGATTTGTTTTTCTCTTTTATCCAAGAATCCTTGTGTCCTAGAAAAAAAATCTCTTGGATAGACATTTTTAAAAGTTGTATTTTCAAATAAATCTGGGAAATATTTCAATCTATATTCCACTTCTTGGAAAGTCAGAATTCATATAGCATAGTAAAGGTGCTGACATTCCCTCACTGTAGAACTGTGGGTACCTTTGTTTAACTTATTATTTTCAGTGATTATTTGATCTCAAATAATCTCCTCAGTTCACTCTGTTAACATTTCCATGGTTAGTTTGAGAGAACACACTTGGAGGAACTCTGTTCTAAACCAATATTAGCCTGTAGATTCATGTAAGATAGATAAGAAACTGAAATATAACATTTAAAATGGAGTCACTGACACAGAAAAGGTCAACTGCTTTTTAAGGAGCATGCAATAAGTCAAAAACAGGAAATATTTTCTAATCTTTGTCTGAAAAACAAAACATTTTCTTTAAACAACCTACAAATCTTTTACCTTAAAAAATACATTAAAAAATTTTTATGCTTAAAATTTACTGTTTATTCTCTTATTTTAAAATCAGAAATATTAGAGTATGGCATTGTAAACGTTACTAGTTCTTTTGAGCTGCTCTTTCCAATAATATATGGCAAATATTCTCACATACTGGTTATGATACCCACCTAAGTTATAAATGTGAAGGGCTGGTCTCAAATGATGAGGCTTCCTGTTGTCCACACTTGGTAGTAGTTGATGCGGTTATATTCCAACTCTACTTATATATACACACTCTTGGATTAAGCAACGTTGGGTGACAGCATTAGATGGATGAGGCAATCCTAATAGAGCCAGTTGAATGGGTTAGAATGGGTGGGAATGCATTCCCATTCCCACAACTAAATCCTAAACAAAGCTTTTAGATTATTTTAGCCATAGCACTTTCAATGAGTTGTCCTCAGTTAATCATTAACTTTGATAAAACCTCTATCATTTGGACTCTGTGTACTGTTTATTACTCACCATGGAGCATATAAGGACCCAGATTATTTAATTGCCTTTCTCTTTCCTACAGAAAGTTGAAAACTTTTCAAGTAATTTTTTCTGGTTATAAAAATGATATATGTGCACTTAGAAAATGTGTAAATGACAGGAAAGCATGTATACTGTAGATCCTAACATTCTTTTTTTCAGTGAAGAAGTACTATATATATCTATTTTTTTTAATAAAAAGTAGAATCATACTGCTGATGTTATTTTGTAAGCTTTTTCATTATACAGTTAACACACATCATAAGCATAAACATGACATTTTTACATGTCAGAATAATTCTTTATACAGGGAGCATTACAAATTGTCAGAGAACATTTAACAGGCTTATTCCTGCATGCTGTTTTCTATTTCTCAAGGATTCTCTGTTCCTTATTTGTTCCTATTCCGAGAACGAGTAGAGCTGCACGCAGTTCTCAGGACTGAAGTCATAGGATGAGACATGCAGCGACTCTTTTCAGCATCAGCGACCTTGTATGTATTCAGTTCAGTTCAGTCGCTCAGTCATGTCTGACTCTTTGTGGCCCCATGAATCGCAGCACACCAGGCCTCCCTGTCCATTACTAACTCCCGGAGTTTACTCAGACTCATGTGCATTGAGTCAGTGATGCAATCCAGCCATCTCATCCTCTGTCTTCCCCTTCTCCTCCTGCCCCCAATCCCTCCCAGCATCAGAGTCTTTTCCAGTGAGTCAACTCTTCGCATGAGGTGGCCAAAGTACTGGACATTCAGCTTTAGCATCATTCCTTCCAAAGAAATCCCAGGGCTGATCTCCTTCAGAATGGACTGCTTGGGTCTCCTTGCAGTCCAAGGGACTCTCAAGAGTCTTTTCCAACACCATACTTCAAAAGCATCAATTCTTCAGTGCTCAGCTTTCTTCACAGTCCAACTCTCACATCCATACATGACCACAGGAAATAGCCTTGACTAGATGGACCTTTGTTGGCAAAGTAACATCTCTGCTTTTCAATATGCTATCTAGGTTGGTCATAACTATCTTCCAAGGAATAAGCATCTTTTAATTTTATGGCTGCAGTCACCATCTGCAGTGATTCTGGAGCCCAAAAAATAAAGTCTGACACTGTTTGCACTGTTTCCCCATCTATTTCCCATGAAGTGATGGGACTAGATGCCATGATCTTCGTTTTCTGAATGTTGAGCTTTAGGCCAACTTTTTCACTCTCCTCTTTCACTTTCATCAAGAGGCTCTTTAGTTCCTCTTCACTTTCTGCCATAAGGGTGGTGTCATCTGCATATCTGAGGTTATTGATATTTCTCCCAGCAATCTTGATGCCAGCTTGTGCTTCTTCCAGCCCAGCGTTTCTCATGATGTACTCTGCATAGAAGTTAAATAAGCAGGGTGACAATATACAGCCTTGACGTACTCCTTTTCCTATTTGGAACCAGTCTGTTGTAAAGATATATAAGCCTGCATTTCTGCTAATAAAGCACCCTTGCTCCATCAGAGCTTGGGTCCCCATGTCTGTCTGCCTTTCTTTCTCTCTCTCTTTCTCTCTTTCACTTTCTTAACATCAACTCTGGACCACCAGGTTCCAGTCCATTACAGGACCGCAACAACAATATATATAATCATATAAATATACTATAAGCAATCTTGTATTTATTAATTCTTTGGCCATTTCCAGTTTTCCCCTTTTCTTCTTTTCTGCTATAACCAGTGTTGTAACTGACAGGTCTATGTGTGTGTGTGTTTGTGTGTTGTGATTCTGGTAAGCCTTTGGAAGTTCATTGGTAGCATACATTCCTTGTAGCAAGATTTCTGGATAAGCATCTTATATTTTGATAGATATTATCCAACTGACTTCAAAAAGTTTGTATTGATTTGTAATTTCAGCAATTCAAGTTCATGCCCTTTCTCCATTGCCTTAGCATCAGGGGTCCAGTGGGGGTAGGGGAGGTCACCACCTTTAAAATGTTTGCTTTCTAAAGAGTGGGAAATAGCTCATGGTTTTGAATTTTGTTTCTTTAATTATTTAGTGAGATTTAACATTTTTTTAAAAAATATATTTGTTGTCATCGTCTGTAAATTAATGACTTATATGAACTCTTTGTAAATTAAGAGGTAAAATTGTTGTCTGTGAAAAAATTTCCCCAGTACTGATTATTACTTTATTAATTGCATTTAAAATATTTTTTCATAAAAGTTTTCCAGTATTATGTGGCAATTTTTTTAAGATATTTAAAATTTTTATTATTTTTAATTGAAGGATAATTGCTTTACAGTGTTGCACTGGTTTCTAGCAAACATCAAGATGATCAGCCATAGGTTTACTCATGTTTGATTGATTTTTTTGCCAATTTATTTATTTTTTAATTGAAGGATAATTGCTTTACAGAATTTTGTGGTTTTCTGTCAAACATCAAGAATCAGGCATAGGTACACCCATGTTATGTTGTAAATTTTAATCAACTTTTCCTTCTATAACTTCTGGATTTTGTGTCCTGCTTTGAAGACACCCCCTGCTCAAAAATAATAAATTAACTTATCATGCCACTTTCTAAAAGTTTTATTCTTTACTATTTAATATTTAAATCTTTAATCCCATATTATGTCTAGTATAAAGAGTAATTTAGGGATTTTTTTTTCCTCAAATGCTTATCTCAAACACCTTTGTAATCCAATTTAGATAAAGTGAGGCTTCATATGTTATGTGGGGAGTAGAATTCAAGGAGCTGTGAATATAATGGTAAGGAGTTTGACTTTTACTCTGTAGATAACAGGAATCTTTTATAAGTTTTTTAAGCAAGTGAGAAATATCAAAGATGTGTTTTATGAATGTAATTTTATGGCTGTATGAAGGACTAGAAGAAAGGAAAGAATGCCAGTTAGGAGGCCAATTAAATAACCCAGGCAAAAAGCAGTGAGGATAGAGCTAGGGCAGTGTCAGTGAGAGCAGTCAGGAGGGGATGAATGTGATTAGTGCTTCAGGCATATTTCATAAGAATCCTTGAATGTTGAATGAGAAAGGGCCCCAGAGATCCCTGGTCCTACTTCCATTGTTGCATAGGTCTTTAGTGGCTGAGTCAGGATTAGAACAAAAGTTCACTCGCAGTTGAGTGTTGTGTCTGCCACAGAGCCTCCATAGCTCTTTTTGGATGTGGGTGTATTAGCTCTGGACAGGGGAAGGGAAGGCAAAGGGAAGTGAAATTGGTGCCAGTGGTCTGGGTAGGAAACTCAGGTGAAGAGTTCATTGACAGGAACAAGTAATGAGTAATATGGGGCAAATGGTATCTCAAACTTAAGGAACAATTATATGGAAATTTCAGCAGGGAGCTGGAGCTGGGTTGTGGGTTGAGAAGGCCAGACTTAGCCATGTGGATTTGTTCATTTGTGAAAGCATAACTGTTGATTATGTGGGAGCAAAGTGAGATTGGCTCAGCTGAGTGTGGAACAGGAAGAGAAAGCTGTGTCTAGATGGAACTGTGGAGACTCTTACATTTAAGGGGTAAGAGAAGAAAAGGAGTTAGCAAAGAAGATCAGAAAGAGAAGGACAAAAAAACAGGTCATATTATGAAGGCTAAGAAAGCAGATCCTCTCAAAAAGGAACATTTGATGAGCAGTGCAGAGAACTAGCAGATTAGAGGCCTTGGAGAGAGTCCTTTAGGCACGGTAGGAAACTGTAGTGCACTGCACAGTGTGAAGAAGAAAGGAGAAAGACTTTTTAAAAAGTACAGTAATGAAAGGGAAACACAGAGAGAATGGTATCTTGACAGCAGCATGGAGAAGGGAGGATGCTGCTAACTAGTCAGGTGAAAAGTCTAGGGCAAGTTACTTGATGTCTCCAAAGCCTCAGTTTCCTCATAATAACACTTTTTCTTATAATAGTTTGAACTCATGGGATTTTTATGAGAATTATATAAGGAGGTACATTTTAAGCACTTAGCATAATAGCTAGAACATAGTAAAATTTAACACGTTATTAGTTTTTATTAGAATATTAAACTCCTAGGTGTATTTCAATGTAGAGAGAAAGTAGTGAATGAGAAAGAGAAAACTGATATAGTTTTCTATATCAAAACTATATAAATAGTTTTCTATATCAAAGTCCCAGAGGAGACAGAGAAAAGAGAGGGGGAAAGAATACTAGTGGAAGGTCAGCTTTGAAAAGGAGGGGGCATATTTCTTTGTGCAGGAGAGGAGGAAAAGTGAGAGAATGAGGGAGATGTGAAATGTCAGGTCTAGGAACATGAACTTGAGGGTCTTGTAAAATGGCCTGATTCTTCTTCATAAAGTAGGTTGTGAGAAGCTTTACAGTGATTAAGGGAAATATAAATATGCTTAAAAGACTTAACTAGGGAATGGGGTAATACTGTTCATGGATATCAAGTTTCATTTGGGGAAGATTAAAAAAATTTTGGAGCTGGATTATGATGGTTGCTCACTAATGTCAGTGTATTTCATATACACTTAAAATGATTAAAATGAAGATCAGATGTATTATATTTATTGTTACATTTTAGCACAATTTCTAAAGGTTTTAAAAATGGGAGTGGGAGAAGTAAAAATACAGGAGCTTGTTTTATATTATAAACAGGTGAATTCCAGTGTTCTTATCTTGGAGGTGGAGATGTTCTGATGATAATGGTGGTCAGGATGAGGCTTTGTCAGGGAGCTGTGCATTGCAGGTGGGTTCTTTACCATCTGAGCCACCAGCAAAGCCTTGTAGAGGACTAAAGAATCATTAAAACAGGCAATGAAGTCAACTGAGGGTGATGATAGAGGAGGCAACTCAAACAGAAAAGGATGTTGGGATCCCTGGTAACCAGAATGGAAAGACATTAACATAAGTAGTTGGGCCCGGGGTTGAGGTTACCAAGGGCAGTGGAAAATGAGAAATGTGCCACTTCCTGTATTGGTGCTGGGAAATGGGCACACAATGAAGGAGAGTGGGTTTAAGAATAGTGGTGTCACCAGGGGAAAGCCATGTTATAGACAATACAAGGAAAGAAAAGGAACTTTTTAAGAAAGAAGGAGGAAGAAGAGGGTAAGAGTGTATGTGTAGTGGAGAGGAACATTCCAGAGGAAATGACATACATTTAAATCACTAAACCCTGAAGGAAATCGCCACCCACTCCAGTATTCTTGCCTGGAGAATTCCATGGACAGAGGAGCCTTGCTGGCTACAGTCCATAGGGTCACCGAGAGTCAGATACGACTGAGCGACTAACACTAAATCAAAAAAAGTAAAATAAAAACCTGAAATGAGATTTTAATCAAGGAATAATGTCTTAAAAAGAAATTCATTTCTGAGCAAAAACAACAACAACAAAAATGTATGTGATATTATCATTTCCAAAGTTGCCATGTGTATGATTGCTTCTTTGGCTGGAGAAGGCTTCCAGAAACCCACATTCCACAAATAGTGAGTGCCCATTAGTTCCCAGGGACTATGTATTCCATCAGCATTAACCCATGGGACACTGCACAACAGTTTTCATTTTACTTTGTCATATAATCTACATTTGATCAAATGGAAAATTGTTTATTGAATCAGTAAATGTCTCATATATCAGGTTTGATTAGCAATATATATCAGGTTTTATTAGCAATTTCTCTTTTCCAAAAACTGATACCCTTAAGAGTGTTAAGTTGGCTGCTGGTCTTTCTTTCCTTTTTGTGGATTTTACTTTTAAAATAAATGAATTTAATCAAATTGGAGTGAGGAGTCTTGTTAAAATGCAGAGTTTATGAGAAATTTTTATTAAAAATCTATGTTCATTATGGACAATTTGGATGATACAGAAAATAGAAAGTTTAATCTTTGATGTCCTACAAAGTAGTTAAATACTTTGAAAAGAAATATAGCTAGTAATCATTATAGAGAAATCCCAACCTCTCTGAGGTCCCGAGTTCACAAGTCGTATGGATTTGTATCTGCACAGAGTGCTAAGAATAACAATAATAAATCAAACACTTTTCTAGTGCTCAGCTAGGTGCTAGGGATACAGTAGTGAATAAAGCAAACTTCTTCCTGCCCTCCTGGAGTTTATTCTTTTGGGGGGAGATATATTTTGAGAAAATAAACCATGCAAATAAATCAATATGATAAATAAGAATTAGATTGATGAGGAAGTTTAGGACTAGAATGGAACTAAGATAGTGTGGTCAGAGAAGGTGGCATTTAAGCTGTGCCCAAAGGGTGTGAAGAACATATGGCTGAAAGAGGACAGAGGATGCCTTCTGGATAGAGAAAATGCCAGGGGCAAAGGCCCTGACAGAACTTGCAGCTTTTAGGGAACTAAGAGCACCAGTGTGGCTGGAGCAGATTGGGCAATTGGGAGAGTACAATGTAATGGGGTTGGAGATGGAAGGAGGAAGAAACCAAGTAGGGCTGGGCCCTGGAGGCCAGGGGAAGGAGTTGGATTTCATTCAAAGTGCAATGGGAAGCCAAAGAAGGGTTTTAAGTAAGGTGGAATATGACTTAGTTTTTTAAAGAGTGCTCTGGCTGCCATGTGAGGAACAGATGGAGGGCAGTAAGAGAGAAGGAATGAGACCAACAGGGAGTCTGCATTAGTTCAGACTCTTAATAATGATGGTGGTGGCGATAACACTAATGGTGATAACAGTTACAGTATCTTGGGCATCTTCTGTGGATCAGATATTTTACATACATTGTTTATAATAGTCACCATATCACCAGTATTTGATATTATTTCCTCCATTTTAGAAGTGAGGAAATAGAGACTCAGAGTGATTAACTGTCTTGCAAAAGGCCACATAGTCAGTAAGTAGCAAAGGCAGAATTTGAAATCAAGTCCATTTGGTTCTTTCTCTTATTCCATGGGAGCCATTGGTAGAATAAGGTGAAATTGAATTCCTGGGCCTTCAATTCCATTCACGGTGTTGTCAGGCTTGCATGTTCTTGTTTGTGCAGAGGAACTCTGAGGGTATGGTGGAATTATACTAACCCATTGTTGGGTACAAGAAAATTATTGAAAGAAGTCAGCACCCCAAAATTGATCCTGGCTGGTAGGAGAGAGGGGAAATGGAAAATATGTCTAAGCTTGGCAACACTGAATGCCTTAATTCTGAGAGATTTTACAGGGAAGCAGAAGGGAAAAGATAAGAGGGAAGTGTGCTTACACTGACCCTCTCCTCCATTGTTTGTGGTGGCTTTAATTCTTTCTTGGGGGAGATCAGACTAACTGATATGGAAGAAGGGGGCAACAATAAGATAGCACTCAAACTGAATCACTTCCTGGTCTCCACTCCCCACCACTCTAAAAATTTCTAAGTGCCTCCTAGGGAGAGGAAACACTCTTTAAGAAATCTGGCAAATCAATCTATGACTCAAGCCAAACCTTTTGTGAGTTTTCAGGGAAGGGATGATGTGAGTTTCAGGGAGGGATGGTGTGAGTTTTCAGGGAAACTTTCTTTTATGTATTCAAGGTAAATAACAGCATTTGTAAAACACTCTATGCTTTCTTACAGTTCCTCTAGATGCATCTTATCCAATCATTTTTATACCCTGGTGTGACCCACCCCTTCAAACTTTCTGGCCTCACACACCCCTTTCCTCATTACCCTGTACATTTTAGACCCACTTGATGATTTACTGTTCCTCAAGTTACCATGCACTTTCACACCTGCATGCCTTGTTCAAGTTGTTCCTCTTGCTAAATTTGTCTCTTCCCCTTTACATGGGAAACTTCTATTTAACCTTTAGAGCTCAATTGAAATGATTTTGTCTACCAATCCAATAGAATTTATTGCTTCCTTCCTTACTTGCTTATCATATCCAATGTTGTTTCTCTTTGTTTCCTCCATTGGCTGTTAGCTCCTTGGGAACGAACATTATACCTTAGTCATTTTTTGTTTTCCAAGCAACTACTCATAAGAAGACACTCAGTAAAATGTTGTATAATTTGTATAGGTCCTTGCAGAAACCCTACAAACTAGGCAAGGCAGGCATCATCAGCTGGACAGATGTGGAAGCCCTATCCATGTCCCAAAGATCACCACAGAGTGGTGTAGCAGGAACTGTGGGTTGAGCAATATGAAACTGGTACTATTGAATTTTGACCTATAAAAATAACACTTTTATATGACTCAACCTGATAGAATCCAGGTCTTCTTGTTCTTGGGTCAGTGCTTGTTCTAAAGCATTTAAAGAAACTGACTTTATGTTTAGTCTCTGGCTCTGTGGTTTTAGTGTGATCAACGTTTTGAATTATTCAGTTCAATGTGTTGTTTTATTCCCTTTGGTTGCCCCACCTCATGCCTCACATATGCGGCAAATAGATTCAAGGAATTAGATCTGGTAGACAGAATGTCTGAAGAACTATGGACAGAGGTTCCTAACATCGTACAGGAGGTGGTGACCAAAGCCATCCCAAAGAAAAAGAAACGGAAAAAGGCAAAGTGGTTGTCTGAGGAGGCCTTACAAGTAGCTGAGAAAAGAAGTGAAAAGCAAAGGAGAAAAGGAAAGATATACCCAACTGAATGCAGAGATCCATAGACTAGCAAGAAGAGATAAGAAAGCCTTCTTAACTGAACAATGCAAATACACAGAGGAAAACAATAGAATGAAAAAGACTAGAGATCTCTTTAATTGGAGATACTAAGGGAACATTTCATGCAAAGATGGGCACAATAAAGGACAGAAATGGTGAGGACCTAACAGAAGCAGAAGAGATTAAGAAGAGGTGGCAAGAATATACAGAAAAACTATACAGAAAAAATATCAATGACCAGATAACCACAATGGTTTGGTCACTCACCTAGAGCCAGACATCCTGGAGTATGAGGTCAAGTGGGCCGCAGGAAGCTTTACTGTGAAAAAAAAAAAAAAAAAAAACTAGTAGAGGTGATGGGGTTCCAGCTGAGCTGTTTAAAATCCTAAAAGATGATGCTTTTAAAGTGCTGCACTCGGGGGTGCGGTCCTAAGATGGCAGAGGAATAAGACAGGGAGACCACTTTCTCCCCCACAAATTCATCAAAAGAACATTTGAACGCTGAGTAAATTCCACAAAACAACTTCTGAATGACAGCAGAGGACATCAGGCACCCAGAAAAGCAGCCCATTGTCTTAGAAAGGAGGTAGGAAAAAATATAAAAGATAGAGCTCTGTCCCAGGAAGGGAGTCTTAAAAAAGAGAGAAGTTTCCAAACACCAGGAAACACTCTCACTGCCGAGTCTGTGGTGAGTCTTGGAACCATAGAGGGCAACATAACCAGGAGGAAAAATAAATAAAGAATTAAAACCCACAGATCACGTGCCCAACGGTAACTCCCCCAGCGGAGAAGCAGCACAGACGCCTGCATCTGCCACTAGCAAGCCGGGGCTGGGCAGGGAGGCGCGGGCTGCATTGCTTAGAGTAAGGACCGGGCCTGAATGCCCCAAGGGCAATCCGAGGGAACTAACTTGAGGTAGAAAACCAGACTGTGGGATAGCTACCACTTGAAAAGCCCTAACTTAAGACACCACCAGGCCCGCTCACAGAACAAAGGATGGGCAGGTGAGTGCAGCCAAAGCCAGAAGGGGCAATCATGGCCCCACAGAGGCATTATCTACCAAACTGCAAACAGGCTTCGTTGCTAACCAAGACTTCTTGGGATTCTGGATGCTCAACATCCGCCTGAGAAGGTGCGCCAGTTGTACACCCAGAAAACTGAGTGGCAGGGACGAGGGAGGTGATAAGTCACAGCGACCATGCTTGCCAAACACCTGGTCACCTGAGCTGCTCGGACCTGGGAAGGGCACAAAACGCAGGCCCAACCAAGTCTGCGCCTCTGAGGCCTACCCGAATACCTGAACCTGAGCAGCTTAGCCCTGGGAAGTGTATACAACCCAGGGCTGGCCTCAGTTCCCGGCAGAGCAACCTAGCCTAAGCAGTGTTGACAGGGAAACCACACACGCAGTGAGTGGGGACAAACCCAGTGTGGCCGAGACACTGTGAGCACATGCCAGTGTTATTTGTTTGCAGCGTCCCTCCCTCCCCACAGTACGACTGAACAAGTGAGCCTAAAAAAGTGTCCACCACTGCCCCCTTGTGTCAGGGTGGAAATTAGACACTGAAGAGACCAGCAAACAGAAGAAGCTAAAATATAGGGAACATCCTTGGAAGTGAGAGGTGCAATTGATTAAAACCCTGTAGTTAGTACTGACTACCTAGGAAAGGGCCTATAGATCTTGAGAAATATAAGCCGGATCAAGGAACTATCCGAAAATGAACCGACCCCACACTGCCCATAACAACACCAGAGAAAGTCCTAGATATATTTTTACTATTTTTACTATCATTCTTTAATCTTTTTTTATTTTTAAGTTTTGTATTACTCCTTTAATTTTCATTTTTGTAACCTACTATTACTTTGCAAAAAAAAAAAGAGAGACCCTATTTTTAAAGCAAACTTCATATATATATTATAATTTTTGTGACTTTTTTCTTTAATATTGTATTTTTGAAAATGCAACCTCTACTCTAGATTTTTAATCTTTGACTTTTGGTATTTGTTATCAATTTTGTACTTTTAAGAACCCAATCTTCAGTACCCATTCTTACTTGGGAGCGAGATTACTGGCTTGACTGCTCTCTTCCCCTTTGGACTCTCCTTTTTCTCCACCAGGTCGCCTCTATCTCCTCCCTCCCCCTTCTCTTCTCTACCCAACTCTGTGAATCTCTTTGTGTATTCCAGACAGTGGAGAACACTTAGGGAACTGATTACTGGCTGGATCTGTCTCTCTCCTTTTGATTCCCCCCTTTATCCTCCTGGCCACCTCTGTCTCCTTCCTCCCTCTTCTCTTTGTGTAACTCCGTGAACATCTCTGTGCAGTCCAGACTATGGAGCACACGTAAGGAAGTGATTACTGGCTAGCTTTGTCTCTCCTCTTTTGATTCCACCTCATCTCATCCGGGTCACCTCTATCTCCCTCCTCCCTCTTCTCTTCTCCATGTAACTCTGTGAACTTCTCTGGGTGTCCCTCACTGTGCAGAAACTTTTCATCTTTAACCTAGATGTTTTATCAATGGTGCTTTATAGATGGAGAAGTCTTGAGGCTACTGTAAAAATAAGACTGAAAACCAGAAGCAGGAGGCTTCAGTCCAAATCCTGAGAACACCAGAGAACTCCTGACTCCAGGGAACATTAATCAACAGGAGCTCATCAAATGCCTCCATACCTAAACTGAAACCAAGCACCACCCAAGGGCCAACAAGTTCCAAAGCAAGACCTACCATGCAAATTCTCCAGCAATGCAGGGACATAGCCCTGAGCTTCAATATACAGGCTGCCCAAAGTCACTCCAAACCCACTGACATTTCATAACTCATTACTGGATAATTCATTGCACTCCAGAGAGAAGAAATCCAGCTCCACCCACCAGAACACCAACACAAGCTTCCCTAACCAGGAAACCTTGACAAGCCACCTGTACAACCCCACTCACAGTGAGGAAACTCCACAATAAAGAGAACTCCACAAACTGCCAGAATACAGAAAGGCCACCCCAAACACAGCAATATAAACAAGATGAAGAGACAGAGGAATACCCAGCAGGTAAAGGAACAGGAAAAATGCCCACCAAACCAAACAGAAGAGGAAGAGATAAGGAATCTACCTGATAAAGAATTAAAAATAATGATAGTGAAAATGATCCAAAATCTTGAAAACAAAATGGAATCACAGATAAATAGCCTGGAGACAAGGATTGAGAAGATGCAAGAAAGGTTTAACAAGGACCTAGAAGAAATAAAAAAGAGTCAATATGTAATGAATAATGCAATAAATGAGATCAAAAACACTCTGGAGGGAACAAATAGTAGAATAATGAAGGCAGAAGATAGGATTAGTGAGGTAGAAGACAGAATGGTAGACATAAATGAATCAGAGAGGAAAAAAGAAAAATGAATTAAAAGAAATGAGGACAATCTCAGAGACCTCCAGGACAATATTAAATGCTCCAACATTCGAGTCATAGGAGTCCCAGAAGAAGAGAAAAAGAAGGACCATGAGAAAATACTTGAGGAGATAATAGTTGAAAACTTCCCTAAAATGGGGAAGGAAATAATCACCCAAGTCCAAGAAACCCAGAGAGTCCCAAACAGGATAAACCCAAGGCAAAACACCCCAAGACACATATTAATCACATTAATAAAGATCAAACACAAAGAACAAATATTAAAAGCAGCAAGGGGAAAACAACAAATACACACAAAGGGATTCCCATAAGGATACTAGCTGATCTTTCAATAGAAACTCTTCAGGCCAGGAGGGAATGGCAGGACATACTTAAAGTGATGAAAGAAAATAACCTACAGCCCAGATTACTGTACCCAGCAAGGATCTCATTCAAATATGAAGGAGAAATCAAAAGCTTTACAGACAAGCAAGCAATAACTGAGAGAATTCAGCACCACCAAACCTGCTCTCCAGCAAATGCTAAAGGATCTTCTCTAGACAGGAAACACAAAAAGGGTGTATAAACCCGAACCCAAAACAATAAAGTAAATGGCAACGGGATCACAGTTAAGTTCAGTCACTCAGTCGTGTCCGACCTTTGCAACCCCATGAATCGTAGCACGCCAGGCCTCCCTGTCCATCACCAACTCCCAGAGTTCACTCACACTCACGTCCATCGAGTCCGTGATGCCATACAGCCATCTCATCCTCTGTCGTCCCCTTCTCCTCCTGCCCCCAATCCCTCCCAGCATCAGAGTCTTTTCCAATGAGTCAACTCTTCGCATGAGGTGGCCAAAGTACTGGACTTCCAGCTTTAGCATCATTCCTTCCAAAGAAATCCCAGGGCTGATCTTCAGAATGGACTGGCTGGATCTCCTTGCAGTCCAAGGGACTCTCAAGAGTCTTCTCCAACACCACACTTCAAAAGCATCAATTCTTCCGCGCTGTACCTTCTTCACAGTCCAACTCTCACATCCATACATGACCACAGGAAAAACCATAGCCTTGACTAGATGGACCTTAGTCAGCAAAGTAATGTCTCTGCTTTTGAATATGCTATCTAGGTTGGTCATAACTTTTCTTCCAAGGAGTAAGTGTCTTTTAATTTCATGGCTGCAAGCACCATCTGCAGTAATTTTGGAGCCCAAAAAAATGAAATCTGACACTGTTTCCCCATCTATTTCCTATGAAGTGATGGGACCAGATACCATGATCCTCGTCTTCTGAATGTTGAGCTTCAGGCCAACTTTTTCACTCTCCACTTTCACTTTCATCAAGAGGCTTTTTAGCTCCTCTTCACTTTCTGCCATGAGGGTGGTGTCATCTGCATATCTGAGGTTATTGATATTTCTCCCAGCAATCTTGATGCCAGCTTGTGTTTCTTCCAGTCCAGCGTTTCTCATGATGTACTCTGCATAGAAGTTATATAAGCAGGGTGACAATATACAGCCTTAACGTACTCCTTTTCCTATTTGGAACCAGTCTGTTGCTCCATGTCCAGTTCTAACTGCTGCTTCCTGACCTGCATACAGATTTCTCAAGAGGCAGGTCAGGTGGTCTGGTATTCCCATCTCTTTCACAGTTTACTGTGATCCACACAGTCAAAGGCTTTGGCATAGTCAATAAAGCAGAAATGGATGTTTTTCTGGAACTCTCTTGCTTTTTCGATGATCCAGCAGATGTTGGCAAGTTGATCTCTGGTTCCTCTGCCTTTTCTAAAACCAGCTTGAACATCAGGGAGTTCACGGTTCATGTATTGCTAAAGCCTGGCTTGGAGAATTTTGAGCATTACTTTACTAGCATGTGAGATGAGTGCAATTGTGTGGTAGTTTGAGCATTCTTTTGCATTGCCTTTCTTTGGAATTGGAATGAAAACTGACCTTTTCCAGTCCTGTGGCCACTGCTGAGGTTTCCAAATTTGCTGGCATATTGAGTGCAACACTTTCACAGCATCATCTTTCAGGATTTGAAACAGCTTAACTGGAATTCCATCACCTCCACTAGCTTTGTTCATAGCGATGCTTTCCAAGGCCCACTTGACTTCACATTCCAGGATGTCTGGCTTTAGATGAGTGATCACACCATCGTGATTATCTAGGTCGTGAAGATATTTTTTGTACAGTTCTTCCATGTATTCTTGCCACCTCTCCTTAATATCTTCTGCTTCTGTTAGGTCCATACCATTTCTGTCCTTTATTGAACCCATCTTTGCATGAAATGTTCCCTTGGTAACCCTAATTTTCTTGAAGAGATCTCTAGTCTTTCCCATTCTGTTGTTTTCCTCTATTCCTTTGCATTGATCGTGAGGAAGGCTTTCTTATCTCTCTTGCTATTCTCTGGAACTCTGCATTCAGATGCTTATATCTTTCCTTGTCTCCTTTGCTTTTTTCCTCTCTTCTTTTCACAGCTATTTGTAAGGCCTCCCCGGACAGCCATTTTGCTTTTTTACATTTCTTTTCCAAGGGGATGGTCTTGATTCCTGTCTCCTGTACAATGTCATGAACCTCATTCCATAGTTCATCAGGCACTCTATCTATCAGATCTAGACCCTTAAATCTATTTTTCACTTCCACTGTATAATCATAAAGGATTTTATTTAGGTCATACCTGAATGGTCTAGCAGTTTTCCCTAGTTTCTTCAATTTGAGTCTGAATTTGGTAATAAGGAGTTCATGATCTGAGCCACAGTCAGCTCCTGGTCTTGTTTTTGTTGACTGTATAGAGCTTCTCCATCTTTGGCTGCAAAGAATATAATCAATCTGATTTTGGTGTTGACCATCTGGTGATGTCCATATGTAGAGTCTTCTCTTGTGTTGGAAGAGGGTGTTTGCTATGACCAGTGTATTTTCTTGGCAAAACTCTATTATTCTTTGCCCTGCTTCATTCTGCATTCCAAGGCCAAATTTGCCTGTTACTCCAGGTGTTTCTTGACTTCCTACTTTTGGGGGTGTTAGTTCTAAAAGGTCTTGTAGGTCTTCACAGAACCTTTCAACTTCAGCTTCTTCAGTGTTACTGGTTGGGGCATAGACTTGGATTACCATGATATTGAATGGTTTACCTTGGAGACGAACAGAGATCATTCTGTCGTTTTTGAGTTTTCATCCAAGTACTGCATTTCGGACTCTTTTGTTGACCATGATGGCTACTCCATTTCTTCTAAGGGATTCCTGCCTGCAGTAGTAGCTATCCCATGTTGAAGGTCAGGAAGGGCGGCAGTGAGGAGATATCCCTCATCTAAGGTAAGGAGCAGCCATGAAGAGATACCCCATGCCCAAGGTAAGAGAAATCCAAGTAAGATGGTAGGTGTTGCAAGAGGGCATCAGAGGGCAGACACACTGAAACCATACTCACAGAAAACTAGTCAATCTAATCACACTAGGACCACAGACTTGTCTAACTCAATGAAACCAAGCCATGCCTGCAGGGCAACCCAAGACGTGTGGGTCATGGTGGAGAGATCTGACAGAATGTGGTCCACTGGAGAAGGGAATGGCAAACCACTTCAGTATTCTTGCCTTGAGAACCCCATGAACAATATGAAAAGGCAAAATGATAGGATACTGAAAGAGGAACTCCCCAGGTCAGTAGGTGCCCAATATGCTACTGGAGATGAGTGGAGAAATAACTCCAGAAAGAATGAAGGGATGGAGCCAAAGCAAAAACAATACCCAGCTGTGGATGTGACTGGTGATAGAAGCAAGGTCTGATGCTATAAAGGGCAATATTGCATAGGAACCTGGAATGTCAGGTCCATGAATCAAGGCAAATTGGAAGTGGTCAAGCAAGAGATGGCAAGAGTGAACGTCGACATTCTAGGAATCAGTGAACTAAAATGGACTGGAATGGGTGAATTTAACTCAACGGGATCACACATCAATAATTACCTTAAACGTAAATGGGTTGAATACCTCAACCAAAAGAGAAAGACTGGCTGAATGGATACAAAAACAAGACCCCTATATATGTTGTCTACAAGAGACCCACTTCAAAACAAGGGACACATACAGACTGAAAGTGAAGGGCTGGAAAAAGATATTCCACACAAATAGAGACCAAAAGAAAGCAGGGGTAGCAATACTCATATCAGATAAAGTAGACTTTAAAACAAAGGCTGTGAAAAGAGACAAAGAAGGACACTACATAATGATCAAAGGATCAATCCAAGAAGAAGATATAACAATTATAAATATATATGCACTCAACATAGGAGCACTGCAATATGTAAGAGAAATGCTAACAAGTATAAAAGGGAAATTAACAATAACACAATAATAGTGGGAGACTTTAATACCTCACTCACACCTATGGATAGTCAACTAAACAGAAAATTAACAAGGAAACACAAACTTTAAATGATACAACAGACTAGTCAGACCTAATTGATATCTATAGGACATTTCACCCCAAAATAATGAATTTCACCTTTTTCTCAAGGGCACACAGGAACTTCTCCAGGATAGATCACATCCTGGGCCATAAATCTAGCCTTGGTAAATTCAAAAAAATTGAAATCATTCCAAGCATCTTTTCTGACCACAATGCATAAGATTAGATCTCAATTACAGGAGAAAAACTATTAAAAATTCCAACATATGGAGGCTGAACAACACGCTGCTGAATAACCAACAAATCACAGAAGAAATAAAAAAAGAAATAAAAATATGCATAGAAATGAATGAAAATGAAAACACAACAACCCAAAACCTGTGGGACACTGTAAAAGCAGTGCTAAGGGGAAGGTTCATAGCAATACAGGCATATCTCAAGAAACAAGAAAAAAGTCAAATAAATAACCTAACTCTACACCTAAAGCAACTAGAAAAGGAAGAAATGACGATCCCCAGGCTTAGTAGAAGGAAAGCTATCTTAAAAATTATGGCAGAAATAAATGCAAAAGAAACAAAAGAGACCATAGCAAAAATCAACAAAGCCAAAAGCTGGTTCTTTGAGAGGATAAATAAAATTGACAAACCAGTAGCCAGACCTATCAAGAAACAAAGGGAGAAAAGTCAAATCAATAAAATTAGAAATGAAAATGGAGAGATCACAACAGACAACACAGAAATACAAAGGATCATAAGAGACTACTATCAGCAATTATATGCCAATAAAATGGACAACGTGGAAGAAATGGACAAATCCTTAGAAAAGTACAACTTTCCAAAACTGAACCAAGAAGAAATAGAAAATCTTAACAGACCCATCACAAGCACGGAAATTGAAACTGTAATCAGAAATCTTCCAGCAAACAAAAGCCCAGGTCCAGATGGCTTCACAGCTGAATTCTACCAAAAATTTCGAGAAGAGCTAACACCTATCCTACTCAAACTCTTCCAGAATTTTGCAGAGGAAGGTAAACTTCCAAACTCATTCTATGAGGCCACCATCACCCTAATACCAAAGCCTGACAAAGATGCCACAAAAAAAGAAAACTATAGGCCAACATCACTGATGAACATAGATGCAAAAATCCTTAACAAGATTCTAGCAATCAGAATCCAACAACACATTAAAAAATCATACATCATGACCAAGTGGGCTTTATCCCAGGGATGCAAGGATTCTTCAATATCTGCAAATCAATCAATGTAATTCACCACATTAACAAATTGAAAAATAAAAGCCATATGATTATCTCAATAGATGCAGAGAAAGCCTTTGACAAAATTCAACATCCATTTATGATAAAAACTCTCCAGAAAGCAGGAATAGAAGGAACATACCTCAATATAATAAAAGCTATATGTGACAAACCCTCAGCAAACATTATCCTCAATGGTGAAAAATTGAAAGCATTTCCCCTAAAGTCAGGAACAAGACAAGGGTGCCCACTTTCACCACTACTATTCAACATAGTTCCGGAAGTTTTGGCTACAGCAATCAGAGCAGAAAAAGAAATAAAAGGAATCCAAAATGGAAAAGAAGAAGTAAAACTCTCACTGTTTGCAGATGACATGATCCTCTCGTTAGAAAACCCTAAAGACTCCACCAGAAAATTACTAGAGCACTTACTCCTTGGAAGAAAATTTATGACCAACCTAGATAGCATATTCAAAAGCAGAGACATCACTTTGCCAACAAAGGTCCGTCTAGTCAAGGCTATGGTTTTTCCAGTGGTCATGTACGGATGTGAGAGTTGGACTGTGAAGAAAGTTGAGTGCTGAAGAATTGATGCTTTTGAAGTGTGGTGTTGGAGAAGACTCTTGAGAGTCCCTTGGACTGCAAGGAGACCCAACAAGTCCATTCAGAAGGAGATCAGCCCTGGGATTTCTTTGGAAGGAATGATGCTGAAGCTGAAACTCCAATACTTTGGCCACCTCATGCAAAGAGTTAACTCATTGGAAAAGACTCTGATGCTGGGAGGGATTGGGGGCAGGATGAGAAGGGGACAACAGAGGATGAGATGGCTGGATGGCATCACTGACTTGATGGATGTTAGTGTGAGTGAACTCTGGGAGTTGGTGATGGACAGGGAGGCCTGGCGTGCTGCGATTCATGGGGTCGCAAAGAGTCGGACACAACTGAGCGACTGAACTCAACTGAACCAAACTGAATCAATGAATATAGTAAAGTTTAGTCAACACACAGAAATCCCTTGCATTCCTATACACTAATAATGAGAAAATAGAAAGAGAAGTTACGGAAACAATTCCATTCACCATTGCAACGAAAAGAATAAAATACTTAGGAATATATCTACCTAAAAAAACAAAAGACCTATATATAGAAAACTATAAAATACTGGTGAAAGAAATCAAAGAGGACACTAATATATGGAGAAATATACCGTGATCATGGATCAGAAGAATCAATATAGTGAAAATGAGTATACTACCCAAAGCGATCTATAGATTCAATACAATCCCTATCAAGCTACCAACAGTATTTTTCACAGAGCTAGAAAAAATAATTTCACAATTTGTATGGAAATACAAAAAAACTCAAATAGCCAAAGCAATCTTGAGAAAGAAGAATGGAACTGGAGGAATCAACCTGCCTGACTTCAGGCTCTACTACAAAGCCACAGTCATCAAGACACTATGGTACTGGCACAAAGACAGAAATATAGATTAATGGAACAAAATAGAAAGCCCACAGATAAATCCACACACCTATAGACACCTTATCTTCAACAAAGGAGGCAAGAATATACAATGGAGAAAGAGAATCTCTTTAACAAGTGGTGCTGGGAAAACTGGTCAACCACTTGTAAAAGAATGAAACTAGACGCTTTCTAACACCATACACAAAAATAAACTCAAAATGGATTAAAGATCTAAACATAAGACCAGAAACTATAAAATTCCTAGAGGAGAACGTAGGCAAAACACTCTCCGACATAAATCACAGCAGGATCCACTGTGACCCACCTCCCAGAGTATTGGAAATAAAAACAAAAATAAACAAATGGGACCTAATTAAAATTAAAAGCTTCTGCACAACAAAGGAAACTATAAGGTAAAAAGGCAGCCTTCAGAATGGGAGAAAATAATAACAAATGAAGCAACTGACAAAGAATTAATCTCAAAAATATACAACCAACTCCTGCAGCTCAATTCCAGAAATATAAGCAACTCAATCAAAAAATGGGCCAAAGAACTAAACAGACATTTCTCCAAAGAAGACATACAGATGGCTAACAAACACATGAAAAAATGCTCAACATCACTCATTATCAGAGAAATGCAAATCAAAGCCACAATGAGGTACCAATTCATGCCAGTCAGAATGTCTGCTATCCAAAAATCTACAAGCAATAAATTCTGGAGAGGGTGTGGAGAAAAGGGAACCCTCTTACACTGTGGTGGGAATGCAAACTAGTACAGCCACTATGGAGAACAGTGTGGAGATTCCTTAAAAAACTGTAAATAGAACTGCCATACGACCCAGCAATCCCACTGCTGTGTATACACACCAAGGAAACTAGAATTGAAAGAGACACGTGTACTCCAATGTTCATTGCAGCACTGTTTATAGTAGCCAGGACATTGAAGCAACTTAGATATCCATCAGCAGACGAATGGATAAGAAAGCTGTGGTACCTATACACAATGGAGTATTACCCGGCCATTAAAAAGAATACATGTGAATCAGTTCTAATCAGGTGGATGAAACTGGAGCCTGTTGTACAGAGTGAAGTAAGCCAGAATGAAAAACACCAATACAGTATACTAACGCATATATATGGAATTTAGAAAGATGGTAACGATAACCCTGTATGAGAGACAGCAAAAGAGACACAGATGTATAGAACAGTCTTTTGGATTCTGTGTGAGAGGGCGAGGGTGGGATGATTTGGGAGAATGGCATTGAAACATGTATAATATCATATGTGAAACCAATCACCAGTCCAGGTTCGATGCATGATACAGGATGCTCGGGGCTGGTGCACTGGGATGACCCAAAGGGATGGTATGGGGAGGGAGGTGGGAGGGGATAGGGAACACATGTACACCCATGGCAGATTCATGTTGATGTATGGCAAAACCAATAAAGTATTGTAAAGTAATTATCCTCCAATTAAATAAGTTTATATTAAAAAATATAAAGTGCTGCACTCAATATATGCCAACAATTTGGAAAACTCAGCCGTGGCCACAGGACTGGAAAAGGTCAGTTTTCATTCCAGTCCCAAAGAAAGGCAATGAGAAAGAATGTTCAAACTACCATATTCATTTCACATGCTAACAAGGTAATACTAAAAATCTTTCAAGCTAAGTTTCAACTCTACCTGACCTGAGAACTTTCAGATGTACAAGCTGGATTTAGAGGAGGCAGAGGAACCAGAGATCAATTTGCCAATTGCCAATCTGTTGAATCATAGAAAAAACAAGGGAATTCTAGAAAAACATCTCCTTCTGCTTCATTGACTGTGCTGATGACTTTGTCTGTGTAGATCACAACAAACTGGAAAATTCTTAAAGAGATGTGCCGGGAGCCAGCATGGGGAATCCCGCCCATGGCAAAGGTCATGAGGAAAGGGGCCTGACAAACGCAAAGCCGGGATCAGGCCTCAGGGGTCCCCCTAGACTTTCTTGAGCATCTACCCCCAAATCCAGAGTCTGCCTGCCTTACTGCATTATGTTTTCCACCTACTCTTCTGACATTACAGGGGGGCTGTCCCCCCCACCACCTTCCTCTAAAAGGAGTTAACTTGGAGCTCCAGTTAATAAGTCTCCTGGGCATAACCAGAGTGTTTCAGTCCACAAACTCTTCTGATGGCTTTCTAGCCTGTCTGACAAGTTTGTCCGGCCTCTTACAACCACACATAATTGTTCACAGCCTCCCAACCATGAGAGGCATGGGATGTTTTGAACTTTCTAAATACAAAGTCTTATGAGAAGTTAGAAATTATTAGTGTAGTATTAGTGGGTTGTTAGAAATATACCGGTGGAGGGTTTTATTGTTGAGCCAATATTTGCTGCTAAGTCTACATATCCCTTGTCCCTTATATACATTAATTGATATAACTGGCATATGAGAAAAATAAGTAATAATCTTTGATATTAATCATGTTAGACCTTAGGCTAGTAAATTCTTTTCTTGATTATAGCCCACTGAAACTTTGCCCTATAGGAATGCAACTTTATCTGGTGCCTTTGGAGGATGGTGCCTGGTTTAAGAAAAATCACCTCTGGAGAAAATAAAGTTTTCTGGTTGACTGACCATTATCAGAAAGAAAGGGTCATAAAATGTTGGCAGGCCCCCTAGCCAGAAGATGATGTAAAACCACCTAAGACCTTTGTATGTATGTATAAAGAAGTGTCTGGTCTCAACAAAGGTCAGGACTACTGACCCTGCATGACTTTGTATTCTCCATTTATCTCTATGTACAACCTGAGGTATAAAAGCTGCCCCCCAAAATAAAGAGTTGGATCAGTTCCTGGAAAAACTGGTCTCCCCATGTCGTTTCTCTCATTCTCCTTTTCAGGCTGAATTCCCGTCTGGAACACAAAGGCTCGCCATGTCTATTAATTTTGCGTGTGTTTCTAAGACCAGAACCGGGAGGCGCTTTGCATCTCCACTCCTTTGGGAGACTGGGAAGGCACCTGCGGCCTACGTAGACGGTGCAAGTCTCTTGTCTTGAGACTTCATTGGCTTCTTGTGTAAACCAAGGGATACAGCCTCTTTTCTCCTCTATTTTCTCCACTACACTATTCTTTCCTAATCTCTCTTTATATCTCTAAATAAATAATCTTATCAGATCACCGACACCATCGCCGCTTCGAATTACCCTGGATCCACCAGGGCTGGATCCTGGCGAGATGGAAATACTAGATCTTACCTACCTCCTGAGAAACCTGTATGCAGGTCAAGAAGCAACAGCTAGAACTGTACATAGAACAACAGACTGGTTCAAAATTGGGAAAGGAGTAGTACATCAAGGCTGTATATTGTAACCCTGCTTATTTAACTTATATGTAGAGTACTTCATGTGAAATGCTGGGCTAGATGACTCACAAGCTGGAATCAAGATTGCCAGGAGAAATATCAACAATCTTAGATTTGCAAATGTTACCACTCTAATGGCAGGAAGCAAAGAGGAACTAAAGAGCCTCCTGATGAGGGTGAAAGAAGAGAGTGAAAAAGCGGGCTTAAAGCTCAACATTCAAGAAACTAAGAGCATGGCATCTGGTCCCATCGTTTCATGACAAATAGGGAAACAATGGAAACAGTGACAGACTTTATTTTCTTGGGCTCCAAACTCACTGTGGATGGTACTGCAGGCCTGAAGTTTAAGACACTTATTTCTTGGAAGGAAAGCTATGATAAACCTAGACAGTGTATTAAAAAACAGAGACATTACTTTACTGACAAAGGTTCTTACAGTCAGAGCTATGTTTTCCAGTAGTCATGAACAGATGTGAGATTTGGACCATAAAGAAGGCTGAGGGCTTAAGAATTGATGCTTTTGAATTGTGGTGCTGGAGAAAACTTTTGAGAGTCCCTTGGACAGCAGGGAGATCAAAGCAGTCAATCCTAAAGGAAATCAACCCTGAAAATTCATTGGAAGGACTGATGCTGAAGCTGAAGCTCCAATACTTGGCCACCTGATGCGAACAGCCAACTTTTCATTGGAAAAAATGCTGGGAAAGACTGAGGGCAGGAAGAGAAGAGGGTGACAGAGGATGAGCTGGCTAGATACCATTACTGACTCAGTGGACATAAGTTTGAGCAAACTCAGGGAGATTGTGAAAGACAGGAAAGGCTGGCACGCTACAGACTATAGAGTTGCAAAGACTTGGACACAAACCACCGACTGAACAGCAACAACATGAAAAATCAGCCCCCACAAGTGTTGGAAGCTTGAAATCATACTCACTACCTGTGTGCTTCCAAAAGCCTGAAATAGAGAATTAAATATAAAATGGTTGTAGGTTGCTAGTATCCCAAGTTATATTGGAAAGACAAACTCAAATCTTATCTGATGAATCTTGTGAACTGCATACCAAGCTGCAAAACATTTACACACAAAAAAATTTCCCAGATGAATTAGTTATTTGCAGCCAAGATTTGTTAAGCAAACAAGAATAGTAGGCACCATGTTGAGAGCCCCAAAAGGGAACAGACAGCAGAAACCAAATTGCAAAGACTTTATGTATTAGGACAATCAGAAATGACATATACAGCAGCTGATTTTAATATGTTTAGGTAGTGTTCTAAAAAGATTGAAGACATGAACAAAGAACAAATGGATATGAAAAAGATCCAAATAGAATATCTAGCAATGAAAAACATATTGTTGAAATTATAGCTCCGTGGATTGATTAAATGGATTAGACACAAATGAAGAGTCAATAAACTAGAAAATATACCTGAAAATATTCCTTGGAATATAGTCAAGGAATACTTAAAGATAAAAAGGGGGTAAGAAACTGAAAGAACAGGATGAAACAGTCTAATGTGTATCTAGTTGGAATTTTAAAAGGCAGTAGAATAAGAAAGAAGCAATATTTGAAGGAATAAAGGCTGAGAAGTTTCCAGAATTATTGAGAGACTCAAATCCTGAGATCTAAAAATCCCAATGTGGGTTTAAAAAACAAAGGAAAGAAATATACATCTTGACATATTAATTATGAAACTGCAGGACATTTTTAAAAAGAGAAGATTGTAATGTCAGACACTAAAAACAATGAAACAATTTGGATTAGAAGAAACGAATTTTTTATTGGATTTATGGGTGAGTATGTAGTCTTAGAACTATGTAGTCCAGAATCCATGAAATTAGCATCAGATATTTGTAGAACCACAAAAGCACATTTTTTTAGTCCACTGAGTACCATTAAAAACTGCAGGGCTGGTCTAAAACTCCTTGTTTTACAGATGAGGGAACTGACACTCAAAGCTGGTCTTCTTCAAGGTCACACAGCTGGGAAGTGAGTACATGGTGGAGCCAGGACCAGAACTTAGGTCCCCAACTCACAGAGCCATAGCTATGACTGCTCTTTCCTTTATAACCTGATGCTGTTTCTTTAAAAATTTAAGCAACAGCAGCAAATAAAAACAAAATGAAGAAAGTACAGGGAAGACTTCCATTTTATCAGGTAACTTTTTGATGCTGTCGTTTACAGAATTTAATAAATATTTGAATAACTTCTTCCATAGTACAATGTCCCATCTCTAGGAACCAAGGTAACTGCTCACTTTTTTGGATGGGGATAAGGGCATGCAGTCTTGCTTTGTTTTCTTCTAGCTTGTAGGTCAATGTGAGAGAAGAGTGAGAAAGGTTTTAGAAGATGTGATTAAAACTGAATCACAGAAAAGATTACTGGCATAGCATTACATTAATGGCAGGGGAACAAGGAGTGGGAGCAAAATTCCAGCCTGGACAAAGGTTTTGCTAAAAAATACACAAGGTAGAAGCAGGTGTCAAACCACAGTGTGTGAATATACCTGAGTCACTAGGTCCTAAAATCAGCATTCAAAACTGAAGACAAAATTTCATCTGTTTTGCTCCAGTTCACTGTTTAGACTTGCCTTGCTTTGCTTTCTTAAAAGTTTATGTCTAAGAACTATGAAGTAGCTTGTATGTGATTCCTGCTGGTTATTGCCAAACAGAAATAACTGTCCAGTGTTGTTGAATCTCCTTATTTCTTGAGGAAATCCAGAAATCCAGATTTATGAGAAGTTTACTTAATTTAAATCCTGACAACAAATTCAGTATTTTACAGAAGGCCTGGTAGACCATCAGTTTGTGGCTTCTTCTACCACCAAGTGGTAAAGATATCTAAATATTTTCTGCTTCCACTCTCCTAACTCATTTATTTCAGCCACTGAAGTCTAGTTGCTGCCTACCCTCCCTTTTTAAGAGTTCTCCTTACCACTTAAAGGGAGAATCCCCAAGATTCTATCAACCTGATTTACTCTTTTCTGTCGTTTGTGGCTGACCTTACCCACTCCATGACTTCAGTACTGCTCACCCCTGCATTCCTCATGCCCAAATCTAGACCTTTCTTGAACTTTCAGCATCCACATACCTAACCACCTTTTGCACATCACCCCCAGGACTGTGGCTGTGCAAACTCAACTTGTCTACACCTGCACATTTCCTGTATTCCCGCCACCATCCAGCCAGCTGTCTAGATTAGAAATCTCTGCTCTTCCCTCTCCTTCACCACCAGAGTCTAAAATCTTCCACCTTAGAAAAATCCCCACAATCCAGCCAAGCCTCTCTCTCCACTTCTCACGCCACTGCCTAATGTTGTTCCACACCTCTCACCTTGACTATGAGGGTAGCCTGAACCATTTCTGGGGGATTTCAGAGCTAAGCAGTAAAAAGAGCAGATTTAGATATGTTGTGGGGAGAGGTGAAAAAATGAGAAGAAAAACTAGGATGGGAAGTTGCCATATGGCCACAGGTCAAGTTAGTTGAGATCATGAGGTATGACGCCCTTCCTGGTAATGCATGCCAGAACTCCCACTCCACTCAACATGTTAATTTTACCAAAGTAATGTGTTTTTTTTTAATAAGAAATTTAGGAAATAATGAATAAAATGTATAATTCCATTACACAAGTGGAATTATTTTACATTCTGTTATCTTAGTGTTTTTATATACATATAGTTTTAAATAGCCACCATCTGTTACTATTTTATAATTGTTTTCATTTAGCAATATACTATGATAAGCTTTTTCTGATTATAAAATTAATCTATGTGTCAGAAAACTTGTGAAAATAAATATTAGCAGAAATTGCACTGCCAAAAAGCAGTTTATACCTAGATCCACAAAGGAAGACAACTTGCAAGGGTAGACAATGAAGATATATCAAACTCTATTATTCCTGTTTATTTATAAATGATAGCAATTGTATCTGTTTGTATGTATGCTTGGAAGTGTTATTTCTGGATCTTGCCTAGTCTCTGCAAATACATACTAACAAGTATGAACACCAATCTGGATGGCAACAATTCAACCAAAACAATTGCTTACTCAAAGATAAGAATTTGCCCATTAATTTCACCATTGACTCTGGGAATAGTGCCCAGATTCCAGAGCCTAACATGACTTATTATTTGTGAATTATTATAATTCCAAATCCTAACAAGGATAGGGTTCTTTGGGCAGCATCCAAAATTCTATCAGATGACTTGATTTTTTTTTTTTAAAGAGAAACATCAGATTTTAGACAAGAAAAAGCATTAGATTTTGAAGCCTATCTTCAAAGAATGCAACATTTATCTTTCAATTCCTAAAGTAGTAGCCTGATTTGGGTGTGGTGCATTTATTAACTACATAAAACACTGATAAGAAGAGTTTCCTCCAGATACCACAGATATATATATATCTTTAAAGCCAGTGAAAGTGTACCTAACTTCCATTCCCAGTGCAAAGGGATGCCACTAGATACTTCTGGAATTGATCCTGGAGGTAGTAGACTTCATTTGAAGGCAGATGTGGAAAACTGAGGAATAACAAGAAGAGCTTCTGAAAGGGTGAGCCAGATATTTATAGTAGTGGAGAAATAAGGAATCTAATCTCTAAAATTTAAGACCAAAGGGGACTTCCACAGCAACAGTGTAGGCAAAAAAAATAAAATTAAGGGCCAAGAGAAGGCAACCCAAAGCAGTAGTTGATATAGCAAATCTTTGCATTGGTGGAAGATAAATGTACCAGACCTGCTTTAAAAATAAAAACAGTTAAGGAAAAAGCTTCTTTAAGAATGGAAGTCAACTGCTACATAGTACGTTCTAGCAATATTATGAAGATTAAATGTAAATTCTAAAAATATGTTTTCCTT
Source organism: Oryx dammah (assembly GCF_014754425.2). NCBI lineage: Eukaryota > Metazoa > Chordata > Mammalia > Artiodactyla > Bovidae > Oryx > Oryx dammah. Next base: position 37,853,936 of record NW_024070185.1, read on the forward strand.
TGTCTGAACTTTCTACTTTAAAGCTTCTGACACTCAGCATAAAATAAGAATTGCTGTTGAGCATCCAGGAAGACTGAACTCTGAGAGATGGTATTTTCAAGGTCCTTTCAAACTGGTTTTAGAAAAGGCAGAGGTACCAGAGATCAAATTGCCAACATCCGCTGGATCATGGAAAAAGCAAGACAGTTCCAGAAAAACATCTATTTCTGCTTTATTGACTATGCCAAAGCCTTTGACTGTGTGGATCACAATAAACTGTGAAAAACTCTGAAAGAGATGGGAATACCAGACCACCAGACCTGCCTCTTGAGAAACCTATATGCAGGTCAGGAAGCAACAGTTAGAACTGGACATGGAACAACAGACTGATTCCAAATAGGAAAAAGAGTACGTCAAGGCTGTATATTGTCACCCTGCTTATTTAACTTATATGCAGAGTACATCATGAGAAACGCTGGACTGGAAGAAACACAAGCTGGAATCAAGATTGCCGGGAGAAATACCAATAACCTCAGATATGCAGATGACACCACCCTTATGGCAGAAAGTGAAGAGGAACTAAAGAGCCTCTTGATGAAAGTGAAAGTGGAGAGTGAAAAAGTTGGCCTAAAGCTCAACATTCAGAAAACGAAGATCATGGCATCTAGTCCCATCACTTCATGGGAAATAGATGGGGAAACAGTGGAAACAGTGTCAGACTTTTTTGTGGGGGGGCTCCAAAATCACTGCAGATGGTGATTGCAGCCATGAAATTATAAGACGTTTACTCCTTGGAAGGAAAGTTGTGACCAACTTAGATAGCATATTCAAAAGCAGAGACATTACTTTGCCAACAAAGGTCCATCTAGTCAAGGTTATGGTTTTTCCAGTAGTCATGTATGGATGTGAGAGTTGGACTGTGAAGAAAGCTGAGTGCCGAAGAATTGATGCTTTGAACTGTGGTGTTGGAGAAGACTCTTAGGCATCCCTAGGACTGCAAGGAGATCCAACCAGTCCATTCTAAAAGAGATCAGTCCTGCATGTTCATTGGAAGGACTGATGCTGAAGCTGAAACTCCAATACTTCAGGCACCTCATGTGAAGAGTTGACTTATTGGAAAAGACCCTGATGCTGGGAGGGATTGGGGGCAGGAGGAGAAGGGGATGACAGAGGATGAGATGGCTGGATGGCATCACCAACTCGATGGGTGTGAGTGTGAGTGAACTCCAGGAGTTGGTGATGGACAGGGAGGCCTGGTGTGCTGTAATTCATGAGGTCACAAAGAGTCGGACACGACTGAGCAACTGAACTGAACTGAACTGAACCTAAGAAAAATTTGCCTTCCCCAGTGTCATGAAGAGGTCTGGAAGAAAACTAAACCCCTAAGACACGTGATTGTTGTCCCAGTTCACAGCACAAGGTACATCAGGAATACACATTCACACACAGAAGTGCATGCAGAACACCAGCTGAGAGCAAACAGGAGTAACTGACCAGCGTAAAAGAATATATAGATGCACGCAAAACTAGAGATCAAGTGCTGAGCCTTTGGAGTGGGAGCACTGAAGCCAAGACCCTAGACTACCAGAGAACTAACCGTAGGGGGTATCAAATAATGAGAACTCACACAAAGGAAACCACCTGAATACAAGACCCAGCATCACCCAATCACCAATAGCACCCTGTGCAGGACACCTCATCTAAACAGCAAACAAAACAAAAATACAAACAAAATCATCAGCAGACAGGATTACCACCTCACTCAGACTTTAACATCAGAGGAAAAACAAACAAAAACTCAGCACAAATCTCACCTTATAAGAAGCTTACACAAATCACTGGACCAAACTTAGAAGGCAGAAACCAAAAGGAAGAATGAATTCAACCCTGAAGCCTGGGAAAAGGAGACTTCAAACACAAGAAGTTAAAATAATAATAATAATAATGAAAAGGCAGAGAAATACTCACGAATGAAGCAACAAACTAGAAACATAGAAGTCCAAATAAATGAAGAGGAAATAGGCAAACTACCTGAAAAAGAATTCAGAATAATGATAGTAATGATCAAAAACCTTGCAAGCAAAACAGAGGAAACGCAAGAATCAATTAACAAAGACCTAGAAGAGTTAAAGAATATACATACAGAGACAAACAACATGATTACTGAAATAAAAAATACTCTAGAAGGAATCAATACCAGAATACCTGAAGCAGAATGAATCAGAGAGCTGGAAGATAAAATGGTGGATATAACTTCTGAAGAGCAGAATAAAGTAAAAAGAATGAAAAGAACTGAGGATAGTCTCAGAGACCTCTGGGACAATATCAAAAACACCAACATTCGTATAATAGGGGTCCCAGAAGAAGAAGAGAAAAAGAAAGGGTATGAGAAAATTTTTGAAGAGATTATAGTTGAAAATTTCACCAACATGGAAAAGGAAATAGTCAATGAAGTCCAAGAGGCACAAAGAGTCCCATACAGGGTAAACCCAAGGAGAAACACACCAAGACATACGTTAATTAAACTAACAAAGACTAAACACAAAGAAAGAATATTGAAAGCAGCAAGGGAAAAGCAACAAGTAACGTACAAGGAAACCCCATATGCTTAACAGCTGATCTTTCAGCAGAAACTCTGCAGGCCAGAAGGGAATGGCAGGATATATTTAAAGTACTGAAATGGAAAAATTTACAACCAAGATTACTGTACCTGGAAAGGGTCCATTCAAAATTGATGGAGAAATCAAAAGATTTTCCGACAAGCAAAACTTAAGAGAATTCAGTACCACCAAACCAGCTTTACAACAAATGTTAAATGGATTAAGATAGTCAAGAAATACAAAAGAAGAAAAAAGATTTACAAAATCAACCCCAAACAATTTAAAAAATGGCAATAGGAACACATATATCAATAATTACTTTAAATGTAAATGGATTAAATGCTCCAACCAAAAGACACAGACTGGCTGAATGGATACAAAAACAAGACCCATATATATGCTGTCTACAAGAAAACCACTTCAGACCTAAAGACACATATAGACTGAAAGTGAGAGGATGGGAAAGTAGATTCCATGCAAATGAGAAGCAAAAGAAAGCTGGAGTAGCAATCCTCATATCAGACAAAATAAACCTTTAAATAAAGAATATTACAAGAGATAAGGAAGGACACTGCATAATGATAAAGAGATCAATCCAAGAGGAAGACATAACAATTGTAAATATCTTTGCACCCAACGTAGGAGTACCTCAATACATAAGACAAACACTAACAGACATAAAAAGAGAAATTGACAATAACACAATAATACTAGGAGATTTAACACCCCACTCACACCAATGGACAGATCATCAAAACAGAAAATTAATAAGGAAACACAAGTCTAATGATACATTATAATTCATTAGATAAGATGGACCTCATTGATCCTCAGGACATTCCATCCAAATGCAGAAGAATACACCTTCTTCTCATGTGCACATGGAACATTCTCCAGGATAGACCACATCATCAGTCACAAATCAAACCTCAGTAAATTTGAGAAAATTGAGATCGTATCAAGCATCTCTGACCACAATACTATGAGACTAGATATCAATTACAAGAAAAAAAATTGCAAGAAACACAAACATATGGAGATGAAAAAATATGCTCTAAATAACCAAAAGGTTACTGAAGAAATCAAAAGGGAAATCTAACAATTTCTAGAAACAAATGACAATGAAAACATGACAACTCAAAACTTATGGGATGCAGCAAAGCAGTTCTGAGAGGAAGTGTATAACAATAAAATCCTACCTCAAGAAATCAGAAAAACATCGAATAGACAACTAGCTTTACACCTAAAACAACTGGAAAAAGAACAAAAATCCCCAAAATTAGTAGAAGGAAAGAAATCATAAAGATCTGAGCAGAAATAAATGAAAAAGAAATGAAAAAAATAATAGTAAAGAATAATAAAACTAAAAGCTGGTTCTTTGAGAAGATAAACAAAATTGACAAACCATTGGCCAGATCATCAAGAAAAAAGAGAGAAGAATCAAATCAACAGAATTAGAAATGAAACAGGAGAGGTTACAACAGACAATGCAGAAATACAAAGGATTATAAGAGACTATTATGAACAACCATACAGCAATAAAATGGATAACCTGGAAGAAATGGACAGATTCTTAGAAAAGTTCAATCTTTGAAGACTGAACCAGGGAGAAATAGAAATTGTGAACAACCCAATTACAAGCACTGAAATTGAATCTGTGCTCAAAAATCACCCAAAAAAACAAAGCCAAGGACCAGATGGCCTCACAGAGGAATTCTGTCAGACATTTAGAGAGGAGCTAATGCCTGTCCTTCTAAAACTCTTTCAAAAAATCGCAGAGGAAGGAACACTTCCAAACTCATTCTACGAGGCCACCATCACCCTGATACCAAAACCAAAGACAACACACAAAAAGAAAACTACAGGCCAATATCACTGATGAACATAGGTGCAAAAATCCTCAACAAAATTTTAGCAAACAGAATTCAGCAATGCATCTAAAAGCTCATACACCATGATCAAGTTGGGTTTATTCCAGGGATGCAAGGATTCTTCAATATATGCAAATCAATCAATGTGATATACCATATTAACAAATTGAAAGATAAAACCATATGGTAGTCTCAATAGATGCAGAAAAAGCCTTTGATAAAGCTCAGCACCCATTTATGATTAAAACTCTTCAGAAAATGGACATAGAGGGAATCTACCTCAACATAGTAAAGGTCATATATGATAAGCCTACAGCAAACATTATTCTCAATGGTGAGAAACTGAAAGCATTCCCCCTAAGAACAGGAACAAGACTAGTGTGTCCACTCTCACCACTACTATTCAACATAGTTCTGGAAGTCCTAGCTATAGCAATCAGAGAAGAAAAAGAAATAAAAGGAATCCAGATCAGAAAAGAAGTAAAGCTCTCACTGTTTGCAGATAACATGATACTGTACATAGAAAACTCTAAAGATAGTATCAGAAAATTACTAGAGCTAATCAGTGAATTTAGCAAAGTTGCAAGATACAAAATCAGTACACTGAAATCACTTGCAATTCTGTATACTAACAATGAAAAATCAGAAAGAGAAATTAAGGAATCAATCCCATTCACCATTGCAACAAAAGGAATTAAATATCTAGGAATAAACTTACCTAAGGAGACAAAAGAACTGTATACAGAAAATTATAAGACTCTGATGAAAGAAATCAAAGATGACATAAACAGATGGAGAGATATTCCATGTTCCTGGGTAGGAAGGATCAATATTGTGAAAATGACTACACTACCAAATGCAATCTACAGATTCAGTGTGACCCCTATCAAATTACCAATGGACTTTTTCACAGACCTAGAACAAAAAATTTCACAATTCATATGGAAACACAGAAGACCCTGAATAGCCAAAGCAGTCTTGAGAAAGAAGAATGGAGCTGGAGGAATCAACCTTCCTGACTTCAGGTTATACTACAAAGCTTCAGTCATGGAGACAGTACGGTATTGGCATAAAAACAGAAATATAGACCAATGCAACAAGATAGAAAGCCCAGAAATAAACCCATGCCCCATGGGTACCTTATTTTTGACAAAGGAAGGGAGAATATACAGTGGGGCAAAGATAGCCTCTTCAAAAAATGGTGCTGGGAAAACTGGACAGCTACATGTCCAGAATGTAGCTAAGAATGAAATTAGAACACTTCCTAACAACACACACAAAGATAAACTCAAAATGGATTAAAGACCTAAGTATGAGACCAGAAACTATAAAACTCTTAGAGGAAAACATAGGCAGAACAGTCGATGACATAAATCAAAGCAAGGTGCTCTATGACCCACCTCCTAGAGTAATGGAAATAAAAACAAAAGTAAACAAGTGGGACCTAATTAAACTTAAAGCTTTTGCGCAACAAAGGAAACTATAAACAAGGTGAAAAGACAACTCTCAGAATGGGAAAAAATAATAGCAAATGAAGCAACTGACAAAGGATTAATTGCCAAAATATACAAGCAACTCATACAACTCAATACCAGAAAAACAAACAACCCAATCAAAAAGTGGGAAAAAGACCTAAACAGACATTTCTCCAAAGACATACAGATGGCTAACAAACACGTGTAAAGATGCTCAACATCACTCATTATTAGATAAATGCAAATCAAAACCACAATGAGATATCACCTCACACTGGTCACAATGGCCATCATCAAAAAATCTACAAACAATAAATGCTGGAGAGGGTGTGGAGAAAAGGGAACACTCTTGCACTGTTGTTAGGAATGTAAATTGATACAGCCACTATGGAAGACAGTATGGAGATTCCTTAAAAAACTAGGAATAAACCTACCATATGACCCAGCAATCCCTGAGGAATATACCTTGAGGAAACCAAAATTGAAAAAGACACATGTTTCCCATTGTTCATTGCTGTACTATTTACAATAGCTAGATCATGGATGCAACCTAGATGTCCATCAGCAGATGAATGGATAAAGAAGTTGTGGTACATATATACAATAGAATATTACTCAGCCATAAGAAAAAACACATTTGAGTCAGTTCTGATGAGGTGGATGAACCTAGAACCTATTATACAGAGTGAAGTGAGTCAGAAAGAGAAAGATAAATATGTTCTAACGCACATATATGGAGTCTAGAAAAATGGTACTGAAGAATTTATTTACAGGGCAGCAATGGAGAAACAGACATAGAGAATAGACTTATGGACATGGGGAGAGGGAAGGAGAGGGTGAGATGTATGGAAAGTGTAACATGGAAACTTACATTACCATATGTAAAATATATAGCCAACGGGAATTTGCTGTGTGGCTCAGGAAACTCAAACAGGGCTCTATATCAACCTAGAAGGGTGGGATGGGGAGGGAGATGGGAGGGAGGTCCAAAAGGGAGGAGATATATCTATACCTATGGCTGATACATGTTGATGTTTGATAGAAAACAACAAAGTTCTGTAAAGCAATTATACTTCAATAAAAAAAAATAAGTTAAAAATAAATAAATAAAAAGAAAAATTCATAAAATAAATAGACAACCAAAAAATTAAAAAATAAAGATAAGAATTGTCCTTGTGCTTAATAAAGACCCCAAACCAGCCAGTCTGTCAGCCTTTAAAGCTTTGCTGTCACAAGTAGAGCCTCTATTTTATCTGGTTTATTAGTTTGCTTTTTATAAATTAAATTCTATGTCATTTGAACTATGCTTTAATTAAGAAAACATCGAGGTGGATTATTAGCTCATAATAATTCAACAATACTTGACTAAATTTTCTTAAAGTGTGTTGTGTTCAAGGTCTATAGAAACTCCATTTGTGATCGTGGAGATAAGAGAAATTATCCATTTTCCCCCCTATAGTGTAACTTTTAATTTTATTTTTAATTGGAGGATAATTGCTTTACAATATTGTGTTGGTTGCTGCCATATATCAACATGAATCAGTCATAAGTATACATACGTCCCCTCTTAACCTCCTTAAACTCCTTCTTGTCTCCCACCCCATCTGAGCCCTCTAGGTTGCCACAGAGCACTGGATTTGAGCTCCCTGCATCATACAGCTATCTAATTTTACATATGGTAATGTATATGTTTCAGTGCTACTCTCTCAGTTTGTCCCACCCTTTCCCTCCCTCCTGTGTCCACAAGTCTGTTCTCTATGTCTGCTTCTCCACTGCTGCCCTGGAGATAGGTTCATCAGTACCATCATTCTAGTTTCCATATATATGTGCTAATAAACAGTATTTGTCTTTCTCTTTCTACTTACTGCCATCTGTATAATAGGCTCTACGTTCATTCACCTCGTTAGAACTGAGTCAAATGCATTCCATTATATGGCTGAGCATTTTTTTAAATTCCATTGCTTATATGTACCATAACTTATTTATCCATTCATATGTCCATTTGTCTTCCTGACTATATTTTTCTGAAACCCAAATATAGTATAATGGTTTGTTTTAATGTTTTCCTCTCTAACTAATGTTTTCTTGCTATTGGTATACAACAGAGGAATACTTCAACTCCAAAATATAGTCATAGGGAAGATATCTTTTTCTAAAGTGTTTGTCAACTAAGTTAGTTGGGTTTCAGAAAAATATAGTCAGGAAGACATATGTACCCAGATGTTCACTGAAGCACTATTTACAATAGGTAGGACATGGAAGCAACCTAGGTTTGTCAACTAACTTAAGTGTAGTTGCATTAATTATAAATAATATGTAATTATTACATATTAATATATAATATGACTTACATATTAAGTCAACTAACAATATGTAGTTAACTGTACATATTAACTTAAGTGTAATATATAAATAAAAAGCTACATATTTCTAGGAAAAGTAAAAAAAAAAAATAAATGCATGCATTAGAGGAGAACCACAATGCCTATCAGAATGAATACAGTGAAGAAGACAGAAAATACCAGTTATTTGCAAGGGTTTCAGATAACTGTAATTCTTATACACATGTGCTGAAATTGTAAATTGCTACCACCACTTTGGAAAATATATATATATATATATATATATATACACATACACATACATAAAACATATATATACCTTTGACCTGACAAGCTTACTTAAAGGTAATATATCTGACAGAAAGACATAAAAGTATTTGCCAAAATATATGTAAGGGAATGTTCCTAGCAGTCCTAGTCATGTAACTCCAAGCTGGAAAAAATGCAAATGTCCATCTACATCATAATGGATAAATTATGGCATGTTCATTTAGAGGAATTCTGACTAGTAATGAGAGTAAACAAGCTACTTCTATATGCAAAACAGGCATCTCACAACCATAATCTTGAGTGAATGAGGCCAGACAAAAAAAGGTAAATAATGTGTGAATTGTGAGATGAGTGCAGTTGTGCAGTAGTTTGAACTATCTTTGCCATTGCCTTTCTTTGGGATTGGAATGAAAACTGACCTTTTCCAGTCCTGTGGCCACTGCTGAGGTTTCCAAATTTGCTGTCTTATTGAGTGCAGCACTTTCACAGCATCATCTTTCAGGATTTGAAACAGCTCAACTGGAATTCCATCACCTCCACTAGCTTTGTTCTTAGTGATGCCTCCTAAGGCCCACTTGACTTCACTTTCCAGGATGTCTAACTCTAGATGAGTGATCACACCATCGTGATTATCCAGGTAGTGAAGATCTTTTTTTGTACAGTTCTTCTGTGTATTCTTGCCACCTCTTCTTAATATCTTCTGCTTCTGTTAGGTCCAGACCATTTCTGTCCTTTATTGAGCCCATCTTTGCATGAAATGTTCCCTTGGTGTCTCTCATTTTCTTGAAGAGATCTCTAGTCTTTCCCATTCTGTTCTTTTCCTCTATTTCTTTGCACTGATCACTGAAGAAGGCTTTCTGATCTCTTCTTGATATTCTTTGGACCTCTGCATTCAGATGCTTATATCTTTCCTTTTCTCCTTTGCTTTCCACTTCTCTTCTTTTCACAGCTATTTGTAAGGCCTCCCCAGACAGCCATTTTGTTTTTTTGCATTTCTCTTCCATGGGGATGGTCTTGATCCCTGTCTCCTGTACAATGTCACGAACCTCATTCCATAGTTCATCAGGCACTCTATCTATCAGATCTAGGCCCTTAAATCTATTTCTCACTTCCACTGTATAATCATAAGGGATTTGACTTAGGTCATACCTGAATGGTCTAGTGGTTTTCCCTACTTTCTTCAATTTAAGTCTGAATTTGGCAATAAGGAGTTCATGATCTGAGCCACAGTCAGCTCCTGGTCTTGTTTTTGTTGACTGTATAGAGCTTCTCCATCTTTGGCTGCAAAGAATATAATCAATCTGATTTCGGGGTTGACCATCTGGTGATGTTCATGTGTAGAGTCTTCTCTCTCTTGTGTTATTGGAAGAAGGTGTTTGCTATGATCAGTGCGTTTTCTTGGCAAAACTCTATTAGTCTTTGCCCTGCTTCATTCCGCATTCCAAGGCCAAATTTGCCTGTTACTCCAGGTGTTTCTTGACTTCCTACTTTTGCATTCCAGTCCCCTATAATGAAAAGGACATCTTTTGGGAGTGTTAGTTTTAGAAGGTCTTGTAGGTCTTCATAGAACCGTTCAACTTCAGCTTCTTCAACATTACTGGTTGGGGCATATACTTGGATTACCATGATATTGAATGGTTTGCCTTGGAGATGAACAGAGATCATTCTGTCGTTTTTGAGACTGCATCCAAGTACTGCATTTCGGACTCTTTTGTTGACCATGATGGCTACTCCATTTCTTCTGAGGGATTCCTGCCCGCAGTAGTAGATATAATGGTCATCTGAGTTAAATTCACCCATTCCAGTCCATTTTTATTCGCTGATTCCTAGAATGTCGATGTTCACCCTTGCCATCTCTTGTTTGACCACTTCCAATTTGCCTTGATTCATGGACCTGACATTCCAGGTTCCTATGCAATATTGCTCTTTACAGCATCGGACCTTGCTTCTATCACCAGTCACATCCACAGCTGGGTATTGTTTTTGCTTTGGCTCCATCCCTTCATTCTTTCTGGACTTATTTCTCCACTGATCTCCAGTAGCATATTGGGCACCTACTGACCTGGGGAGTTCCTCTTTTAGTATTGTATCATTTGGCCTTTTCATATTGTTCATGGGGTTCTCAAGGCAAGAATACTGAAGTGGTTTGCCATTCCCTTCTCCAGTGGACCACATTCTGTCAGACCTCTCCACCATGATCTGCCCATCTTGGGTTGCCCCACAGAAATGGCTTAGTTTCATTGAGTTAGACAGTTGCACTCATCTCACATGCTAGTACAGTAATGATCAAAATTCTCCAAGCCAGGCTTCAGCAATACGTGAACCATGAACTTCCTGATGTTCAAGCTGTTTTAGAAAAGGCAGAGGAACCAGAGATCAAATTGCCAACATGTGCTGGATCTTCGAAAAAGCAAGAGAGTTCCAGAAAAACATCTATTTCTGTTTTATTGACTATGCCAAAGCCTTTGACTGTGTGGATCACAATAAACTGTGGAAAAGTCTGAGAGAGATGGGAATACCAAACCTCCTGACCTGCCTCTTGAGAAATCCGTATGCAGGCCAGGAAGCAACAGTTAGAACTGGACATGGAACAACAGACTGGTTCCAAATAGGAAAACGAGTGCATCAAGGCTGTATATTGTCACCCTGCTTCTTCAACTTATGTGCAGAGTACATCATGAGAAATGCTGGGCTCGAGGAAGAGCACAAGCTGAAATCAAGACTGCCGGGAGAAATATCAATGACCTCAGATATGCAGATGACACCACCCTTATGGCAGAAACTGAAGAGGAACTAAAAAGCCTCTTGATGTAAGTGAAAGTGGAGAGTGAAAAAGTTCGCTTAAAGCTCAACATTCAGAAAACGAAGATCATGGCATCTGGTCCCATCACTTCATGGGAAATAGATGGAGAAACAGTGGTAACAGTGTCAGACTTTATTTTGGGGGGCTCCAAAATCACTGCAGATGGTGACTGCAGCCATGAAATTAAAAGACGTTTACTCCTTGGAAGAAAAGTTATGACCAACCTAGATAGTATATTCAAAAGCAGAGACATCACTTTGCCGACTAAGGTCCGTCTAGTCAAGGCTATGGTTTTTCCTGTGGTCATGTATGGATGTGAGAGTTGGACTGTGAAGAAAGCTGAGTGCCGAAGAATTGATGCTTTTGAACTGTGGTGTTGGAGAAGACTCTTGAGAGTCCCTTGGACTACAAGGAGATCCAACCAGTCTATTTTGAAGGAGATCAACCTTGGGATTTCTTTGGAAGAAATGATGCTAAAGCTGAAACGCCAATACTTTGGCCACCTCATGCGAAGAGTTGACTCATTGGCAAAAAGTTTGATGCTGGGAGGGATGGGGGGCAGGAGGAGAAGGGGACGACAGAGGATGAGATGCCTGGATCGCATCACTGACTCGATGGACATGAATCTGAGTGAACTCTGGGAGTTGGTGATGGACAGGGAGGCCTGGTGTGCTGCGATTCATGGGGTCGCAAAGAGTCAGACATGACTGAGTGACTGAACTGTACTAATGTGTGAATTTTTTTATAAATAGGTCAAAACCCCCCAGGTGAATTGAATGTATGTTAGAAAACCTAATAATGGCTTTTCTTGCAGTAGAGAGAAATGACTAGGAGGGAAAGAGGAGGCTTCTGGAATCCTTTACTCTTCTGGTTTTTTTTATGGTTGCATACATTTGTGCAAACCTGAATCAAGATTGCCAGGGGAAATATCAATAATCTCTGATACGCAGATGACACCACCCTTATGGCAGAAAGCAACTGAACTGAAGAGCCTCTTGATGAAAGTGAAAGAGGAGAGTGAAAAAGCTGGCTTAAAACTCAACATTCAAAAAACAAAGATCACGGCATCCGGTCCCATCACTTCATGACAAACAGATGGGGAAACAGTGTCAGACTTTATTTTTGGGGCCCCCAAATCACTGCAGATGGTGACTTAAGCCATGAAATCAGAAGATGCTTGCTCCTTGGAAACAAAGCTATGATCGATCTAGACAGCATATTAAAAAGCAGAGACATTACCTTGCTGACAAAAGTCTGTCTAGTCAAAGCTATGGTTTTTCCAGTAGTCATGTATGGATGTGAGAGTTTGACTATAAAGAAAGCTGAGCTTCAAAGAATTGATGCTTCTGAACTGTGGTATGGAAAAGACTCCTGAGAGTCCCTTGCATTGCAAGGAGATCAAACTAATCAGTCCTAAAGGAAATCAGTCCTGAATATTCATTGAAAGGACTGATGCTGAAGCTGAAACTCCAAAACCGTGGCCACCTGACTTGAAGAACTAAGTCATTGGAAAAGACCCAGATGCTGGGAAATATTGAAGGCAGGATGATAAGGGGACGACAGACGGTGTGATGGTTGGATGGCATCACTGATTCGATGGACTTAAGTTTGAGCAAGCTCCAGGAGTTGGTTATGGACAGGGAAGCCTGGCGGGCTACAGTCCATGAGATTGCAAAGAGTCAGACATGACCGAGTGACTGAACTAGACTGAAGTTTGTTCACTTTGTGATAACTCATTAAGCTGTATAGCCATGACTTGTACAATTTTCTGTGTGTATGTTATATGTTAATGAACTTTTTAAGTTAAAGGAAACAGAGATTGTCAGTGAATTCTAAAATATATGGATTCTACATTCTCAAGTGAGGTGGTCAAAGAGATTGACAGAACAAAGTAAGCAATCTTTTTCATGGCTAAATGAACACCATTGTCTGTATTTTAGAATAAATTGAGCTGACTAGAAAATGGTTAGATGGGAAATGAACACATTCCTCTCTTTCCTTAATATGGTAGAAGTGCTTCTGATATACCTGATTAAAGACTTAGTTTTTGTTCTGAAAGAATTGAAAAATCACAATAAAGATGATCTTTGAGGTATTTTTCAGACTGAGGCAGAATCCTCATGATGACTTTGAAAAAATTTGGCTGCCCTTCTCAGCAATGGGCAAGAAGTTCTTAAAAACCAAAAATGCTTGGAGTTCTGCAAAAATGAAATGATGCTGAGACTTACCTAGTATAAATGTTGTTTCTTATCCAACAAATATCTTTTCATCCACCAAAGAAGAAATTCAGATATGCAGAGACCTAAGCCATTCATGGCAATACTGTTTCCATCTGCTAATAATAGGTCTAAGTAGGGGCATGTGACACAGATCTTGCTAATGAGACAAAGGTGAGGCATGTCTGAGGCTTCTGAGAAAACTTTTCTCCTTAAAAGTAAGTGCCGTTTAACTTCCACTCACTTGGCTTCTGTGAGGATGTGATGCTCAGAGCTAGGCCAGCCATCCTCTCCCCAGAAGGGATAGATCATGGATAGTCTAAGAATGGCAGAGCAGAAGGAAAAGATGAGCTTTGGTCTTTTGGTGATGTCCTCGATTCTTTGCTGGGGTTGCCAACTTCAAAACCTCTTGTTAAGTGAGCACTAAGTGTCCTTATATAGTCAATTTATTTTTATTCTAGTTAAAGCTTGTCAAGTGATATAAATTATCTTTATATATATTTTTGTCTAAATGTGATCTGCATTGGCTTTTTCTAAATCCTAAAAAGGAATAGCTACCAACTAATGTATTCTGGACTCTGAATTAATAATATCTCTAAATACAGTTGGGTTGTTTAAACATTCTTCCTTATCCCCTGCTCAAAGCTCTTCTTAAAAAAAAATTTAATTGTAAAAACAGATAATATAAAATTTACCATCTTACCCATTTTAAGTGTTATATTTATATATATATATATATAACACTACTGTGTTAACTGCATTCACATTGTTGTGCAATAGACCTCTAGAACTTTTTCATCTTGCAAAACTAAAACTATAGTTTAGTTTTAAACTTAAAAAACTCCTCATTTCACCTTCCCAAAGCCCATGGCAACATCGTTTTACCCTCTGTTTCTTGTGTTTGACTACTTTAGTACCTCATGTAAGTGGGATCATATAGTACACAGTATTTGTGTTTGGCTTATTTCACTTAACATAATGTTCTCAAGGTTCATCCCTGTTGAGCATGTGACAAGATTTCTTTCTTTTTTAAGGCTGAATGATATTTCATCATATGTGTATACTATATTTTCTTTATCCAGTCATTAGTGGACATTTGGGTTGATTCCACCTCTTGGCTATTTTGAATAATATTATAATGAACATAGATGTGCAGCTATCTCTTCAACATCCCATTTTTGATTCTTTTGGATATGTACCCAAAAGTGGGAATGCTAGATCATGTGGTGGTTCTATTTTTAATTTTTTTGAGGTATCTTCATACTGTGTCCTATTGCAGCTAGTTTAAAATCTTAATGTTTAAGTAATGTTATATTTTAAGCAAAATTTTAATAAAATAATATGAATATATAAATTGATATTTTAAAATCAATAAAAATATTATTTATCAGAAAACACCATGATACACCAGAAACAGAATGGGTAAACTGAATTATTTTTGTGTATCAGGAAAAAATTTTGAAATGTATAAGTAACTATTTCAGTTCTGTTCTTTTCTGTTTTTAAATTCAGATTGCCAATAATGGTACTGTTATTACTATTTTTACAGATTGCCAACATAGTACTTTTATTGATATTTTACTCTTGTAAAACACCAGTTGAGCTTGTTTGCCATAATTTTATATATATATTAATTTGTGTATAAAATTGATTATGAAAATCATATCTTCTAATGATGCATTATCTCATTACAAGTGGACAAATAATGACAAAATGAAATGACTTATAAAGACATTGAAGATCAAACTTCAGTTAACATCCTACTTATACAGTGAACTGTTTAGCAGATAGAACCATGCAGAGACTAGTAACCTCGAGGACTGTGGTTCATTGGTAGATCCAGATAACTTCTGTACCTATCATATGCAATACCTTTATTTGGCAAAGTAATGGACACCAGTTGCACCATATCCTCCAGTAATATGTTTGCTTCTTTGCAACCCCATGGACTTGTAGCCTGCCAGGCTCCTCTGTCCATGGAATTTCCCAGGCAAGAATACTGGAGTGGGTTGCCATTTCCTACTCCAAACTAATATAGGAACCAAACAAAAGCTGTCAATTAATAAGACATCAACATTTTCAAAGTTAAAAGAATTTAAACAATTGGACCACAGTGTAAATCAAACAAATGATTATATACTCATAACAAAATAAAATATTAAAAATAAATTGTAAGAAGTATTTTGACATATATCATAGAATTCCAATGATAATACAAATATGAACTAATGATTTCATATAATATATAATTTTCTTCCCTATATCTGGTAACTGAACTGCTTTAATTTCAGTATTAAGATGAAATAATTCAATGTGTATCCCAGGGCCCAGATTTTTGGTAGCCTAATAATGTTCTCCACTAAAGAAATTGGGGTTCTTTGGAGAATGGCTGATTTATTATTTCAGGTAAAAGAAATGCAGGATAAGCCTGAATAACTTTTGCCTGAAAGCAGTGATGCATATTTTAAAGTTCTGAGAAAATTTTAAAATGAGCCACCATGAAGGGGCTTCTGTGTGATAAATTGTGACCATGTAGCTCAGCACAACAAAAAATTGTAGCTAATCAAACCAAGTCTGAAAATGAGTTAATTGTAATATCACCAAAATCATGAGTCCATAATGATGGACTAAAAAGCTGTTTTTAGATCAAATATTATCTCACATTACCTTCATTCAGAAGTTAATTATAAATATAGTCTCATAGTATGTGAAAGTGTTTCCTTGTACAAAGACTAAAGTTATTGCTAGCATAACTTTTATACGATTTTTCTCTTCTGTTTGGGATTTCCTTATCGAACAGTAACAGAAACACTGGCCAACTTGTTAAAAGTTCTGTAAACCTTTAGCTTTTCCACTGCTCTGTCATTCCCGTGTTATCCTAGATTGGCTGATACACATCAAAACCACAGCGAAGATCCCTCCCAGTGCTGGCATTCAGCTGGAACGCTCCAAATGGCTAGTTCCTTTCTATTATACCTGCTTATGCCGTGCCAGCTGTTAAATGTTTTGTACCTCACCCTGTACAGACTATGAGATTTTCTTTCTCAAGCCAGTGGCCACCCAGTGATATACTGCATTGTGTATTAGATATTAAATTTTATTGTTAGAAGACATTTAAAAATCAAGAGTATAAACTCTTTCTACTCCCAGATGTTAGAGTTCCTGCACATTGACCTGAACAGGCTAAGTTGCAATCCACATCCTGTATATTTAATTCCCATAAGAGTTTCAATAGAGTTACCTTGTTCAGTGATCAGAAAATACAATTCAGAGGTCTGGAAACTTGTCCACCATGGAATGATAAACCTTGTCTCCACCCTGCCTAATTTGTGTGTTGCAACCATTTCACAAATTGCTGACTTCATCATCCTTACATGGGAATCTAGGCTTACCTGGTAGCTGGGCTTAAAGTGAAAAGATTGTGCTAGATAATTCTCTTATTCTCCAAGATAGACCTAATCATTTTCCTTCTTTGGACAGAGATGACCTCTTTCTGAGTATATCTAATGATGCAGGGCAGAAGAATGTAACTGGGGTCTCTTACTTTGCCAAGAAGGGGTGTTGCATGGGATAGGTAAAGATGTTATCCAGATCTAACAGTGAACCACAATCCTTGAGGCTATTAGTTCCTGCATGGTTCTACCTAGATAGTAGGGAGAACCAATAAGGCTAAAAACAAATGCTCTTTTAGGAGCATTTGTCACAAATAACCAGAAAAAAAAACTGATGCTCTAAAAATTGGATTTCTATCCAATTTTTATACTTTTATGAATTAAAAAAATACAAGGATTTACAGATAGTATTTCTTTTCCAACTGACGTACCACAATGCGAATGACTTTAATGCTCCTAAATGCTGAGTCTACTCTCATGGACCTTTAGTACCGAGCAGAAGTCTTTCCACTTGACATTTGAAAGGTAATGGCAATTAGACAGCCAGATGTAAGCATTATATGTCACATCCCAGGCACGGCACTCTCCAAACTTGTTTATTAAAACAGCTTATACTGTTTTATACCACATAGTGACAATTATGATTATGATTATGATTTCACAGGCCATATGGCACTTGAGTAAGTGAAGAAAAAACTGTTCCTGCTCTTTCATAAATAATGCCACATATACATTGATGGAATATGAATCTTATAAAAGTCACATTGAAGAAAAAAAAGAAGCTAAAAATAGCCACCAAATTATATTAAAATGAATGTTGGCACCTAAGCCTGTAGCTCAAACTTTTAAAAAAAGACTAGAAGAAAAGAAATATTTACTCAAGAAAACAATCCTACTACTATTCATTGATTAGTATGAAGTAGCCATGCTGACTACTGATAAACTGTTTAAACACCTTTGCTAAAGAATGTAGACAATTGCTATATAATATATGTATAAAAGATAATGGATAAATAAAACCTCAGGAAGGAAAATTTTTTGGTAAATTCAGGTTAGAGGAAAGTTCGTGATTGGGTTTAATAAGCTCCCAAATGAAAGAACATGGGAGAAAGGCATATAATTTTCTTTTTAAAAAGAAAATATAAACTACTTAAAGTCTTCCTAAGTGGTGCCAGTGGTAAAGAATCTGCCTGACAACGCAAGAGACTCAAGAGACGCAGGATCAATTCCTCGGTCAGGAAGACCCCCTGGAGGAGGACATGGCAACCCACTCCAGTATTCTTGCCTGGAGAATTCCATGGACAGAGGAGCCTGGGGGGCTATAGTCCACGGGGCTGCAGAGTCAGACCCAACTGAGTGACTGAAACACAACACACACAGAAACTACTTACACAGCCTTTCTTAAACAGCAGCCAATGATAGAGCCAGCAGGCTGAGGAGTTAGAGTGGCTGCGATTTGAACACAGCGGATATGCAAAACTATGATGTTCTTTAAGAAAATATCTAATCTTTGCTAGGAAATCCAAGAGAAGTGATGAGCAAAACATTCTTACACTTGCACAAGGTCTCAGGTGTATTAGCACTTCTGGGGAAAATTGTAATGATGACCCAATTCATGATCTGTGCAAAGGGAGGGGAACTAGACGTAGACTGCTATGCGGGTTGGAAGCGAAGCCAAGGTTATGGGTGGACGCTGCGCTGCGTTGCTCGCGGTAGTGACAATACAAAGTTGCTTAAGAGAGTAGTGGCTGACAGGAACCCTTTCCTGCAGACGGCAATAAACGCAGTCCTGAAGAAAACAGCTGGAAGATTTCAACGTTATTTCATTAAAATTTTTGTTTGAAAATGACTGAAACCTTAAATAGAAAATGGCTTCACAAAGATGGTTAGAGATGCATTAAATGAAGTCATTTGGAATCCATCTTCCCTGTTAGTCCTTTCTCCTTCCTGGAACTTGACTCTGGGTTTTAACTGCTGGTTTGAAATTTGCTGGTTGTGCCATCTCGGGTTAGTACAGTCTTTTGAAATCTCACCTGTTTAATTTTATAAATGGAGAAGAGAATATTTATTTCATAGAGATTCTATGACGATTAAATGAGAGAATGTGGAATTAATGTCTCACATTTAATGCAATTTCAGTGATTATTAACAGTTACCTTTCATGACTGTTTCTTACTTGCTTTACCTTCAAAAGCATCTCAACACCTCTCTAAGGTAGAGTATCTTATTATTCTTTTGTTTTTGTTTTACATTTTATACAAGAGAAAATAATTCAGGCTTAGGAATGTTAAGATACAAAATCACACGGCTAGTCAATGACAGATGACGGAGTTGAGGCCTATCTTCTTCTAAAATTTTGTGGTTTTTTTACTATTATGCTACACTGCAGTCTACATTTAAAGCAAAAAAATGAACAGAAACAAAAATCTTCACAGTTATAGGATGATTTACCAATAATAGAAAGGACAGCATGTGAGCATGTCATGCCAGGAGTCTGCTACAGTGAGGAAGTGCCCCAAACTCCTTATACCACCTTTAACACCCCCAACAATGAACTTTGCCTGTCCTCTAAGACTGTGTACCCTTAAAGATTCCTCCTGTGTACAGATATCAACACCAGGGAAACCAGACGGAAAATGAAAAGAGATTAGAGGTTCTACTATGTCCCAAAGTCCTTGAACCAAATATTGTTTTTTGTTTGTTTGTTTGTTTTTAATATTTATTTATTTATTTATTATTTATTTTTTTTTAATTTATTTTTTATTTTACTTTACAATTCTGTATTGGTTTTGCCATACATTTTTTGTTTGTTTTTAATGGAATTAAAATTTCTTTCTGCTGTTCAAGATTACTTTTGGTCTTAATGTTTCTAAATGTCCCTGCTGCAAATTGAGATATAAAAGAAGAATTCTATCACTTGACTCCCACCATGTTTTCCAAAATTTCACCTTGTCGAATGATGATTTCGGCACAGTCACACTCTCATCTCAAAAACAGACCTCCTGCTGTCAGATTTACTGGCATAAGTTTCTCTGATGTAATATTTTTCTTCCCCCAAGGCTACCCCCTCTGGAGTACTTCCATGTAATCATTTAACTTTGTACTCATATTCTCCAAAAAGACCTCATGATATCAGATTTATTGGTGTGAACAACTTTTGGTGCTTTTTTTTTTTCTTCCTTCATTGCTTCAATGCTATCCACCTTCTCTCCTCCCACGGTATTTGCTGAAATGATTTAATTCCTTCATGGAGCAGAACTTTTTACAGTGACTCAGTACATTCCCTGAAGTTGGTTGAAAGCTGTTTCTTTAATCCTTCACAGACTGTGTCCAGGAGAGGTGTCTCCCATTTCTCAATCTCTTCCTTTACTTTTTAGCACTGTTTCAATGTTTCAGTGAAAATTCCCCTCAGAATTCTTCCCTCTCTATAAATGGGAAAGGAAAAGAGGTATTTTGGGCTTTAGATATTATAAGTTAAAAAGTGATGTGAAAGAGTAAAACATCTAGGTCAATACATTGCTGAGAAAATGAATTAGGCAGCCACCAGTTAAAGATTAGTAGGAAATCTAGGATCCTTTCAGAGAAGCATGTAGAAGAAAATGTGAAATTTGAGTTGCAGAAAATGATGCCTGTGAGAGTTCTTTACAATTTAAGGATACTACCCAGTTGTGTGATTCAGCTCAAGCACCCCAAACTCTAAGAAATAGAGAATTCTGAAGTTCTCTGAACACAGAGCTGTGCCTTTTCAGGGTCAAAATGAAAAGAAGAGCATTAAGTATTCAAAAGACAAATATGAGAAGCAGTAGGTAGGACTATAGAGAACAGCACAGGATGACATACAGGGATGATTCAAACAGAAAAAGCAAAGTGCTGAGGAGGGAGTGAGAGTCAAGCCCAGCCACCCCTAGTCCTAGTTACTTAGCTCTCAAGTCTCCAAAAACCCTCTAGAATCAACTTGTGTGCAGCCACAGTAATTAGGACTTTGTGCCATTTTTTATTTTAATTAAAATAGCCAGGAGGCACGCATTTATGCAAGGAAATAAAAGGCAGAGAAGAGTGCAAGACAGCAAGAATTAAAGAGGAGGGAAAAAAAAGCAGTTTTCACTGTAAATGAAGATTAGTAGCATAACTAAGCTTTTGAATTTACTCATTTAGAATGTCAATTCCTTATTTTTTCCACAAATTGTTTTTGAGAGGATGGCATCTTTAGTTCTTATATTTGTCCTTCTTTCTTAAAAACAAGTTGTAAACAATTGTGAGTAGGTTTGCCTTGGATAAGCATTTCAGGAGTAAGAAGTAGAATATCAACTTGCTTTATGAAGTTTTGTGGTGCAAAAGGGGAACATGTACTATAAAGACAACTTATTTTAGCAATTCATTAATAATTTTATAAATCACTCAAAAGAGAACAAAGTGGAATTCTAAGTTAGCAACAACTGTTATCAACTTTTAATTCTATTGGCAATAATAATAAATCAACCTAATTCTTTATTTTATAGAAATAAAAAGCATTTCTCTGTGGGTCTCAGGATTTTACTTTGTAAGACCTTATTAAAATGTACCAGAATATTGGTTTCATTCTTACCTTGTGAGCTTGTTTTGATTTCTCTCCTGAAAAGCTGCAGCTCTGTGTTCAGAGCGCTTGCAGGCTCTATTTGTTATTGAAAATTTGGCAGAGAACCAAATTGCTGTGGAAGGAAGAGCTGATTGGGCGACATTTTAGCAGGTTTTTAATAGCATGTAAACAACCAATAGTTACAATCTTGTCAGCTAAAATTCACTGTCTTCTCCCCATTTCCATCTTAAGTTAATCCTGCAATTATGAATTTGATGTTCTGTTTTTATGCTTCCAATTCCCATCAAAATCAACTCATATGCAACACTTTCATCATCCCCAAACTTGAGCAATGATCTTGAGCAAGCCAAGTCTTGCCTTCCTGAGGAATGAAAGAAGACGGCTGTATCCACTCTTGAGATAAAGCATGAAGGAAGAACACAAACAGACAGGAAGCTAGACAATCTGTGCTGATTAGGAACTGAGCTGTGTACAGTAAATGGGAGGGAGAGATGACAGGTATTAATAGCAACCAAGGGACTGTCATTATGTTCTACTTTGGAAATTCTTGCAAATACTAAGAATACAAAGAATAAACAGTGCGATTCTTTGACTTTGTTCCTACAAAATGCCCCTCTTTATCTATTGAAAGTGAAACTCGCTCAGTCATGTCCAACTCTTTGTGACCCCAGGGACTATACAGTTTATGGAATTCTCCAGGCCAGAATACTGGAGTAGGTAGCCGTTCCCTTCTCTAGGAGATCTTCCCAATACAGGGATCAAACCCAGGTCTCCTGCATTGCAGGTTGATTCTTTACCAGCTGAGCCACAATGGAAGTCCCTCTTTATCTATTATCTATTGATATTTATTTAAGAAGTGTCTCATAAGCAGGGTATAGTTGATTTTTGTTTTGTTCTGGTTTTAACCAGTTTGTCTTTGTACTAGACTGTAATTCTGGTATGCTGCTGCTGCTGCTGCTGCTGCAAAGTCGCTTCAGTTGTGTCCTACTCTGTGCGACCCCATAGACGGCAGCCCCACCAGGCTCCTCTGTCCCTGGGATTCTCCAGGCAAGAACACTGGAGTGGGTTGCCATTGCCTTCTCTCAATTGCTGGTATATTTGCATTTACTTCTGAAATTTTGCTTTATTCTTTCTATATTTTGTCAATCTTGTTTATGCCTCATTTTCTTTCTATGTTTGCTTCTTTTGGATTAACAAAATGTTTAAAATATGAAAATTTCCCCTAGCATTCATGCTCTATAACTCTTGTCTCCTCAGTGGAGTAAGACTGTAAAATAAAAACTACCAAAACTTCAGCTCTGCTTTTAAGCGGCTTTTTTCTTTCTTTTTTTTTTTAAAGCCTCTGCCTAATGCACTGTGTAATTTGGCAAATGTTTTGAAGGGGAAATTCCTTAAATGTCAGGCTCAGTTCTCGCCAGCCCTCTTTTTTCACTGAATTCTTGGCTCTTCAAGCCTCCAATTTTGTCTCTTCATCCCCACAAGACAATCAAAGACTTTGTTGATTTTCCTGTTTCCTAGCAGTGGCCTTCTGCCCAGAAATCCAAATTGCCTGCTTCCTGGTACACACATGGAATTGTCAAATGCCCCTGGAAAAAAGTAGCTGTAGCTTCAGATTCTGTCTTCCTGGAATCTTGATTCCTCATCCTCAATGCTAACGTTTATATGGATTTTTAATTTGTTTTTTGTCCGTGAGGCCTTTTCAGCCCTTCTGGTTAATCTTAATGACAATACTGGACTGCCACAAGGTATGCCATTCCATTCAAATTGAAATTTGAGTTCGGTGCAGATGAAAGTATGTCTCCAGAAGCCAGGAGGACTGCAGGTCTTTGGGGCTTTATTCAATTGACAATAGAATAATTTATTACCAAAACTGTAAAACTTTTGAGAGTGAAAAGAGTGTTATTAATAATCAGTCCAGAGTAATAGGTGAACATTGAGATATGGTCACCTCAGTTTTATGACTTATATAGTTGTTTCTCCTCTCCTATTCTTTCTCAAATACCAGCTACCTTCTTTCAGGGTAGATGCAAGGTGACTGTCTGAAATTTTGCTGACCCACAGACACATGTATATATGATGATGATGATGTTGTTCAGTTGCTAAATCGTGTCCAATTCTTTGTGACCCCAAGAACTGCAACACACCAGGCTTCCCTATCCTTCATATCTCCCTGAGTTTTCTCAAACTCATGTCCATTGAGTCAGTGATGCCATTCAACCATGTCATCCTCTGTCACCCCCTTCTCCTCTTTCCCTCAATCTTTCATAGCATCAGGGTCTTTTCCAACGAGCCAGATCTTCACATCAGGTGGCCAACGTATTGGAGCTTCAGCACTAGTCTTTCCAATGAATATTTAGGATTGATTTCCCTTAGGATTGGCTGGTTTGATTTCTTGCTGTCCAAGGGACTCTCAAGAATCTTCTCTAGCACCACAGTTTGAAAGCATCAATTTTTGGCACTCAGCCTTCTTTATGGCCCAACTCTCACACCCATACATGACTACTGGAAAAACCATGCAGATGACATGATACTATACATAAAATAAATAAATAAATAAAGATGCCACAAGAAAACTGCTAGAGCTAATCAATGAAATGGTAAAATTGCAGTATACAAAATTAATGTGCAGAAATCTCATGCATTTCTGTACACTAACAACAAAAGATCAGAAAGAGAAATTAAAGAAACAATTTCATTTATTACTGTAAGAAAAAATAATAAAATACTTAGGAGCAAATTTACATAAGGAGGCAAAAGACCTGTACTCAGAAAACTATTTCTTCTCAGTGAGAGAAATCAAAGATGACACAAACAGATGGAGAGATATATCATGTTCTTAGATCAGAAGAATCAGTATTTTGAAAATGACTATGCTACCCAAAGCAATCTACAGATTCAGTGCAATCCCTATCAAATTACAATGGTATTTTCCACAGAATTAGAACAAAAAAATTTTTAATTTGTATGGAAACACAAAAGACCATGAATAGCCAAAGCAATCTTGAGAAAGAAGATTGGAGCTGAAGGAATCAGGTTCCCCAACTTTAGACTATATTACAAAGCTATAGTGATCAAGACAGCACAATATTGGCACAAAAATAGAAATATAGATTAATGAAACAAGATAGAAAGCCCAGAGATAAACCCGTGAACCTATGGTTACCTAATCTGTGACAGAAGGGGCAAGAATATACAGTGGAGAAAAGACAATCTCTTCAATAAATGGTACTGGGAAAATTGGACAGCTGCATATAAAAGGATGAAATTAGAACACTCCATAACACTATACACAAAAATAAACTCAAAATGGGTTAAATGCCTAAATATAAGACTAGACACTACAGAACTCTTAGAGAAAAACACAGGAAAAACACTCTGACATAAATCATGCAAGATCTTTTTTGATCCACTTCCTAGAGTAATGAAAATAAAAATAAACAATTGAGACCTAATTAAACTTAAAAGCTTTTTCACAGAATAGAAAATTGTAAATAGATGAAAAGGCAACCCTCGGAATGGGAGAAAATATTTGCAAATGAAGCAACTGACAAGGGAATAATCTCCAAAATATATAAATAGCTCATGCAGCTCAATGACAAAAAAAAAAAAACAATCAAAAAATGGGCAGAAGACCTAAATAGACATTTCTTCAAGTAGACAGACATATGGCCAAGAGGCACACAAAAAGGTTATTAACATCACTAATTATTAGAGAAATGTAGACTAAAACTACAATAGAGTTCTACCTCACACCAGTCAGAATGACTACCATCAAAAAATCTACAAACAATTAATGCTGGAGAGGGTGTGGAGAAAAGGGAACCCTCTTGCACTGTTGGTGGGAATGTAAATTAATGAATCCACTATGGAGAACAGTCCTGGAGAAGGAAATGGCAGCGCACTCCAGTGTTCTTGCCTGGAGAATCCCATGGACAGAGGAGCCTGGCATCCATGGGGTCATAAAGTCAAACACAACTGAGAGACTGAACTGCCACCACCACCATGGAGAACAGTATGAAAGTTCCTTAAAAATCTAAAAATAGAACTACCATATAACACAGTAATTCCTCTACTAGCATTCCCCAAGAAAACCGTAATTCAAAAAGTCACATGCACACCAGTGTTCATCAGGCTTCCCTGGTGCCTTAGATGGTGAAGTGTGTGCCTGCAATGTGAGAGACCTGGGTTCGATCCTTGTGGCAACCCACTCCAGTAGTCTTGCTTGGAAAATTCCTTGGACAGAGAATCCTGGTAGGCTCCTGGTAGTGTTCACTGTAACACTAATTACAATCGACAGGACATGGAAGCAACCTAAATGTCCACTGCAGTGCCAAATAAGAATAAAATACCTAAAAATAGATTTGACTAAGGAGATAGAAGAATTGTACACTGAAAGTGACAAAACATTGGAAAAATTAAAGAAGACCTAAATGAATGGAAAGACATTCCATTTTTATGAATCAAAGTGCTTACATATTGTTAAGATGGCTATTGATCTACAAATTTTACACAATCCCTATCAGAATTCCAGCTAGCTTCTTTGTAGAAAGGACAATCTGATTCTAAATTCGTGTAGAATTGCAAGAGACCAAGAATAGTCAGAACAATCTAGAACAACAACAACAACAAAAGGATTCACACTTCCTGATTTGAAAACTGACTACCCAGCTGCATTGATCAAAATAGTGTGGTACAGGCATAAAGACAGACATAAAGAACTGTGGAATAGAGTAGAGAAGCTAGAAGTAATTTCTTGTATATACGTTCAGATGATTTTTGACAAGGGTGCCAAGGTCATTCAATAGGGAAAGGAGCAGACTTTTTCACAGATTATGTTGGGACAGTGGATAATGAAATTGAACTGCCTCACATGATAGACAAAATACATAAAATGTAAGAACTAAAACCATAAAAATCATGGTAGAAAATATAGAGGTAAATCTACATGATCTTATATTTGACAGTAGAGTTTTAGATCAGTCTTTGTTTAACATGGACCTGGCACACTAAGCGCGGGCAGTTGCCACCCGGTGTACTAAGCCCGGCCGAGAGGAGTTACCCCATGTCCGAGGTCAGGGGCAGCGGCCAAGAGTGCCAGGCTGCAATGACGCAGAAACGGCCGAGAGGAGCTACCCAAGTCCGAGGTCGGGGCGGCGGTCGGGAGGAGTTACCCTGCGTCCGAGGTCAGTGGCGGCAGGAAGGAGACACCCTGCATCCGAGGCCAGGGGCGGCGGCCGAGAGGAGCTACCCGCGTCCGGAGAAGCCACCTCGCGCCCGAGGCCAGGGGCAACAGACGGGAGGAGCCACCCGAGGAGCGGTGGCTGCAAGGGCGTAGGAGGGCCTAGAGGAGCTATCCCATGTTGAAGGTCAGGAAGGGCAGCTGCGAGGAGATACCCCTCGTCCAAGGTAAAGAGCAGTGGCTGTGCTTTGCTGGAGTGGCCATGAAGAGATATCCCACTTCCAAGGTAAGAGAAATCCAAGTAAGATGGTAAGTAAGAGGGCATCAGAAGGCAGACACACTGAAACCATACTCACAGAAAACTAGTCAATCTAATCACACTAGGACCACAGCCTTGTCTAACTCAATGAAACCAAGCCATGCCTGCAGGGCAACCCAAGACAGGTGGGTCATGGTGGAGAGATCTGACAGAATGTGGTCCACTGGAGAAAGGAATGGCAAACTACTTCAGTATTCTTGCCTTGAGAACCCCATGAACAATATGAAAAGGCCAAATGATACAATACTGAAACAGGAACTCCTCAGGTCAGTAGGTGCCCAATATGCTACTGGAGATCAGTGGAGAAATAAGTCCAGAAAGAATGAAGGGATGGAGCCAAAGCAAAAACAATACCCAGCTGTGGATGTGACTGGTGATAGAAGCAAGGTCTGATGCTGTAAAGAGCAGTATTGCATAGGAACCTGGAATGTCAGGTCCATGAATCAAGGCAAATTGGAAGTGGTCAAGCAAGAGATGGCAAGAGTGAATGTCGACATTCTAGGAATCAGCGAACTAAAATGGACTGGAATGGGTGAATTTAACTCAGATGACCATTATATCTACTACTGCGGGCAAGAATCCCTCAGAAGAAATGGAGTAGCCATCATGGTCAACAAAAGAGCCCGAAATGCAGTACTTGGATGCAATCTCAATAACGACAGAATGATCTCTGTTTTTTTCCAAAGCAAACCATTCAATATCACAGTAATCCAAGTTTATGCCCCAACCAGTAACGCTGAAGAAGCTGAAGTTGAACGGTTCTATGAAGACCTACAAGACCTTCTAGAACTAACACCCAAAAAAGATGTCCTTTTCATTATAGGGGACTGGAATGCAAAAGTAGGATGTCAAGAAACACCTGGAAGTGAAGTGAAGTCGCTGAGTTGTGTGCGACTCTTTGTGACCTGTGGACTGTAGCCCACCAGGCTCCTCCATCCATGGGATTCACCAGACAAGAATATTAGAGTGGGTTGCCATTTCCTTCTCCAGGGGATCTTCCCAACCCAGGGATCGAACCCAGGTCTCCCACATTACAGGCAGATGCTTTAACCTCTGACCCACCAGGGAACAGGTAAATTTGGCTTTGGAATGCGGAATGAAGCAGGGCAAAGACTAACAGAGTTTTGCCAAGAAAATGCACTGGTCATAGCAAACACCCTCTTCCAACAACACAAGAGAAGACTCTACACATGGACATCACCAGATGGTCAACACCAAAATCAGATTGATTATATTCTTTGCAGCCAAAGATGGAGAAGCTCTATACAGTCAACAAAAACAAGACCAGGAGCTGACTGTGGCTCAGATCATGAACTGCTTATTACCAAATTCAGACTGAAATTGAAGAAACTAGGGAAAACTGCTAGACCATTCAGGTATGACCTAAATCAAATCCCTTATGATTATCCAGTGGAAGTGAGAAATAGATTTAAGGGCCTAGATCTGATAGATAGAGTGCCTGATGAACTATGGAATGAGGTTTGTGACATTGTACAGGAGACAGGGATCAAGACCATCCCCATGGAAAAGAAATGCAAAAAAGCAAAATGGCTGTCTGGGGAGGCCTTACAAATAGCTGTGAAAAGAAGAGAAGTGGAAAGCAAAGGAGAAAAGGAAAGATATAAGCATCTGAATGCAGAGTTCCAGAGAATAGCAAGGATAAAAAAGGCTTCTTCAGTGATCAATGCAAAGAAATAGAGGAAAAGAACAGAATGGGAAAGACTAGAGATCTCTTCAAGAAAATTAGAGATACCAAGGAAACATTAGTCAAGGCTATGGTTTTTCCTGTGGTCATGTATGGATGTGAGAGTTGAACTGTGAAGAAGGCTGAGCACCGAAGAATTGATGCTTTTGAACTGTGGTGTTGGAGAAGACTCTTGAGAGTCCCTTGGACTGCAAGGAGATCCAATCAGTCTATTCTGAAGGAGATCAACCTTGGGATTTCTTTGGAAGGAATGATGCTAAAGCTGAAACTCCAGTACTTTGGCCACCTCATGAGAAGAGTTGACTCATTGGAAAAGACCCTGATGCTGGGAGGGATTGGGGGCAGGAGGAGAAGAGGACGACCGAGGATGAGATGGCTGGATGGCATCATGGACTCGATGGAAGTGAGTCTGAGTGAACTCCGAGAGATGGTGATGAACAGGGAGGCCTGGCGTGCTGCGATTCATGGGGTCGCAAAGAGTTGGACATGACTGAGCAACTGAACTGAACTGAAGGGAACATTTCATGCAATGATGGGCTCGATAAAGGACAGAAATGGGCTGGACCTAACAGAAGCAGAAGATATTAAGAAGAGGTGGCAAGAATACACAGAAGAAATGTACAAAAAAGATCTTCATGACCCAGATAATCATGATGGTGTGATCACTCATCTACAGCCAGACATCCTGGAATGTGAAGTCAAGTGGGCCTTGGAAAGCATCGCTACGAACAAAGCTAGTGGAGATGATGGAATTCCAGTTGAGCTGTTTCAAATCCTGAAAGATGATGCTGTGAAAGTGCTGCACTCAATATGCCAGCAAATATGGAAAACTCAGCAGTGGCCACAGGACTGGAAAAGGTCAGTTTTCATTCCAATCCCAAAGAAAGGCAATGCCAAAGAATGCTCAAACTACCACACAATTGCACTCATCTCACATGCTAGTAAAGTAATGCTCAAAATTCTCCAAGCCAGGCTTCAGCAATACGTGAACCATGAACTTCCTGATGTTCAAGCTGGTTTTAGAAAAGGCAGAGGAACCAGAGATCAAATTGCCAACATCCGCTGTGAATAGTGAATAGAATAGTGAAGTCGTGCAGTCGTGTCCTACTCTTTGCGACCCCATGGAGTGTAGCCCACCAGGCTTCTCCGTGCATGGGATTCTCCAGGCAAGAATACTGGAGTGGGTTACCATTTCCTTCTCCAGGGGATCTTCCCTACCCAGGGATCGAACCCGGGTCTCCCGCATTGGAGGCAGGCACTTTAACTTCTGAGCCACTGGATCATGGAAAAAGCAAGAGAGTTCCAGAAAAACATCTATTTCTGCTTTATTGACTATGCCAAATCCTTTGACTGTGTGGATCACAATAAACTGTGGAAAAGTCTGAGAGAGATGGGAATACCAGACCACCTGACCTGCCTCTTGAGAAATCTGTATGCAGGTCAGGAAGCAACAGTTAGAACTGGACATGGAACAACAGACTGGTTCCAAATAGGAAAAGGAGTACGTCAAGGCTGTATATTGTCACCCTGCTTCTTTAACTTCTATGCAGAGTACATCATGAGAAACGCTGGACTGGAAGAAACACAAGCTGGAATCAAGATTGCCGGGAGAAATATCAATAACCTCAGATATGCAGATGACACCACCCTTATGGCAGAAAGTGAAGAGGAACTAAAAAGCCTCTTGATGAAAGTGAAAGAGGAGAGTGAAAAAGTTGGCTTAAACCTCAACATTCAGAAAACGAAGATCATGGCATCCGGTCCCATCACTTCTTGGGAAATAGATGGGGAAACAGTGGAAACAGTGTCAGACTTTATTTTGGGGGGCTCCAAAATCACTGCAGATGGTGATTGCAGCCATGAAATTAAAAGACGCTTACTCCTTGGAAGAAAAGTTATGACCAACCTAGACAGCATATTCAAAAGCAGAGACATTACTTTGCCAACTAAGGTCCATCTAGTCAAGGCTATGGTTTTTCCTGTGGTCATGTATGGATGTGAGAGTTGGACTGTGAAGAAGGCTGAGCTCTGAAGAATTGATGCTTTTGAACTGTGGTGTTGGAGAAGACTCTTGAGAATCCCTTGGACTGCAAGGAGATCCCACCAGTCTATTTTGAAGGAGATCAGCCCTGGTATTTCTTTGGAAGGAATGATGCTAAAGCTGAAACTTCAGTACTTTGGCCACCTCATGTGAAGTGTTGACTCATTGGAAAAGACTCTGATGCTGGGAGGGGGCAGGAGGAGAAGGCGACGACCAAGGATGAGATGGCTGAATGGCATCACGGACTCGATGGACGTGAGTCTGAGTGAACTCCGGGAGTTGGTGATGGACTGGGAGGCCTGGTGTGCTGCGATTCATGGGGTCGCAAAGAGTCGGACACGACTGAGCGACTGAAATGAACTGAACTGAACTGTTTAACATGAAACTGAAACAGATTTTTGCTTTAATAATCTGAAGTTGTTGGCTCTGAAGGAACACTCACTGAAAGCTCACCAGAAACCTCAGGGCAGTGAAGCCAAGTGGGGCAATGCATAAAGTTAGCCTCAGTGGTCACCTCAAGGAGAATGGGTGTGGAGGGGCACTCAGAAAGCATCCAGCCCAAAGACCACGAGGTCCCATTCTTTAGGCTTTTTGCCCTTGCTGGTCATGTCTCTCTGAGGGGTAAGAATATAGCCTGAGTTTGGGATACTGGCATGATCATTAGGTCACTGGGTGTTCTCCCAGACTGACACTGACTCCCAAAGGAAACCTCTATGGTGCCTCAGCTTTTTTTGTATCCTCTGTGCCCAGCCCATCATACATGTAATAACAATGTAGGTGTTCACCTAGTGCATATAGACACACTTATTTCTGACCCACTCATTTCACAGGATCATATTATGTAATTTCCCTATTCTTCCTTCAACCAATACAAGACCCTCTAGGATTAATTTATCTGAAAAACTAACTTGAAAAGGCTCTTTTCACCATTGTCAAAATATTTGTTGACAACTATAGAGTTAATACAGGCAATGTACTGTACATACAATAATAGAGTGTTGCATGACTTGAACAGTACACTACTCAAATATTAACCATAAATGCTCCATCTTGAGTCTTCAGCTCTTAGAGTTCTTATTCTCCTCTAATTCTACAGAAGCCAGGACTGTTTAAAGGTCAATATTCTCTCAGTGAAAAATAATAGAAGCCAAATAAATACCCAGAATTCAATCAGGATAGAAAAATCTGAACGATAGAAAATGATATTTATTTTTCTCTTTCTGACTTACTTCACTCTACATAATAGATTCTAGGTTCATCCACCTCATTAGAACTGACTCAAAGGCGTTCCTTTTTATGGCTGAGTAATATTCTATTGTGTATATGTACCACGACCTCTTTATCCATTCAGCTGCTGATGGGCATCTAGGTTGCGTCCATGAACTAGCTATTGTAAATTGTACTGCAATGAACAATGGGATACATATGTCTTTTTCAGTTTTGGTTTCCTCAAAGTATATTCCTCAGGGTATATTCCTCAGAGATTGCTGGGTCATATATGGTGGATTTATTCCTAGTTTTTTAAGGAATCTCCATACTGTCTTCCATAGTGGCTATATTAGATTACATTCCCATCAACAGTGCAAGAACATTCTCTTTTCTCCACAATCTCTTCAGCATTAACTGTCTGTAGACTTTTTGATGATGGCCATTGTGACCAGTGTGAGGTGATATCTCACTGTAGTTTTGATTTGCATTTCTCTAATAATGAGCGATGTTGAGCATCTTTACACATGTTTGTTAGCCATCTGTATGTCTTCTAAACAGAAATGTCTGTTTAGGTCTTTTCCCCACTTTTTGATTAGGTTGTTTGTTTTTCTGGTATTGAGTTGTATGAGTTGCTTGTATATTTTAGCAATTAATCCTTTGTCAGTTGCTTCATTTGCTATTATTTTTTCCCATTCTGAGAGTTGTCTTTTCACCTTGTTTATAGTTTCCTTTGCTGTGCAAAAGCTTTAAGTTTAATCAGGTCCCACTTGTTTACTTTTGTTTTTATTTCCATTACTCTAGGAGGTGGGTCATAGAGCACCTTGCTTTGATTTATGTCATCGACTGTTCTGCCTATGTTTTCCTCTAAGAGTTTTATAGTTTCTGGTCTCATACTTAGGTCTTTAATCCATTTTGAGTTTATCTTTGTGTGTGTTGTTAGGAAGTGTTCTAATTTCATTCTTAGCTACATTCTGGACATGTAGCTGTCCAGTTTTCCCAGCACCATTTTTTGAAGAGGCTATCTTTGCCCCACTGTATATTCTCCCTTCCTTTGTCAAAAATAAGGTACCCATGGGGCATGGGTTTATTTCTGGGCTTTCTATCTTGTTGCATTGGTCTATATTTCTGTTTTTATGCCAGTACTATACTGTCTCCATGACTGAAGCTTTGTAGTATAACCTGAAGTCAGGAAGGTTGATTCCTCCAGCTCCATTCTTCTTTCTCAAGACTGCTTTGGCTATTCAGGGTCTTCTGCATTTCCATATGAATTGTGAAATTTTTTGTTCTAGGTCTGTGAAAAAGTCCATTGGTAATTTGATAGGGGTCACACTGAATCTGTAGATTGCATTTGGTAGTGTAGTCATTTTCACAATATTGATCCTTCCTACCCAGGAACATGGAATATCTCTCCATCTGTTTATGTCATCTTTAATTTCTTTCATCAGAGTCTTATATTTTCTGTATACAGTTCTTTTGTCTCCTTAGGTAAGTTTATTTCTAAATATTTAATTCCTTTTGTTGCAATGGTGAATGGGATTGATTCCTTAATTTCTCTTTCTGATTTTTCATTGTTAGTATACAGAATTGCAAGTGATTTCTGTGTATTGATTTTGTATCTTGCAACTTTGCTAAATTCACTGATTAGCTCTAGTAATTTTCTGATACTATCTTTAGAGTTTTCTATGTACAGTATCATGTTATCTGCAAACAGTGAGAGCTTTACTTCTTTTCTGATCTGGATTCCTTTTATTTCTTTTTCTTCTCTGATTGCTATAGCTAGGACTTCCAGAACTATGTTGAATAGTAGTGGTGAGGGTGGACACGCTAGTCTTGTTCCTATTCTTAGGGGGAATGCTTTCAGTTTCTCACCATTGAGAATAATGTTTGCTGTAGGCTTATCATATATGACCTTTACTATGTTGAGGTAGATTTCTTCTATGCCCATTTTTTGAAGAGTTTTAATCATAAATGGGTGCTGAGCTTTATCAAAGGCTTTTTCTGCATCTATTGAGACTACCATATGGTTTTATCTTTCAATTTGTTAATATGGTATATCACATTGATTGATTTGCATATATTGAAGAATCCTTGCATCCCTGGAATAAACCCAACTTGATCATGGTGTATGAGCTTTTAGATGCGTTGCTGAATTCTGTTTGCTAAAATTTTGTTGAGGATTTTTGCACCTATGTTCATCAGTGATATTGGCCTGTAGTTTTCTTTCTGTGTGTTGTCTTTGTCTGGTATCAGGGTGGTGGTGGCCTCGTAGAATGAGTTTGGAAGTGTTCCTTCCTCTGCGATTTTTTGAAAGAGTTTTAGAAGGACAGGCATTAGCTCCTCTCTAAATGTCTGACAGAACTCCTCTGTGAGGCCAATTGTTCCTGGGCTTTTGTTTTTGGGGGCGATTTTTGAGCACAGATTCAATTTCAGTGCCTGTAATTGGGTTGTTCACAATTTCTATTTCTCCCTGGTTCAGTCTTCAGAGGTTGAACTTTTCTAAGAATCTGTCCATTTCTTCCAGGTTATCCATTTTATGGCCATATATTTGTTCATAATAGTCTCTTACAATCCTTTGTATTTCTGCATTGTCTGTTGTAACCTCCTCTTTTTCATTTCTAATTTTGTTGATTTTTATTTTTCTCTCTTTTTTCCTTGTTGAGTCTGGCTAAAGGTTTGTCAATTTTGTTTATCTTCTTACAGAACCAGCTTTTAGTTTTATTACATCATGAGAAATGCTGGACTGGATGAAGCACAATTTGGAATCAAGATTGCCAGGAGAAATATCAATAACCTCAGATATGCAGATGACACCACGCTTATTGGAGAAAGCAAAGAACTAAAGAGCCTCCTGATGAAAGTGAAAGAGGAGAGTGAAAAAGTTGGCTTAAAACTCAACATTCAGAAAACTAAGATCATGGCATCTGGTCTCATCACTTTATGGCAAATAGATGTGGAAATGGTGGAAACAGTGACAGACTTTCTTTTGAGGGGGCTCCAAAATCACTGCAGATGGTAACTGCAACCATGAAATTAAAAGACGCTTGCTCCTTGGAAGAAATGTTATGACCAACTTAGACAGCATATTAAAAAACAGGGACGTTACTTTGCCAACAAAGGTCCATCTAGTCAAAGCTATGGTTTTTCCAGTAGTCTTGTATGGATGTGAGAGTTGGCCTATAAAGAAAGCTGAGCAAGAGAAGAATTGATGCTTTTGAACTGTGGTGTTGGAGAAGACTCTTGGGAGTCCCTTGGACTGCAAGGAGATCCAACCAATCCATCCTAAAGGAAATCAGTCCTGAATATTCATTGGCAGGACTGAAGCTGAAGTTGAACCTGATACTCCAATATTTTGCTACCTGATTCAAAGAACTGACTCATTTGAAAAGACCCTGATGCTGGGAAACACTGAAGGCAGGAGGAGAAGCGGACAACAGAGGATGA
Organism: Oryx dammah; assembly: GCF_014754425.2. Lineage (NCBI taxonomy): Eukaryota > Metazoa > Chordata > Mammalia > Artiodactyla > Bovidae > Oryx > Oryx dammah. The sequence goes on from NW_024070185.1 coordinate 37,889,354, forward strand.
GATGGTTAGATGGCATCACCAACTCAGTGGACATGACTTTGAGTAAACTCTGGGAGTTCGTTATGAACAGAGAGGCCTGGCGTGCTACAGTCCATGGGTTTGCAAAGAGTCGAACACGACTGAGTGACTGAACTGAATTGATTGTTTCTTTCATTTCTTTTTCATTTATTTCTCCTCGGATCTTTATGGTTTCTTTCTTCAACTAATTTTGGGGACTTTTTGTTCTTTATAGTTGTTTTAGGTGTAAAGTTAGGTTGTCTATTCGGTTGTTTTTCTGATTTCTTGAGGTAGGATTGTATTGTTATGCACTTCCTCTTAGAACTGCTTTTGCTGCATCCCATAGGTTTTGAGTTGTCGTATTTTCATTGTCATTTGTTTCTAGAAATTGTTTGATTTCCCTTTTGATTTATTCAGTAACTTGTTGGTTATTTAGAAGCATATTGTTTAATCTCCACGTGTTTGTGTTTCTTGCAGTTTTTTTCTTGTAATTGATATCTAGTCTCATAGTGTTGTGGTTGGAGAAGATGCTTGATATGATTTTAATTTTCTTAAATTTACTAAGGTTTGATTTGTGACTGATGATGTGGTCTATCCTGGAGAATGTTTCATGTGCACTTGAGAAGAAAGTGTATTCTGCATTTGGATGGAATGTCCTGAAGATCAATGAGATCCATCTTATCTAATGAATCATAATGTATCATTAGACTTGTGTTTCCTTATTAATTTTCTGTTTTGATGATCTGTCCATTGGTGTGAGTGGGGTGTTAAATATCCTAGTATTATTGTGTTATTGTCAATTTCTCCTTTTATGTGTGTTATTGTTTGTCTTATGCATTGAGGTGCTTCTGTGTTGGGTGCATAGATATTTACAATTGTTATGTCTTCCTCTTGGATTTATCCCTTGATCATTGTGTAGTGTCCTTCCTTATCTCTTGTAATCTTCTTTAAAGGTTTATTTTGTCTGATATGAGGATTGCTATTCCAGCTTTCTTTTGCTTCCCATTTGCATGGAATCTATTTTTTCATCCTCTCACCTTCAGTCTATATGTGTCTTTACATCTGAAGTGGTTTTCTTGTAGACAGCATATATATGGGTGTTCTTTTTGTATCTGTTCAGTCAGTCTGTATCTTTTGGTTGGAGCATTTAATCCATTTACAGTTAAAGTAATTATTGATATGTATGTTCCTATTGCCATTTTCTTAATTGTTTGGGGTTGACTTTGTAAATCTTTTTTCTTCTTTTGTATTTCTTGAGTATATAAGTCCGTTTAACATTTGTTGTAAAGCTGGTTTGGTGGTACTGAATTCTGTTAATTTCTGCTTGTCTGAAAAGCTTTTGATTTTCCCATCAATTTTGAATGAGATCCTTGTGAGGACAGTAATCTTGGTTGTAGATTTTTCCGTTTCAGTACTTTAAATATATCCTGCCATTCTCTTCAGGCCTGCAGAGTTTCTGCTGAAAGATCACCTGTTAAATCTATGGGGTTTCCCTTGTATATTACTTGTTGTTTTTCCCTTTGACAGAGTAACAGGTGGGAAGACCAGGGGTCTCCAAATGGAGGAAATAGGCTGCAAGTGTCAGACATTTTAAAATCTCTCTCTTAAGCAGCAGGAGGAAACAAACTACATGTCAGATCAAAAGAGGAACTCCCCAGGTCATTAGATGCCCAACGTGCTACTGGAGATCAGAGGAGAAATAATTACAGAAAGAACAAAGGGTTGGAGCCAAAGCAAAAACAATACCCAGTTGTGGATGTGATTGGTGATAGAAGCAAGATCCGATGCTGTAAAAAGCAATATTGCATAGGAACCTGGAATGTCAGGTCCATGAATCAAGGCAAATTGGAAGTGGTCAAACAAGAGATGGCAAGAGTGAATGTCGACATTCTAGGAATCAGCAAACAAAAATGAACTGGAATGGGTGAATTTAACTCAGATGACCATTATATCTACTGCTGTGGGCAGGAATCCCTCAGAAGAAATGGAGTAGCCATCATGGTCAACAAGAGTCCGAAATGCAGTACTTGGATGCAATCTCAAAAATGACAGAATGATCTCTGTTCGTCTCCAAGGCAAACCATTCAATATCACAGTTATCCAAGTCTATGCCCCAACCAGTAATGCTGAAGAAGCTGAAGTTGAATGGTTTTATGCAGACCTACAAGACCTTTTAGAACTAACACCCCAAAAAGATGTCCTTTTCATTATAGGGGACTGGAATGCAAAAGTAAGAAGTCAAGAAACACCTGGAGTAACAGGCAAATTTGGCCTTGGAATGTGGAATGAAGCAGGGCAAAGACTAATAGAGTTTTGCCAAGAAAATGCACTGGTCATAGCAAACACCCTCTTCCAACAACACAAGAGAAGACTCTACACATGGACATCACCAGATGGTCAACACCAAAATCAGATTGATTATATTCTTTGCAGCCAAAGATGAAGAAGCTCTATACAGTCAACAAAAACAAGACCAGGAGCTGACTGTGGCTCAGATCATGAACTCCTTACTACCAAATTCAGACTGAAATTGAAGAAAGTAGGGAAAACTGCTAGACCATTCAGGTATGACCTAAATCAAATCCCTTATGATTATCCAGTGGAAGTGAGAAATAGATTTAAGGGCCTAGATCTGATAGATAGAGTGCCTGATGAACTATGGAATGAAGGTCATGACATTGTGCAGGAGAGAGGGATCAGGACCATCCCCATGGAAAAGAAATGCAAAAAAGAAAAATGGCTATCTGGGGAGGCCTTACAAATAGCTGTAAATAGAAGAGAGGCAAAAAACAAAGGAGAAAAGGAAAGATATAGGCATCTAAATGCAGAGTTCCAAAGAATAGCAAGAAAAGATAAGAAAGTCTTCTTCAGCAATCAATGCAAAGAAATAGAGGAAAAGAACAGAATGGGAAAGACTAGAGATCTCTTCAAGAAATTAGAGATACCAAGGGAACATTTCATGCAAAGATGAGCTCGATAAAGGACAGAAATGGTATGGACCTAACAGAAGCAGATGATATTAAGAAGAGGTGGCAAGAATACACAGAAGAACTGTACAAAAATGCTCTTCACGACCCAGATAGTCATGATGATGTGATCACTAATCTAGAACCAGACATCTTGGAATGTGAAGTCAAGTGGGCCTTAGAAAGCATCACTACAAACAAAGGTAGTGGAGATGATGGAATTCCAGTTGAGCTGTTTCAAATCCTGAAAGATGATGCTGTGAAAGTGCTGCACTCAATATGCCAGCAAGTTTGGAGAACTCAGCAGTGGCCACAGGACTGAAAAAGGTCAGTTTTCATTCCAATCCCAAAGAAAGGCAATGCCAAAGAATGCTCAAACTACCACACAGTTGCACTCATCTCACATGCTAGTAAAGTAATGCTCAAAATTCTCCAAGCCAGGCTTCAGCAATATGTGAACCGTGAACTCCCTGATGTTCAAGCTGGTTTTAGAAAAGGCAGAAGAACCAGAGATCAAATTGCCAACATCTTCTGGATCATGGAAAAAGCAAGAGAGTTCCAGAAAAACATCTATTTCTGCTTTATTGACTATGCCAAAGCCTTTGACTGTGTGGATCACAATAAACTGTGGAAAATTCTGAGAGAGATGGGAATACCAGACCACCTGACCTGCCTCTTGAGAAATCTGTATGCAGGTCAGGAAGCAACAGTTAGAACTGGACATGGAACAACAGACTGGTTCCAAATAGGAAAAGGAGTACGTCAAGGCTGTATATTGTCACCCTGCTTCTTTAACTTCTATGCAGAGTACATCATGAGAAACGCTGGACTGGAAGAAACATAAGCTGGAATCAAGATTGCCAGGAGAAATATCAATCACCTCAGATATGCAGATGACACCACCCTTATGGCAGAAATTGAAGAGTAGCTAAAAAGCCTCTTGATGAAATTGAAAGAGGAGAGTGAAAAAGTTGGCCTAAAGCTCAACATTCAGAAAACAAAGATCATGGCATCCGGTCCCATCACTTCTTGGGAAATAGATGGGGAAACAGTGGAAACAGTGTCAGACTTTATTTTGGGGGGCTCCAAAATCACTGCAGATGGTGACTGCAGCCATGAAATTAAAAAACGCTTACTCTTTGGAAGAAAAGTTATGACCAACCTAGACAGCATATTCAAAAGCAGAGACATTACTTTGCCGACTAAGGTCCATCTAGTCAAGGCTATGGTTTTTCCTGTGGTCATGTATGGATGTGAGAGTTGGACTGTGAATAAGGCTGAGCGCCAAAGACTTGATGCTTTTGAACTGTGGTGTTGGAGAAGACTCTTGAGAGTCCCTTGGACTGCAAGGAGATCCCACCAGTCCATTTTGAAGGAGATCAGCCCTGGGATTTCTTTGGAAGGAATGATGCTAAAGCTGAAACTCCAGTACTTTGGCCACCTCATGAGAAGAGTTGACTCATTGGAAAAGACTCTGATGCTGGGAGGGATTGGGGGCAGGAGGAGAAGGGGACGACCAAGGATGAGATGGCTGGATGGCATCACGGACTCGATGGACATGAGTCTGAGTGAACTCCAGGAGATGGCGATGAACAGGGAGGCCTGGCGTGCTGCGATTCCTGGGGTCGCAAAGGTTCAGACAGGAATGAGCGACTGAACTGAACTGATACAAATTTTAAAAGAGGTTTCCTTTAAAATTCTGTGTTTCCATAATGACACCTTATTCCACCTGAACTTAACTTTTCTCAAACCTTGAGCTAACCAATGCATTTTTCTTATGGAAATGTTTTTCTTAAGCTATGTTAATAAACTATGTATTTACCCCAAACTCTGTCTTCAAGTGGGTTTGACTAAGACTCAGAACCAACTTGAGAAACCAGTATGTTTTACTCATGCAAATGATCTCTTAAGCGATGTTAATGAGACTGTGTCTTTGTTTGGAAACTTGCCTTACTTCAAGATTCATGTCAATCAATTTATGGTCTGGGACAATTCACCTTGTGCCAATGTTATCTTAAAGTGCATGTTGTGGGTGAGGGGCCTGATGCCAGTCTCTGAGTTTTGAGACATCTCCTTTCTCTAATTAGCAGCCTGCTAGTGACTATATAACATCAAGCCAAAGACTAGCATGGGGCACTCTTTCTGCCCACTGCTGATGTCTATGTCAGAAGCTTTCTCCATCTCTTTTATGCTTTAATAAAACTTTATTACACAAAAGCTCTGAGTGATCAAGCCTCATCACTGGCCCCAGATTGAATTCCTCTCCTCCAGAGGCCAAGAATCCTGGTGTCATCATGACTCAACCACAACTTTTCACCTTGGTGCTTTTAATACTCTTTCCTTGTGTTTAGTCTTTGTTAGTTTGATTAGTATGTGTCCTGGTGTGTTTCTCCTTGGTTTTATCTTGTATGGGACTCTTTGTGCCTCTTGGACTTGTCTGACTATTTCCTTTTCCATGTTGGTGAAATTTTCAACTATAATCTCTTCAAAAATTTTCTCATACTCCTTCTTTTTCTCTTCTCCTTCTGGGACCCCTATTGTTCAAATGTTGGTGTGCTTGATATTGTCCCAGAAGTCTCCAAGACTATCCTCAGTTCTTTTCATTCTTTTTACTTTATTCTGCTCTTCAGAAGTTATTTCCACCATTTTATTTTCCAGCTCACTGATTCATTCTTCTGCTTCAGCTATTCTGCTATTGATTCCTTCCAGAGTATTTTTATTTTCAGTAATTGTGTTGTTTGTCTCTGTATGTTTATTCTTTCATTCTTCTAGGTCTTTGTTAATTGATTCTTGCATTTTCTCCATTTTGTTTTCAAGGTGTTTGATGATATTTACTATCATTATTCTGAATTCTTTTTCAGGTAGTTTGCCTATTTTCTCTTCATTTATTTGGACTTCTGTGTTTCTAGTTTGTTGCTTCATTTGTGTAGTATTTCTCTGCCTTTTCATTATTATTATTATTATTATCATTATTTTAACTTCTTGTGTTTGAGATCTCCTTTTCCCAGGCTTCAAGGTTGAATTCTTTCTTCCTTTTGGTTTCTGCCCTCCTAAAGTTGGTCCAGAGGTTTGTGTAAGGTTCGTATAGGGTGAGATTTGTGCTGAGTTTGTTTGTTTGTTTGGTTTTCCTCTGATGGGCAAGACTGAGAGGTGGTAATCCTGCCTGGTGATGATTTTGTTTGTATTTTTGTTTTGTTTGTTGTTTAGATGAGGTGTCCTGCACAGGGTTCTATTGGTGGTTGGGTGATGCCAGTTCTTGTATTCAGGTGGTTTCCCTTGTGTGAGTTCTCACTATTTGATACTCCCTAGGGTTACTTCTCTGGTAGTCTAGGTTCTTGGAGTCAGTGCTCCCACTCCAAAGACTCAGGGTTTGATCTCTGGGGCTGGGTGATCAACTTCCAAAATGTCACACTCACAGGGCTAGTGGCAGAAGGTCTCAGCTCCTTGCTAACTGTTGGTAGGATACTCAGTTTCTCTGAGCACAGGGATTTCTCCTCAGGGCTCCCTAAAGCCAGTGCTGCAGTTTCTTCTCGACCATGTCCAGTAGTTGAGGAAGCAGCATAAACTGGCCAGGAATCCAGATGGAAGGGACTGGCAGCCTGACTCCTTCACTCAGTCAGAATCCCAAAGCAACTCTTAGAACACACAGTTTATGTAACACCTAAAAGGGAAAAGAAATTAACTAGAGATCTTCTAGATTCTGAGAGTGAGCCACGTGAGCTTTCTGTCGAGTTTGTTTTTGCTGTCCCAGTTTCCAGAGTGCTGGGTTTCTTGTCACTTCCACTGCACTGGGTTTTCTTCACATTCAGCTTCCACCATGGCAGCTTTCACCAAGTTGGGCTATTGCTGTGTTTGGCCTCCACCTTGCAGGGTCCAAACCAAGGTTGATTCAACCAGGTTAAACCAAGGAAATGGCACCAGATATGTCAGGGGAGTGTGTAATTTCCTTGGTTCTGTCTCTCCACAGCAAAGGTTTGAAATGGCAGATTAGTGTTACAGCTCAGTTACAGCAGAGTTTTATTTGGCAAGCAAAGGAAAGTACACCCTTGAAGCATGAGGGTGGGCCAATCCCAAAGGAGAGTAAATATCTCTCTTTTAAAGAGTTTTGCTGAAAAGAAGATGACATCTGGAGGGTGGTGATCTGGACATAAAGAGGAATATTGTTGGAGATAATTACAACAATTTGTATGCTGATGTGAATTAGAGAGTAGAGATGGGGGAGCATAATGATGCAGGGGAAAGAAGGGATAATCACAATGTTATAGTCTCTGAGCTGGCTCAAGGATATGGGATTTAATGCCCATATGGAGGAATTACACTTATATCCCTTACTTTTAAAGGTATTCAGAATAAATGGCACAGGTGAAAGTAGGCTGGCATATTTGAGGTCTATCAGGTAGGTATGTGTTTTTCCTGGGCTATGTACATTGCAAGTGCTGAGTAAGTGAAAAACTAGATTTAACCAGTGTTGGAATATGTTTGGTAAGGATGAGGGAAGGAGATAGGATCTAAGGAGCTGAGGATGTATGCAAAGAGATCATGACAGTGACTGATCATGGAGTGTCAACTAAGATCTCCCAGGGGCTCCCAGGTGTATAGAGTGTCCTCTTCTGTTTTCTTCCATGACTTGACTCATGAGTTGTAAATCCAGGAGTCATGTCCTGGTACCTTGACTGCTGTGGGGGTAGAAAGTATTACAGGGTAGGAGCCCTTCCATGTGGGCTGGAGTTGAGCCTTTGGGGACCCATCTTTCCAGACTTTAATTAGGACTTGAGTCCCTGGAGCATATAATGGTGAACCCAGTATAGTGGTGAACCCAGCATATACCCCACAAGTGTATATCCTGTTGGAATTGCCCAATGAGAATGGTATCAGAGCAGAAGCTCTTAGCCTTTGGATCTAGGAAGAGGTCATTGACACAAACAAAAGGTCTCCCATATAGCATTTCATGAGGACTAAGACCAACCTGTTCCTTAGGGACAATACGGGTGTGGAGGAGAGCTATTGGTAAAGCCTCATTCCATCCCAGGGAGGTCTCCTAGGTTATCTTTTTTATCACCAATTTTAAGTATTGGTTGGGTCTTTCTACTTTTCCTGAAGACTGAGGTCTCCAGGCACAATGGAGATAATAAGTAATGCCCAATGCTTTAGCGATCCCTTGGGTGACCTTAGAAGTAAATGATGTCCCATTGTCACTTTGTAATTACCTGGGCAGACCAACGCTTGGAATGATTTCATGGAGCAATTTTTTTTTTTACCAACTCCTTAACCTTCTTGGCCTGGTGAGAAAGCCTTCAATCCATCCTGTGAATGTATCTATCATGACTAATAGGTACTTATACCCTTGAGAAACTGGCATCTGAGTGAAATCCATCTGCCAGTCCTGTCCTAAGTAGGTCCCAAGTCATTGGACAGGCTGGGCCAGCTGTGCTCTTTGAGCTCCTTGGGAGTTGTTTAATTAGCAAGTGGGACAAGAGGAGACCACTTGCCTTATAGTCATTTGGAGGCCTGTTCCTCTGAAGGATCTTTCAAGTAATCCTTGGAGGGCCTTTTCCCCTCAATGAGTGGTGGCATGTAAGGAGTTAACCAACTTCCATTGGAGGTTCCCAGGCAGAAAAAGGAGTCCCTCCTTTTGGAACCATCCCATATGATCTTCTTGAAAGCCCTTACTCTTAGCTTTAAGAATCTTACCTTCAGTATATGAAGGAATTTCTGGCAAATTAGTCTGTGGAACTAAGGTGGCAACAACCCCTATTAGGTCATTGTTCTGTAATGCTGCTCTCTGAGCTGCTTGATCAGCTGCTTGATTCCCTTGTGCCACTTCCATGCTCCCTTTTAGATGTCCTTTACAGTGGGAGACTGAAACCTCAGCGGGCAGATGAACTGCCTCCAAGAGTCTAAGGATTTGATCACCATATTTGATTGGCAACCCTCGGGTGGTCCAGTGGCTTCTTTGTTTCCAAATAGCAGCATGTGCATGTAGCACCAGAAAAGGCATATTTGGAGTCAATGTAAATAACTACTCTTTTTCCTTTTCCCAGCTCTAAAGCTCTAGTCAGGGCCTTAAGCTCAGAAAACTGGGCTGAAGTACCTGGTGGCAAAAGTTTAGACTTTATGGTCTCAAAATTAGAGACTACTGCATATCTGGCTTTTCTTTTCCTGTCCAAAACAAAGCTGCTTCCATCAGTGTACCAGATTTCCTCAGGATTGGTCAGAGGATCTTCCAACAATCTCTCTCAGGGTTTTGTCCAGTGGTCCAAGGTTTCTAAGCAAGAGTGAAAGGGGAGAGAGCCCTTGGGGGTAGGCAGGAGGTTGGCTGGGTTAAAAACCTCACAAGGGGATGTAGTGAAGCCTGGATTTTCCATCAGCACTATTTGATATCTGAGGATCCTTTGATCAGACATCCATAAATGGCCTCTCCCATAAATGGCCCTCTCCATTCAGGAGTTGTTTCACTTGGTGGCTGGTAAAAATGATTTGCCCCCAAGAGATAGTTTTAAAGCATCTTCTATCAGGACTGCAATAGCTGCAAGATTTCAAAAGCAGGAAAGATCTCTTCCCAGTAAGGGAGTAGGGCACACAGGGACCACCAGAAACTGGTGGGAAAATATTTGTCCATCCCAGCAATGAAGAAGTACTTGGGTGAATCTTTTGTAATTGTTTTTCCAGTAACACCCAAAGTGGTACAAGTTTGGGAGAAGGCTCTGGAGTAGGAGGTCAGGACAGAGTAGGTAGCCCCTGTGTCAACAAAGAGATTCTTGAACCTACCTACCACATCCAGTTGTACCCTTGGCTCCAGCCTCGTGATGGTTATCTGTGACAGGAAGGCTGGCTGGAGTGGGCCACTTTAGTCCTATTGAACCATCGTGAGGGAAGGCTTGGCGCTTGACCTTGTGACTCTTGGGTCCCGAAGGCAGAGTGCCACCCAATGTCCCAATTGATGGCATTTGTAGTAAGCCATTTTGGGAGACTTGTCACAGTTTGGACACTCTTTAGCCCAATACCCCGCCTGTCTACAGATTAGGCATTTGCCTGGTGCCTTGTCCTTCAAGGACCTGGAGTTTGCCAAAGGGCTTCTCTGGAGGGCAGCCAGCATCTGGGCATGCCTTGTCTCTTTCCTTTTCTCTCTTTCCTGGGCCTTGGCTTCCCTCTCCTGTTCTCTGTTATAAAAGGTATGGGTGGCTGTCTGAAGCATCTCATCTAAAGAGACAGCAGGGTCCTGCTGCTGTAGCTGTTGTAACTTTATCCTGATGTCTGATGCACATTGGGATAGGAATTTGTCCTTTAAAATCACCTGTCCCTCATAAGAGTCCAGATTGGTAAACTTTTGGAGGGCCTCTTTTAGCCTTTCCAGAAAGGCAATGGGGTTCTTGTTGAGACTGAGTTATTGCTGAGACTGGGCACAGTACCACAAGTAATAGGCTTCCTTCTATTTCCATGGGTTGACTTTCTTAGGGGTGAGTCTTTCTGAAGCTTATCCTACTCAATGCTGTTGCAACCTGAGAGCCAGATGGCCCTGGGTCAGTGTGCAGATCCCCAGGCAAGCTGAGGCGTGACAGCCACCTGGAGACTGAATCCCCAGGCAGATCGATTTATGTCGGCCTCCCGAGAATTGGGTCCCTGGGCAGGTCGAGGTATGTCGGCCTCCTGGGACCCCTGGACTGGCAGATTCCCCAGGCAGGCTGAGGTGTGACAACCTTTCAAGGACCAGATCCCTAAGCAGGTCAAGGCAGGTCAACCTCCTAGGACATCAGGAATGGAGTTGGGCATCCCCAAGGTCTCCACCGTGACCAGTGCTGGGTGGGATTAAGAGGTTGTAATCTTTAACTCATTGCCAGTTTGTTCACCACATATAGGAATAGATATCATGATGTAAAGCAATCTAAGCCTGTGCCCTAAGACTGGAAACCTGGTGAAACAGCCATAAGCCTTATCCTCTTACTGCTTTAAGGGAATGTAGGTCAGTGATTTCCTCCCCTAGTCCTTCATAAGAGCAGGTTTAGGTGTCTCCAATGGTAAATATTTCATTATCATAAACCCACTTTAGGTAATAACAGAAGTAATGACAAAGGAGTGGGTTATGTGGCCCTGTTAGGGGCATTAAGAATATTTTAATAATAAGCGGGGTAGAGCAATGCTGCCTACAAGGGGGCAGGGTTCTGGTCATAAGAGTTAGTAATTGGCTTAAGAACAAATTGATAAGAGGCAACAGACCAGATGTTCCATAAAAGTGGAGTGGAGATTTGATCCGGGGGTATGTTTGTAACTTTAGGAGAAGGGTGGTAAGGGTTTGGGCCCAAATGGCCTGCAGGGCTAATTCCCAAAGTGGCCAACATTATCCCTGGAAGCCCAATTGCCTTTGAAGGGATGCCAACGGATGGACTTCTAGCAGGCATTGTGTGCCTGTCTCCCACCCTAGTGGGTTCACTGAGAGATGCTGATGTTGCACATGTTGTACGACAGAGAAGATGAAAGCCTGAATATCTAGAGGGATTGGATATTATACAGTATTTCCCTCCCAAGGGCTAGCTCTTTTCTGGTTGTCCCTCTAGAAGATTGTAGAGGCAACACTGTGGGCCCAGACAGGCTCAGGAAAAGAGCATGAAACAGGAGGGAAAGAGCAGGGCAAAACTTTTGAAAGAATTACATAGCCCAAGTGCATAACATAAACCAATTAAAATCAAGTGGATCCAAGATGACAAGCCAAATTCAACTAAACCTTGATCCCCAATCTGCAAGCTAAATGACACAACTAGAGGTGGCAGAACAGTTCCAAGGCACTGTCAAAAGATGGAAGAGTGGGTTGTTCCCCAATGGTTGGGATGATCCTCCCGCTCATTAGCATATGAATTCATCCAGCTCACAAAAACTAGCCACACCACATTCCATGGCCTCAGCACTTGCCCTTTGCAATGAACCACACCCTGCAGAGTGTGCTTCTCTCTGAATCCCAACAAATCCACCTCTTACATATTGCTGTGTCTCTAACTGAATTTTTGCAATGAGACATCAGAGCCTGAGCTTCATTAGGTCCTGAAGCCAGGCATCATGGGTTTTGACCGGGCTCAAGTCCCAGGAGAGAAGAACTGAAGGACAGGAGGAAAAACCAGTGGGGGAAAACGTGCTGAGGAATCTCCTTCATAACCTGCTGGAAAATCTGCTAAATACCTGACTTGTGCTCACAATTTTCATTGGCCTGATCCATGGCACACAGAAGATTAAGGACAGAAGAACCCCCACCAGCTTCAGTAACAGCTACTAGAGCGCAGAGGATAGTCTTCAGTACACACTGAGGAGTAACCTCTCCAGAGTACCTCAATTGCATCTACTGCTGCTCACCTGTTCACAGGGGAGTCAAGAAAACAAGAAACGGGAGACTGTAAAGGAATGAAGATTTTGTTAGGCGTATGTCCTTCCAGCCATAGGACCAAGGACCTCCTACCTTAACTTGGGGTTTTCTGGAATCTGAGACTGAGCTGCATGAGCTTTCTGCTGATTTCCTTTTTTGCTGTCCCATTTCCAGGATGCTGGGCTTCTTGTCACTTCCCCTGTGCTGGGTTTTCTTTGTGTTTAGCTTCCACCGTGGGAGCTTTCACCAAGTTGGGCTTCTGCTGTGCTTGGCCTCCTCCTTGCAAAGGCCATGCCAAGGTTGTTTCAGCCAGTTTAAATCCGAGTTATGGCACCATACATATGGTGTAATTTCCTCGGTTCTGTCTCGTCACAACAAAAATTTGAAGTGACATACCAGTGTTACAGCCCTCGGATGGACCAGTGTTATAGCTCCATGTTACAGCTCAGTTTTATTTAGAAAGTAAAGGAAAATACATCCTCGAGGCGTGAGGGCATGCTGACTCAAAAGACGCGAAGAAAAGAGAGAGACCCCTGGCCCTTTGGCTCCTGTTTTTATATGTCTTTTCTCCTCCCTCTGGGCCTGCCCTATGTAAATTGGTCTAGCAAGGAGTGCTGATTGTTTTACCTGAGGTCCTCACTCCAGTCTTTGGACCTTCCTTTGTTCTATTTTTGTGGGCTTTTTCCTTCCTTATCTTTTGGCCACTGCCATTTTGGACTCCTTTTTCCTATTCTAACTACCTAACACAAAGAAACAGGAAGGTGTGATATACAGGAAAAATAGCAGGCAATAGAAACTTCCTGTGAGAATACCCAAATGGACTCAGCAGAAAAAAGACTGCAAGAAAGCTGTTAAATATATGTTCAGAGAACTAAAAGGAACCATGCTTTAAAGCCTAAAAAGGCAAGATGATGGTGTCTTAGCAAATAGAGAGTATCAATAAAGAGATAGAAATTATAAACTCATGGAAGTTCTGGAGGTGAAGAATACAGTAATTGAACGAAAAATTGACTAGAAGAACTCAGTAGTAGATTTCAACAAGCATTAAAAAACAAACAAACAAAAAAAAAAACAGTGAACTTAAAGATAAATTGATACAGATTATGCCATCTGAAGAACAAAAAGAAAAAAAAAAAAGGAAATGAACAGTCTTAGAGAAATGTGGGACACCATTAAGTATGTGTATATCTGTTTAATGGAAGTACCTTAAAGAGAGGAGAGAAAGGAGCGGAAAAAATAATCAAAGAATTAATGATTGAGAGCTTCCCTGGTGACTCAGTGGTAAAGAAGCCACCTTGCAATGCAAGGGACACCGGGAAGAACCCACATGCCACGGAGCAACCAAGCCAGTGAACCATAACTACTGAGCCAATGCTCTCAGCCTGCAAGCTGCAACTACTGAAGCCTGCGTGCCTAAAGCCCTGGCTCCACAACAAGAGAAGCCACCTCAGTGAGAAGACTGTCACTGCAACTAGAGAGTTGCCCCTGCTTGCTGCAACTACAGAAAAACACATGCAGCAACAAAGACCTAGCACAGCCACAAAATAAATATAAATAAAATTTTAAAGAAGATTTAGTGTTTGAAAACTTCCCAAGTTCATGAAAAGTTTTAATTTACACATCCATAAAGCTCAATAAATTCTAAGTGGGATAAATATAGAGATACACAATGTATCATAAATGTAAAAATCCCAAAATAGAAATTTTTAAGAGAAAAATGAGTGATTATATGAAGTGGAATTCCAATTAGTTTGATCACTAAATTCACATAAGAAACAAGATACCAGAGGCAGTGAGATCACATTTTGAAAGTACTGAAAGAAAGTGACTATCAGGACGTATGTACTGCAAAACTTTCTTTCATAAAAGGATAACTTTTTAAAGAAAATAAACAAGTAGCTAAAAATACATGAAAAGACTCAACATTACTATCTATTAGGAAATGCAGATCAAAGCTATCAGGTGCCACACCTTATAAACTAGAATGGCTAAAATGAAAAAGAGACAAAATAACAGATTTTTGAAGGGATGTGGAAAGTTGGAACCCTCTGATACTGCTGGTAGGAATATAAAATGGTGTAACCACTTTGGAAAACCATCTGGAAATTTCTCAAAAGATTAATCATAGAGTTACCATACGACCTAGGAAATCCACTCCCAGGTAGATAGTCAAGAGATGTGAAAGCATTATGTCCATGCAAAAACCTGTACCTGAATATTCATACTGACTTTTGTAATAGCAAAAAAGAGAAACAACCTAAATGTCCATCAACTAGTGAATGAATTTTTAAAATGTGGTATATTTATATAATAGAATATTATTTAGCAATATAAAGGAATGAAATACTGGTACATACTATAACATAGACAAACTTTGAAAACATTCTGCAACACTGTGTGAGTCCATATATATGAAAAGTCCAGCATAGGCAACTCCATTGAGACAAAAAGCAGATTAGTGGTGGCCAGGGTCTGAGATGGGATGAAGGATGAAATGGGGAGTGACTGCTGATGGGTACAAGGTTTCATTTAGAAAGTGTTCTAAAACGGAGTGTAGTGATAGTACCACAACCCTATGAGTATGTTAAAACCATTGATTTGTACACTTTCAGTGAGTGAATTGTATATATGTGAATTGTATTTCAATAAAACTGTTTTTTAAAACGTAGTGGTTAAAAATAACAACAGCAACACTCAAAATGTCTGTTTTCTTAAGTTAACTGCCAATACCATATCTCTTTCTTTCCCCTTTGACTGGATCCTGTGGGGATGACTTCTCAGCATCATCACTTGTCAACACATTCAAAGAACAGTGTGAACTAAAACTATCTTCTGGCTATCTTTTCATCCCTTCACATTGTGAAACATATTCTTTAAGCTTTCTAGAAATAGTAGTAATACTAGATGATCCTTAGTAACCATTAGTGTAATATTAAAATATTTACTTTAAATTCTTTGATTGTGCCTCCTAGAAATTTAGACCAGCTATTACAAGTCTCTTTTTTAAGGGAAAATAAAGTCTTCTTATAAAACACACGCAGGGCACTGTATTTTAATACTTTTGTAAGCTATTGTTAGGTATTTTGGAGAAACAATGAGGTCACTAAGAGACGGACACGACTGAGCGACTTCACTTTCACTTTTCACTTTCATGCATTGGAGAAGGAAATGGCAACCCACTCCAGTGTTCTTGCCTGGAGAATCCCAGGGACGGGGGAGCCTGGTAGGAGGCCGTCTATGGGGTCTCACAGAATCGGACACGACTGAAGCAACTTAGCAGCAGCAGCAGGAAAAACATAAGACTGAATATCAAAAGGCATGCTTTCCAAGCCAGTTTCTGTTCCTTGCTAGAACAGAGTGGAGCAGTCACTCTTCATTTTATATGCATTTGTCAAAATTGAGGCCTTTTTGATCATTTGTAATTATAAAAGTTGCAAAGCTTATTATGAAATTATATGGAAGGATATATGTGAAAGCAAATGTCTGTCTATTCAATACTAGATTGAAACATATGTGGCAGAGTGGCATATTTGTTATGTGTGACCTTACTAACCAAGAATGGGAGATCACTGTTGGAGCTCCCCAAAGTCAAAGATCTGGGCAGAGTTTGCTCAGAAGGCACTGTATGGTGCCGCCCTTCCCCTGGAACCAATGTACCTGGTATGGTTGCACTGTAAGGAATGAACAGCTGGTGCTCCCCCTGAGAGAGAGGCTGAGCTTTCCTGATAGATGGTTTTAAAAAAAATGTTGAATGCTTGTTACCCCTAAGAAGGTGAATAGCAATGATTATCCTCCAGCCCCACCATCAGAAGCTAAAGACTGTGGCCAAAGCCATTACAGAAAACATCAAAAGAGAGCACATTTGGGGGCCTCCCTCCCAGATATAAGAAACCTCGTTACATTTCTGCCTTCAAATATATGTGTGACTTAGGAGTGGGTCCCTTCTCCTCTGACCTTAGGTCTCCTCATCCAAAAATAAAAATGAAGGTAAGGATCTCCTCATCCAATACTAGTATCTTATAATTTATTTAGGCTTAAACATCTTTAATCCCTAATATTTCCTCATGAAGTCCTTGCAATAATCCTTTAGTCATTTATATTTATCTCTTTTGAATTTACTTCAAATAATTCATTCTAAAGAGCCAGTGCTCCAAAGGGCTAAAGTGGTCCTATATGAAAAGGCATTTTTTCTCTGTTAACATCTTTGATGACTTATACTAAATGACACAAAATGTGACCTATACAGATAGGTCAAAAATAACTCATTCCATTTTCCATGTAAGATTACTAAAATTATCCACAGTAGGATTAGCAGTAAATTTTTGCCAAATTAATATCTAATTCCCACACTTACATAAGAACATAATTTTTCTGAGTAGAGCCCTATATTATGATTTGAGCTAGGTTGTTATGAAGTGAGGATTTAAATTTTGTGTGTGTATGTCATATTTATCTCTGGAAAGCACTCTTTCTGCACAAACTCAGCTTAAATTTCCCAACAGCAACTGACAGGAAATGTTTCCTTTCCGTTTCTAACTTCTTCTTATCGTCCAATTCTATTGTATCTTAGTTCTTGAGATAAGCTTGTCTGAAGTAAAAATTTCTGAACTGTGTCTGTACTTACGCACCCAAATCATGTGTTGTTGTTTAGTTGCTAAGTCATGTGTCTGACTCTTTTGTGACCCCATGGACTGCAGCCATCCAAGCTTCTCTGTTCTTGGATTTCCCAAGCAAGAATACTGGAGTGGGTTGCCATTTCCTCCTCCAAGGGATCTTCCTGACCCAAGGATCAAACTCATGTCTCCTGCATCGGCAGGCGGATTCTTTACTTCTGAGCCACCAGGGAGCCCCAAACCATGTGTAGGCAAGTGGTAAAAAAGATATACAGGAAGTTATAATTTGTTAAGTGCCTACTAAGTGTCAAGTACATACATATTATCATTTAATCTATATAGTATCTCTATGAGGAATCTTGTCATCTCTATTTTACAGATAAGGAAACTGAGGCATGTTTAAGTTAGGTTACTTGCCCAAGACACTGCCTCGGTGAAAGAGCCAGGTTTAAACACAGGTCTGTCTGACTGCAGTACACCTTGCTGATTCTAAGTCCAACTCTTTGCAACCCCATGAACTGCACCACGCAAGGCTTCCCTATCCTTTGCTATCTTCCTGAGTTTGCTCAAGCTTATGTCAATTGAGTGAATGATACCATCCCACCATCTCATCCTCTGTAGACCCCTTCTCCTCTTGCCCTCAATCTTTCCCAGCATCAAGGTATTTTCTAATGAGTTAGCTTTTCACATCAGGGGGCCAAAGTATTGGAGCTTCGGCTTCAGCATCAGTCCTGCCAATGAATACTCAGGGTTAATTTTCTATAGGATTGATTGGTTTGATCTCCTTGCAGTCCAAGGGGACTCTCAAGAGTCTTCCCCAACACCACAGTTCAAAAGCATCAGTTTTTTGGCCCTCAGGCTTCTTTATGGTCCAACTCTCACATCCATACATGACTACTGGAAAATCCATAGCTTTGACTAGATGGACCTTTGTCAGCAAAGTGATGTGTCTGCTTTTTAATACACTATCTAGGTTTGTCATAGCTTTTCTTCCAAGGAGCAAGCATCTTTTAATTTCATGGCTGCAGTTACCATCTGCAGTGGTTTTGGATACCAAGAAACGAAATTTGTCACTGTTTCCACTTTTTCCCCATCTATTTGCCATGAATGATGGGACCATATGCCATGATCTTAATTTTTTGAATGTTGAGTTTTAAGCTAGCTTTTTCATAAACTATTATCTTTCACCCTCATCAAGAGGCTCTTTAGTTCCTCCTCACTTTCTGCCATTAGTGTGGTATCAATTGCATACCTGAGGTTGTTGATATTTCTCCCAGCAACCTTGATTCCAGCTTGTGCTTCATCCAGCCCAGCATTTTGCATGATGTACTCTGCATATTGGGGCTTTCCTGATAACTTGGTTGGTAAAGCATCTGCTTGCAATGCAGAAGACCCTGGTTAGACCTGGGTTGAGAAGATCTGCTGGAGAAGGAATAGGGTACCACTCCAGTATTCTTAGGCTTCCCTTGTGGCTCAGCTGGTAAAGAATCCGCTTGCAATGTGGGAGACCTGGGTTCAATCCCTGGGTTGTGAGGATCCCCTGGAGAAGGGAAAGTCTACCCACTCCAGCCCAGCATTTTGAATGATGTACTCTGCATATAAGTTAAATAAGCAAGGTGACAATATACAGCCTTGACAACTCCTTTTTCAATTTGGAACCAGTCCATTGTTCCATGTCTGCTTCTAACTGTTGCTTCTTCACCTGTATACAGGTTTCTCAGGAGGCAAGTAAGGTGGTCTGGTATTCTCATCTCTTTAAGAATTTTCCACAGTTTGTTGCAATTCACGCAATCAAAGACTTTAGCATAGTTAATAAAAGAGATGTTTGGAATTCCCTTGCTTTTTCTGTAATCCAGTGGGTGTTGGAAATTTGATCTCTGGTTCCTCTGCCTTTTCTAAATCCAGCTTCTACATCTAGAAGTTCTCAGCTCATGTATCATTGAAACCTAGCTTGAAGGATTTTGAGCATTACCTTGCTAGTATGTGAAATGAGGGCAATTGTGTAGTAGTTTGAACCTTCTTAAGCATTGCCCTTCTTTGGGATTGGAATGAAAACTGACCTTTTCCAGTCCTGTGGCCACTGCTGAGTTTTCCAAATTTGCTGGCATATTGAGAGCAGCACTTTCACAGTATCATCTTTTAGGATTTGAAATAGTTCAGCTGGAATTCACTAGCTTTGCTCATAGTAATACTTCCTAAGGCCCACTTGACTTCACATTCCAGGATATCTGACTCTAGGTGACCATCACGGTTATCTGGATCGTTAAGAACTATATTGTATAGTTCTTTGTGTTTTTGCACAGAATCTTTTCTGCTTCTGTTAGGTCCTTGCCATTTATGTATCTCTAATTTTCTTAAAGAGATTTCTAGTTTTTCCCATTCTACTGTTTTCCTCCGTTTCTCTGCACTATTCACTTAAGAAGGCTTTCTTATCTCTCCTTGATATTCTCTCAAACTCTGCATTCAGTGGGGTATATATTTTCCTTTGTCCTTTGCCTTTCATTTCTCAGCTATTTGTAAGACCTCCTCAGACAATCACTTTGCCTTCTTCCATTTCTTTTTCTTGGGGATGGTTTTAGTCACCACTTCCTGTACAATTTTACAAACCTCCATCCATAGTTCTTCAGGTATTCTGCCTACCAGACTTAGTTCCTTGAATCTATCTGTCACCTCTACTGTATGACATAAAGGATTTTTAGGTCATACCTCAGTGGCCTCATGGTTTTCCCTACTTTCTTCAATATAAGTCTGAATTTTGCACTAAGGAGCTCATGGTCTGAGCCACAGTCAGCTCCTGGTCTTGTTTTTGCTGACTATACAGCTTCTCCATTTTTAGCTACAAATAATAGAATCAATCTGACTTTGGTATTGACCATCTGGTGATGTACATGTGTAGGGGCATCTCTTCTGTTGTTGGAAGAGGGTGTTTGCTGTAACCAGTGTGTTCTCTCGGCAAAACTCTGTTAGCTTTTGACCTGCTTCATTTTGTACTCCAGGTATCTCTTGACTTCCTAATTTTGCATTCCAGTCCCGGATGATGAAAAGGACATATTTCTTTGGTGTTAGTTCTAGGAGGTCTTGTGATTCTTCGTAGAATCGTTCTACTTCAGCTTCGACATTAGTGGTTGGGACATAGATTTGGATTCGGCAGGCGTCAGTGGCCATGGGATCCAGGAGCGGCTCTGGGAGCTTGTCCAGTGCGTCTGGCAGGGGCTCGGTGGCTCACAGGATTGACACCGGCTGCCTTCTCACCCCTGCTCCTGGTTGAGCTATGCGTTCTGGGCCTCCGTATGATTTGGCTCCGGTGTCTGCATCCCTAGATGCTCCGGGCACTGGCAGTGCTGTGCATGGGTGTGACTGCTTGGTGCTGGCAGGCTCAGGGGGCAGCTGCGGGCCAGCTGGATGGCGGCAATTTTCTGGAAGACAAACAGTAGCTCAGCAAGTTGTCCCAGTACAACCAAGAGGCTGGACAGTGGAACCGCTTCTGAGACTATTATTTCTGCACTTGGAGTCCAGGAAAGATTTCTATCAGGCTAAAGGATGAAATGTAGTCGCCACGAAGTGTGCATCATTCAAGGTTCCCACACCGCAGTCTGCAGTTGATCATCCAAGACTCATGCACAGTATGAAAGATTTGGGAGTTGGGCATAAGCCCTGGAAGGGCGCCCCTCCATCCACCTGCAGGTAGTGCTGTGGGCTGTCTACCAGACCCGTCTGTGGTTCAGATGGACAAACATACCCTTCTTAGTGCAAACTAGAATATCAAGCATGTGTCTTAGGAAAACAGATCTCAGTAAGTGTGAAGGTCGTTCCCTCAGATACAACCATGAGCTCAAGCAGGAATATGAAGAGAGAGTCCACTTATAAGGGCGGCCAGTGTAGAGGAGAGGCCTATGTGCCCTCTCCTCCTGGGTGCCATCAAACATCTCCTCCAGCCTTTCTCGGATCCCCTTCTGGGGGGACTCCAGCAGGGCCTCTGCCTTGGCTCCCTGGCGGCACATTGACCAACATTCAATGGCTGGTGGAGGTTTGTACACTCAAGGAGGACCAGCAGTGGGACAACCAGGGCACCAGGAATGTCATCCAGCTATTGGGAACTACTGAAGGGCCTGTCCTCCTAGGCAGAGTTTGACAAAATGTGGTCCACTGGAGAGGGGAATGGCAAACCACTCCAGTATTCTTGCCTGGAGAACTCCAGAAACAGTATGAAAAGGCAAAAAAAAATTTGATACCAGAAGATGAGCCACCCAGGGAGGAAGGTGTCCATTATGCTACTGGAGAAGAGCTGAGAAATAGCTCCAGAAGGAATGTAGAAGCTGAGCCAAAGCGGAAATGACGCCAAGTTATGGTTGTGTCTGGTGGTGAAAGTAAAGTCCAATGCTGTAAGGAACAATATTACATTGGAACCTGGAATGTTAGGTCCATGAATCAAGGTAAATTGGATGTGGTCAAACAGGAGACAGCAAGAGTGAACATCGACATTTTAGGAATCAGTGAACTAAAATGGACTGGAATGGGTGAATTTAATTCAGATGACCATTATATCTACCACTGTGGACAAGAATCTCTTAGAAGGAATGGAGTCAACAAAAGAGTCCAAAATGCAGTACCTGGGTGCTTGATTCTACTTGTATGTTAATAGTCCCATAAAAACTTTAATATTAAATCACCCAGTCATTAGTCAGTGCCTAGTCAGAAAAGCAGAAGTGCCCTAGGCAGTTCAGATAAAGGGAATAAAATCCAAAGAGGCCAAAATGGGCATATGATGGTACCCAGAGCTCACAAGAGTTGTAGTACTGAGGCTATGTTATTGGGACCCTTCTGTATTTGTTGATACTTCTAGGAGCTGAGAATTTGCACTCTTACTGAAGCTGAAAGAACATGGAAGCCCACAGTTCCACTGGTGTTACTGGAGTAGCCAGGACTTCTGGGGCTTATGGTTGCTTGTTTCCACTGATCCAGATGCAGAAAATCGTAAAGACACCTTCTCTCTTCCCTTTAGTCTTTCTCTAGGCCTGTGTTTGGTGGAATCTCATTGGAAACTACCTGGCAAGGAAACCTAGAAAATCTAGTTTGCCGATTTCCAGCACCCTGCAATATAAAGAATGCTAAAAAGCATGAATGAAACTAAAAATCAGCTTTCCCAAGGAGTGATATCATAATGTTCACTTAATCATCTTCTTACTTTTAGATTCCTCTTTTCTTGTAAATTGTGTTGTAATTCAGTGCCATCACTGAGCAACTGGATTTTCATCTCTCATGTACTTAAGCAGAAAAGAGATTCATTGGAAAGATAATTGGGTGCTAACAGAAGTGAAGGGAAAGCTGGAACTGGAAAACAGAAACTGATGGGTGTAGGGTAAGGGTAGGAACTCTGCTAGGCACTCCCATTTAGAGGAATTCATTGTATCCATTTTTCATTTTTAAATCTCTACTGAAGATTCAAAGTTCAAGAAAAGATAATTAAGTTGATCAGTCTTTGAAAGGATGGCAACTTTATTGTTGTTGTTGTTCAGTCACCCAGTCATGTCTGCCTCTTTGCGACCCCATGGACTGCAGCATGCCAAGCCTCTCTGTCCCTCACCATCTCCCAAAGTTTGCCCAAGTTCGTGTCCATTGCTTTGGTGATGCCATCCAGCCATCTTATCCTCTGACGCCCTCTTCTCCTGCCTTCAATCTTTCTAAGCATCGGGACTTTTCCAATGAGTCAGCTCTTTGCATCAGATGACCAAAATACTGGAGTTTAAGCTTCAACATCAGTCCTTCCAACAAGTATTCAGGGTTGATTTTCCTTAAGATTGATTGGTTTGATCTCCTTGCTCTCCAAAGGACTTTCAGGAATTTTCTCCAGCACCACAAACTCAAAAAGATCAATTCTTTGGCACTCTGTCTTCTTTATGGTCCAGCTCTCACAACTGTACCTAACACTGGGAAGACCATAGCCTTCACTATATGGACCTTTGTTGGCAGAGTAATGTCTCTGCTTTTCAACACACTGTCTAGGTTTGTCATAGCTTTCCTGCCAAGAAGCAGTCATCTTCTGATTTCATGGCTGCAGTTACCATCTTCAGTGATTTTAGAGCCCAAGAAGAGGAAATCTGTCACTGCTTCCACCTTTTCCCCTTCTATTTGCCTCCTTCACCTTCATCAAGAAGCTCTTTAGTTTGTCTTTGCTTTAGTTCCTCCTTTGCAACTTCATTAGGAAAGGTAATCTTCCCAAAGTAAAATAGGGACCTCTCACTCAGATACAGAAATGGCTCTTGGACAGAAAATATAAATCAAACAGACATGGAGACAAATAATACCAGCTACACTTGCAGGTCCCATTCCCAGGTATTTTCTCTAGTGTTTTCCCTATAGGCTGATTCTATTGTTGAGTCCTCTGGGATGATGATATCCATTTCACTTCCCTGAAAATCACAACCCCATCTCTAATTGGAATTTTTTTCTTAGAAATTTTTGTTTGAATGTAAAAAGAAGTATTAGTGAAGTTTTGCTTCTCTTTTTTGACCTGGTGAACCTATATTCATATGCTTTTCATCCAGGACAGCTTCCCAAGTGACCCTCCCACACTTATATTGTCCCTTCCAGTTTCCCTAAGAAGTGGATAAAAGGTCATGAGATTCTCTTCCTGTTCTGTCTACTCCTTTCCTTTCTTTCTTCCTTTCAAGAAATATTTTCTGGGCCCACTCCATTCTTCTCTCTGGTTTAACCCTCCATAGTAAATATCATCATGACTTCCATTTGTTGGGTACTTACTGTGTTCCTGAGGCTTTATACATATTATTTCATTTAATTGACACAGGATCCCAGTGAAATTATCATTACATAGATAGAAAAATTAAGGCTCATAGAGTTTAAGTGGTTGATTCAAGGTCACAAATCTACTTAGTAGTGAAGCTCAAAGTTGAGCCCAAGATTGCCTAATTCCAAAACTTACATTTTTTTCATAGAACTGTGGGGCCTCTGCTGCCTCTCATATGGGGACACAGAAATTAGAAGAGGGGTTAGAAAGGAATTAGATGCTCAGGCATCTTGCCAAGTCTTTGTTTTTAAAGAATGCTTTTAAACATAACAAAAAAAAGTTCATTATAAACAGAATGAAAATCAGGAAATCCCCATCTTTATCAGATGGATTTAATTTCAACATTTCAAGATGAATTATACACAATGACCCTTATCTTTCCTGATACTTAGGAATTTAGCCTTCTGCTTGGTTTGGCTTGCCAATAGGAAATGGGAAAAAAAAAAAAGAAAGAAAGATTTCAAGAAATTATTCTGCAGTTTTATTCAGAGGCATGGTGCCTGCTCCCTGAGAAAAGGGTTTAGTCAGGTTTGGTTTAGAGGTAGTAATCTTTACTGATTAGGAGAAATTATTTGTGAACCAAATAGTATAAATAATCTTTTACACTATTGATGTAAATGTACAGAACACATTATTCCAAGAACTACATTACCTGCAGTTGTGAAGGCAGCTGCTTTCATTTAGGAACAGCTTGCCATTAACCATGTGCTTTAATCAGCTCTTTGGATTTCTATTAACTCTGAGGGACATAGAGTTCAGAGAAAGGGCTCACATTTACTGAGTATCTACAGTGTTCCAAGCTCATTCATAAATGCTTTAATTTTCTCATATCATTTGATACAGAATGTTATGAAGTAAGCACTATTATTATCCCTGTCTTCAAAGAAAGAAAAACTCAAGAGTTGAACTCTAAATTCTGGCTATTCCTTTGCTCTTTGGAGAGACTCAAAATACAGGGAGGTCAGGATTGTGTGAATTCATGGAAAGCTTGACTGGGTCCATCATCCTCCAACTCCCTGAGAAGAGTGAGCCAGGGCATAGAGTTATGGGGGCAGGGAGGGCAATATGGAGGCCAGAGGAGAGTAGGAATGATGAGACTGACTCTAAATTTTGGTGCTCTGTTGTAATCTGCTATATCTACTTTATTCCGTACATTTAAGAAGGGTATTGCTAGATTCATAGACAAATATATTGTTAGAGAATTTCTCTAAAGAATCCCAAAAGGTCAGCTTTGGCTTTAGTCTCAGACCATCTCTTCTTCCTCTGTATTCTCCTAGGACCATTTTATCCATGTCCATAGCTACAAATACCTTTTATAAACCAGTAACTCTCAAATCTATACCACAATCCAGACCTCTCCCCTGAATTTCTTTTCACATATCCAACTCCCTTGTGCAGATCTAACTTGGATGACCCACAGACCTCAAATGGAAATATCTCCCTGCTGCTCTTCTCTTGCTCTTTGTTTCACATTCCAGTGAATGACAGCACTATCCACTCAGTTGTCCAAATGAGAAAACTAAGCAACTTCCTTGGCTTTATGTTTTCCCTTACTGCTCTTCATCCACTTCACTCTGAATCTAGTCAATAACTGAACCTGTCAACTCTGTCTTCCAATTATCCCTGGAATCCACATACTTCTGTCTGTTGGGAGCTCAAGTGAGCCAGAGAACATTTAGCTGTCAGGTGTTGGAGTTGCTGATTAACGATGAGCTAAAAGTAATAGTCAAGTCTTTCATCATTTAACTACAATAGTACAAGGAAGAGGATAAAAGCAAACTAAGTGTTGACACCCTCCATTTCATTTTCTGCTGTGGAATTATGAACTGATGAAGTTGAAGTTGAATTACGAACGAGAGGCTCCTACAATTTTATGAACTGTGGAGCCCAAAGGAGAGGAAGATGGAGAAGGGCTAGAAGTGGAAAAATACTGAGTATTGTGTTGGAATGGGAAAAGCATTTTCTAGGGTCCCTGATAAGGAGACCTCCTAGTGGAGATATCTGGACAAGGATACAGAGTATATAAGAGTATGGCTGCAACTCCCTTTAGAGACTGCAGTGCATTGGCTGGTGTGGGAGAGAGGCTTTTCCCTATGTGGCCTGCCTGGTAAAGCCTTTGTAATTGCCTATTGTAGGACCTGAAAAGCCACAAACAGAATTTTGGCAAGAAGCTGGACTCCTCATTCACTATTCCTTGTTCTGCAACCTTAGCCCAAGCCACTGTCCTCTTACCTCTGAAACAGCCTCCTTACTCATCTTGAAGACAGGCTTGCCATCCTCCGGGTTGTTTTCCATAAAGCTGCCTAAAGGATCTTTGTAAAATAGAAATATGATCTAATCATTCCTATATCATCAGATTCTCTAAAGGAAATAGACTTTAATTGAGATGGTTCAGATGAAAACTTTCCATAGAAAAGTTTCTTACAGAGATGTGAGCAAAATTAAGGAGACTAGGAACAGGGGAAGTCATATCCATCTTTAAGGCCTGTAGGGTCAAGAAATAGTTACTCCATGAGAGCTGGAGACCCAGGAGAGATAAATAGTCACTGACAGATACAGCACTGAAGCAAGAGGGCATGAGGCATAGACAACTCATTGGCCAAACTGAACCAAAAGCCAGCAGGCAAGAGAAACTGGGTGGTGGACCCTGTGGAGATCAGCTGTCCACGGCAAGATCAAGGCAAAGAGTAGGCTTTCATGTAAGGGAAACAGAGAAGAACCAACACAATACCCCTGCCTAAACCTCACCAATGTCTTCACTGTGCTTACAGATAAAGTCCAAGATCCTTGATATGGTTCTAGCTGTTTCCTGATCTAGACTGGGTCTTCTTCACCAATTTTATCACATATTTCCCTCTCTTCCTGCTCTATACTTCACTCACGTCAACTTTGGGTCTTTCATATCCAGGCCTTTTAAGAACTATTCTCTCTTTCAGAAATATTTTCTCCACTCTACCTTTTTCTTCAGTTTTATTGAAATATAATTGACATACAACACTGTGTAAGTTAAAGTTGTGCAGCATAATGATTTGACTTACATGCATTATGAAATGATTATTACAGTAAGGTAAGAACCTCTATCATTTCATAGAGATACCAAACTTAAAGACAAAATTCCTTATAATTAAAATTCTTAGGATTTACTTTCTTAGCAACTTTCGTATATAAAATGCAATTACATTTATCATGTTGTATACTACAATCAGTCACTCTCACTTTAACCTAGATGCAGTGAACTCACTTTTTCAATCTCATTAAATGTCCCTTCCTGCAATAGGTCTATTCTTACATGACCCTGATTGGGTTTAGTGCTTTCTCATGGATTCCCATATCCTACTTCCACATCAAAACCTTAAGTGAACTTCCTGTCACTCCCACTACACTGTAAGCTTTAGGGAGCACGGATTCTATCTATCATGTTCACCATTGTATCTTTGGTGTGCCTGGTACTGGTAAGTACTTACTGAATGAATGAGCATTTATTAGATTTCACATACTTGTCATTCACTACCTTTTCCATTGATTTCTTTTTTTTTTTTTCAATTTTAAAGAATTTATTTTCCCATTTGTAGAGTAACATTATTGTAAAATCCACAGTTATTGCAACACCTGCACTGCTTAAAAGAACTCCTAAGATTTTTTTTTAAGTATATTTTTTAAAAACCGAAACAAAATAATGTACATATTCTCTCAGAACACTGTGTCATTAAAGTCCATGTAATATCAGTCTGTATAAATCAATGTGATGTTACATAATATACATGATCTGATTTTTATCCTAAAAGCTTCTGACCATGTATATGATATCCAAGATAGATCCAATGCTTTTAATGTCAGACTGCAGAGACAGTTACGATCCTAAACAAAAGAAGGACAACTTTATATACACAACAGAAGTCTGACAGTTTAGCTGTTTGCAGCATCTGCTTGACGAGGCCATCCTTCTTCTTCAATTCCAGAATCATACTCCTCTTCAGAGGATTCTTTGGTTGGAGCCCGGATGTATCCTGGTTCCTTCTTTCCTTCTACTACTTCTTTGTCAACCTCCACACATACAATATCAGAATTAGGAACTTCGAACATTGGTTCTAGTAACAGCTTTTCCATAATGGACCGGAGGCCTCGTGCACCTCTTTTTCGTTCTAGTGCCAATCTGGCTATAGCTTTTAAAGCATCTTCAGTGACATTTAGTTCACACTTATCCATGCTGAATAAGGCTTGGTACTGAGGGATAACAGCATTACGTGGCTCAGTTAGTATTTGTACAAGTGTTTTCTCATCTAGGCTATGCAAAGGAACTACCACAGGCAACCGTCCCACAAACTCAGGAATCATGCCAAACTCAATGAGATCTCTGGCTTCCACATGACGTAATAAACGATCTTTTTCTTCAATGTCTTGGTGAGTATTCGATTCTCCACTTCGATTGGCAAGGTCAGCAGCAGCTGCAGCCCTTCTACCTTTTCCCAGATTAGATGGTGTTCCAAATCCAAGATACTTTTCATTTTTCCTCCTGCTGATGATTCTGTCCAAACCATTAAAAGCACCAGATGCAACAAACAGAATGTTTGTTGTATCAACTTGTACAGTTTCTCCACGTAGCTTCCGGGAATTCTTTTCTGAAACATTGACTATCGTGCCTTCCAATAGTTTTAATAAGCCTTGCTGAACGCCTTCTCCACCTACATCCCGTAACTGATGAATGCCTGGCACACTGCCAATCTTATCTACTTCATCCAGAAAGACAATTCCTTGTTGTGCTTTTTCTACATTATAATTGGCATCTTGGAGCAGCTTGGCAATCACAGATTCAATATCTTCACCTACATATCCAGCCTGAGTCAAAGTGGTACAGTCACAGATAGCAAAAGGGACATCAAGGCATTTAGCTAGAGTTTGTGCCAGAAGAGTTTTACCTGACCCAGTTGGTCCAAGCAGCAAAATATTACTCTTTTCAAGTTTGATGTCATCGTGGGAAGAATCCAATACTTCACCTCCTCGTTTTTCCTGAGGTATTTGTTGATTTACCTGTTGCTGCACTGATGCTCCTAAAGCATTACCATGTGGGCTAATTCCAGCAATCTGAAGCAACTTTGTAAATCTGTACTCATCCTCCCGTCTTCTTATTTCTAACTCTCTAGGTGTTAATGATGTCTGCTTCTCAACTTCTGCCTGCTGTCTCAGATTAGCTGGGATATTATTATATATTCTCTTGTAATGATTGTATACAGCAACTGAAAGCACCTTCTTGGCAAACGACTGGCCAACAACGTACTTGTCGAGGTAGTTATAAATCTTCTTGGGGGGAGGAGGCGGTTTCTGTTGGAATGCCAATTTTACAGCTTCTGCTGCTGATTCAGGTTCTTTAATTATGCTTTTCTTTGAGTCTGCTTCTGATAACACAACAAAAAAATGATGACATTTTTCACACTTCACAAAGCAGGTGGATGACACGAAGGTCTCTACGTGTGTGCATAAGTCGCCACATTTAGGACAGCGAAGCTGGTTTCCACCTTTCCCAGAATTCCCAGAGCCTGATTTCTTACTGCTTCCCTCACTTGCTGATTTCTTATTTCCATCTCCAGAGCCATCTTTACTTATCCCATCTCTTGAGGCAAAGTATGCTGGTGTTTCTGTAAAAGCTCTAAAAGGAGCTCTTCGTAGAAGCTGAGTTTCAAAGGTCCCAAGCCTTCCTAAAACTGGTATATGAATACGACTACAAGAAATACCTCTTTGAGCGGAGACGAGCGATGAGCTAAAGATTCGCGCGGCCGCCGCGCCGCAAGTACAAGCTCCGCAGCCCGACATCTCCGCGGGGCCTAGGCCGGGGCTTCGCCCCCAGCGGCCCTCTGGGTCTCAGCGGCCGACTCTTTCTCGCAAAGTTCGCTCCCTTAGCTTTGGAACCTCTTGCCCGCTCTAGGCCCAATGCAGCGTTGACCCGCTTGGCACCAGGACCTCCGCTCTCTTCGTGCCCCACTGCCGTCTACTCAATAGACACCTAACCCCCCCCACCCTCCCCCTCCTCCTTCCCCCGCTCCCCGCCTCCCCGCCCACCGGGCCCCAGGAGCGTGCGCGAGCCTCCATTGATTTCTTTTTGTATCTATTTAACGTAGAGAGTTTATTAGGAGAGGCTGCTAGATTTTATCAGTGTCTTTTCAGCAAGTGTTCATGTAGTCATATGGCTTTTCTTTTTAATTTTCTGTTGTAATAAATTATTGATTTTAGACCATACACTTGGATTCCTTAAAGTTTTACCATCTAGTAATAATACGTGTAATTCATTTTATTAGATGCTAAATTTTGTTTGTTGATAACTTACTTAGAATTTTTATATCTAGATTCATTAGTGAAAGTGGCCTGAAAGTTTTGCTTTTTCATGCTCTTTAATTGGTTTCAGCAAAAGGATTATGCTGGCTTATAAAATAAATAGAGGAGCTTAAACTGCATCAGAATTACCTGTTATTTAAGAGTTAGAGCACAGTTATGAAAAATCGATCCTTGTTTTATTTTTTTAATATAAATTTATTTACTTTAATTGGAGGTTAATTACTTTACAATATTGTATTGGTTTTGCGATCCTTGTTTTAATGGCTTTAATAATCATCTGCATTAGTTTCCTATTGCTACTGTAACAAAGTAGCACAAAATTAGTAAAACAACACAAATTGATTCGCTCATAGTTATGGAGGTCGAATAAGCAAAATCAGCTTACTGGCTAAAGTCATTAGGGCTGCACCTCCTCTGAGGGCTCTGGAGAAGATTCTAGTTCCTTGTCTTTTTCAGCTTCTAGAGGCCACTTACATTTTTTTGCTCCTGGTCTTTTCTTGCATCTTCAAGCTAGTAGTGTAGCATCTTCAAGCTAGTAGTGTAGCATCTTCAAATCTCTGCTTCCCAGACACACTGTCTTCATTTATGGTCAGATCACCTTCTACCTCCATCTTATAAAGATACTTGTTATTACATTTGGGGCAACCTAGATAATTAAATAAAATGCTGAAGTTACACCTGCAAAAATCTCTTTGCTACAAAGGGTAATGTTCACAAATTCCAGGTAATAGAACCTGAGTGTACTTGAAGGTCATTACTTTTCCTACTACTCTTCTTATTATATACAAACCCTTGAGATGGCAGGAGGAGAAGGGGACGACAGAGCATGAGATGGTTGGATGGCATCACCAACTCAATGGACATGAGTTTGAATAAACCCCGGGAGTTGGCGATGGACAGGGAGGCCTGGCCTGCTGCAGTACATGGGGTCACAAAGAGTTGGACACGACTGAGTGACTGAACTGAACTGAGATTGCATCATTTGGACCAACCAGATAATGTAGGATAATCTCTTTATCTTCCAAACATAATCCTTTGACCATATAAAACAACTCATTCACAGATTCAGGGACAAGCACACAGACCTCTTTGGGGGATCATTTTTCAGTCTACCATATTACCTTTCAAATCTTTCCTGTGGAAATTGGTCTTTTGATGTTTTATACTTCTTTAGGTCAGGTCTAGCCATTTCCATTGTGGAAGGAAATAATCAATTTCTCTCTACTCCTAAAATTTGTTCCTGTAGATTTGTATAAAATATTCTCATAATTTTTATTTATTTTTAATTAATTTATTTATTTTAATTTGGGAATGATTACTTTATAATACTGTGATGGCCACAGGTAAATCCCTTTTCATTCCTCATCTGGTGTAATTTGGTTTCTTACAATATTTTGCTAGAATTAGGTTTGTGAAGGATATTTTTATTGATATTTTCAAAGGAGTAGCTTTTAAATCAACATTTTTTTCTGCATTTTTTTTTCTGTTTAATCCATCAATTTTAGGTTATATTTTATTTTCCTAGTTTGAATACTCATTTGTTCTAATTTTTTTTATCAAGTTTTTAATTTTTCTTCACAATTTGGAAATGCTGCTAAAATGTTTATACATTTCTTGTCTTACTAAACAAATAAGCCTAACAACCATTCTCATAGTTAAAATTCATTATTAAAAGCAGCAGTTCTAATTCAGCAATGAAAAAATACCCTTGAGGGAGGCAAAGTCATTACTCCTAAACTAAGTGGGTCAAGATTGACTTCTGTTCCTTCTAATTTTTAAGATCATCTTTATATTATATATTTCTGATTTTATTGGATTATAATGAGTGTCTGGTTTTAAAACCTTTGTTGTTTTATTTTTTTATTTTTTCCACCAAATATTAATTTTTATAAATAAATAATGCTCAGGTAAAATACATGTTATCGACTCTAAATATATAGGTTCTATATGTATCTATTAAGTCAAGTTTTATTTACATGTTAAATTTTCTGTATTATTAGTTATTCATTGTTTAGAAAATTAATTCTTGAAGAAGCATATTAATATACATGATAGTTATATTGCTATTAGTGTTTTCTTTGTTTATAACAGTTTTTGCTGCATGCAGATTTATTTATTTATTTTTGAATCCACCATGGGTGTACATGTGTTCCCCATCCTGAACCCCCCTCCCACCTCCCTCCCCATCCCATCCCTCTGGGTCATCCCAGTGCACCAGCCCCAAGAACCCTGTCTCATGCTTCGAACCTGGACTGGTGATTTGTTTCACATATGATAATATACACATTTCAATGCCATTCTCCCAAATCATCCCACCCTCACCCTCTCCCACAGAATCCCAAAGACTGTTCTATACTTCTGTGTCTCTTTTGCTGTCTCTCATACAAGGTTATCATTACCATCTTTCTAAATTCCATATATATGTGTTAGTATACTGTATTGGTATTTTTCTTCCTGGCTTACTTCACTCTGTATAATAGGCTCCAGTTTCATCCACCTCATTAGAACTGATTCAAATGTATTCTTTTTAATGGCTGAGTAATACTCCATTGTGTATATGTACCACAGCTTTCTTTCTTTCTTTCTTTCTTTTTTTTTTTTCATCACAGCACTGTTTATAATAGCCAGGACATGGAAGCAACCTAGATGTCCACCAGCAGACGAATGGATAAGAAAGCTGTAGTACATATACACAATGGAGTATTACTCAGCCATTAAAGAGAATGCATTTGAATCAGTTCTAATGAGGTGGATGAAACTGGAGCCTATTATACAGAGTGAGGTAAGCCGGAAAGAAAAACACCAATACAGTATCAGTTCAGTTCAGTTCAATCGCTCGGTCATGTCCAACTCTTTGCAACCCCATGAACTGCAGCACAGCAGGCCTCCCTGTCCATCACCAACTCCTGGAGTGCATTCAAACTCACATCCATTGAGTCGGTGATGCCATCCAGCCATCTCATCCTCTGTCGTCCCATTTTCCTCCTGCCCCCAATCCCTCCCAGCATCAGAGTCTTTTCCAATAAGTCAACTCTTCCTATGAGGTGGCCAAAGTACTGGAATTTCAGCTTTAGCATCATTCCTTCTGTCATGCAAGTGTATATTCATCGGTTCTTTGTCTCATCACAGCAAAGATTTGGAGCAATGGACATTAAAGCCCTTGGCGCGTCACAGCTCTTGGGTCTTGAACAAACCGTGTTATAGCTCTTAGGCAAATCAGTGTTACAGGTCTTGGGAGAGGGGAGAGAGAGAGGGAGAGAGAGAGAAAGAGCGCACGCACGTGAGAGAGGAAGAGAGAGAGAGAGAGAGAGAGCACGCACGTGGGAGAGGAAGAGAGACAGAGAGAGAGCACGCACGTGGGAGAGGAAGAGAGAGAGAGAAAGAGCACTTTGGCTCCTCCTTTTATATGTTTTCCTCCACCTGGGCCTGCCCTATGCAAATTGGGCTTAGCCAGGAGTGCTGTTTCTTCTACCTGAAGTCTTCACTCTGGTCCTCGGACCTTCCTTTGACCTTCCTTGTTTTTTTAGCCATCTCCATTTTGGACTCCTTTTCCCTATTCTACCTACCTAACATTCCCCCCTCAAGAGATAGGAGGCCCAATTCTTTGGGAATAGGGGTGTCGAGGTCTTTCTGGCTACTTCCTGCTGAACTTGGGTGGCGAGGGGTATTGGGCCTCCCCCTCTTGCTAGTCTCAAGCCTCAGAGTCCTTATAGTGGTGTCCATCTAAGGGTGTGATATTTTTCATCATCGGCTGTAGTTTTATACCTTTGTTGAACTGGCACTGTATGTTGTAGCTTGTTGACAGGTGTATTGAGTGTCCTCTTCTGTCTTCTTCCATGGCTTGACTCGTGTGTAGTGAATCCAAGAGTCATGTCCTGGTACCTTGACTGCTGGTGGAAAAGGCTTAACCTCTATGGTCTCAAAATTGGAGACTACTGCATACCCGGCTCTTCTTTTTCCATCCAAGACAAAGCTGCTTCCATCAGTGTACCAGATTTCCTCAGGATTGGTCAGAGGATCGTCTGACAATCCCTCTCGGGGTTTTGTCCAGTGGTCCAAGGTTTCTTAACCAGAGGTCTTCTGGGATCTGAGACTGGGCTGCGTGAGCTTTCTGCTGAGTTTGTTTTTTGCTGTCCCAGTTTCCAGCACGATGGGCCTTCCCCTGCACTGGATTTTCTTTACGTTCTGCCTCTACTGCGGGAGCTTCGCTGAGTTGGCCTCCGGCTGTGCTTGGCCTCTTCCACGCGGAGGTTGTTTCAGCCAGGTTACATCCGAGTCACGGCACCATAGATGTCACGCAAGTGTATGTTCCTCAGTTCTTTGTCTCATCACAACAAAGATTTGGAGCAATGGACATTAAAGCCCTTGGCGCATCACAGCTCTCAGGTCTTGGACAAACCGTGTTATAGCTCTTAGGCAAATCAGTGTTACAGCTCTTGGGAGAGGGGGAGAGAGGGGGGGAGAGAGAGAGAGAGTGCACGCATGCACGCAGGAGAGGAAGAGAGAGCTGTACCACAGCTTTCTTATCCATTCATCTGCTGATGGACATCTAAGTTGCTTCCATGTCCTGGCTATTATAAACAGTGCTGTGATGAACATTGGAGTACACGTGTCTCTTTCAATTCTGGTTTCCTCGGTGTGTATGCCCAGCAGTGGGATTGCTGGGTCATATGGCAGTTCTATTTCCAGTTTTAAGGAATCTCCACACTATTCTCCATAGTGGCTGTACTAGTTTGCATTCCCACCACAGTGTAAGAGGGTTCCCTTTTCTCCACACCCTCTCCAGCATTTATTGCTTGTAGACTTTTGGATAGCAGCCATTCTGACTGGCGTGAAATGGTACCTCATTGTGGTTTTGATTTGCATTTCTCTGATAATGAGTAATGTTGAGCATCTTTTCATGTGTTTGTTAGCCATCTGTATGTCTTCTTTGGAGAAATGTCTGTTTAGTTCTTTGGCCCATTTTTTGATTGAGTTGTTTATTTTTCTGAAATTGAGCTGCAGGAGTTGGTTGTATATTTTTGAGATTCTTTGTCAGTTGCTTCATTTGTTATTATTTTCTCCCATTCTGAAAGCTGTCTTTTCACCTTGTTTATAGTTTCCTTTGTTGTGCAAATGCTTTTAAGTTTAATTGGGTCCCATTTGTTTATTTTTGCTTTTATTTCCAATACTCTGGAAGGTGCATGCAGATTTATGAGAGTTGTATTTATTTTGTAAATTATACCTTTTAAAATAACTTGGTGCTCTTTTTCATGTGCAATTTTTTTATCTTAAATTCAATTTTAACTAATATTAATATTGATATTCCTGCTTTCTTTTTTGCTTAAAATTACCTATTGTCTTTCTGTTTATTCATTTTCAAGCTTGATCATTTTGTTTTAAATGTTAATTGTAAGCACAGTATATCTCATTCCTTTAAACAGATCTAGTTTTATTTTTGATGTACAATATTATATTAGTTTCAGGTATGTAAGATATTCAGTATTTTTATACATTACAAAATGATAATCTGCCAGGGTCCAGCCCCGGTGGATCCAGGGTAATTCGAAGGGGAGATGGAGTAGGCGTCCTGGGAAAGAACTTATTTAATTACAGATATAAAGAGAGATTAGAAAAGGATAGTGTAGTAGGAAATATTAGTGGAGAAAAAGATGCTGAATAACTTGGTTTACGTGGAATACCAATAAAACTCCAAGACAAGGAGTTTGCACCACCTATGTAGGCCACAGGCATCTTTCTGTTCTCCCGAAGGAGAGGAGACACTGAGGCCTCCCCGGTCAGATTTTAGAAGCCCAGGCAAAATTAGCAGGCTTGGCAAGTATCCACGCTCCAGATGGGAATTCAGCCAGAAGGGGAAAGAAAGAATGACACGGGAGAATCAGTCTTTCCAGAACTGATCCGTTTTCTTTATTTTCAAGTTTGCTTATATACTTTTTATTATACATAGGGATGAATACAGAGTCACGCAGGATCAGCAGACCTGACCTTTATCAAAATCAGGTGCTTCATATAAAAGTATACAAAGGTCTTAGGGATTTTACATCATCTTCTGGCCATGAGGCCTGCTGATATTTTATGGCCCTTTCTGAAAATGGTCAGTCAACCAGAAAACTTATTTTTTCCAGGGGTGATTTTTTTCTTAAACCTGGCGCCACCCTCTGAAGGTACCAGATAAAGTTGAATTCCTATAGAGTGAGGGTGCAGGGGGTTATAATCAAGAAAAGGAATTTACTTAGCCTAAGGTTTAACATGATTAATACCAAAGGTTAATACTTATTTCTTCCATATGCTAGTTATATTCATTATAAGGGCAGGGAATATGGAGATTTAGCAGCAAATATTGGCTCAACAAATGAAAAACCCTTCACCAATATAATTTCTAATCAACCCACTATACTATACTAATAATTTTCTAACTTCTCAAAAGAATCTGTATTTAGAAAGTTTAAAGCATCTTGTGCCTCTCACGGTTGGGAGGCTGTAAATCACATGTGGCTGGATGAATCTGCTCAGGCAGGCTAGAGAACCTTCAGAGGAGTTTGTAAGTTGAAACACTCTTGTTATGCCCAGGAATTTTTATTGACTGGAGCTGCAAGTTAACTCCTTCTCTGAGAGAGGTGGGGGGGGCAGCCCCCCATAAAGTCAGAGGTGTAGGTGAGAGCATAAAACAGTAAAGTAGGCAGATTCTGGTTTTGGCGGTAGATGCTCGGGAACAAGGGGTCTCCTGAGGTTTGATCCCGCCTTTGCATAATGCCAAGCCTCCTTCCTCATGACCTTTGCCACGGGCAGAGTTCCTCACGCTGGCTCCCGGCAATAATCATAAAAAGTCTAGTTACCATCTATCACCATATGAAGTTATTAACAATATTATTGACTATGTTTCCAATTCTGTACATTGTATCTTCATGGTTTTCAATTTTATAACTAGAAGTTTGCACCTCTTAATCTCCCTCAACTATTTCACTCATCCCCCTACCCCTCTCCCCGAAATCACCAGTTTGTTTTCTGTATTTTTGAGTATGTTCTATTTTATGTCTATTCATTTGTTTTGTTTTTTAGCTTCCACATATATGTAAGTAAGTAAGCAAGTTAGACGTCTAACTCAATGAAAATATGAGCCAAGGCGTGTAGGGCCACCCAAGACAGATGGGTCATGGTGGAGAGTCCTGACAAAATGTGATCCACTAGAGAAGGGAATGGCAAACCACTTCAGTATTCTTGCCTTGAGAAACCCATGAACAGCATGAAAAGACAAAAAGATAGGACACCAAAAGATGAACACCCCAGGTTGGTAGGTGCCCAATATGCTATGGGAGATCAGTGGAGAAATAACTCCAGAAAGAATGAAGAGATGGGGCCAAGGCAAAAACAACACCCAGTTATGGATGTGACAGGTGGTGGAAGTAAAGCCTGATGCTATAAAGAGCAATATTGCATAGCAACCTGAAATGTTAGCTCCATGAATCAAGGCAAATTGGAAGTGGTCAAACAGGAGATGGCAAGAGTGAACATTGACATTTTAGGAATCAGCGAACTAAAATTGATTGGAATGGGTGAATTTAACTCAGATGACCATTATATCTACTACTGTGGGCAGGAATCCCTCAGAAGAAATGGAGTAGCCATCACAGTCAACAAAAGAGTCCGAATTGCAGTACTTGGATGCAGTCTCAAAAATGATAGAATGATCTCTGTTCGTTTCCAAGGCAAACCATTCAATATCACAGTAATCCCAGTCTATGCCCCTACCAATAATGTTGAAGAAGCTGAAGTTGAATGGTTCTATGAAGACCTACAAGACCTTCTAGAACTAACACCCAAAAAAAAGATGTCCTTTTCATTATAGGGGACTGGAATGCAAAAGTAGGAAGCCAAGAAATACCTGGAGTAACAGGCATAATTGGCCTCGGAGTACAAAATGAAGCAGATCAAAGGCTATCAGAGTTTTGCCAAGAGAATGCACTGATCATAGCAAACAACTTCTTCCAATAACACAAAAGAAGACTCTACACGTGGACATCACCAGATGGTCAGTACTGAAGTCAGATTGATTATATTCTTTGCAGCCAAAGATGAAGAAGCTCTATACAGTCAGCAAAAACAAGAACAGGAGCTGACTGTGGCTCAGATCATGATCACCTTATGCCAAATTCAGACTTAAGTTGAAGAAAGTAGGGAAAACCACTAGACCTAAACTAAACATACCATTTAGGTGTGACCTAAATCAAATCCCTTACAATTATACAATGGAAGTGACAAATAGACTCAAAGGCTTAGATCTGATAGACAGAGTGCCTAAAGAACTATGGACAGAGGTTTGTGACATTGTACAAGAGGCAGTGATCAAGACCATCTCCAAGAAAAAGAAATGCAAAAAGGCAAAATAGTTGTCTGAAGAGGCCTTACAAATAGCTGAGAAAAGAAGAGAGGCTAAAGGCAAAGGAGAAAAGGAAAGATATATCCATTTGAATTCAGAGTTCCAAAGAATAGCAAGGAGAGATAAGAAAGCCTTCCTCTGTGATCAATGCAAAGAAATAGAAGAAAATAATAGAATGGGAAAGACTAGAGAACTCTTCAAGAAAACTAGAGATACCAAAGGAAAATTTCATGCAACGATGGGCACTATAAAGGACAGATATGGTATGGACCTAACAGAAGCAGAAGATATTAAGAAGAGGTGGCAAGAATACAAAGAAGAACTATACAAAAAAGATCTTCATGACCCAGATAATCACAGTGGTGTGATTACTCAACTAGAGCCAGATATCCTGGAATGTGAAGTCAAGTGGGCCTTAAGAAGCATCA
This sequence comes from Oryx dammah, assembly GCF_014754425.2. Lineage (NCBI taxonomy): Eukaryota > Metazoa > Chordata > Mammalia > Artiodactyla > Bovidae > Oryx > Oryx dammah. Next base: position 37,928,216 of record NW_024070185.1, read on the forward strand.
CTATGAACAAAGCTAGTGGAGGTGATGGAATTCCAGCTGAGCTATATCAAATCCTGAAAGATGATGCTGTGAAAGTGCTGCACACAATATGCCAGCAAATTTGGAAAACTCAGCAATGGCCACAGGACTGGAAAAGGTCAGTTTTCATTCCAATCCCAAAGAAAGGCAATGCCAGAGAATGTTCAAACTATTGCACATTTGCACTCATCTCACATGCTAGCAAAGTAATGTTCAAAATTCTCCAAGCCAGGCTTCAAGAGTACTTGAATTGTGAACTTCCAGATGTTCAAGCTGGATTTAGAAAAGGCAGAGGAACCAGAGATCAAGTTGCCAACATCTGTTGGATCATCAAAAAAGCAAGAGAGTGCCAGAAAAACATCTACCTCTGCTTTATTGACTATGCCAACATCTTTGACCATGTTGATCACAACAAACTGTGGAAATTTCTTTAAGAGATGGGAATACCAGACCACCTGACCAGCCTCCTGAGAAATCTATATGCAGGTCAAGAGGCAACAGTTAGAACTGGACATAGGACAACAGACTGGTTCCAAATCGTGAAAGGAGTACATCAAGGCTGTATTTAACCATATATGCAGAGTACATCACGCAAAATGCTGGGCTATATGAAACACAAGGTAGAATCAAGACTGCTGAGAGAAATATCAATAACCTCAGACATTCAGATGACACCACCCTTATGGCAGAAAGTGAAGAGGAACTAAAAAGCCTCTTGATGAAAGTGAAAGAGGAGAGTGAAAAAGTTGGCTTAATATCAACATTCACAAAACTAAGATCATGACATCCGGTCCCATCATTTGATGGCAAATAGATGGGGAAACAATGGAAACAGTAACAAACTTTATTTTGGGGGTCTCCAAAGTCCCTGCAGATGGTGACTGCAGCCATGAAATTAAAAGACGCTTGCTCCTTGGAAGAAAAGCTATGACCAACCTGCTGCTGCTTGCTGCTAAGTCGCTTCAGTCGTGTCCAACTCTGTGCGACTCCATAGACGGCAGCCCACCAGGCTCCCCCATCCCTGGGATTCTCTAGGCAAGAACATTGGAGTGGGTTGCCATTTCCTTCTCCAACCTAGGCAGCATATTAGAAAGCAGAGACATTACTTTGCCAACAATGGTCCATCTAGTCAAAGCTATGGTTTTTCCAGTAGTCATGAATGGATGTAAGAATTGGACCATAAAGAAAGCTGAGCGATGGAGAATTGATGCTTTTGAACTGTGGTGTTGGAGAAGACTCTTGAGAGTACTTTGGACTGCAAGGAGATCCAACCAGTCAATCGTAAAGGAAATCTGTCCTGACAATTCATTGGAAGGACTGATGATGTAGCTGGAACTCCAATACTTTGGCCACATGGTGTGAAGACCTGACTCACTGGAAAAGACCCTGATGCTGGGAAAGATTGAAGGTTGGAGGATAAGGGGACAACAGAGGATGAGATGATTGGATGGCATCACTGATTCACTGGACATTAGTTTGAATAAGCTCCAGGAGTTGATGATGGACAGGGAAGCCTGGCGTGCTGTGGTCCATGGGGTTACAGAGTCAACACAACTGAGCAACTGAACTGAACTATGAGCACTTTTATGGAATATGAGATTTAAACCTTGACAAGGACTCTTGAGTATAGGACAAACTGGGTGACTCTAAGTTACCTTCTAAGGTGACTCTTTAACGGTTGGAAAGAATCATGACTAATGCCAAGTTTCCCAGAAGATAACAGAGTAGGGAATAAAGAGGCAAAGGAAATAGCCATGCTGAAACAAATGTTATGTGAAACCAAAGACTCTCAGATGATGATGTGCCAAATAAGGGCTCAGAGTACATGTCGTTTCTCCAGATATTAGGAATGCACTGGTTAAAAGGATATCAGGATCATTAAGTAAGTTCTGCTTACTCAGGCTGTTGGTAGGAGATGCAGTCACAGAGCCAGGTTCATTAATGTCATGTGGATAATAGAGGCCTTGAAGTACTAGAAGTCAGGTGGTAGTACTTGACTACTTAAAGCCAAAGTGTCATAGTTTTCACAGTGACCAGCAAAATCAGAGAGGCTGCCAAGAAAGCTTGATCTTCAGGAGGTTATTGAGATATTAATGGAGTTTGAGACCCCTATAGGCAAAATACACAGGCGGTTATTTTGGCAGGCACTCAAGAGTATTGTGCAACCAAAAAAAGAAAGGGAGGAGGCAATCATGGAATACATAGAAGTTGAACACAGAAGTCCTAGTAGAGTTATGGTACCTTGCTCAGTTCTTAGATCTAAACCAATTTTTATACAGAGAACCCATTGACTGAAAATGAAGCTAGGTCGTGAGTAGGAGGGACCCTGAAACATGATGGCAAGCATATACTATAATGATTTTTTCAGTTCTTCCTTATGACCGTTTACTCAGATGACTGTATACTGGAGAAAAAGCAGTGCCCAGTTCGTTTGACCTAAAGAAAAGAGCTATAGTAGTAGGAAAAGCCAAGTAGAAACTTTGGAAACTGCCTTTCCCTAGCTGGCCAACCTACGAAGTCAAACACAGTATCACTTCCTTGTGGCAGATGGGAGGGCAGTGCTGGTGGAAATTAATGCCATTTTTAAAGACTTAAAGTCATACCAGTGATGGTCCCTATAGTATCTCCATTTAATTTATAAGTCTGTTCCCTGTATAAACTGACTAGATTCGGAAGGATGACTGTAGCTACTGCAAGCTCAACCAAGTAATAGCCTAATAACATCTTCTGTGTCAGACATGGTATACTTACTAGAATAGATGGATAAGGCCTTCAGTAAATAGTATGCAAACAACAATTTGGTAAATGTATTCTTTTCTATTATGATCAGGAACAGTATGATCTGGCATAAAAAACAGACTCATAGAATAATGGAACAGAATAGACAGCATGGAAATAAACCTACTTTAGAATTCTGTATTGGTTTTGCCATACATTGACATGAATCCATCACAGGTAAAATAATGAAATTGGAACTATATCTTACACCATGTACAAAAGTCAACTCAAAATCCATTAAAGACTTAAGGATAAGACCTGAAATCAGTATCCTCCCAGAAGGAAAAACAAGTAAGCCAAACAATCAGCACCCACTTTTAAAAAATGGGTAAATGACACAAATAGACATTTTTCTGAAGGAGGTGCACAAGTGATCAACAGATATATGAAAAAGGTGCCAGAAAACATACATGAAAATACAAATCAAAACTATAGTAAGATATCACCTCACACCTGTTAGGATGACTATTATTTAAAAATTAAAAAATAACAAATGCTGGTAAGGATGTGGACAAAAGGGAATCCTTTGTACAATGTTGGTGGGCTTGTGAAATAGTTCAGCCATTATGAGAAACAGTACAGCAACTTCTCAAAAAATTAAAAATAGAACTACCATATGATTCAGCAGTCCCACTGCTGAATATATATTCAAAGAAATATATATTCTTTGCTGGATATATATTCAAAGAAAATGAAATCATTGTCTTGAAAAGGCATTGGTACTCTCATGTTTGTTGCAACATTATTCACAGTAGAAAAGAAATGGAACAACCTAATTGGCAGTGGATGAATGGGTGTAGAAAATATGGATGTGTACTCACATGTAAATACAAACATACACAAACACAGAGAGTTTGAGGTTTGGGGTGGCACAAGCCCATCTCCTTTCAAGGCCTTGCAATAAACTTTTCTCTGCTCCAAACTGACATTTCATTTTGCTTAACCTCACTGTGCATCAGGCACAAGAACTTGCACTAACACAGAGAGAAACATTATTCAGCCATTAAAAAGAAGAGATCCTATCATTTATGGCAACATAGATGAACCTAGGGGACATTATACTAAGTGTAATAAACCAGACATGGAAATAAAAACATTGCATGATCTTGCTTATATGTGAATGTGAAATATGAAAAGAAAATTGAGCTTGCAGAAACAGAGAGTTGAGTGGTTGTTATCAGGAGTGAGGATGGGGGAAATGGAGAGGTGTTGCTCAAGGGTATGAACTTTCAGTTATGAAGTGAATAAGTCCTGGAATTCTAATGTGGCATGGTTACTATACTTAAAGTAAGGAAAACTTGAAATTTGTTTTTCAAAGACTCTTTCAAAGAAAAAGTTTGATCATTGTTATTTTTGTAACAATATCACATTGTTTTAATTATTATAGCTTTATTTTTTCAATGTATGTAATTGAATATTCATTCTGTATCATATCTAAGAATGTCTAAGATTTTTTTAAAAATCTTTTTCATTTGTAATTTCTCTCTTGTGTATTTGTCTTGCTTAATAGTAAGAAACCTGAGAAGTTAAATTATCTGCATGATTGCTTAAAGCAGAGCTTGTCAAACCTTTTGACCTAGGACACATAGAAAACAATTGCATTTGCACAACCACCTGGAGTAAGCAAAAAAGGCATCTCAAGTTCAGACTGATCTGGAGGGTTTGGGCTCTCAAAGAAAGGAATGCAAAGGGATAAAGCAGACGGGTTTCAATTTAACATAAGAAGGTGAGGGAGGGTAGGCTTCATTGAGAAGGTGTCATTTAAGCAAATTCATCAAGAATATTAAGAAGTAGTCATACAGGTATCTGGGGGAAAACTGTTCCAGTGTGAGGAAACAGCAGAGACAAAGGCCACAAGGCTAGGGTAACACATTTGGCCTTGAGAAATAGCAAGAATTCCTTTGAGGAAGGAAGAGAGTAAAGGGACATGCTGTGGGTTTGTTTAAAGAGGTGACTGTGGCATGTTAGATAGGACCTTAAGGCTCAAAGAAAGGACTTGACTTTTTATTCAGAGACAAATGGGGAGCCACCACAGGCATTTAGCAGAAGAGTGGCTTAATCTGAATAGACTGTAGGGTGTCTAGGGTCAAAACAGGGAGACTTGAAAAGAGGCTATAGCCATAATCCCATTAAGAGGTGATGGTGATGTAGACCAGGTAAGAGCAATGGAAGTGGTAACAAATGATTAAATTCTGGATCTTATGAAGGTTGACTTGGGTCAGTTGCTTAACATCTCTGAACATTAGTTATAAATCAGTAACATGAAGATAAATAGTGTTGGGGTCCTTTAATGGACCGGGACCTGGCGGTCTGGAGTTGACAATAAGAAAGTGAGACAGCCAGAGAGAGAGAAAGAAAGAAAGACACGGGGACCCAAGCTCTGATGGAGCAAAGGTGCTTTAATGATTTTTATGTGTGTATATATAGGCTGTTGTATAAGAAATTTCTTTCGACAATGATAAAGATCAGAAAACCAAACGTATAGTAACCGTTACCAAGGGAACAAGGGATAATAATGGTCATAAGGTCAGGAGACAGTCCATATCTCAAGAAAAAGGGGGGCAAGACTAAGCAGTCTTGTTATAAAGAGAATGTTTACTAAAGGAGACCCAAGCCTGTCTCACACAATGACCTCAGTCCTGAGAGCTGCGTGCAGTTCTACTTGCCTCCGACAGAGGCTGATAAGGAACAAAGGATTTATGAGGAACAGCATGTAGGAATCCTCCCGTTAAACATTCCCTGACAAAATAGTATCTACCTTGTATAGGTATTATGGGACTAAACGAGATAGTACACGTAAGGTGTTTAATATGGTGCATGGCTCAAAGTAAGCAACAGGGCATGGAAGCAAAAAGTCTTAAAAGAATTCAGAAAATCATCTACTCATTCACTTATGCCCTCCAAAATTACTAATTGAAATAAATATTTGTATTCTGAATAGAAGTTCAGATTTGAAGGGGTTATGGTTAAAATTCCTTGGAGAAGCCACTCAGATAAAACTGAGACTATAGAAACTTTTTTGAAGTATAAAGTAATTTGATGTTGGCTAGAAATGCCCAGTCACAATGACTGTAGGAGATTCCAACCATAAATCTTATTTACTAAAATGTCTCTTGAGAAGGACACACTTGTGAGTCTCTATTTTGCCACTCTCACAAATGCATCTTTCTGCATCTATGAAGAGTCAGATTACCCAGTAAGAGCTTTTAAGTCAAGAGAAAACTGGAGGGGAGAATTAGTTATAGCTGAGTCAGCATTTCAGGGTTAAACTTTCAGCCTTTCTATCCTGACTGACCTCAATATTTTGGATTCTATTATTTAACTTCAGTAGAAGATCAACCTTTCAATAATCCTGGTTTGTACGTAATTGAAGAAGAGTAGGAACTAAGAGCTACAGACTTACGATGAAGCATTTACTACTTGAGCAAGCACGTTGTTTTACTCACACCATACTCTGCTCAACAGACATTATGACAGTGGGGAGAAAACCTTTCAGATTAATTATTAAGAGATTATCCAGTTGGCCTTGAGTAATATGATTCTCTGAAATTCGTGCAGCAGAAATAAGTGGCTTTATGTGCACTCAGCACCTATGTGTTTATTATGTCTCTACTATGTCTCCATGAGCAGGTATTGAGCACAGAGGATACAAAGAAGAATGAGACATTAGGAACTGCATCTAGGAGGGGCTGTCAATCTGAGAAGATACCCAGGGACCATACTGCCAGTTCTGCCCCGACTAGACCCCTGGTCCTCTGGCAGAGATGTCTGCCCCAGGAAGATGCCTAGAGATGGGGATCTAAGGCCTTTGAGCTGGATGCCTTTGGTGTGCCTCTCGAGGTCCAGTCTCCACTCTCCACAACCCTTCTGATAATTATAGAGGCCGACATTATGGGCTGCTCCCCTTGGTAACTTTGCCCAGATTAGTTTCAAACAAATACCTGTTTCTCTCTCATGTGACACAAGGACTGAGAGTTGATAACACTTCTGTGGCTCAACTGTGGATATGGGGCACTACAAATCTGTTCCACATGTCTGTCTTCAAATCCAGGGCCCCTAGCTAAAGGATCAATCGCTCTTGGAACATACAGGAAGAGAGTGACGTCAGGGATTTTCGATCCTGGGCTCCCTCCTTAACCAAGTTTCTGTGCATTGGTGGATTCCCTGTACTGAACCCTCAGCTGCCACCTGACAATCCCTTCCTAGAGCTACACTTTCTGGGCCCTGCCCTCCTTCATGACCCTTCCAGCACAAAAAGCAGCGCCGTGCTTGGTTCCCCTTCACACTGCCCAGCCTTTTGAAACTGATTCTTTTGTTAACCCTCCTTGGGTTCCCTGTTTTTAGTGCCATGGTTTTCCTGCTAGGACCTATCTGACAGAGCCTGGTTACAGAGTTAGAGACTGCACTGATGCAGTTGTTCTCTGCAGGTAGATTAGGGCACAGCAGAGATCTGGGTGCCCTGAGACAGAAGAAATTAAATTCCAAGCCAGGAAAGAGTCCATCTAGCCAGCAGCTTTACTGCAGCCTCTGGGGTCTATTTTTCCCTTCTCTCTGGTTCCACTCTGGGAATGTAAAAAAAAAAAAAGAAAGAAAGAAAGCTTGATATTTGAGAGAAGTAGTTCACAACGCATTGGTGTCTGGACATTGGTAAAGTTCAGAAGCACCTAGATGGGTCCAATGTTCAGCTAGGTGTTCTAGATAATGACCCTGGCAGGTAATTTTTTGGGAGATGTTGGGATGGAAGGGGTATAGGCACAGTGTCCAAAGTAGTCTCTCTGTGGAACATCAGAACCCTCAACCACTTCAGAGCCCTCAAACCATGTGTGAAGGGTTTGTGATGGTTGGGACCTGGCATCTCTGAAGCACATGAGGCTGGAGTCTCACGCCAGTGCTCTTTGCTCTACGGTGGTCCTTTCCTGCAGTTCTATTTCTTTCTGCTATTCCATGATAGGTTAGTCTGACAACCTAGACTGCTGGCTTTGCATTCACTCCCTTATACTGTACCACACTGTATACAACTGGCTATATTCCTTGTGTTCTGTGCTCAGTCATTCAGTCCTGTCCGACTCTTTGCAGCCCTATGGACTGTAAGCCCACCAGGCTCTTCTGTCCATGGAATTTTCCAGGCAAAAATATGTTGTAGCTAATTTATTTATACATAATAGTTTGTATCTCTTAATCCCCTACCTCTACCTTGCCCTTGCCCACTTTCTTCTCTCCAATGGTAATGATTAGTTTGTTCTCTGTAACTGTGAGTCTGTTTCTCTTCTAAAAAAAATTTTTTTGCAGTATAATTGATTTACAATGTTGTTCATTTCTGCTATTCAACAAAGTTATTTGATTGTATATATTTGTGTATATATATTATTTTTCATATTATTTTCCATTAGCTTATCACAGGATATTGAATATACTTCCTTGTGCTATACAGTAGTAGTTGGTTGTTTATCCATTCTATATATAACAGTTTGTATCTACTAATCCAGACTCCCAGTACTTCTCACCCTGTCACCCTCACCCTTGGCACCCACAGTCTGTTCTCTATTATCTATGAGTCTGTTTCTGTTTCATAGATATGTTCATTTGTGTCATATTTTAGACTCCATTACAAGTAATATTATATGATATCTTTCTTTTTCTGACTTACTTCGCTTAAGTAATCTTACTTATTTACTTCACTTAATGATAATTTCTGGGTCCATCCATGTTCCTTAAATGACGCTATTTTGTTCTTTTTATGGCTGAGTAATACTCCATTATATATATATATATATATATATATATATACACACACACACAAATAAATACATTATATACAATTGTATATATAGATACACTACATCTTCTTTATCCCTTCATCTGTTGATAGACATTTAGGTTGTTTCCATGTCTTGGTTATTGTAAAAAAAAAAAAAGTGCTGCTATGAACATAGGGGTGCATGCAACTTTTTGAATTATAGTTTTGTCTGAGTGTATATCCAGGAATGGAAATCCTGGACCATATGACAGCTGTATTTTTAGTTTTTTGAGGAACCTCTATACTACTTTCCATAGTGGCTGCACCAATTTACATTCATAACAAGAGGGTAAGAAGGTTCCCATTTTATGGTGTCTTGTCTTATATTTAAGGCTTTAAGTCATTTTGAGTTTATTTTTATGTATGGTGTGAGGGTGTGTTCCAACTTCATTGATGTGCCTGTGGCTGTCCAACTTTTCCAAAACCACTTTTTGAAGAGACTGGGATTATGATGTTAAAGTCTCTTACCATTATTGTATTCCTGTCAGTTTCTCCTTTTTTGGCTGTTTTATTTGTTTATGTATTTGGATACTCCTACTTCCAGATGTTCAAGCTGGTTTTAGAAAAGGCAGAGGAACCAGATATCAAATTGCCAACATCTGCTGGATCATTGAAAAAGCAAGAGAGTTCCAGAAAAACATCTATTTCTGCTTTATTGACTATGCCAAAGCCTTTGACTGTGTGGATCACAATAAACTGTGGAAAATTCTGAAAGAGATGGGAATACCAGATCACTTGACCTGCCTCTTGAGAAATCTATATGTAGGTCAGGAAGCAATAGTTAGAACTAGACATGGAACAACAGACTAGTTCCAAATAGGAAAAGGGGTACATCAAGGCTATATATTGTCACCCTGCTTCTTTAGCTTATATGCAGAGTACATCATGAGAAACGCTGGACTAGAAGAAACACAAGCTGGAATCAAGATTGCCAGGAGAAATATCAATAACCTCAGATATGCAGATGACACTAACCTTATGGCAGAAAGTGAAGAGGAACTAAAAAGCTCTTGATGAAAGTGAAAGAGGAGAGTGAAAAAGTTGGCTTAAAGTCAACATTCAGAAAATGAAGATCATGGCATCTGGTCCCATCACTTCGTGGGAAATAGATGGGGAAACAGTGGAAGCAGTGTCAGACTTTATTTTGGGGGGCTCCAAAATCACTGCAGATGGTAATTGCAGCCATGAAATTAAAAGATGCTTACCGCTTGGAAGGAAAGTTATGACCAACCTAGATAGCATATTGAAAAGCAGAGAGGTTACTTTGCCAACAAAGGTCCATCTAGTCAAGGCTATGGTTTTTCTAGTGGTCATGTATGGATATGAGAGTTGGACTGTGAAGAAAGCTGAGCACTGAAGAATTGATGCTTTTGAACTGTGGTGTTGGAGAAGACTCTTGAGAGTCCCTTGGACTGCAGGGAGATCCAACAGTCCATTCTGAAGGAAATCAGCCCTGGGATTTCTTTGGAAGGAATGATGCTAAAGCTGAAGCTCCAGTACTTTGGCCACCTCATGTGAAGAGTTGACTCATTGGAAAAGACTCTGATGCTGGGAGGGATTGGGGGCAGGAGGAGAAGGGGACGACAGAGGATGAGATGGCTGGATGGCATCACTGACTCAATGCATGTGAGTTTGAGTGAACTCCGGGAGTTGGTGATGGACAGGGAGGCCTGGCGTGCTGCAATTCATGGGGTCGCAAAGAGTCGGACACGACTGAGAGACTGAACTGAACTGAACTGAACTGATGTTGGGGGTATACATGTTAGAGATATCCTCTTCTTGTGTTGATCCTTTTATCATCATATATATAGTGTACTTCTGTATCTTTCTTTATAGCCTTTGTTTTAAAGTCCGTTTTGTCTGATGTGACTATTGTGACCCCTGGTTTGTTATCTTTTCCATTTGCATGATCTGTATTTTTTTCTATCCCCTCACTTTCAATCTATGTGTATCCTTCGCCCTTAAGTGGATGTCTTGTAAGCAGCATATTATGGGCTCTTGTTCTTTTATCCAATCTGCCACTCTATGTCGTTTGATTAGAGCAATTAGATCATTGGCATTTAAGGTAGTTACTGAGAGATATGTATTTATTGCCATTTTAAACCTTTTTTGTCCATTAGTTTTGTATTTCTTTTTTGTCTTTTTTTTTCTTTTTTCTCTTGTGGTTTTACAATTTTATTTTGTATTATGCTTCTGTTCTCTTCTTTTAGTTTTTGTGAATCTATTGCGTATTTTTGATTCACGGTTACTCCATTTTTCATGTATGTTAGCCTCCTCCTATATCTATTTGCTTTTAACTGGTAGTTATATAGGCTCAAACACATTCAGGGCATGGCGGGGACAGTGTGGAATTTGCATTTTCTTACTCCCTTCCCCTGCATTTTATGATGTTCTCTTTTACACATTCATATTTAACCTTTTGCTATTTATTGTGGTTATCATTGCTTTCATAAAATATTTTTGATTAAAAAATTTTTATACTGGTTTATATAAGTGATTTACTTTGGGGATTTTCTCTTTCCTAGATTTTTGCTTCTTTTTAATTTACAGAAGGTTTTTCAATATTTTTTAAGGATAGGTTTAGTATTATTGTATTCTTTTATTCTTTGTCTCTTCTTCTATTCTAAATGGTAATCTTTCTGGGTAGAGTATCCTAGGATGCATATTTTTCCCTTTCTGAACTTTGAATATATCTTATCACTCCCTTCTGGCCTGCAATCTTTCTGTAGAGAAATCAGCAAATAGCCTTATGGAGGTTCCATTGTAACTAACTCTGTTTTTATCTTGCTGCCCTTAGAATTCTCTCTTTATCTTTAAATTTTGTCATTTTAATTATTATATGCCTTGGTGTAGTTCTGTTTCAGTTTAACTTACTTGGGACCCCTCTGCTTCTTGTAACTGGATATCTGTTTTCTTCTTTAAGTATGGGAGTTTTTCAGCATAAATACATTTTTAATCTCCTTGACATCTAGAATGTGAAGTCAACTGGGCCTTAGAAAGCATCACTATGAACAAAGCTAGTGGAGGTGATGGAATTCCAGTTGAGCTGTTTCAAATCCTGAAAGATGATGCTGTGAAAGTGTTGCACTCAATATGCCAGCAAATTTGGAAAACTCAGCAGTGGCCACAGAACTGGAAAAGGTCAGTTTTCATTTCAATCCCAAAGAAAGGCAATGCCAAAGAATGTTCAAACTACCACACAATTGCACTCATCTCACACGCTAGTAAAGTGATGCTCAAAATTCTCCAAGCCAGGCTTCAGCAATACATGAACCGTGAACTTCCTGATGTTCAAGCTGGTTTTAGAAAAGGCAGAGGAACTAGAGATCAAATTGCCAACATCCACTCGATGAGGGAAAAAGCAAGAGAGTTCCAGAAAAACATCTATTTCTGCTTTATTGAATATGCCAAAGCCTTTGACTGTGTGGATCACAATAAACTGTGAAAGAGATGGGAATACCAGACCACCTGACCTGCCTTTTGAGAAATCTGTATGCAGGTCAGGAAGCAAAAGTTAGAACTGGACATGGAACAACAGACTGGTTCCAAATAGGAAAAGGAGTACGTCAAAGCTGTATATTGTCACCCTGCTTCTTTAACTTCTATGCAGAGTACATCATGAGAAACGCTGGGCTGGAAGATGCACAAGCTGGAATCAAGATTGCCGGGAAAAATATCAATCACCTCAGATATGCAGATGACACCACCCTTATGGTAGAAAGTGAAGAGGAACTAAAAAGCCTCTTGATGAAAGTGAAAGAGGAGAGTGAAAAAGTTGGCTTAAAGCTCAACATTCAGAAAACGAAGATCATGGCATCTGGTCCCATCACTTCATGGGAAATAGATGGGGAAACAGTGTCAGACTTTATTTTTCTGGGCTCCAAAATCACTGCAGATGGTGATTGCAGCCATGAAATTAAAAGACGTTTACTCCTTGGAAGAAAAGTTATGACCAACCTGGATAGCATATTCAAAAGCAGAGACATTACTTTACCAACAAAGGTCCGTCTAGTCAAGGCAATGGTTTTTCCAGTAGTCATGTATGGATGTGAGAGTTGGACTGTGAAGAAAGCTGAGCACTGAAGAATTGATGTTTTTGAACTATGGTGTTGTAGAAGACTCTTGAGAGTCCCTTGGACTGCAAGGAGGTCCAACCAGTCCATCCTAAAGGAGATCAGTCCTGGGTGTTCATTGCAAGGACTGATGCTAAAGCTGAAACTCCCATTCTTTGGCCACCTCATGTGAAGAGTTGACTCACTGGAAAAGACCCTGATGCTGGGAGGGATTGGGGACAGGAGGAGAAGGGGACGACAGAGGGTGAGATGGTTGGATGGCATCACCGATTCTATGCACATGAGTTTGAGTGAACTCCTGGAGTTGGTGATGGACAGGGAGGCCCTGCGTGCTGTGATTCATGGGGTCGCAAAGAGTCGGACATGACTGAGCGACTGAACTAAACTGAACTCTTTCTTCTCCTTCTGAGATATCTATTATGCATAGATTGGCAAACTTTATATTATTCCATTGGTCTTCTGTATTGCTTTTATTTTTTTTGTATTTGACTTTCTATCTGCTGTTCCTAGCAGCAGTATCTTTTAGGATTTGAAATAGCTCATCTGGAATGCCTTCACTTTCACTAGTCTTGCTTGTAGTAATGCTTCCTAAGGCCCTCTTGACTTCACACTTCAGGATTTCTGGCTCTAGGTGAGTGATCACACCATCTGGTTATCCAGGTCATTAAGAGCTTTTTTGTGCAGTTCTTCTGTGTATTTTGCCACTTCTTAATATCTTTTGCTTCTGTTAGGTCCATACGATTTCTGTTCTTTATTGTGCCTATTGTTATTCCATTGAAAAGGGGGCATGCACACACCCACAAAGTCCACAGCTAAGGCTGGACCCATCCTAGCCACAGAAGCCCCCAACGTTCCACTTCAGAGCTCATAGAGGGAGAGCTAAGAAAGAGGCTGCAGAGGCAGGCCCTACCCCTCCCTTTGCACATTGTTTAGCAATGATACTTTGTTTCAAAGGCAGACCTGAGCTGCTTCTGTGTATACCTCCTCCTCCCTCATTTTTGGCCCATACTACAACCCACTTTTGTCTATCTTCCAGCCACCAACCCCAGTCATCTCCCTGGGTCTGTCTTCTGAAACTGCCATTTCAGCACCGTGCCCACATACATACTAGCAGGCACACCTCTTGGGCTGGGGATTGCAGCAAGGTAGCATGGATTCTCTCTGCCAGTCTCTCTGTGCTGCCTGCTGACAGCTGGCTGTTGCACTCTCCTGTGAGCCTCTGACGCTCCCTTTCTGTCCTGGTGTCGCGGCCAGCACTGTAAGGTTTTTTCCCACCTGGGAGTCACGAGAAACGGAGCTCGATCGCTGAGAAAAAAAAGGAGACAGAAAGATGGGGTTGAGAGGATCAGACCAACACAGCTGATGGCTGATGGCTGATGCCTTCGTTTATTGAGGAGAGTTTTTATAAGAAAATATACGTGACTCCTGGCACATATCAGAGGGCTATTATTTACAAGACAATCTTCAAACCCAACATTGTTTAAGGAGTACTTGTCCTTGAAGTGCAGCTGCTGCTAGACCTTCGGGAGCTATGAGGTCATGATAACATTCTTAGGAGAGGCGGGACAGGGCGCTTAAGGAACAGGCCTTAGGGCTTAGCAAACACGCCAAGCAGCTCCCAAGACTTAACCCATTACGGGCAGTCTCCCGCAGCTCCCCCTTCTTTATTTATTTATTTATTTATTTTAAGGAGGGGCGGGACAGAGAGCTAAGGAACAAAGCCTTAGGCGAGGCAATCAGCCAGGCAGCTCCCAGGACTTAACCCTATCATGGGTAGTCCCCCGCATCTCCCCCTTCTATATTTTTTAAAAGCTCTATTAGATGTTTGTGATGTAACATATTTTTATGTATCATCACTCGCATGGATAAAAATTTTTTTACAATAATACGGGCTACGCAGGGAGCTAAACACATCAAGACAAGCACCGCAGTTATAATCACGCCAATTGCAATCATGTTTTGTTGCAAAGAATGGAGGCTGGGAAAGTTTGAAAACAAGTTGCTTATAAAGTCTTCAGCCTCCTTTGCTGTATCTAAAGAGGCTTTAGGGGCATATTCAATTTCCAAAATCTCATGATGTAATTGTAACAAATCAAGGGAAATATTGGAGTTGAACCAAATACCTTGGAGGTGTTTTTTAATTTTATCCCAAGGAAAATCAGAGTTGTTATAAAGCTTTTTGGTAACGCAAATCCACTTATAATTAGCGTGACATTGAATTTTCATTTTAAAATTAAGGCTTTGAATTTTTTCTCCCAAAATTTTTACAGTATCATATAAAGCAGCAAGTCTATCTTTTATTTTTTTATCTATGTTTTCTTGAGTTTCCATCACCTTAGTAACATTAAAAGCTAGAGAATCTACAATAGTAGCGTCTTGTACTGATTGAGTTAAAGCAATCGAAGCCGTTACAGCTGTAGCAATAAGGGTAATGAGAGAAACCACCCCAAGGATTATAAGATCAATCTCCCTTTTTGGATGGCTGAGTGCCGAATTAATACGTTGTAGCAATTTTAAAGCAGATTTCTCGTACCAAGTTTCAGCAATTTTTACAGGTGTCATAATAAAGGCAGGTTGTTTTATTACTAAGACCTGTTTTTTCATGGAGACTCCTCTTATACAATTTGTCAACCAACAGTTTGAACAATTTATGCGATAGACATTATGAGTTTGATTAATATATATAGATCCTGTTAATAGCATAAAAGGAAAAGGTACACAAGCCTGGGGGTACCGATGTCCAGTGGTACCTATATTTTTATATTTAGACCCGCTAATATTAGGCTGAATATACAATCCATAACCACAGTCAAAGGCAGCCAGTAATTTTTACAGTTCTGTTTGATAGATCTTATGTGATCCTATTGTCAGGATGGGAGGATGTTGTCCCCTATATTTTGGGAATTTAGGGGTTCCCCCTGGTGCCCAGTCCCACAAGAACGTTGTGCCAGCATTATTGATGTCGTAGACAGTTGCGCTTTTTTTTCGGCAGAGTGTCCAAGGAACATCAATGCCTATGCTTATGCTGATGTTACGGTCACAGAACGGTATATGTAAAGGTCCAGTTCCTGCATGCTGTGTTATACGGCCTGCTTTATGTGTGATACCTGGAATCGTCACCTGCGGGTAAGAAGTGAAAGCAGATACAGTTATGTAGAAAGGTTGATTTAGCTTGTAGGAAAAACACATGGGATATTGTGCGGTGAGTCCAAAAAAGGAGATGTTAGCTTGTTGGGATTGAATATGAGTGTTGGACATTCTACCCAGGAGGAACGTATCATTAACATACACAGGAAGCACTTTTTCATTCTATCCCAGAGGTTGAATTAATGGTGGATCTGGGACATAAGCCCAGTATGTTAAGGCAGTCCCTTGTTGTATTTGTTGTAATATTATGAGCAGCATGATTAACATGTTTGTAGGGGTCACCGGCGGCAGGGTATGGACTTCATTTCAAGCTCGCTGCATCAATGCATGGATCTGCTGCGAAGTAGGCAAATTTTTCACGTCATCATTGAGGGACATCCGTCGCATTTGGTACACAAGGGACCTCTTCCGTCGTGCGTACCAACCTTTCCGGGATCTAGCGCGGCGCTTTGGCATCTTGTGGGAAAACACAAACATGACTCCGCCCCCAAATCAGTACCGGATCTGGTCCAAACCATCGTCCAGTGAGGGGATCCTTCCATTTTACGAGAGGTTTTTTTTTCAGGTGATGGTCTCCCCATAGTCGTTGCGCGGCAGAAAGCCCCTGTGAATCTAAAGTTAAAAAATTTAAAACAAATAAAGCATGGTGTAAAGCATTTTGTGGTGAAGGAGCATATAGCTCATTCTCCCTTTTTTGTTTTAAAAGTTGATGTTTCAGCCGTTGATGAGCTCGTTCTACAATGCCTTGTCCTTGCGGGTTGTAGGGTATTTCAGTTTTATGCTGAATATGAAAGGAAGCACAGAAGCGTTGGAAAGATTGACTGACATAGCCAGGGCCATTGTCAGTCTTAATAACTTGAGGAATTCCTAAGATAGAAAAACAAGAAAGTATATGTTGTATACAATGCCGAGTAGCTTCTCCAGTGTGAAGGGAGGCCATAAGAAAGTGAGAGAAGGTGTCAATAGAGACATGAACATATTTAAGACGGCCGAAATGAGAGACATGGGTGACATCTGTTTGCCAAATATGATTAGGGCGAAGGCCACGTGGATTAATGTCATATTGGGGTAGGACAAAAAATTGAGGACATGTAGGGCAGTTTTTAACAATCTGTCGAGCTGCTTCACGGGATATTTTGAATTGTAAACGCAGAGAATGACTGTTTTGATGGTGCAAAGCATGAGAGGCTTGAGCAGCACCAACAGCAGATTGATAGAAGAGTTGCTTAGTTAAAGAATCAGCAACATGATTACCATGAAATATCGGTCCTGGCAATGAAGAATGAGCTCGGACATGCCCAAAATAACAAGGATGCTGCCGAGCTTGTATAGTAGCCTGGATAGATGAAAATAAAGTAAACACTTCTTTTGATGAAGTACGTATAATAGGAACAGTTTTTAACACATTTAAAGCCCGAACGATGTATTGACTATCAGTGAATAAATTAAAGGGAGTTGAAACCGTCAGTAGAGCTTGATGTACTGCAAATAATTTGACAACCTGGGCAGAAGAAAAAGCAGTTTGAGTATAATAAGATTGGTCATTAATAATTAAAGCTGCAATGCCATTGGAAGAACCATCTGTGAACAAAAGAGTGGCATTATTGATAGGTTGATTTTTAACTATTTTTGGAAAAATAAAAGGATGATGCATAGCAAAATGTAATAATTTATCTGCAGGATAATGATGTATAACTTGTCCAGGGAAATTGGCAAAAGCAAGGGCCCATTTATTAGAGAACTGAAGTAACCAATTTTGTTGCTCTGTTGTATAAGGTATACAAATCAATGGAGGTTTTTTTCCAAAATATTGAATAGATTCAACCCGGCCTTTAGCCACTACTTTAGCAACAAGCTCATAATAAGGTAGCAAATTTTTATCAGGAGTGGATGCTAAATAAATCCAGCGCATTGGCTTAGTCTGGTATAGGACCCCTGTAGGAGAATGAGGAGTTGCAAGAATATATAATCCCCATGGTTTTGTATAATCACAATAAGTAATTTGTTGTTCTCTAATAGCAGACTCTATCATCTCTAAGGCTGTTTTGGCAGCAGGACTCAAATCTCTACGAGAAGTAGGGTCAGTATTTCCTTTTAAAATATCAAATAAGGGTTGTAAGACATAGGTAGGTATTTTTAAATAGGGTCGAATCCAATTTATGTCTCCTAGTAATTTTTGAAAATCATTTAAAGTGTGCAGGTTATCAATTTTTAATTTAATCAACTGAGTGCAGTAAGTTTTGGGATATAATGTAAAGCCTAAATAAGTATAAGGAAAATAAGTTTGTATTTTGTCTTCTGCTATAATTAAACCATTAATAGTTAAATGTTTTTGCAAGGAGGCAAATGCCTCACCCAATAGTTGTTTATCCACATGTGCCAACAAGATATCATCCATATAATGTACCAGATATAAATTCGGGAACGCTTTTCTTATAGGGGCAAGGGCAGTAGCAACAAATTTTTGACACAATGTTGGGCTATTTGTCATTCCTTGGGGAAGGACCTTCCATTGGTACCGCTGCATGGGCTCCTGGAAATTAGTGGATGGCACACTAAAAGCAAATCGCTTGCAATCCTGAATTGCTAAAGGAATAGTGTAAAAACAATCTTTTAAATCAATAATAACCATATAAGAATTAGCAGGTATAGCAGAAGGAGAAGGCAATCCAGGTTGCAATGCCCCCATAAGCATCATGGTTTTATTAACTTTACGCAGATCTTGTAACAATCGCCATTTTCCAGATTTTTTCTTAATAACAAAAATAGGGGAATTCCAGGCAGAAGTAGAAGGCTCTATATGTCCAAGCCGCAACTGTTCCTGCACCAGTTGCTGGGCAGCTAAAAGTTTTTTTTGAGAGAGGGGCCACTGATCGACCCAGACTGGATCCTCAGATTTCCAGACAATAGGATCAGCATGAGTCGCAGGAGAATCAGAGGCCCCTAAGGAAAACACCCAAGACCCCTTCGATCCATTTTTGGATATAAATCAAGGGGTTGACTGTCACCCTGATTTTGTTTCCCAAGTCCCTGATGCTGCAGAAGACCTTGATCTAATAACTGGGAAGTTACTGCTGAGGACGGACTATATAAATATACTCCCATTTTGCTCAGAACATCTCTTCCCCATAAATTAACAGGGAGATGGGGCAAAACATAAGGCCGGAATTTTCCGGAATGTCCGTCTTTATCTTTCCAACTTAACAAGGCTGAGCTTTGCTCAGGGTTAGTAGTCTGTCCTATTTCTTGAAGAGTTGAAATAGCAATATGTTTGGGCCATGAAGAAGGCCAATGGTATTTAGAAATAACACTAATATCAGCTCCTGTATCAAGAACACCCCGAAATTTTTTCCCATTAATTTTTAGACATAGTTCAGGTCGTTGTTCCGTGACATTTTGAATCCAGTAAGCATCAGAGGAACCAAAACCTTTATCAGTCCTATCTTTGTTAATTGCTTTTCCCCTTTGTATAATGGGTATGAGCAACAACTGTGTTATACGTTGTCCAGCAGTAACAGCTATAATTTTATTAGGAGCCGATGCCAAAATTTTTATCTCTCCTGTGTAATCAGAATCAATAACTCCAGGAAAAACAACTAATCCTTTTAAAGACACACTACTACGTCCAAGAACAAGACCCGCTGTACCTGAGGGCAAAGGTCCAAATATTCCAGTGCCTAAAGTCTGAACTCCCATTTCAGGAGTTAATACTGTGTAGGAGGTGGAACTGAGGTCCAGTCTGGCACTGCCTTTTGTAGCTCGGTGCAAATCGGCGATTGTTCGCTTGGGACTTGCACTGTTGCCCCATAACATTGTTTTGGGGCCTGGGGCTGGCCCCTTACCCAGTTTCCTGAAATTGGAGGTAAAGGATTGTCTTGTATATCTGTTTTAGAACGACAATCTTTAGCCCAATGTTTACCTCTTTTACAACGAGGGCAAAGGTTGGGGGTATTAGTAGTTGCTTGATATTTTTGTGGGCATACGACAGCGCGATGTCCGGGTTGGCCACAAACAAAACAGCCTGAATTGTTAACCCTCTGAGTACCTCTTTTGTTTCTAGCTTGTTGTTGAAATAAGACCTCTTTTATGCTTTTTTCTTGCAGGGCGGCAGCCATAGCTATGCCCTGCATATATGAAGGACCGATATCTGCACAAATTTGAATAAAATCAGATAAATCCCCCTTCTTGCGATAAGGTCGCAAGGCAGCTTGACATGCTGAATTGGCATTTTCAAAAGCCAGCTGTTTGGCAAGAATAATACCAGCATGTTCATCAGACATAATTTTACCAATGGCATCTAACAGTCTGGCCACAAAATCTTGATAGGGCTCATCAGGCCCCTGTCTAATTTTAGACAAATCCTCAGTCCGGGTATTAGAACTAGGAAGTTTTCTCCATGCTTGTCGTGCTGCATTAGATATTTGTGCATAAGCACCTGGTAAAAAATTTAGTTGTGCATTAGTAGCTTGATAAGCGCCATCCCCTATCAACATTTCATAAGAAGTTTGAATGCCTTGTTGCCGATTTACGTCTGCAATACGGCCACACTGTTCAACATATTCTGATTTCCATAATAAGTAATCTCCACCTGAAAGACATGCTCTGGCTATTTGCTTCCAGTCATTAGGAGGCAAATTTTGAGTTCCCAAATTTTCAATCATTGCCATAGTAAAAGGGGCAGTGGGACCATATTGAGAACAAGCAACTTTCAATTTTTTTAACTGTTTAAAAGGCAAGGCCTCATAAAATCGTTGGTTGTTTTGTTCAAACACAGGAAAGGCTAAAGCAAAATCAGATACCGTCTCACCCAATCGTTGAGCCTGTCGCAGAGCTTTTTGTAAAGGAGAAATGGTGTCCTGAGATGATGAAGGAACCACTGGTCCAGGCGGGGGATCCAATCCGGCAATGACAGAAGGAACATAAGCGGGAGGGAGAGGAGGAACAGGAGCGGAAAGATTAAACTTATGGTCTGAACTGCACAACAATTTAGCAAGTTTTCTGACACATTCTATCAGGTCATCGTCAGAAGCCTTGTGTTTTTCCTCTTGAGCTAAAAACTCCCACTCCTCATGGTGGTATTTAGCGGCTTCCTCTTCTAATTCATCCGCGTCTTCAGAGGAAAGAACGTCATTTACATCAAGGGACTGGGGAGATTTAAGTGGTTGCGGCTTACCCTCCAGCCCCTTCGGAACAGCATATTCTGGCTCATTTTCTGTTTTATCTTTCTCTTTTAGCAATTTACCTAACCGTTTTAACTCTTCATTGTCAAAATCTAAGCAATCTCGTATTAAAGTCCAAAGGGACAAGGTCTCTATAGGCACTTTGTCCGGACCATGCAAAGTATAGTGCGTTTTAATTTGTTCTCCTACCTTTTTCCATGTCTCTAGATTAACGGTCCCCTCCCTAGGAAACCAAGGACAAACTTCTTTAATAAAAGAAAGAAAATTAGTTAATTTTGGTTTAGAAACAGTAATACCTCTATGTTTTAACATAACAAATAACATATGTACAAACAATTGACGACTGTGCGTCTGCCCCATGATTTATACTCTCAACAATAATCCTTACTACTCCACTTCTTATTAATTAGCACCGACACCGTGCAATTACTCACTCGTTCATATAATGAGTAGTGACGAAGAGCTGTCGTTTTCGAGCCCCACGTTGGGCGCCACCTGCCGCGGCCAGCACTGCAAGGTTTTTTCCCACCCGGGAGTCACGAGAAACGGAGCTCGATCGCTGAGAAAAAAAAGGAGACAGAAAGATGGGGTTGAGAGGATCAGACCAACACAGCTGATGGCTGATGGCTGATGCCTTCGTTTATTGAGGAGAGTTTTTATAAGAAAATATACGTGACTCCTGGCACATATCAGAGGGCTATTATTTACAAGACAATCTTCAAACCCAACATTGTTTAAGGAGTACTTGTCCTTGAAGTGCAGCTGCTGCTAGACCTTCGGGAGCTATGAGGTCATGATAACATTCTTAGGAGAGGCGGGACAGGGCGCTTAAGGAACAGGCCTTAGGGCTTAGCAAACACGCCAAGCAGCTCCCAAGACTTAACCCATTACGGGCAGTCTCCCGCATCCTGGCTGATCTTCCCACTGGTGTAAGGTCTTCCCAGAGTGTGGGAATCTTTCCTCTTTCACAGCTCCCTTCCCAGTGTGCAAGTCTGGTCCTAATTCCCTTCTTTTTTTCTTTCACCCTACCATTAAATGAAGATCTTTCTTGCACTTCTGGGCATCTAGTATCTTTTGCCAGCATTCAGTAAGGTATTCTGTGGAAATTTTTCCACATGTAGATGAATTTTTGATATATTTGTGGGGGGAGGTGAGTTCCACATCCTTCTATTACATCTTGATTCCTCCTTGTTTCTTTTTTGTTATGTTCATTAGTTTGTTTTATTTCTTAGATTCCACACATAAGTGATACCAAACAGTGTTTGTCTTTCTCTGTCTTATTTCACTTAGCATAATATCCTCCAAATCCACTCCACTCATGTTGTTGCAAATGGCAAAATGTCATTCTTTTTTCTGGGTGAGTAATATTCTGTTGTGTGTGTGTATACTGCATCTTTATCCATTCTTCCATCGGTGCAAGTTTAGATTGCTTCCATATCTTGGCAGTTGTAGATAATGTGCTATGAACATTGGGGTGCATGTGTCTTTTCAGATTAATGTTTTCTTTTTTTTGGGGGGGGGTATATACCCAGGAGTACAATTGCTGGCTCATGTGGTAGTTCTATTTTTAGCTTTCTGAGAAACCTCTATAGCATTTTTCACAGTGGTTGCACTAATTTGTTTCCACCAACAGTATATGAGGATTCCCTTTTCTTCACATTCTCACCAACATTTATTACTTGTGTTCTTTTTGATGATAATCATTCTGACAGGTGTGATGTGATTATCTCTTTGTAGTTTTAATTTGCATTCCTCTGATGATTAATAGTGCTTAGCATCTTTTCACTTGCCTGTTGACCATCTATATGTCTTCTTTGGAAAAATGTCTATTCAGGTCTTCTGCCCATTTGAAAAATCAGATTGTTTTTTGGTTTTGATATTGAGTTGTATGAGCTGTTTGTGTATTTTGGATTTAACCTTTATTGGTCACCTCACTTGTGTATATTTTCTTCCATTCAGTAGATTGCCTTTTTATTTTGTCAATGGTTTCCTTTGCTGTAAAAAAACTTTTAAACTTAATTAGGTCCCATGTGTTATTTTTGCTTTTATGTCCTTTGCTTTACTAGACAGATCCAAAAGAGTATTGCTACAATTTATGTTGTGCAGTATTCTGTCTATATTTTTCTTCTAGGAATTTTGTGATTTCTAGTTTTACAGCATCTTTTTGTTACACAGTAACTGGCCCCTTTGGCTGGCCTCAAGAACTTTCTGTTAATGATGGTCAGGTTATATTCAATGAGCCATGTCTAGTATCTTGCCTTCCCTCCACTCCCTCCTCCCTAAGTCTGGTTTTGGGGTACTGGACCCCTGCTTAGTGCAATTTTCTAGTCAAAAAATCCAAAATGATTTAGCCAGTGTTATAGGTTAGGAAATGGTGAAAGGGGCAGGACTGAGTGGTTGATTCTAAGAGGATAACCAGGGTCTCCTGTACACAAGGATTCTATGTAGCTAACCTATGTAAAATAGCAGTAACATTTTTCTGTAAATCTAAAACTTTTAAAAATAAAGTTAAAAAAAAAAAAAAAACAGCAGCAACAACCACAACTGACAGTAATGAGTCCTCACTTTGTTGACCTCATCAGGTGCTTACTACAGCCAAGTTTGCAGCTGATGAATATATATTAAAATTAAAATTGAGAAAATTTACAGGTATATATTAACATGAAGCACTAATAAATATTGATAGTTAAGCCTTTGAGATTCATATCTATAGAATTCCTCTCCAGCCATTTTTTAGCAAAGAATTTTGAGCCCTGAGTGGCACATTCCAGAAAGAAACCATGAATTCTACCAGGTAGCTTAGCACCTACTAAAATAGAAATTCTCCAAAAAAGGACTCTCGCATACATGATAAGCTGTTCTAAACCTGGTCAAGAAAAAACCAACTATCCAGTTCTTGGAAATAAGGAAATTTGCAGACCTTTTGTAAAATATGACCTACTTTGGTATGAGACTCACTAGTGAATCAGGTTTTAATCACCAGTGAATAAACTTTCTGCACTAGGAAAACTGGAATGTGGTCATGAATGGGGACAGCCTCATTGAGAAATGCTCTGTGTAGGTGCATACAATAAGCAAACAATCATAATGGGCAAGAGTAGAATAGATTCCACAGGGGTGATGAAGTTGTGCCAAGTAATGTCACCAACAATAGGAGATCTGAAATAAAAGGACTGCTGGCTATCACAGAAGCTGTATCCAAAGCCTGACTCTGGATTCTCGATTTTATCTTCTCTCCTCTCATTTCTCACTAGGCTCAGTACAGCAACATTTTTAGGATGAGCCCTATATAATATAATAGTGTGTAAGTTTAAAATGTACAATATGATTATTTGACACATATATATTGTGAAAAGATTACCAAAATAAGGTTAGTTAACACATCCATCACCTCACATAATTACCTTTTTTTTTTTTTTTTTTTGAGGTGGTGATGGTGAAAGCCATTAAGGTCTACTTTCCTGGCAATTTTAAGTATATAACAAAGCACTGTTAACTAGAGTCACTATGCTATACCTTGGATCCCCAGAACGTACTCCTCTTGTAACTGGAAGTTTATACCCTTTGTCCAATATCTCCACATTCCCCTCACTCTCACTCCTCAGCCCCTGGCAACCACCATTCTACTCTGTTTCTACAAGTTCAAATTTTTTAGGGTCCACATATAAGCGATCTCATTCTGTATTTGTCTTTCTCTGACTCTTTTTTAAAACATGAAAACACAATGCACATCTAAAAACAACATTAATTCTTTAATATTATTAAGTTATAATATTAATGTTATAGTTTATAGGGCAGATGCCCTTGTCTGTCTCAGACTTTTTTAAACTTTTGTTTATTTACATGAGGATCCAAACATTTCTCATATGTCTCTTAAGTCCCTCTGGTTTTCTGCAGTTCACCTTCTCCTACTTTTTTCCCTTGCTATCTATTTGTTAAAAAAACAAGATTAGGATTTTTTTTAATTTTAAAGTTTTGAACACAGCAAAAGAGCATTCTGCCTGTTTGAATCATTGTCTTCCGTAAGAAATAACTAAAAATTTGCTAGTGGTTATGGACCTCATGTGAAAATTATATCAGTTCAATTAAACTCTTCTTGTATGCCAGGCACAAGCAATCTGAAGTAAATAATGTTTGATCAGAATTATTTTAATTGAAACAATATACACAGAAGTGTCGTAATAAATATGTTCAGAAATAGCTCCAGTTTTCCACATTCTGCACACAGAATCTTTTAAAAATGTTTTTTTAATGTTATTGAAGTACAGTTGATTTACAGATTTGCATTAGTTTCTGCTATACAACAAATTGATAGTTATACATATATATATATGTATATATTCTTTTTCACATTATTTTCAATTAGTTTATCACGGGATATTAAGTATAGTTCCCTGCACTGTATGGTAGGATCTTGTTTATCCACCCTATATATAATAATTTGTGTCTGCTAATCTCAATCTCTTAATCCTTCCCTCCCCCAACCTCCCTCCCCCTTGACAGCCACAAGTCTGTTCTCTGTGTGAGTCTGTTTCTGTTTCATAGATATGTTCATTTGTGTTGTATTTTATATTCCAGATATAACTGATATCATATGGTATTTCTCTTTCCCTTTCTGACTTCCTTCACGTAGTATGATAATCTCATGTTGCTGCAAATGGCATTATTTCATTCTTTTTATGGCTGAGTAATAGTCATATATATATATATATATATATATATATACACACACACCATATCTTTTTTTTCCATTCATCTGTTAATGAATATTTAGGCTGTTTCCATATCTTCGCTGTTGTAAATAGTGCAGCTATGAACATAGGAGTGCATATATCTTTTCAAATTATAGTTTTGTCTGGATATATGCCCAAAAGTAGGACTGCTGAGTCATATGGCAACTCTGTTTTTAGTTTTTTTGAGGAACCTCCATACTGTTTTCCCTCGTGGATACACCAACTTACATTCCTATCAACAGCATGAGGGTTCCCTTTTCTCCACATTCCCCTCAAGCATTTATTAGACTTTTTAAATGATGGCCATTCTGACTGATGTGAAATGGTACTTCACTGTAGCTTTTATTTGTATTTCTCTAATAATTAGCAATGATGAGCATCTTTTCATGTGCCTGTTGGCCATCTGCATATATAAAAATCTTCAATAACTCTGAGTCCACTTATTCAGTAACTCCTTCAACCACTTGACACTCTTTAGACGTGGATTAGACTCTCTATTTGTCGCAGTGTTCATATGCGCATAAGAAAATATTTGACCAGAAAAGGGCAGTATCAAGTGGACACCCAGGTGTGCCATTTGGGTAACAAGGTGGATGGCGGGGCCTGCCTGGAATTGGGCAATCCAGGAGGAAGTGTTGAAGTCAGGCAGAGTTGGAAAAGAGATGATACGTTGGCTGCAGAAGATAACAAGAAGATAACTCTCACTGGTTCTGTTCCTGCCCCATTTCTACCAGTGCTATTAAATCGAAGTTTTCTGAGAACCATGGTGCTTCTTCCCTAAAGAAAGAATTTGCAAATGAACTAGTTATTCTACCAACCCTTAGAAAGAATGACCTCTACATGGTTTACCCCTCAAGCAGCCGCCCAGTCACTCCTGATCTTATCTAGTGCTTTCCTCTGATGCAGCCCCAGGATCTGATAAGGGACTCAAATATTTCAGTTGTAACATTAGATAGATGTCCTCACCTTCCCCTGTATCTCCTGCCCTACTGCATCTAGATCCTAAACCCAGGGTAGTCTTAGTTCCCCTTTTTTGATGGAGAATCTTAAACCGAGTGTCCAGGGCCTGACCACAGTCAAAGTCTGCTTCATTTCTTCTACTAGGTAGTTTCAACATGGTCATTACTCATATCATACTTTTGAAAAATTTGAAACAACTGTATTAGCCCCAAATTGAAAAATTTGTAAGTAAAATATGTGTAAAATATAGAACAATCTGTTATGAAGCTTTGAAAGTAATAGTGTTATACACGGGGTAAGTTAAAGTAGCTGGATAAAGTGGAAAAGTTGGCTTAAAGCTCAACATTCAGAAAACGAAGATCATGGCATCTGGTCCCATCACTTCATGGGAAATAGATGGGGAAACAGTGGAAACAGTGTCAGACTTTATTTTGGGGGGCTCCAAAATCACTGCAGATGGTGATTGCAGCCATGAAATTAAAAGACGCTTACTCCTTGGAAGAAAAGTTATGACCAACCTAGATAGCATATTCAAAAGCAGAGACGTTACTTCGCCAACAAAGGTCTGTCTAGTCAAGGCTGTTTTTCCTGCAGTCATGTATGGATGTAAGAGTTGGACTGTGAAGAAAGCTGAGTGCCGAAGAATTGATGCTTTTGAACTGTGGTGTTGGAGAAGACTCTTGAGAATCCCTTGGACTGCAAGGAGATCCAACCAGTCCATTCTGAAGGAGATCAACCCTGGGATTTCTTTGGAAGGACTGATGCTAAAGCTGAAACTCCAGTATTTTGGCCACCTCATGCAGAGAGTTGACTCATTGGAAAAGACTGTGATGCTGGGGGGGATTGGGGGCAGGAGGAGAAGGGGACGACCGAGGATGAGATGGCTGGATGGCATCACTGACTTGATGGAAGTGAGTCTGAGTGAACTCCGGGAGTTGGTGATGGACAGGGAGGCCTGGCATGCTGTAATTCATGGGATCTCAGAGTTGGACACGACTGAGCGACTGAACTGAACTGAACTGATGCTTGATAATGTGTTTCAGCAGCTCTTTGGAGTTTTATGGTCACATGGAATTGCCATTTAGTCATCTTTTTGTTGGAGGAGGCATGGCCTGTTTGGATACATTTTTGATGCACTTCTGTCTTTCAATGATACATGCAGGTTTCAGTGTTACTAGATTAATTTTCAGATTATTTTGATAATCACAGTCAACTATGACCACTGATGTTTCCTTATCTCCAGGAAAGTTTCCTTACTCACTGCTGCTGCTGCTGCTGCTAAATCCCTTCAGTCGTGTCTGACTCTGTGTGACCCCATAGATGGCAGCCCACCAGGCTCTGCTGTCCCTGGGATTCTCCAGGCAAGAACACTGGAGTGGGGTGCCATTGCATTCTCCATCCTTACTCACTGTCTTCCTCTAATTAAATGGAAGGCTGGTGACTACACTGTAAGGAAGCTAGTGATATTTCTTAGGAGATAATAGTTTTTGGTGCTTAATTTTAAGTCATTGTTTGAATAAAGTTCCAGTCGTTTTCAGTAGTTCTGACTCATGCTCCCATGGCCACAGTGATTGGCTTCTTATGCGTGTGTGCTCAGTCGCTTCAGTCACGTCCAGCTCTTGGCTCCTTAGCCCCTGGAATTCTACAGGCAAGAGTACTGGAGTGCATTGCCATGCCCTCCTCTCGGGGATCTTCCCTACTTAGGGATCAGACCTGCCTCTCCTATGTCCCCTGCATTGGCAGGTAGATTCTTTACCACTAGTGTCACCTGGGAAGCCCAGAGAGACAGTATAACCAGAGAGAAAAAGATGAGATATACTTACCTTAAGGAGACTTAAGTGAACAATGCAAAGAAATAGAAGAAAACAATAGAAGGGGAAAGACTAGAGATCTCTTTAAGAAAATTGGAGATACCAAATGAACATTTCATGCAAAGATGGGCATGATAAAAGACCGAAACAGTGGGCCTTAGGAAGCATTACTGCAAACAAAGCTAATGGAACTGATGGAATTCCAGCTGAGCTATTTCAAATCCTAAAAGATGATGCTGTGAAAGTGCTGCACTCAATATGCCAGCAAATTTGGAAAACTCAGCAGTAGTCACAGGACTAGAAAAGGCCAGTTTTCATTTCAGTCCTAAAGAAAGTCAATGCCAAGGAATGTTTAAACTACCATACAATTGTTCTCATTTCACATGCTAGCAAGGTAACGCTCAAAATCCTTCAAGCTATGCTTCAGCAGTATGTGAAATGAGAACTTCCAGATGTAGAAGCTGGAATTAGAAAAGGCAGAGGAACCAGAGATCAAATTGCCAACATCCTCTGGATCATAGAAAAAAAAAAAGGGAATTCCAGAAAAACATCTACTTCTGCTTCATTGACTATGCTGAAGCCTTTGACTGTAGATCACAATAAACTGTGAAAACTTCTTAAAGAGACGGAAATACAAGACCACCTTATGTGTATCCTGAGAAACCTGTGTACAGATCAAAAAGCAACAGTTAGAAACAGCCATGGAACAATGGACTGGTTCAAAATTGGAAAGGAGTACATCAAGGCTGTACATTGTCACTCTGCTTATTTAACTCATATGCAGAGTACATCATGAGACATGCCAGGCTGGATGAATCACACTGGAATCAAGATTTTCAGGAGGAATATCAACAAACTCAGATGTACAGGTGATAACACTCTAATGGCAGAAAGCGAAGAGGAACTAAAGAGCCTCTTGATAAAGGTGAAAGAGGAGAGTGAAAAAGTTTGGCTTGAAACTCAACATTCAAAAAACCAAGATCATGGCATCCAGTCCCATCATGTCATGGCAAATAGACTGGAAATAATGGAAACAGTGACAAACTTTATTTTCTTGGGCTCCAAAATCACTGCAGGTGGTGACTGCAGCCATGAAATTAAAAGATGTTGCTCCTTGGAAGAAAAGCTATGACAAACCTAGACAGAGTATTAAAATGCACACATTTTGCCAAGAAAGGTAGGTCCTTATAGTCAAAGCTATGGTTTTTCCTGTAGTCATGTATGGATATGAGAATTGGACCATAAAGAAGGTTGAGTACTGAAGAGTTGATGCTTTTGAACTGTGGTGCTGGAGAAGACTCCTGAGAGTTCCTTGGACAAAAAAGAAATCAAACCAGTCAATCCTAAAGGAAATCATTCCTGAATATTCATTGGAAGGACTGATTCTGAAACTGAAGCTGCAATACTTTGGCCACTTGATGGGAAGAGTCAACTCATTGGAAAGTCCCTGATGCTGGGGAAAATTGAAGGTAAAAATAAAAGGGGGAGGCAGAGGATAAATTGATTAGATAGCATCACCAACTCAATGGATATGAATTTGAGCAAACTCCAGGAGATAGATGGAAGACAGAGGAGCCTGGTGTGCTATAGTCCATGGGTCACAAATAGTCAGACATGACTTAATGACTGAACAACAACAACAGTGCTTATCTGAGGCAGAAACTGTTGGAACCATAAAATGGTAAAAACAAGTAACTGGTAATTTTGATGAATTTCTGGAGGCTATGTGGACTAATGGACTGGTGTGTAATGAGAAACTGGAGAAGAGAATGACTACCCACTCTATCCAGTATTCTTGCCTGGAGAATCCCAGCGATGGAGGAGCTTGACAGGCTACAGTCCATGGGGTCACAAATAGTTGGACATGACTGAGTTACTTAGTACACACACTTGTAATGAGAAACTATTGAAGGCCAGTACACTTTTGTGGCTTTTGCTTTCAGGAACAACATTAGGTTCTCAAAAAGATTCTTTGTGGCTCTGACAAGGTAAGGTAAAGAGTGACCATTGTGAAATATGCCCGGTATCTTCTCCATGACAACGACCCACTCTCCAGGTGAAAGTACATTGTCAGAGCCTTATAACAGCTGGGAAAGGCATTCCTTCTATAATACTTCAGTCTCCCTTAACTTTCCTGTCTCACCTAATTTGAGGAAAAAAGCATAATCAACAGGCATGAGGTCTTCAATAAAACAGACTCGGAAAGCAGAAACCAAGTAAAGAAGTGGAAAGTAGGATGGGAAAGCCATATCACTGAAGAAACACTTGTAAAGATCACAGCCTGAAGACACAGACCTACTAAAAGACTGAGATGCAATCAGATGATGGTAAAAGCTCCCCCTCCCCTATGCCACACTGATGGGACTGGACTGCACTGTAACAACCATGGACCACAGCTGAAAGAGATGAAAGATACAAATTTTCTGAAGAGAAGTACTGAGGGAAGCCCAAAGTCAAGAGGTGAGACAAAATAAAGACACTGCAAGCAAAGTCTCTGGCACCAGTGTCTATAGGAAATATTTAAAACATCTGAATTTCTAACCAGTTTAAAATTAATCCTCTAAAGGCAAGAAAAGACACAATCTAAAGAGACAAATCAGCAGAATCAGACCCAGCTGTGAAATACATATTGGAATTATCAGACAGGGAATTTAAATAACTATGATTATTATTAAGTGCTATAATGGAAAAGGTAGACTACATGCAAAAACAGGTGGAGGATACAACAAAGTGATAGAAATTCTAATAAAGAATCAAAAGGAAGTTGTAAAAAAAAAACAGTAACAAAAATGAAGCATACCTTTGATGGACTCATCAGTAGACTCAGCATGACTGACAAAAAAGAATCAGTGAGCTTGAATATATGTCAGTAAAAAATTCGCAACCTGAAATGCAAACAGAAAAAAAGGAAGACAAGAAGATTGGAATATAACATTTAAGAGCTGTAGAACAATCCCCAAAGGGGTAATAGGCATATAATTAGAATGTCAGAGGGAGAAGAAAGTGAGAACAAACAGAAGAATACGTACAGTAGTAATGATTAAGACTTTGCAAAATTAATGCCAGACAAACTACAGATCCAGGAAGCTCAGA
Organism: Oryx dammah; assembly: GCF_014754425.2. Taxonomy (NCBI): domain Eukaryota; kingdom Metazoa; phylum Chordata; class Mammalia; order Artiodactyla; family Bovidae; genus Oryx; species Oryx dammah. Next base: position 37,959,806 of record NW_024070185.1, read on the forward strand.
GAACATCAAGAAGGAGAAATAATAAAACCAAACAACAACCCCAAACTCCCACATATATAACTGTGAACCATATTAAAACTTCAGAAACCAAAACCAAAAAAGATAATCTTAAAATAATCTTTGGAAAAAAATAATACATTATCTAATAGGACAACAGGGATAAGAATTATAATAGACTTTTTGTCAGAAACCATGCAAAGAAGAAGAAAGTGGAGTGAAATATTTAAAGTTGGGGGAAAAAAAAATAAAAACCACCAACCCAGAATTCTATATCCACTGAACTTACTCTCCAAAACTAAGGAATAAATAAAGACTTTCTCAGACAAAATCAAAACGAAACACAAAACCCATAACAACAAGAGAATTCATCACCAAAAGAAATGTTTTAAAAATTCTGTAACTATCCCTTTCTTCCACCCTTCCCTCCTGGTAATGAGAAATTTGTTCTTTAAGTCTCTGAGTCTGTTTCTGTTTTGTAAATAAGTCTGTTTCTGTTTTATAAGTTCATTTGTATAATTTTTCTACATTTCTGCATATAAGCACTATCATGCAATATTTCTCTTTCTCTATCTGACTTCACTCAGTATGACAATTTCTAGGTTCATCCAATGATATTGTTTCATTCTTTTGAATGGCTGAGTCATATTCCATTGTATATATGTACCACAACTTCTTTTTCCATTCTTCTGTTGGTGGACAGTTAGGAAATTTGGGATTGACGTGTGCACACTGCTATATTTAAAATAAATAACCAATAAAGACCTACTGTATTCTGAAAAATGGAGAAGGGACAAGAGCATGCTGTAGATGTTATGAGGTTGGTCATGTGTTGATAATTCTTGAAGCTGATAGATTCCTGAGGATTTATTACACTAATCCTTCCACTTTTGTGTGTGTTTGAAATTTTCAATAATTAAAAAACTTAAAAAAATAAAATAGAACATAGGCATGCCAAACTCAAAGGAGCCCATACCACAAGAAATCAGTACTATATATTCTTACTAATGGTGATTTTAGTGAAGTAAAATCTAGCATATTGAATTAATATTACTAATTTTTAAATTCTATTTTATATTGTGTTTTGATTTCAAAATTGGTTTGGATTTTATAATGGTAACAATGTCATGAGATTAAGAAATTTTTATGTAGTATTAATTTTATATTGCTAAGCAAAATTATAATAAAATTATTTTAACCAAAAAGAATGTTCTGTAGGCAGAAGAAAAATAAGGCAGCTCAGAAACCTGCTTTGTCTAAAAAAAAAAGGGAATAGAATCAGGGAATAAATAAAAGTAAAATAAAAAATTTATTAATCTTAGTTGATTTAAGGTATAACTTTTTAAAGCAATAATGGTAACAAGGTAATAGATCATTCCGAGGAGGCAATGGCACCCCACTCCAGTACTCTTGCCTGAAGAATCCCATGGACAGGGAGCCTCATAGGCTGCAGTCCATGGGGTTGCGAAGAGTTGGACACAACTAAAGCGACTTAGCAGCAGCAGCAGCAGGTCATTATAGCATGCGGATAAATGAATGACAGCAGTGTCACAAAGGATGAGAGGGAGGAATTAGAAGTACTCTGTTTTACAGCATCTGCCCATGTGAAGTGGCATAGTGTTATCTGAAAGGCGCTTAGACTAGTTAAAAATGTATGTTGTAAATTTCATTACAGTTTTTACACAGAATAATTGTTAACAGAGGAGATGTTATATGGATCCATATAAAATGTTCTTTCAATTAAAACAAAAGAAGGCAAAAAAGATGGGAGCAAAGAAGAAACAAAAAATAAATGCAATGAATAGAAAACAGTTAAAAACATGGTAGATATTAATATAACTATATCAATAATCACTTTAAATGTGAATCTTCTAAATATGCCAATTAAAAGAAAGATTATCAGAGTGAAAAAAGACCTAACTGTATGTTGTTTACAAGAAACCAACTTGGAAAATTCCAGAAAGTATCATTCTAACACTAGACATGCTCACTATGAAGATAGATGAGCCCAAAGGCTATCTCCCTGAAGACATCTTTAATCTGGTGATCATGAATGTCCTGGTCACTGTTGAAGAAGATTGCACCATCTTGGAGGAATCAATAGTGAATCATGGCAAAAAAAAAATTGTCTTAAAATATCATTCCCTGAAAAAAAAAGAATCCCACTTTAAAGATGAAGGCTTTATTAAGTTAATAGCAAAGGAACAGAGCAGCTCAAAATAAAGCTAAAGTATCTGTACTAATACCTGACAAAACAGACTTTGAAACAAGAAAGGTTATCAGGGTTAAAGAAGAGCATTGCATAATAATAAAGGCAGTACACAATGATAAATTTTCAGAGAAAACATAACAATATTAAATGTGTATGCAACTAACAAGAAGGTGTCAAAATATGTGACAAAAAAGTGATAGACAAATTCACTTTATTTAAACATGGCCTTCAATAACCTTCTGTTAGTAATAAAAGCAGAAAAACAATAAGGATATAGAGCGACACTATCAATTACCTCTAATTGATATTTATTGTACACTCTTCCCAATGACAGCAGAATACACATTCTTCTCAACCTCACATGTACACTCATCATGATAGGCCACATCCTGGCTTATAAAAAAAAAACTTTAAGAGATGTAGAAAGATAAAAGTCAGACAAAGGATGTCCTTGTACCACAATGAAATAGAACTGGAAATAAGTAATAGAAAGATAGCTGGAAAATTCACAAATATCTGGAAATTAGACAATGCATTTCTAAATAATCCATTGGTCAAATAACAGGTCTCAAGAGAAAATAAAAAATACTTTGAACCAAGTGAAAATGAAAATACAACTTTTCAAAATTTGTGAGAAGCATCAACAGCAGAGACAAAGAGATGACCAACAGACACATGAAAAAAATGATCAGTGTCACTAATTATTAGGAAACTGCAAATCAAAACCACAGTGAGGTATCACTTCACTACTGCCAGAATACAACAAATCACTTCACTACTGCCAAAAGTACAACAAATCATAGGTGTCGGCAAGGGTTTGGAGAAAAAGGAACCCTTGTGCACCGTTGATAGGAATGTAAATTGGTGCATACTTTATGGAAAACAATATAGAGGTTTCTTAAAAAAATTAAAAATAGAAGTACCATATGATACATCAATTCCACTTCTGGGTAAATATCAAAGAAAATAAAAAACACTAATTCAAAAACTATATGAACCCCTACTATGTTCCTTGCATTATTTACACAAGTCAAGATCTGAAAGCAACCTATGTGTCTGTCAATAGATGACTGATTAAAGAAGATGTGGTATATATACACAATGGAATCTTACGCTGCCATTAAAAAAGAATAAAATCTTGCCATTTGCAACAACGTGAATGGACCTACAGGGTATTATGCTTAGTGAAATAAGTCAAACAGAGGAAGACAAATATTATATGACTTCACTTACATTTGGAATCCCAAAAATCCCAAATGAATAAACATAACAAAGCAGAAACATACTCATGGAGAATAAACATGTGATTGCGAGAAAGGAGTTCAGTTCAGTTCAGTCGCTCAGTTGTGTCCGACTCTTTGCAACCCCATGGACTGCAGCACCCCAGGCCTCCCTGTCCATCACCAACTCCTGGAGTATACACAAACTCATGTCCATTGACTTGGTGATGCCATCCAACTATCTCATCCTGTCATCCCCTTCTCCTGCCCTCAATCTTTCCCAGCATCAGGGTCTTTTCAATTGAGTCAGCTCGTCGCATCAGGTGGCCAAAGTATTGGAGTTTCAGCTTCAGCATCAGTCCTTCCAATGAACACCCAGGACTGATCTCCATTAGGATGGACTGGTTGGATCTCCTTGCAGTCCAAGGGACGCCTAAGAGTCTTCTCCAACACCACAGTTCAAAAGCATCAATTTTTCTGTGCTCAGCTTTCTTTACAGTCCAACTCTCACATCCGTACATGACTACTGGAAAAACCATAGCCTTGACTAGATGGGGCTTTGTTGGCAAAGACCTTACTTTGCTCTCTAGATTGATCATAACTTTCCTTCCAAGGAGTAAGCATCTTTCAATTTCATGGCTTCAGTCACCATTTGCAGTGATTTTGGAGCCCAAAAAAGTAAAGTCTGACACTGTTTCCCCATCTACTTGTCATGAAGTGATGGGACCGGATGCCATGATCTTCGTTTTCTGAATGTTGAGCTTTAAGCCAACTTTTTCACTCTCCTCTTTCACGTTCATCAAGAGCTTTTTAGTTCCTCTTCACTTTCTGCCATAAGGGTGATGTCATCTGCATATCTGAGGTTATTGATATTTCTCCCAGCAATCTTGATTCCAGCTTGTGCTTCATCCAGCCCAGCATTTCTCATGATGTACTCTGCATATAAGTTAAATAAGCAGGGTGACGATATACAGCCTTGACGTACTCCTTTCCCTATTTGGAACCAGTCTGTTGTTCCATGTCCAGTTCTACTGTTGCTTCCTGACCTGCATATACATTTCTCAAGAGGTAGGTCAGGTGGTCTGGTATTCATATCTCTTTCAGAATTTTCCAGTTTCTGGTGATCCATACAGTCAAAGGTTTGGGCATAGTCAATAAGCAGAAAAGGAGAGGGTGGAGGCAATGACTGAAATAGGTAAGAGAGTTTACAAAATACAAGCTTTCAGTTACAAAAGAAATGGGTCACAGGGATGAAATGCACAGCATGAGAAATACAGTGATATCATAATATCTTTGTATGGTGTCAGTAACTGGACTTATTGTAATGATCATTTTACAGTGTATAAAAATGTTGAGTCACTATGGTGTACATCTGAAGCTAATGTAATATTGTAAGTTAGTTATACACCAATAAAAAGTAAAATAAGATTTAACACTAAAACCATCCTGAAAATAAAAATCATAGCTGGAGGACCACAGATTCCAATCTTAAAGCTAACTACAAAGTTTCAGTAATCAAGACAGTATGGTACTTACATAAGGATATACATATAGATAAATGAAATAGATTAGAGAGCCCAGAAATAAACCCATGTGTCTATAGTCAACTTAGTCTTTTTTGGAAAAATGTCTGTCCATTATTAATTGGATTGTTTGGATTTTTGCTTTGGATTATGTGAATTCTTTATATGTTTTGGACATTAACCCCTTATCAGACCTATTATTTGCCAATGTATTTAATCCATCTCAAGTTAATTTTCGTGAGTGGTAAAAGATAGCGGTCCAAATTAAGATCTTTCTTTTTTCTTAATATAAGCATTGGTTTCTATAACTTACCTCTTAGTGCTGCTTTTACTGTACACCATATATTCTAGTATGTTGTATTTGCATTTCATTTGATTCAAGGTATTTTTTATTTCCCTTTTGATATTTCCTTAACTCTTGGCTGTTCCGGAGTGTATCATTTATTTAATTTCCACATTTTTTGAATTTTCCAGTCTTCTTAAATTTGCTTAGACATGTTTTATGACCTAACATTTGATCTATCCTAGAAAATATTCTGGGTGTACCTTAGAAGAATGTATATTCTGTTCTGTTGAATGTAATGTTTTCTATATGTCTGTTAGACATTCAGGCTAAAGTATAATTTAAATCCAAAGTTTCATTTTTGATTTTTGGTGTGGGATATTTGTCCATTCTTGAAAGTGGTGTATTGAAATTTCCCACCATTATTGTGTTTTTGTCTATATTGCCCTTCAGATCTGTTATTATTTGCACTATATATTTAGATACTCTAATAATGGATGCATAATACATATATTTATTATTGTCACATCTTTTTATAATTTTTAAATTAATTTATTTATTTTTGGCTGTGCTGAGTCTTTGTTGCTGTATGCTGGCTTTCTCTAGTTATGGCAAGTGGGGAGTACTCTCTGATTGCAGTGCTCAAGTTTCTCATTGCAGTGGCATCTCTTATTGCAGAGCACAGGCTCTAAGGCATACTAGCTTCAGTAGATGCAGCACACAGGCTCAGTAGTTGCATTCTGCAATTTGATGCTGAAGGCTCTCAACAGTGGTGGTACACAGGTTCAGGTGCCCTGCAGCACGTGGGATCTTCGCAGACCAGGGATTGAACTCATGTCTTCTGCATTCGCAGGTAGATTCTTAACCACGGGACCATCATGGAAGTCCTGGTGCATCTTCTTACTGAATTAACCCTTTTATCATTATATATGACCTCCTTTGTCTCTTGTTACTGTTTTTGGTCTAAAATGTATTTTGTCTGATATAAACAAAGCTATTCCTGCTCACGTTTGGTTTTGCTTTCTAGGAACATCTCTTGCCTTGCCTTCATTTTAAGCTTTGATGTGTCCTTAAAGCTGGAATGAATCCGTTGTAGGCAGTATATGACCAACTCTAAGTCCATCACCCACTTTATACATTTTGATTGGAGAACTCAATCCATTTACTTTTAGAGTAATTGTTGATAGGTTAGAACTTACTAATGTCAGCTTATTAATTTTTTTCTGGATGTATTACAGTTTCCTTGTTCTTTTCTTCATATATTGCTACCTTCCTTTGTAAATTACTGATTTCTCATAGTGGTTGCCTACACATCTGGTCCCATCACTTCATGGGAAATAGATGGGGAAACAGTAGAAACAGTGTCAGACTTTATTTTTGGGGGCTCCAAAATCACTGCATATGGTGATTGCAGCCATGAAATTAAAAGACACTTACTGCTTGGAAGAAAAGTTATGACCAACCTAGATAGTATATTCAAAAGCAGAGACATTACTTTGCCGACTAAAGTCCGTCTAGTCAAGGCTATGGTTTTTCCTGTGGTCATGTATGGATGTGAGAGTTGGACTGTGAAGAAGGCTGAGTGCCGAAGAATTGATGCTTTTGACCTGTGGTGTTGGAGAAGACTCTTGAGAGTCCCTTGGACTGCAAGGAGATCCAACCAGTCCATTCTGAAGGAGATCAACCCTGGGATTTCTTTGGAAGGAATGATGCTGAAGCTGAAACTCCTGTACTTTGGCCACCTCATGCCAAGAATTGACTCACTGGAAAAGACTCTGATGCTGGGAGGGATTAGGGGTAGGAGGAGAAGGGGACGACAGAGGATGAGATGGCTGGATGGCATCATGGACTCAATGGACGTGAGTCTGAGTGAACTCCGGGAGATGGTGATGGACAGGGAGGCCCTGCGTGCTGCGATTCATGGGGTTGCAAAGAGTCGGACACGACTGAGCGACTGAACTGAACTGAACTGATGCCTTGAATACCTTCTTATCTGTTTGTGAATTCACTATAGGTTTGTTTTATTGTTTATGGTTACCATGAAACTTACGTAAAACATAACACTCATAATGCTCTATTTTAAGATGTTAACAACCTAAGTTAGATCACATACGTTTTTGATGTCACAACTTACCTCTTTTTATATTGTGTGTTCATTATCAGATTATTGTGGTTTTAGTTCTTTTTAATACTCTTTTAAGCGTTATATTAAAGTTAAGTGGTTAGTGCTCCACCATATTATAGAATTCAGTGCAGTTCAGTTGCTCAGTCGTGTCCGACTGTTTGTGACCCCATGAATCGCAGCACGCCAGGCCTCCCTGTACATCACCAACTCCCAGAGTCTACCCAAACTCATGTCCATCGAGTCAGTGATGCCATCCAGCCATCTCATCCTCTGTCGTCCCCTTCTCCTCCTGCCCTGAATCCCTCCCAGCATCAGGGTCTTTTCAAATGAGTCAGCTCTTCACATCAGGTGACCAAAGTATTGGAGCTTCAGCTTCAGCATCAGTCCTTCCAGTGAATACCCAGGGTTGATCTCCTTCAGAATGGACTGGTTGGATCTCCTTGCAGTCCAAGGGACTCTCAAGAGTCTTCTCCAAAACCACAGTTCAAAAGCATCAATTCTTCGGCACTCAGTTAGCGTGTTCTAAATTTGTCTCTACTTTCCTTTACTATTGTGCTTTAAATTTTCATAGCATTTATGTTACTAATTGGTGACCTGTCACTTCTGCTTGAAGATCTGCTTTCAGCATTTCTTGTAAGATAGATCTAGTAGTAATGAATTCCCTTAACTTTTGTTTGTCTGAGAAAGTCTTTATTGCTCCTTCATTTCTGATGGGCAGCTTTATAGGTAAAGCATTTTTGGTTGGCAGCCTTTTTTCTTTCAGCACTTTGAATATATGATTCCACTTCCTCTGGTTGCAAGATCCGTGCTGAAAAATCTGCTGATAGCCTTAGGGAGTTCCCTTGTAAGTCTCAAGCTCTTTTTCTTTTGCTGCTTTTAAGTTTCTCTCTTTGATATTTGAAAGTTTTATTATGCTGTATCTTGGAAGGGATCTCTTTAAGTTAATTTTGTTTGATGACCTGTGAGCTTCATGAACTTAGATATCCAAATCTCTCCCCAATTTGGGACGTTCTCAGCCATTATTTCCTTATAAAATCTTTCTGCCATCTTCTCCCTCTCTGTTTCTTCTGGAACTCCAGTAATCCACAAATTAGTTCTTTAAATGGTATCCCATAAATCTTCACTCTTTTTTATTCTTTTTTCTTTATTCTCTTCTGTCTTCTGTCTCACATATTCTTTTTTTTTCCTTGATCTCTGCTGCTACTGATGCTTTCTATTGTATTTCATTCACTGTATTCTTCAGCTCCAGAATTTCGGCTTGATTGTTGTTAATTATTTTTTATCTCTGTTGAACTCATTTTGTTTATACATTGTTTTCCTAATTTCATTGAATTTTCTTTCAGTGTTTTCTTGTAACCCATTGAGTTTCCTCAAAACAGCTATTTTAAATCACTTAAATTATAGATCTCCATGTCTTTTGGGTCAGTGACTAGAAGATTATTGTGATTCTTGATGGGATCATGTTTCCTTGATTTTCATGTTCCTTAAAGTTGTGCATAGCTATCTTTGCATATGAAGTAGCAGCTGCTTCCTCCAGTCTTTACCCTCTGCCTTCAGCAAGATACTTTTTTTAACCCTGGTAAGGATTCTGAGGCTTTCTCAGGACTTCTGTGGATACACCTGCTCCATGCTTCTTGCTTCCTCTTATAGCAGAATTCTTAAGCTTACGTGCTTTCTCTCAGTCCTATAACACACTAGGCCAAGTGCTGACATCCTCCGTTTTGTTTTTCCAAAGGCAAAACTAAATCTTAAATTTGTTATCTCCCGCTGAACCTCAGATCCAAATTGGCTTGATGTGCATGCTCATTAGCTGTCTGCCAAAGGTCACTCTCACTACTGCCCTTAGGAGTATACAGAGGGTGGAGGTAGAAGTGGGTATGGTTGAGGTTCATGGAATTCTGGGAATGCCTGTGGGCCAGTTAAAGGTATCCATGGGTGTGACATTCCCAGTGGCTCACGCGTGTGCTTTTTGATGGAGTTCACACTGCAATTAGTAGGATCTTTGCCCCTTAAGCTCTCCAGTAGTCCTATATGCTATCCTCCCAGACTCTTCCCATCTCCCAGGCTTGCAGCTCATGATTAAGTACTCTGGATGAGGTGAGAGAGAAATGAGACCCTTTGGCAATGTCCCACACAATTGGGGAAGCTGGGTGCTCACTCACAGACTCTCCCTTTCACCTACAGGATAAACCATAGGCTAAGGAAGATCATTCCTGGCCCTGAGCTGTGCAACCTTGGGGGAGGGATGATGTGGGTAAAGTCAGGTTGTTCTTTTACCCAGTCCAATGTTTCAAACTCACTTTTTTTTTTTTTTTTTGCTCCAACAATTTCCTAGGACTTCCCTGGAAACCTGGGCTTCCACAATGTCTTTTGCATCTGTGGGTAATTGTCTAAGACAGTCTTCCAGGGGTTCCCAGACTGAGGCAGAGAAGGACTGCAGCTGGTTTGTGAACACTGCAGGGTCCAAAGCCAGGACCTAGGTTTGTATGCCTGTTACCTGGAAGGTATGACTCCTCCTGGGTCTCCTGGTGTATAGTACTGGATCCACAGCTCTCACAAAGAACTTGTATCTGTGGATAAATGCCAGATTACTGTTGGCAGTAGAAGGAGGGGACAAAAATAAGGGATGTCTTATTCCACTGTGATGCTGACATTGCTCTCCTTGTGCCATCTTTTCTTTTGGTTTTCTTATACTTTTATGACGCTGCTTAGCATACTGCAAAGCCCTCTCTAAAGACAGCTCTGCTGAGAAAAAAAATAAAAATTTGGACACAGATATTGATATAAGAAAAATTTCTAAAAACACCTTTTCTCTGACAGCATTTGGAGAACAGGAGAAAAGAGAAAGGTTAATGAAAAGTGTCCCTGCTGGAAACCTTGTGAATGAGGATGAAGAAGATACGGAGACACCAGGGCTAAGTGAATAAGCGTTTGTCAGTTCCTCATTCCCAGAAATGCTTAAGGAAAACTGCTCTTGCCTAAAGAAGAAAAGGGATTGCAGAAGAAATGTGATTTCTTAATCTGTAATTTATTTCACATGTTGAGTTTGGCTAGGTCAGTGATTTTCGGTAAACCTGATCTGATGACTGATTTTGCACTAATATAGAGGGGATGAAGTAAATGTAATAGCATACCAAAAGCAGAGACATTACTTTGCCAACAAAGGTCCGTCTAGTCAAGGCTGTGGTTTTTCTAGTAGTCATGTATGGATGTGAGAATTGGACTGTGAAGAAAGCTGAGCGCCAAAGACTTGATGCTTTTGAACTGTGGTGTTGGAGAAGACTCTTGAGAGTCCCTTGGACTGCAAGGAGATCCCACCAGTCCATTCTAAAGGAGATCAGCCCTGGGATTTCTTTGGAGGGAATGATGCTAAAGCTGAAGCTCCAGTACTTTGGCCACCTCATGCGAATAGTTGACTCATTGGAAAAGACTCTGATGCTGGGAGGGATTGGGGGCAGGAGGAGAAGGGGACGACAGAGGATGAGATGGCTGGATGGCATCACTGACTTGATGGACGTGTGAGTTTGAGTGAACTCCGGGAGTTGGTGATGGACAGGAGGCCTGGCGTGCTGCAATTCATGGGGTCGCAAAGAGTCGGACACAACTGAGCGACTAAACTGAACTGAACTGAACTGAAGTAGATGTATAGGGGAATCTATACCCTGATGCAAGAAATAATTTCTTACCGGGTTCCCAGGAAAGATCGTCTGTTGCCAATTTAATTTTATCTCAAGCATGATCTTTACCTCAGGAGGCCAGCCTAAGATGAAACTTCTGAAATAAGCAGCACTCTTTCTTGTTATTTCTCTGCCCTTCTCTTTTCAGGCAGCCATTGTCCTCAGGTTTCCTTCTGACTATGAGACCACCACACTCAAACATTGCCTCTTGTCCCACACTAAGTCTTCCCTACCTCAACTGTCATGCGCGTTTGACACATATTCATTGAAAGCATAATGTGTACAAGTTAGTAAGAAATTCCTGGGGATATAGGAGAACATTCAGGAAAGGGGCTCATATGCTACTTATGGATACTTACAATGTTCCATGTTCCAATATAACTTACTAATCTATAAATGACACCATATTGTACCCTCCAAGGAGAAACAGCATTTTAAGAGGATCTCTAGAGATCCTAAAAAGGATGATTTTCATAATGCTGGAAATTTTAGTAGGCAACAGGTTCCTATGGGAGATATGCTGGGGCCATAAAGTATATTTCAAACCACACCAGGAAGAGAATTTTGTACACCAAGTCAGCCTGTCACGTGATCTCCACAAAATATGTAAAATTCTTGATAAAAATGTACTGACTAGCTAAATAGAAAGATAATAAGATAAACAGAGAGAGATAGATAATAAATGCACAGATAGTCTGGATAGTTTGCTGAAAATAACTTAGATGACATCTTGTCACATGTTGATATGGAGAATTATATTATTAAACAGATATTAGAGAACTGGCAAGGTAAACAGGGAACACTGAAGATATGATGGAAATGGATATTAAAGGAAGTGGCTATCACAGCTTGGACTGGGGAAATTAAGAAAAAAGTTAGGAAAGTAAATCTTAGAAGCTTGAAGGAGGAGCCTTTGAGGGCTACGACTCAGACTTCTGAGGAGGGATTCTGCTGTACAATGATTGGGGCTCCAGGCGTTTGAATGAGGGACTCCAGAGCTGGACTGAGACCTCTGAGGAAGGAACATGAGCTAGTTGGGGCTAGTGTCTCTGGAGAGGTGCAATGGAGCTGGTTCTAGAAGTGCTGGGAAAATTGCAAACTAGAATCAGCTCTGGCTAACAGAAGGCATGACACTCAAGGTGAAGAGTCTTTGCTGGGGTGATGGGAGAGGGATGAGAAGCAGACAGGAAGGAGTCAGATTCATCCATTCACTCCAGCCTTCCAGTCTCCCTCTAGCATCTGTATTAAGGGAGCCTAACAGGGTCCAAATGGCAAAGAAGGACTTAATGGGGTTTGCAGAATTCTGTCCCCGCCTTTATAGAGGCAAACAGAGGATGGATTTGAAGCTGAGGGACAGTAGCTTAATAACAAACATATCTTAATTTTAGTGTTTTTCACAAAGCTTTAGTTTTTCAGAAATTATATTTTAAGAAGTTGCTTCTGGCTGATGTAACATTCAGTCTATCAATCATTATCTTTCCATATGAAAATTAAACCTTCATTTATTGAAAAATATATCCAGTTATTAAGAGATGTTATTCCCTCTTAAGCAAAGTAAATATCATGTCCAGGGAGTTGCAACTTCATCATAAGGTTTGAAAGAGACCTTTTTTCCCATAGGGACATGATCAAGGATTTGAATTGCATAATAAGAATATGGAGATTTCTCAAAAATAGACAAATCAAAGCACTAGAATATATCAAAGTGAAATTTCCAAAAAAATGACTGTGCCGAAGACTTTTGAGGGCTCCTGTATACATCCTTAATGATCTTCTGGGTATATTTATGTGAGAGCAGGCAAAACACTGCTTCAACAATGTAAATAACAGCATCAGTAGAAACTTACTGAGAGGTTACCACTTGCCAAGTATTATTCTAAATACTTAGCACAGCTTAATGTATTCATTTCTTACAATGACTTAGAAAACATTCCTATTTTACAGACTAATTGACTTGCCCAGGATCACACAGCTAGTTAGTGGCACAGCCAAGATGCAAACCCTGCAATCTGGTTCTAGGAATTATATGTTTAACTTCTATTCCATCACTCCTCTTATGAAGGAGCAATACTAAATTAACTAATTTAGTGAAAGAAACATATTCAACCTCTCTTTCAGTCATACATCACCTAATTAATGGACACAGACATGAGCTTGGACTCAGAATTCTGTAGTGGGTTCTGTGCTGTAGTCTGGTGCCACCATCTGGTTCCTATAGCAACACCAAGCACAGAAACATCCAGCACAAGCCTAAAGTGTGGGTAGAGATATTCACAAGTCATAGCATTACATAGAGATAACAAAACTTGCACAAAAAAAGAAACTACAAATCATTATTTTTAAAACAATGTGCAGAGTAAAAGAAGTCAAATTCAAGACAGTACCTGTTGTGTGATCCCTATATGAAACATTAGGAGAGGCTGATCTAATCTATACAGACAGCACATCAGTGATTGCCCAGGCCTGGAATTATTGATTGAGAAGGGATACAAGGGAATATTTTGAGGTGATGGAATTGCTCTATATCTTGATCATCATCGTGGTTACATGAGTACAATAATCTGTCAAAACTCATGGAATTATATACTTAAAATAGATATAATTGACTGTATGTAAATTATACCTCAGTAAACTTGATAAGAAAACATTATTGCACATTATTTCCAGAGAAGGGATTATTTTTCATCCAAAAAATATTTATTGAGTGCCTACTGTGTTCCAGCTCTCTTCTGTAAGTTTTATATCATCAGTGAACAAAACAGGTAAAGATCCCTGCCCCCATGGAGCTTATATTCTAGCAAGTGGAAAGAAAAATAAACAACAAATAGGGAAAAATAAGAACATTATAAGACTAAATGGTTCAAAGTAGCATTTGACAATACTAGCTCCAAAGAAAGTTGTTGATTTTTGACCTTGAGTAAAATACCTAATTCATTGACTCAATAAATATTTAATAAAAGACCTATCATGTGTTAGGCAATTCTAATAGCAACCACAGTTACAAAAATATGTTTGACATAATCCTTACTCAAAAAGAGTCTCCACAGAATTAAATATGGAAAGGCAGTTTTGAACCTCAGTGTAATAAAGACTGTGATAGCTGTAAGCACAGGGTTCTTTAAGACCTGTAACTGAGTCTTAGGTGAGAGAAGACTTCATAGAGGAAATAACTCTTAATAAAGAGCTACAGTGAATAGAAGTTATGGGCAAAACAGAAGGAAGAAACATCAAGGAGTGGAACAGTGTATGCAGAGACTCACTGGAGAAGATCGTGGCTTGGTATGAAAACTGAAAGGGAATCAGTATGATTGCAGCAAGTGGGTTGGAAAAGAGGAAGGGAGAAAGGAAGAGGTAAGAGAGGCACCAAAGCCTTCTTGAAAACCTTCCAAGAATCTTGGAAGACCTGTAGAACAGGTTCAATGTTTTCCTGGAAGCCGAGAGAAAATCTGAAGCATTTTAAGCAGAGAAAAGATATAAAAAGATTTATACTTTTTTTTAAAAGTAAGCTTTTTTAAATACACACAAGCATTGGCATACAGTCCCACCACCTCAGACAAGCCCTAATGATATACTGATACTAATGGTTAAAAGTGATATACAGCCATGGTTTAAAGCCTTTTTAAACACTCAAACTATATAGGTTGATATAAAGTGAAAAATCATAGATCATCAACAGAGTTCAGTTCAGGCCAGTAGCTCAGTCATGTATGATTCTTTGTGATCCCATGGACTGCAGCACACCAGTCTTCCCTGTCCATTACCAACTCCTGGAGCTTACTCAACTTCATGTCCATGAAGTCGGTGATGCCATCCAACCATCTCATCCTCTGTCATCGCCTTATCCTCCCGCCTTCAATCTTTCCCAGCATCAGGGTCTTTTCCAATGAGTCAGTTCTTCGCATCAGGTGGCCAAAGGATCTGAGTTTCAGCTTCAGCATTAGTCCTTCCAATGAATATTCAGGACTGATTTCCTTTAGGATTGACAGGTTCAATATCCTTGCAGTTCAAGGGACTCTCAAGAATCTTCTCCAATACCACAGTTCAAAAGCATTGATTCTTCAGCACTCAGCTTTCTTTATAGTCCAACTCTCACATCCATACATGACTACTGGAAAACCCATAGCTTTTACTAGACGGACCTTTGTTGGCAAAGTAATGTCTCTGCTTTTAAATATGCTGTCTAGGTTGGTCATAGCTTTTCTTCCAAGGAGCAAGTGTCTTTTAATTTCATGGCTGCATCTGCAGTGATTTTAGAGACCAAGAAAATAGTCTGTCACTGTTTCCATTGTTCCCCCATCTATTTGCCACTAAGTGATGGGACCAGATACCATGATCTTCATTTTCTGAATGTTGAGTTTTAAGCCAACTTTTTCACTCTCCTCTTTTACTTTCATCAAAAGGCTCTTAGTTCTTCTTCACTTTCTGCCATAAGGGTAGTGTCATCTGCATATCTGAGGTTATTGATATTTCTCCCAGCAATCTTGTTTCTAGCCTGTGCTTCATCCAGCCAGTATTTCACATGATGTACTCTGCATATAAGTTAAAGAAGCAGGGTGACAATATACAGCCTTGACATACTCCTTTTGCAATTTGGAAGCAGTCTGTTTTTCCATGTCCAGTTCTAATTGTTGCTTCTTGGGCTGCATACAGATTTCTCAGGAGGCAGGTCAGGTGGTCTGGTATTCCCATCTATTTAAGAATCTTCAACAGTTTGTTGTGATCCACACAAAGACTTTAGTGTCGTCAATAAAGCAGAAGTAGATGTTTTTCTGGAACTCTCTTGCTTTTTCGATGATCCACTGCATGTTGGCAATTTGATCTCCGGTTCCTCTGCCTTTTCTAAATCCAGCTTGAAATCTGGAAGTTCTCAGTTCATGTACTGTTGAAGCCTGGCTTGGAAAAGTTTGAACATTACTTTGTTAGCTTGTGAGATGAGTGCAGTTGTGCAGTAGTTTGAACATTCTTTGGCATTGCCTTTCTTTGGGATTGGAATTAAAACTGACCTTTTCCAGTCCTGTGGCCACTGCTGAGTTTCCCAAATTTGCTGGCATGTTGAGAGCAGCACTTTACAGAATCATCTTTTTGGATTTGAAATAGCTCAGCTGGAATTCCATCACCTCCACTAGCTTTGTTTGTAGTGATGCTTCCTAAGGCCCACTTGACTTCACATTCCAGGATGTCTGGTTCTAGGTTAGTGCCCACACCATCATGGTTATCTGGGTCATGAAAATCTTTTGTATAGTTCTTCTGTGTATTCTTGCCACCTCTTCTTAATATCTTCTGCTTCTGTTAGGTCCATACCATTTCTGTCCTTTATTGTACTCATCTTTGCATAAAATGTTCCCTTGGTATCTCTAATTTTCTTGAAGAGATCTCTAGTCTTTCCCGTTCTTTTGTTTTCCTCTATTTCTTTGCACTGAACACTGAGAAAGGCTTTCTTATCTCTCCTTGCTATTCTTTGGAACTCCGCATTCAGATGGATAAATGTTTCCTTTTCTCCTTTGCCTGTAGCTTCTCTTCTTTTCTCAGCTACTCATAAGGCCTCCTCAGACAACCATTTTGCCTTTTTGCATTTCTTTTTCTTGGGGATGGTCTTGATCCCTGCCTCTTGTACAATGTCATGAACCTCTGTCCATAGTTCTTCAGGCAGTCTGTTTATCAGATCTAATCGCTTGAATCTATTTGTCACTTCCACTGTATAATTGTAAGGGATTTGATTTAGGTCATACCTGAATGGTATAGTGGTTTTCCCTACTTTCCTCAACTTAGATTAAGACAACTTGAGATATATCAATCAAGCTATAAAGTGTTTGGCTTTAGATTCACACAAATTAACTGTAAAAGAACGATTATAATATATATCTGGGGAAATTTGAGCCCTGGCATTTCAAATCTGATGATGTTAAAGTAGTAGTAATTTTTAATGTGATGTATAGCAATTATGTTTTTTAAAAATAGCCTATATATCTAAGAGCAGTGCTATTCAAGATTGTAACCACCAGCTACATGTAGCTATTTAAATTTAGATTTAGGTCAATTAAAATTTTAAAGTTAAAATGTTTAGTTTCTCAGGCACATCAGCCACATTTCAGTGCTTGGTAGCCATGTATGATTAGCTATGTATTGGACAGTACATGTTTAGAATATTTCTATCATTGCAGACAGTTCTATTGGACAGCTCTGTCTTAGCCACAAATACTGAATTATTTACTAATTAAATAATATAATGTCTGGAACTTGCTTTAAAATAATCCAGTATAGATAAAAGTAGAGTGGGTAGGAATATAAACAAATCGAACTGATCATTATTGAAGCTGGATCATGGGGAAGGAAGAAACAATCTATTCTCCCTACATATATGTATGTTTGAAATTTTCCATAGTAGAAAATTAATAAAGTCTCCATACTTCTACCTTTACCACTCCAGCCCTTAGTACTTCTCGTAAGTAGCCATTTTATTTGGAATAGTTAGAAAAATAATAAAAATAATCTATACACACATATCACAACATTTTTTATACTTTATAATTAGTTTGCCTAAAGGGATGATATCATAGATACTGTTCAGTAGTTTGCATTTTTATTAAGCAAAATATTCTAGAAAACTTTCTATTTGGCACATACAAATCTGCTTTATTCTTTCTAAAGGCTATTCAATAATACACTGTATAGGTATATCATAATCTATTACAATTTATTTAAGTAGTCATCCATGGACTAATGGGCTTCCCAGGTGGTGCTATTAGGAAAGAACTCATCTGCCAATGCAGGAGGCATAAGAGACATGGGTTTGATCCCTTGGTTGGGAAGGGCCCCTGGAGGATGGCATGGCAACTCACTCCAGTATTCTTGATTGGAGAATCCCGTGGACAGAGGAGCCTAGCAGGCTACAGTCTATAGGGTTTCAAGGAGTCAAACACAACTGAAGTGACTTAGCGCACATGCACACACTGCATGAACAAATACAGACTACAGAATGGATTGGCTTGGTGGGGGTGAGGGTTGGAGTACTAGAGTAGGTGGGGAGGACCTGTAAGTGACTTACCTGAGAGAAATGGATTAGAATAAGGTAAATTCGGTGGGATAGAAAGAAGAGTTTAGATTAAAAAATATTTAAGAAGCAGAATTAAGAGAACTTGGTGATTTCTTGAATATGAATGAGGAAGTAGGAGAGGTCAGGGAGGACCCCAAGCTTTTTGACCTGGACAAGTGGTAATAACAGTCTTTAAAGACAAATTAAATCACTGTCACAGGAAGGAAAAGCTAATGAGCTTTGCTTTAGACATGTTCAGATTCAGCTGTCTGTAAGTCTTCACAGTTGCCTATATGCATCCTAAGGTCAGGAGAAGGTGGAGTGAAGCAGAGGTCTTCAACATATATTTGGTGATGCAAGCCAAAAGAGTGAATTAAATCACCCAGCCTCTCTGAGATGTGGTTCCCTTCTTAAAGGGTATGATAATGCTCCTCTCTCAACCTCCAGCACATGTACACAGAGAGAGTAGAACCATTCTGGAGCCAACACTATGATTTACTGTTGTACGATGTGCCAGTGCTCACATGTGCATTATTTATGAACAAAGTGACAAGATTTGTGTTTTAGAAAGGTTACATGAAGGATGACTGAAACTTTGGAAGGTATAAATTATTATTCTATCATCTATGTGAGTAAGAATGAAAGCTTGATCGAAGCATGGCTGTAGACTTAGAAATGCTGCTGCTGCTGCTAAGTCGCTTCAGTCGAGTCTGACTCTGTGCGACCCCATAGACAGCAGCCCACCAGGCTCCCCCGTCCCTGGGATTCTCCAGGCAAGAACACGGGAGTGGGTTGCCATTTCCTTCTCCAATGCATGAAAGTGAAAAGCGAAAGGGAAGAAGTGAGGAAACAGATTTGGGAAATAGTTATGCTAATTTCTCTTCCAAGTCGCAAGGCACATCGATGATCTCAGATAATAGACTGGAAAGATGGATGAGGAAATAAGAAATATGAAGCTAAGTATTCTCAGCAGGTTTTGTAGAGAAATAAATCATTATCAGGACATGATACAACTCATGCAATTTGATATTATTTCAATTGACTCATAGTTTCTATTCACTTATGATTTCCTACCTCCTGGTTTTGGCTTTTTACAGTTTTCTCCCTGTTACTGTTTCTGTGTTTCTCAACCACTTGTGTCCTTCTGACTATGTCTTACATTCAGATTCTCTAGAGAGAATCTGATTGGTTAAATAAATTGTTAGCCAATATAGCATCACCTTGTGAAGAAATTTTTTATGCTTCCTCATGGATGGCCTCTGAGCAGATTCCATTGCTTATTCAGTGGAATGTTACATTTATCAGTACAAATATAGAGGATACATAATCTATTGATGTTCAGAAGAAACGTTTAATGTGTTTAGGATGTTGCCTGGGAAGGCTGGTGGTGTCTTAAAGCCTAAGAAGCTTCACAGAAAGTGATGAATTTCTCAGTCTCTTTCTCAGTCTTGCAGTCTTGGGTTTATCTCTCAAGGTAAAATCCAATTAAATAGGCCCACTGAGTCTGATGTACAAACCTGAATACTAATTTATCAACTTACAGTGAGAAATTTTAAATTGTGGGGACCTAAATCACTAAGCCTATGTAACATATATTTTCTCCTGGTGGGAAGACTCATAGCTTCATTCCGTACAGGAAGAAAGGGAAAGACAAAGGGCACAATGTGCACGCCTATACCCCTACATTCTTTTTTTTAAGTTTTTTTCTTACATTGCTTTCTTTTTAAATCATTTATTTGCTAATGGCTCAACTGAGTCTTCACTGCTTGTACAAGGGCTCTCTCTGGCTATGGGGCATGGGCTTCTCACTGCATTGGCTTCTCTTGTTGCAGAGCATGGGCCCTAGAGCACCCAGGCTCCAGTAGTAGGGGCCCACAGGCTCAGTAGTTGCGGTTCACAGGCTCTAGAGTGCTGTCTCGTTGGTTGTGGCACACAGGCTTAGTTGCTCTGTGGCATGTGGAATATTCTCGGACCAGGGATTGAACCCATGTCCCTTCCACTGGCAGGAGGATTCTCAACCACTGGACCACCAGGGAAGTCCTATCCTAACTTTCTTAAGAGAAGTTTTAAGGAAGCCTCATCCAACAACTTCTGCTTCTATTACACCAACCGGAACCATGTGTCATGACCTATTTGTCTACAAGGTCAGTAAGAAATATGGATTTTTGCTGGACATATAGCCACCCTCAAATAAAACAGGATTTTGCTTGGAAATAGGGCATAATTAATATTAAGTAGGCAAGCAACCATCACTCTGTTCATAAAAAGTAAATGAAACAAAGTAGAAAACATAGTACCCAGGAACTATGCAGTCTATAAAGGAGAAAAATAGGAATTGTCCATATTGACAGTGAAAGGAACACTAAGCAAACAAAAACAAAGACAGATATTACTACAGGAAACATAACAGATTTATGAGTCACAAAATGCTATAGGGACATTCTGAAAATATAGCAGTAATAGCATAAAATTTTGAATCTATCTTAATCCCCACATAGAACAGGGCAGGTAAATAGTGAACAAAAAGCTCTTAGACAACACTTATAGAAAACTAGGTGACAAGTTATTCCCATGAACCTGAAATGCAAGTAGCTATAAAATTCCTAAAAGAAAATATAGGAGAAAATCTTTTCAATCTTTGGAATAGATAAAGGTTTTTCAGATGGGGCACAAAAGGCACAAACCATAAAAGAAACCACTATGCCCTGTGCAGAAGTTGTATCTTCTATTTGAACTTTCTATCTGCATCTAATAAATGTTTAGATCTAGCTGGAATTCAGTGCATGTTAAATATGATGTCTTTGGTTCAAATGGTTAAGAGCATTGATGAGGGTGAAAGAGGAGAGTGAAAAAGCTGGCTTCGTACTCAACATTCAAAAAATCAAAGATCATGGAATCTCCTACAATGCAGGAGACCAGGGTTCAATCCCTGGGTCAGGAAGATCCTCTGGAGAAGGGCAACAGCAGTCCACTCCAGTATTCTTGCCTGGAGAATTCCATGGACAGAGAAGCCTGGTGGGCTACAGTCCATGGGGTTGCAAAGAGTCAGACACAGCTGAGTGACTAACACACACACATACTACATACAGTGGGAAAAATAAAACCCAGAGACATTCTGTTTGTTGAAAAGAATCTATAATATTGTGTACAATAAATCTTTAGGGAACTTGTTAGCCAATAGATCCTTAAAACCTTGTGGTTTTGTGTTACATACTATTTTAAAACAGCAAAATCCAATCAGATTATATGTATTAAATCACATAAAGATATTAGATCCTGATGTCTTAGTTAATGGATTTGCATTTTATCTGCTAAGAATTTGAAACTTTCTTGAAAGACTAAGACTATTGTGACTTTCTGTGACCAGGTCACACCCTTTTTTCTCAAGTTTCTTTGAAGTAAGTTGTATGCCTGTTCAAGGAGCGTGCCTTTGTCTCCCTGTTCTTAAAGCAATAGCACCACCCTGTGGTAAGATTAAAATGTTCAGTTACTAGTTCCTGTCCAACTCTTTGCGACCCCCATGAACTGCAGCACTCCAGGCTCCTCTGTCCTTCCACTCTCTCCTGGTGTTTGCTCAAATTCATGTCAACTGAGTCGGTAATGCTATCTAACCATCTCAACCTCTGCCGCCCCCTTCTCCATTTGCTTTCAATCTTTCCCAGCATGGGCATCTTTTCCAATAAGGCGACCTCGCATAAGGTGGCCAGTATATTGGAATTTCAGCTTCAGCATTAGTCCTTCCAGTGAATATTCAGGATTGATTTCCTTTAGGGTTGAGTGGTTTGATCTTGCCATCCAAGGAACTCTCAAGAGTCTTCTCCAGCACAATTCAAAAGCATCAGTTCTTCGGTGCTCAACCTTCTTTATGGTCAAACTCTCACATCCATACATGGCTACTGGAAAAACCACAGTTTTGATTAGACTGATCTTTGTTGGCAAAGTGATGTATCTGCTTTGTAAAATGCTGTCTATGTTTGTCATAATTTTCCTCCCAAGGAGCAAGTATCTTTTAATTTCATGGTTGCAGTCACTGTCCACAGTGATTTTGGAGCCCAAGAAAATAAAATCTATCACTACTTCCACTTTTTCCCCTTCCGTTTGCCATGAAGTGATGGGACCAGATGCCATGATCTTCGTTTTTTGAATGTTGAGTTTTGAGCCAGCTTTTTCACTTTCCTGTTTCACCCTCATCAAGCAGCTCCTTAGTTCCTCTTCACTTTCTGCCATTAGAGTGGTTTTGTCTGCATATCTGAGGTTGTTGAAACTTCTGGCAATCTAGATTCCAGCTTGGGATTCATCCAGCTTGGCATTTTGAGTGACGTACTCTGCATGTAAGTTAAATAAGCAAATTATTTTATTATTCTAAACAATAAGATTATTCTCATTTTTGAGATTGCACCAAGTACTGCATCTTGGACTCTTTTGTTGACCATTTCTTCTAGGGAATACTTATTCACGATAGTAGATATAATGGTCATCTGAATTAAATTCTCCCATTCTCGTCCATTTTAGTTCACTGATTCCTAAGGGACGACAGAGGATGAGATGGCTGGATGGCATCACTGACTGGGTGGACGTGAGTCTGAGTGAACTCCAGGAGTTGGTGATGGACAGGGAGGCCTGGCGTGCTGCGATTCATGGGGTCGCAAAGAGTCAGACACGACTGAGTGAATGAACTGACTGAAGATGTCAGTGTTCACTCTTGGCAACTCCTGCTTGACCACATCCAATTCACCTTGATTCATGGACCTAACATGCCAGGTTGCAATGCAGTATTGTTCTTCACAGCATTGGACTTTACTTTCACCACCAGACACATCCGCTGAGCAGTTGATCCCACTTTGACCCAACTGCTTCCTCTTTACTGGAGCTATTAGTAATTGCTCTCTGCTCTTCCCCAGTAACATATTGAACACCTTCCAATCTGGAGAGCTCATCTTCTGATGTCATATCATTTTTTTGCCTTTCATGCTGTCCATGGGGTTCTCTGGGCAAGAATAGTGTAATAGGTTGCCATTTCCTTCACCAGTAGACTACGTTTTGTCAGAACTCTTTACTATGACCTGACTGTCTTGAGTCACCATGCACGGCATGACTCATAGTTTCATTGAGTCTTGCAAGCCTTCCTCACAGAAGTACATACAACTTTTTACGGCTGTTCTTTGTGTGTGTGTGTTTGTCAATTTATTTTTAAAATTTATTTATTTGTGTGTGTGAAGTGTGAACTTCCAGATGTTCCAGCTGGTTTTAGAAAAGGTAGAAGACCCAGAGATCAAATTGCCAACATCTGCTGGATCATGGAAAAAGCAAGAGAGTTCCAGAAAAACATCTATTTCTGCTTTATTGACTATGCCAAAGCCTTTGACTGTGTGGGTCACAATAAACTGTGGAAAATTCGGAAAGAGATGGGAATACCAGACCACCTGACCTGCCTCTTGAGAAATCTGTATGCAGGTCAGGAAGCAACAGAACTGGACATGGAACAACAGACTGGTTCCAAATAGGAAAAGGAGTACATCAAGGCTGTATATTGTCACCCTGCTTCTTTAACTTCTATGCAGAGTACATCATGAGAAACGCTGGACTGGAAGAAGCACAAGCTGGAATCAAGATTGCTGGGAGAAATATCAATAACCTCAGATATGCAGATGACACCACCCTTATGGCAGAAAGTGAAGAGTAGCTAAAAAGTCTCTTGATGAAAGTGAAAGAGGAGAGTGAAAAAGTTGGCTTAAAGCTCAACATTCAGAAAACGAAGATCATGGCATCCGGTCCCATCACTTCATGGCAAATACATGGGGAAACAGTGGAAACAGTGTCAGACTTTATTTTGGGGGGCTCCAAAATCACTGCAGATGGTGACTGCAGCCATGAAATTAAAAGACGCTTACCCCTTGGAAGAAAAGTTATGACCAACCTAGATAGCATATTGAAAAACAGAGACATTACTTTGCCAACAAAGGCCATGGTTTTTCCAGTGGTCATGTATGGATGTGAGAGTTGGACTGTGAAGAAAGCTGAGTGCCG
This sequence comes from Oryx dammah, assembly GCF_014754425.2. Classification (NCBI taxonomy): domain Eukaryota; kingdom Metazoa; phylum Chordata; class Mammalia; order Artiodactyla; family Bovidae; genus Oryx; species Oryx dammah. Next base: position 37,983,903 of record NW_024070185.1, read on the forward strand.
AAGAATTGATGCTTTTAAACTGTGGTGTTGTAGAAGACTCTTGAGAGTCCCTTGGACTGCAAGGAGATCCAACCAGTCCATTCTGAAGGAGATCAGCCCTGGGATTTCTTTGGAGGGAATGATGCTGAAGCTGAAACTCCAGTACTTTGGCCACCTCATGTGAAGAGTTGACTCATTGGAAAAAACTCTGATGCTGGGAGGGATTGGGGGCAGGAGGAGAAGGGGACGACAGAGGATGAGATGGCTGGATGGCATCACTGACTCGATGGACGTGGGTCTGAGTGAACTCCGGGAGTTGGTGATGGACAGGGAGGCCTGGCGTGCTGCGATTCATGGGGTCGCAAAGAGTCGGACACAACTGAGCGACTGAAATGAACTGAACTGAACTGAACTGAACTGAAGTGTGAAAGTCTGTCAGTCGTGTCTGACTCTTTGTGACCCCATGGACTGTAGCCTGCTCCGTTCCTCTGTCCATGGAACTCTCCAGGCAAGAATACTGGAGTGGATTGCCATTTCCTTCTCCAGCAGAACTTCCCAACCCAAGAATCGAACCCGGGTTTCCTGCATTACTGGCAGATTCTTTACCATCGGAGCCACCAAGGAGTTGTTTTACAATGTAGTGTTGGATTCTGCCATACATCAACATGAATTAGCATAGGTATACTTATGTCCCCTCCTTATTGAACCTCCTTCCCACATCCCACCCCATTTCACTCTAGATTGTCACAGAGCACTAGTTTGAACTCCCTGCCACATACAGCAAATTCCCACTGGCTATCTATTTTACATATGGTAATGTATATGTTTTAATGCTACTCTCTTAATTCGTCCTACACTCTCCTTCCACCTACAGTTTGTCCTACATTCTCCTTCCACCTCTATGTCCACAAGTCTCTTCTCTATGTCTGTGCCTCTATTGGTGTCCTGCAGATAGGTTCATCAGATCATTTTTCTAGACTCCATATATGTGCATTAATATTTGTTAACGATATTTGTTTTTCTGTTTCTGACCTGCTTCATTCTGTACAACAGGCTCTAAGTTCATCCACCTCACTAAAACTGACTTAAATTCATTCCTTTGTATGGCTGAGTAATATTCCATTGAATGTATGTACCACAACTTCTTTAGCCATTCATCTGTTGGTGGACATCTACATTGCTTCCATGTCCTAGCTATTGTAAATAGTGCTGCAATGAACATTGGAATACATGTGTCTTTTAGAATTGTGGTTTTCTCAGGTGGGATTGCTGGGTCATATGGTAGTTTTATTCCTAGTTTTTTGGGTTTTTTTAAGAAATCTCTGTATTGTTCTCCATAGTGGCTATATCCATTTACATTCCTACCAACAGTGCAAGAAGGCTCCCTTTTCTCCACATTCTCTCCAGCATTTATTGTTTGTAGATTTTTTGATGGTGGCCTTCCTGACTAGAGTGAGGTGAGACCTCATTGTACTTTTGATTTGCATTTCTCTAATAATTAGTGATGTTGAGCATCTTTGCATGTAGCTATTGGCCATCTGTATATCTTCTTTGGAGAAATGTCTGTTTAGGTCTTCTGCTCAGTTTTTTATTAGGTTGTTCGTTTTTCTGATGTTAACTGTATGAGCTGCTTGTATATTTTGGAGATTAATCCTTTGTCAGTTGCTTCATTTGCAGTTATTTTCTCCTATTCTGAGTGTTATCTTTTCATCCTGTTTGTGGTTTGCTTTGCTGTGCGAAAGCATTCATGTTTAATTAGTTCCCATTTGTTTATTTTTGCTTTTATTTCCATTATTGTAGGCGATGGGTCATAGAAGATCTTGCTATGATTTATGCTGAAGGATGTTCTGCTCATGTTTTCTTCTAAGAGTTTTATAGTTTCTGGTCTTACATTTAGGTCTTTAATCCATTTTGAGTTTATCTTTGTGAATGGTGTTAAGAAGTATTCTAATTTCATTCTTTTACATGTATTTACAGCTGTTCTTAACATGACAAATAACTCTTTAGTACTCTGATGAAGCTTTGGATGCCTTCTCAGATTAATATTTGTAAATACACAAAATACAGTACATAGAATTACAAACAGAACTACTCATGTAAAAATACTGTTTTTCACATGAGTACTGTAATACTGTTGTATTTTTATACAAGAAGCCAGAATAGGAGACTCAGTTCAGTTTAGTTCAGTCGCTCAGTCATGTCCAACTCTTTGCGACCCCATGAACTGCAGCACGCCAGTCCTCCTTGTCCATCACCAACTCCCGGAGTCCACCCAAACCCACATCCATCCCAGTGATGCCATCCAGCCATCTCATCCTCTGTCGTCCCCTTCTCCTCCTGCCCCCAATCCCTCCCAGCATCAGGGTCTTTTCCAATGAGTCAACTCTTCACATGAGGTGGCCAAAGTACTGGAGTTTCAGCCTTAGCATCATTCCTTCCAAAGAACACCCAGGACTGATCTCCTTTAGGATGGACTGGTTGGATCTCCTTGCAGTCCAAGGGACTCTCAAGAGTCTTCTACAACACCACACTTCAGCAGCATCAACTCTTTGGTGCTCAGCTTTCTTCACAGTCCAACTCTCACATCCATTCACGACTGCTGGAAAAACCATAGCCTTGACTAGATGGACCTTTCTTGGCAAAGTAATGTCTCTGCTTTTGAATATGCTATCTAGGTTGGTCATAACTTTCCTTCCAAGGAGTAAGCGTCTTTTAATTTCATGCCTGCAATCACCATCTGCAGTGATTTTGGAGCCCAAAAAAATAAAGTCTGACACTGTTTCTACTGTTTCCCCATCTATTTCCCATGAAGTGATGGAATCAGATGCCATGATCTTTGTTTTCTGAATGTTGAGCTTTAAGCCAACTTTTTCACTCTCCTCTTTCACTTTTGTCAAGAGGCTTTTTAGCTCCTCTTCACTTTCTGCCATAAGGGTGGTGTCATCTGCATATCTGAGGTGATTGATATTTCTCCCGGCAATCTTGATTCCAGCTTGTGCTTCTTCCAGCGCCCAGCGTTTCTCATGATGTACTCTGCATAGAAGTTAAAGAAGCAGGGTGACAATATACAGCCTTGACGTACTCCTTTTCCTCTTTGGAACCAGTCTGTTGTTCCATGTCCAGTTCTAACTGTTGCTTCCTGACCTGCATGTAGGTTTCTCAAAAGGCAGATCAGATGGTCTGATATTCCCATCTCTTTCCGAATTTTCCACAGTTTATTGTGACCCACACAGTCAAAGGCTTTGGCATAGTCAATAAAGCAGAAATAGATGTTTTTCTGGAACTCTCTTGCTTTTTCCATGATACAGGGGATGTTGGCAATTTGATCTCTGGTTCCTCTACCTTTTCTAAAACCATCTTGAACATCTGGAATAGGAGACTAGGAACATGAAATTATGTTTCCCTCAGAAGTATCTCTTCTCTATTATTTTGTAATTGTGGATTGTAATTTTAGTTGTGTTTGCAGGTAGGTCTTTAGGAATCATATAATGGTTTTTCCTTAGTCTTTATGAATATTTATATGCTTTATAAAAATGAGCAGGATTGTAGTCTGAACCGTGAAAAAATGTTGGGTTTCATATCCAGGTCCTCTAAATACTTGAAATTTAGTTACCCTTGCCAAGAAGAAAGGATGGATTTCACAGGGTGCTTCTGAAGGGGTGGACTTGGAGAATAAGGGCTCACCCTGTGTGCCTTCATGAGACCCACGAAGTGAGGCAGACTGAGCAGTTGATGCTCTGATACAGCTCTGCTGGGTGATTCTGCTCAGAATTAATTTGTTGCTCACAGGGCTATTGAAGCAACTCTGGGTACCATTAGAGAGCATTGCGAGGACTCATGCCAGTCAGAGGGCAGGCTATTGGTCAGTTTCTTGGAGGTTCAGAGCCAAATGCTAATGTCACACAGGTGCAAACTCATAATGGAATCACAGCACTTATTAATATCTTTTCCTCTTATTTTAGAAAAAGCTGTGTATATATATGTTGTGTGTGTGCCTATGTATATTCATGTGTGATTAGATGATGGTAACTAATCTTTTTTGAGTGTCATTGAGTGTATTTTTAGTGCCTGTTTTGTTAGGCATTGTGCTACTATGGCAGGTTTAAGTTTTAGACCCCGACTAAGGATATATCAGAAAGACGATAATTGTATTTAATCAAATTAAGTTAGAGTCTACTCCAAAAATACACATTACTTTTTTATCAGGAGGAAAATAAATTTAAAAAATCTCTATGCCCATATTGCTCAGTCATTATTGAGCCTTTCTCTGTATCAGACATCTGGAGCCCCACTTCACATTCTCAAACTTTCAACTCCAATGGCTGTGACAAACAGGTTCCTGCAGGCTTCCTCTCTCTTAGTATGAAAGCACCTCCCTTCAAGCTGTGCCTACTTTTCCTCTCTTCCTGCCTCAGGGCTTTTCTGATTCCTTATTGTAAGTGCCCATCGGTGCCTGCTCAGCTCTCATATATACATGAAAACAAGAGCGTTTTATGTCCCAACAGATTACAGGCAGGAGTAGAAGAATAAATGCTTCTTCCTCTTTCTCCTAGTCCTCACTGGGGAACAATTCTGATTTGAACCCATGCCAGTAACCAGCTCAATAATACAGCTTGATATTGATTTCTCCTCACTGTCTGTGCTGAACTCCTGTTCAATGGGATTACGTCTCAGATTACCTATGCCCCAGCTTTTGTCTCAAGCTGTCATCTCAAGGAAATACAGGCAAAGACCCACTCCCATCCAACTGAGTTATACAGAAGGTTCAATGGGTCTTTATAAAAAACAAAGTAAATGGAGAAACCACTCCAGGCTTTGGTCCCCACTTTGTGCCACCAACTGAGATGTTCATTACTTGAGCTCAAATAGTCCTTTGGAAGTTTGCAAGTATGGAAGCATGCCCCTTTTGGTCACATATCTGGGAATCAGGTACTAGCATGTAGTCTCACCTGTTCACTACACACCTGTGGAGATCCAACCTCCAGAAGAACAGTAGTTCCCCCATCTTAATAGAATATCCTCCATCCTTTCCTTAATTTGAGCAGAAATGTCCACTTCCTCTCCTATTTCATTCTGCTCCTATTTCATTCCCTGTAAGAATACCCACACCACCACCCCAAACCACTCATACCTAAAACAATCTCCTTGATGAGTTTAAGTTTTCACAAAACACAAGAAAAGCAACTTTGTTTTCAAACAACAGCTTTCTTCCTTATAATAACTCCCAAGGAAGGGAGGCACAAATGACCTTGGAAAATGAAGAAGGCAAAAAAAGAGGGGAGAAAAACCCACATGAATTAATACTGCAAAACAAATTTCAACATTTATATTTTGTCTCATTTGGATGTTAGAATTACCCAGTGAACTAGGTCTTATTATTCCCCATTGAAGATGAGCAGATAGCTTGAAGTTTAGTAATTCTCCCCAGAGTCTCAAAGTGGTGAAGCACAAACTTGAATCTAGCTCTGTCTACCTTCCAAGTCTTTTCCAGTATTAGTGCTGTGTTATTGAGATGAACAGTTTTGTTTTGATTTTTGGCCTTCAATCCTCAATTTCTGTTTTCTTTATCACAAAAAGAATCTTGCTTAATTGAATGTTCTTCTATTTGTCACTGCTGTCTCTCATTTGTCTTATTTTATAGAATTAATCTTCACAAGAAGACTGCATTGACTAAACATATTTCAAAAAATTAACTTGTGTTGCTTTAGGTGTATCTTGACATACAAATATAAATAGAAAAGCACTTACAATCTGGACCAGCCATGGAATTGCTGCAGTTGTCACTCATCACAAGTGCCAAAACAGAATCTGGAAACCTCTCCCACAAGCAGGAGGGAGATTCCCTACAGGCATAGATTTCAGCAGCTGGAAAATATAATTTTATGAACCTTTCCAGATCTTCCCTGAGTCTGAATGCTTTTAATGGACAGATGCAAGCTGTTTGGGAAGCTGGAGTCTTCTACCACAGCAGCAGTGGGATTGGATATCACTAATCCTAGAGTACTGGCTCTGTTTAAGCATTGTGGTTTATGCAGGAGCTATGAACTGTGCTACAAGGCTTCAGGTAGGACTTTTCCTGGCTCTGAAGCTTCAATCACTATACAGTTGCCTCTAGGTGATCACTGTGGAGACGCAGATATGCTCAGGAGCCTAAAGCCTTTACCAGGCCATCACCTTCCCCATTTTTTATACAAGTAATACAGAAATATATTGCTATAAAAATTCAAACCATACTGAAATGTATGGGTAAAAAGTAACCACTGTAACAAATTGGTATATATACTAAACATTTTCCAACACATGTTTTATACACACATGCAGGTGTTTTACAAAGTAGAATTGAACCAATGGCACTAAACTCTGCTTTTTTTACTTTAGAGTATAATTAATGGATTGTTGCCACTGTGGGTTCCTGGTTTCTAATCTCAACTGAAGAGAAGTTTGCAATTCTTTTTTTTCCCTGTTTCAATTTCTAAAATTATTTTTGTTCAACGAGGGATACCTCACTCCTCACTCCCATGGCTTCTCCAAATCCTTTGACTTTTTTCCTCAATCCCTCACTGCCGTACTTAAGACCAATGGTCTCACCAAGAAAATAGAGACCATGATGATCTTTATTCATCTTTATTCATCATTCATTCATCTTTAGAAAAAAAAAAGTCCTTCAATTCCTGCCTACCTACCATCACAACTGCAAGCTTACCTCAGGTGCATTCTCTTTCAGGCTCTCCTTCTTTGCAATAGAAGCGTCATTCTTTTCCTTAAAATCTATCCCTCTACTTGTACATTCCCACACCAGGGATGGTGTGAGAGCTAAACAGTCTAAGTTCCAGTCTTGTTCTACACTTCCTAGCTGTATGACCTCAGACAAATTACCTAAGTTCTCTGATCCTAGGAAAGGGTCTGTGCTCATTGTCAGTGAATGATTTATAATGACACTAATCTAAAAGGTTTTTTTCTATTGTCCTCTGAGAACACTCAGTTGGTAGTGGACAGGGAAGCCTGGCCTGCTGCAGTCCATGGGGGTTGCAAAGAGTAGGACATGACTTAGTGGCTGAACTGAAAAACTGAAAGAACATTCACTGGTCTACTCATTATTCTGTCTCTTCGTATAACATTTTCATCAATTTTGTTAATATATCATTTTCTTCATTTTAAAAAAATGCTTAGGTAAAAGACCAAGTAAATGCCACAAACACAGAATGTTGTACTAAATTGCTATGTAAATCAACATCTTTAAAATAAATTAGAAACCTTAGAAACTTTACAGGAAAACAGAAAAGAACCCAAAGAACCTAGACCTATATTTTCTTATCAGCCTGTCACTTATTGTTATTAAAACAACAACGAGGATGGAGGAATAACAGGAAATCTACTGTCAGGCAGTTGACTACTATTTCTGTAAAAGTTTTCCATTAAATGACTCCCAAAACTATAGCGTGGGAATTTGAAAAGGACCTTTACGAAGGTTCACCTAGTCCAAAGCACAGAGTAGCTCTTTCTAATATTGTTGCCATAGTTATGATCGTAGGGAGAAAACTCCACATGCAATTCTATCTAGATGATTCTTTTCTTAAAATAGGATTTAAATTTCCTAAGGAAATCTGTTGTCCTGGGTGCTTCATTTTCAAAGAAAGAAACTTATGCTTGAGAAGTCTCCAGGAGAATGAACTTTAAAAAAAAAAAAAGAAAAACCTTTCTCTTATATTTAAGTTTGTTGTGTTGGCCAATCTCGTGGTAGGTTTCTGCTGTCCATGACTTGTGATAGCTTAATCAGTACTCTAAGAAGTCTCGTCTAAGGTGCTGCACTGTTGCTAAGTCTCTTCAGTCGTCGTATCTGACTCTGGGTGACCCCATAGACGGCAGCCCATCAGGCTCCCCCGTCCCTGGGATTCTCCAGGCAAGAACACTGGAGTGGGTTGCCATTTCCTTCTCCAATGCATGAAAGTGAAAAGTGAAAGTGAAGTCGCTCAGTCGTGTCCAACTCCTATCGACCCCATGGACTGCAGCCTACCAGGCTCCTCCGTCCATGGGATTTTCCAGGCAAGAGTACTAGAGTGAGGTGCCATTGCCTTCTCTATCTAAGGTGTTAGAATCATGGATAGTAGAGTCTACTGTTCAATGATTGGGTTATCCAGAGGTTCACCTGCTATGGGATATTATGCAAAACTTGCCACATGCTTTTATGCATAACATTCCTCTCACCATGATGTTTCACCACTTTTCTGAGAACTGAGATTATTGCTATGTACCTTTAAGCTTAAGGTGCTTTCTTTCATGTCACATCTCCCCATAGATGGATGTCCTTAATGGAAGTAAAGTCTGGGAGCAGTTCCCTCACTCCTGTCCAGGATATGTGCTGCTGTCATCTAACCCCACCTGTGTCACCCTGGGCCAAGACACAGACTTCAGATGTCTTGTTTTCATAGCCACAGCCTAAGGGGAAAGCCTGCAATTAAACACACATCTAAGGGCTGACTGTAATCCTCTCCAGAGACCCCAGAGGACAGATACTATCTTCCTGCTGATACTATATTCCTGCTTTTCTCTGTCATGCTCCAGAGCACAAGATCCCAGATTTTACAATATTCTAAAGTACATCTATGGGCCTCCCAGGTGGCTCAGTGGTAAAGAATCCGCCTGCCAATGCAGGATACGTAGATTTGATCCCTGGGACAAGAATATCCCCTCAAGGAGGAAATGGAAACCCACTCCAGTATTCTTGTTGGGAGAATCCCATGAGGAGCCTGGCAGGCCACAGTTCATGGGGTCACAAAGAGGCAGACACAACTAAACGACTGAGCACGCACGCGCACCCAGGGGACACTTCTAGATTGTTTGGTTACTGGCCAGAAGAGCCTGCACTCATGAGTCTCCTGGGACTGCAGTGAATAGAGAGACAGCTTTTGGTAGCCCACTATCCCAGGGCATATCACAAAAAGATGGACAGAAGGACACCACTGCCCCACTGAGAAAGAGACCTATTTGCTTGTCCTGGAGCATGACCTAAGGGGAAGACCCCAGGCCTGGCACACAACTTGGGGCCCACTAAGATGCCCTCTGTGGAGGAAGTCTCTCCCTCTGCCTCACTCCAGGCCCACAGAGCCATATTTTTATACAAAGTATATGTGGTGTGCACATATTATATATCTTCTTTTCCCACAGAACCATTTTAACACATCTTAAAATACCATGGCTTATGCAACTATTATTTCCATTGTTTGGTTATTTTCAATTTTTTAATACTCTAATAGCATACATCTATTGTGGAAAACAAACATCCGTCCATAGTTCTTTAGGCACTCTATCTATCAGATCTAATACCTTAAATCTATTTGTCACTTCCACTATATAATTGTAAGGGGTTTGATTTAGGTCATATCTAAACGGTCTAGTGGATTTCCCTACTTTCTTCAACTTAAGTCTAAATTTTGCAATAAGGAGTCCATGATCTGAGCCACAGTCAGCTAAAACCACCCCCCAAAAAAGAAATGCAAAAAAGCAAAACAGCTGTCTGAGGAGGCCTTATGAATAGCTGAGAAAAGAAGAGAAGCTAAAGGCAAAGGAGAAGAAGAGAAGCTAAAGGCAAAGGAGAAAAAGAAACATATATCCATCTGAATGCAGAGTTTCAAAGGATAGCAAGGAGAGATAAGAAAGTCTTCCTCAGTGATCAATGCAAAGAAATAGAGGAAAACAATAGAATGGGAAAGACTAGAGATCTCTTCAAGAAAATTAGATACCAAGGGAACATTTAATGCAAAGATGGGCACAATAAAGGACAGAAATGGTATGGACCTAACAGAAGCAGAAGATATTAAGAAAACGTGGCAAGAATACATAGAAGAACTATACAAAAAAGATTTTCATGACCCAGATAACCATGATGGTGTGAGCACTAACCTAGAACCAGACATCCTGGAATGCGAAGTCAAGTGGGCCTTAGGAAACATCACTACAAACAAAGCTAGTGGAGGTGATGGAATTCCAGCTGAGCTATTTCAAATCCTAAAAGATGACACTGTGAAAGCACTGCACTCAATATGCCAGCAAATTTGGGAAACTCAGCAGGGGTGACAGGACTGGAAAAGGTCAGTTTTAATTCCAATCCCAAAGAAAGGCAATGCCAAAGAATGTCCAAACTACAACACAATTACACTCATCCTCACACACTAGCAAAGTAATGCTCAATATTCTCCAAGCGAGACTTCAATAGTACTTGAACTGAGAACTTTCAGATGTTAAAGCTGGATTTCAAAAAGGAGAGGAACCAGAGATCAAATTGCCCACATCCATTGGATCATAGAAAAAGCGAGAGAATTCCAGAAGAACATCTACTTCTGCTTTATTAACTATGCCAAAGCCTTTGACTGTATGGATCACAACAAACTGTGGAAAATTCTTGAAGAGATGGGAATACCAGACCATATTACCTGCCTCCTGAGAAACCCATATGCAGGTCAAGAAGCAACAGTTAGAACCAGACATGGAACAACAGACTGGTTCCAAATCAGGAAAGCAGTATGTCTGGTTCCAAATCAGGAAAGGACTATGTCAAGGCTGTATATTGTCACCCTGCTTATTTAACTTATATACAGGATGAAAAGTGAAAGTGAAAGTGAAGTCTCTCAGTCGTGTCTGACTCTTTGCGACCCCATGGACTGTAGCCCTCCAGGCTCCTCCGTCCATGGGATTCTCCAGGCAAGAATACTGGAGTGGGTTGCCATTTCCTTCTCCAGGGGATCTTCCTGACCCAGGGGTCGAACCCAGGTCTCCCACATTGTAGGCAGATGCTTTAACCTCTGAGCCACCATATGCAGGGAACATCATGTGAAATGCCAGACTGGATGAATCACAACCTGGAATCAAGATTGCTAGGAGAAATATCAATAACCTCAGATATACAGATGACACCACCTTTATGGCAGAGAGTGAAAAGGAACTAAAGAGCCTCTTGATGAAAGTGAAAGAGGAGAGTGAAAAAGCTGGCTTAAAACTCAACATTCAAGAAACTAAGATCATGGCATGCAGTCCCATCACTTCATGGCAAATAGATGGGAAAACAATGGAAACATTGATTTTCTTTGGCTCCAAAATCACTGCAGATGGTGACTGCAGCCATGAAATTGAAAGACACTTGCTCCCTGGAAGAAAAGCTGTGACAAACTTAGACAGCATATTAAAAAACAGAGATATTTCTTTACCAGCAAAGGTTCATATAGTCAAAACTATGTTTTTTCCGGTAGTCATGTACTGATGTGAGAGTTGGACCATAAAGAAGGCTGAGCGCCAAAGAACTGATGCTTTCAAACTGTTGTGCTGGAGAAGACTCTTGAGAGTCCTTTGGACAGCAAGATTAAACTAGGCAATCCTAAAGGAAATTAATACAATGAATATTCATTGGAAGGACTGATGCCGAAGTTCCAATATTTTTGCCACCTGATGCAAAGAACCAACTCATTGGAAAAGACCCTGACACTGGGACAGATTGAGAACATGAGGAAAAAGGGGTGACAGAGATGGCATCATTGACCCAATGGACATAAGTCTGAGCAAACTCTAGGAGTTGGTGAAGGACAGGGAAGCCTGGTGTGCTGCAGCCCATGGGGTCGCAGAGAATCAGACATGACTTAGCGACTGAACAACAACAATTGCATGTAAATTATACCTTAATAAACCTGATTTTAAATAAAAATACTTTATAGTTGTGCTCCCTATTGCATCACTTAATGCCTGATATATGAATGAGCCAAGGTCCAGGTGGAAAAATGTAAACCACACTAATTACTTGAAGAGGAGATTTAAGAGATTGGTTACATAGGTGTGAGAGGCCTGAAGGAGTGAATAAACAGCACTGATGTAATAAAAAATAGTAACTGAAGGACCTGCTACCATTCCTAAAGCTGAAGGAACAAAATAGAACTGGCATCTTTGAGCTCAGAGCTCCAGGTGAAACCTCAGAGGAATGAGTGCCCCCAAGCTACTGTGGGTATCTCTGCAGAGACAGGAAGCGATTGGATTAAGAGGAAATTACTGTTACCAGGAGGATGGGCCACTGCTCGGGCAATCCAGACAAGAAAAGGAAAAACAAGAAGGAGCAATCTCTTTTCTGTCTCTTTTCTGGTGGAAACGCTGAGGGACCACGCTAAGAAAGGAGAAATTTTGCTTCCAGAGCCCAGCCTCAGCATCGGAGAACAAATTAGAGAAAATCTGAATGTGAAATCAAAAGATAACACATAAATGACACTTCTGGTTTATCCCACTTTTAATAATACTAAGATTAATCAGGAACTTCAGATGGTTTCAGCCTAATCCTTCTATTATCAAATCCCAATCAATGTTTCATTTAATGGTTTTAGCATCCACTGGTTATTGCTGCCTACATTCATTATTTCATTTGGGTTACAACACAGTAATTTTCTGATTTTAGCATTTTTGTGCACTTTTTATATGGAATTCTATAAAGAAGAATGTGAATAACTGTTAGGTTTATCCTGAAATACAGTTTATACAGGAAAGGCCGGAAAAATCGTGATTATTATTAATTTTCAGTTGCTGACCTAGCATCCAAAGATGATCAATGAGTTGTGACTTTTGTTAGTATTAGACACTTGGAACTTTTGCTGATTATATTTAAAGTCTTTTTAATTCATCAGAAGCATTATTCTTTCTGATATTCTGATTGTTTTAATTTAGGTCAGTAGGAGTCTTCATAGTATTTTTTGTTTCCTGTATTTTTATTTATTATGGATTATTCTTGCAAAACTGTCAAGAATGTCCAATTTAATTCTACCTCCTTCCACTTGATTCTAAATCTCTCAGATCTTGGAAGAAATTTGCAACTTACTTTTCACCTTTCTTCACTTAGCAAGGTGCTAATAAATACTTGAATTGTCCACTTCTGAGCCACCTTACACCTTACGGAAATATTTTTAAATGCCCTCTCAACAGTGCAAACAAATTTAAAATCCAATTTTAATTACAAGTTTAATAAAGTTCTTTAACCAAATCTTCAAGTCCATTCTTGAAATCTTGAATATTTGTGTGCTCCTTTGGGGGTGAGGGGGTAGGAAATAACACTGCAAAAGGTAGAATTGAATTATGCAGTCTAGAGAGGAAGTACTTTAAGATTTTAAATCTGTGTATGTTCTTCTAAACTAAGAACATAAATATTTTTCCTAAAATGGATTCCGTTTGGCTCTTACTTTTGTTAACAATGACCATCACTATGGAGTGTGGGAGCAACTAGAGAACAAAATATGGATTGGGGGACTCATCTTCTTAAGGAAGACCTACTCCAGTATTCTTGGGCTTCCCTTGTTGCTTAACTGGTAAATAATCTGCCTGCAATGTGGGAGACCTGGGCTTGATCCCTGGGTTGGGAAGATCCCCTGGAGAATGGAAAGGCTACCCTATCCAGTATTCTGGCCTAGAAAATTCCATAGACTATAGTTCATGGGGTCGCAAAGAGTCGGACATGACTCTCACTTTTGCTTTCACTAGATACTGGAGAGTTTTGATAAGACTGGGAGAAACTCTATCTTTGTTCATAAAATGTCAATGAGTACCACCTGGTACATAGCCAGGATTTCCCTCGTGGCTCAGACAGTAAAGAATTTGCGTGAAATCTAAAGACCTGGGTCCGACACCTGGGTTGGGAAGGTCCCCTGGAGAAGGGAATGACAACCCACTCCTGTATTCTTGCTTGGGAAATTCCATGGACAGAGGAGCTGTTGGGCTACAGTCCATGGGGTCACAAAGAGTTGGACATAACTGAGGGATTAACACTTTGATTTGTTAGGGAATTCTGCTAGAAAGAGTTAGCAGTCTTTTGGTCTGCATTAATACTGTTCTTTCCTCATGTGTGGGTAAAGAAATAGGTAAATTACAGCATCTCCAACCAGACGCCCAGGTCAAAACTTGGGAAGATTTCCTAGGCTTCTTCTTCCCATGTAAGGTATTATTGATATGACTTCTTTCGTCCTATCTAGTCCTTGCCCTCTTTTCTTTCCTTCCACCACTGCAATGATTTAGACTTTCAGTTTAACTGAACTAAGATTGTGTGTGTGCTCAGTCCTGTCCAACTCTTTGTGACTCTATAGACTGTAGACTGCCAGGAACCTCTGTCCATGAAAATTTCCAGGCATGAATACTGGAGCAGGTTGCCATTTTCTACTCCAGGGGATCTTACCGACCCAGGGATCAAACTCATGTCCCTTACGTCTCCTGCATTGGCAGGTGGATTCTTTACCACTCTGCCACCTGGAAAGCCCTAAATGCCTCCAATCTTCACACTTCAGTTTTTGCATTGCTATCAAAGTAATATTTCTAAATGTGGATCATTTCACAGCCCTTGATTAAAATCCTTAAACTGCTCCTCTTTACCTTTGGGGAAAAAAAGCCAAATTTCTTAACATGGAATATGAGACCCTTCATGATCTGGCTTCTATAGAACTTTTGTCTTCCTCCTTCCTGCCTTCTATGTCATCCCCAAGCCCCCTCAAGTCATATACCCAGTGCTCCAGCAAGAAATACTGGCAGAACTCATCACACTAGGCTCTAAGACCTTTCCACATTTGAACACAGCTGTTCCCTTTACTTAGAAACTTCTTCTCTTTATTCAAATAGTGAATAAAGATTCATCCTTCAAAAGCCAGCCCTGGTATCACCACCTTTGGGAAGCCTTGCCTGATTTCCCTTAGCTGCCTCCACAAACTCATGTGGTTGCATCACCACAGTGATCACTACACTATATGGTATTTACTGTCTCTCATGGCATCCTCATGTATTTAATGTTTATCCCCAGCACACAGCACCATACTTGAGTATACCCTCAATGAACGTGTGCTGAGAAAATAAATGAATAACTGCATAATCTTAACCCAGCATTTTCCAAACATTTTTTACAGAGTGGTTTTACCAACTCACTCAAACTACCACCAAAAGTATCATTGAGTTTCCTATTATTCCATATTTTCACTATCACTTGATATTCTTAAATTTAAAACATTGTATTGGGCCTGTGGTGGTATCTCATCCTAGTTTTTGTGTCTTTAATATGCTAATAGATATGGTTTTAAGACAAGCTTTTTCCCCCCAACATGTAATAGTTATTAAGATTTTCTGAAAGAGCGAATGCAAAGGCCCTATAATTAGACTTTTTCAAAGAATGGTGGGAAAGCTATTGACTCTGGAGCAAGATGCAGAACTGTAGTCAAGATCTTGGAATCAGAACCAACATTGATTTCAGCAGTGGTTCTCAAATTTTTGTATTCACATGAAAACCCAGTGTCCTTGTTAAAATTGAACATTCTTAGGTTGTATCACCCAGAAATTCTGATTCAGTAGTTCAGAGATTGAGCCCTAATATCTACATTTTAAAATAAGTTTCTCAAGTGATTCTGATGCAGTTGACTTTCAGTCCACAGAATAAAAAGCACTGTTTAGAGAATAAGGTTTCTTCCTAAACGAGCATTTGTTGTTGTTGTTTTTGTTTAAGTCGTGTCTGACTCTTTGTGACTGTGCTGGCTGTAGCCCACCAGGCTCCTTTGTCCAAGGGATTTCCCAGGCAAGAATACTGGAGTGAGTTGCCATTTCCTTTTCAAAGGAATCTTCCTGACCCAGGGATCAAACCCGCATCTCCTGCATTGGCAGGCAGATTCTTTACTGATGAACTACCAGGAACAAAATTAAAGTTCAGTCAACTTAGAGAAGTTTAAAATATACCCTGAAATAAGCGAAAACGTTTGATTGTATTGCAAAATCAAGAGTAATTATGGGGAAGTGGTATGGTGAAAGAGCATCGGTGTTGCTTTCAGAAGAGGTAGATTGGAGACTCAGGGTGCGTCATCTTAGGCAAATCCCTTAACCTTCCTGAGTTTCCATTTCTCACCTAAAATTAGTATTATATCTAGTCTACCAATCTTGCAAACCTGTGTAAGGGTTAAAATGATAGAGTGGCAAGGCCCATACAAAAGTAAGATCTAATCATTGTTAAAGTAATGATGACTTTTTTAATATATATAATTTTATTTATGTGTTTTACTATTTATTTTTGGCTGTGCTGGGTCTTCCTTGCTGTGCAGGCTTTTCTCTCATTGCAGCAAGCAGGGTCTACTCTTTGTTGCAGTGGGCAGGCTTCTCATTGAACTGGCTTATCTTGTTGCAGAGCACTAGGCTCTAGGACACACAGGCTTCAGTAGTCGTGATTTGTGGGCTCAGTAGTTGCAGTTCCTATTTACCGGGCTCTAGAAGACAATGGCACTCCACTCCAGTACTCTTGCTTGGAAAATCCCATGGATGGAGGAGCCTGGCAGGCTGCAGTCCATGAGGTCGCTAAGGGTCGGACACGACTGAGCGACTTCACTTTCACTTTTCACGTTCATGCATTGGAGAAAGAAATGGCAACCCACTCCAGTGTTTTTGCCTGCAGAATCTCAGGGACGGCGGAGCCTGGTGGGCTGCCGTCTATGGGGTCGCACAGAGTCGGACACGTCTGAAGCGACTTAGCAGCAGCAGCAGAGCACAGCTCAATAGTTGTAGCACAAGGGCTTAGTTGCTCCACAGCATGTGGCATCTTCTAGGACCAGAGATCAAAATTGTGCCCCCTGCATTGGCAGGTGGATTATTTACTGCTGAGCCTGTGAAATTAATGAGCCTGGTAATTCCAGGGAAGCAACCCTTCCTGAATTAAAGAAACAATATTTAGCCTCAGGGGCATTTATTTCTTAGAATAACCTCAGCTGCTCTCTACGAAAAGGAAAACTGTAAAAACATTTTTTAAGTTGGAAAAAAAAAAAAAAAAAGAAAGAAACTTGAGTGACAAGACCAGGGATTCAAATCAATTTTGAGACAAGACCAGGATTCTAATCTTACTAACCCACGTTACTTTTCATCATACATTACTCAAATACCTTTCTCATTCTTTATTATAATCCAGAGCAAGTGATTCCGACACACACCTGAATCTGAGCACCTCTGCTCTACTGCATTAGATGTAATAGTGGGGTGGTAATCGTTGTCTTTATCTTTTATTGTACTTATTTGATAAAAAGCTTTATTGAGGTATTATCCACATGCAATACAATTCACCAAACTAAATTGTACAATTCAATGGTTTGAGTATAATCACAGAGTTGTGCAGCTATCTCCACTATCAATTTCACATTTTCATCACCCAGAAAGAACTTTCCTGACAGCAGTTATTCTCTATTCTCTCTTCCCCTCAGCCATTGCCAAACACTAAGCTACTTTCTGTATAGATTTTCCATTTCAGACCTTTCATATAAAGGGAATCATAAAACATGTAGCCTTTCGTGATTGTCTTCTTTCACTTAGATTTTCAAGGGGTACGCTCTGTTTTAAAATTATCAGTGTAACAACCGTAGATATAGTTTAGAAATAAAAGACGAAAAAACCCATAATCCCATTCTAATAGTCATTATCATACTTATATTTTTTCCTCTCTGTAGGTGCATTTTCATTTTATTGGAAATCAGATGGAGAGCGACCCTCGCTACCACCACGACCCCACGAGTCCCGCGCCACAGGACTCTCCGCCTCCCAAAGCCCGGACCAAGACGAGCCACGGCAAGGGAGGAAGTGGCCCCGCCCCGCCCCTCCGCGCCGGCGCCTCGCTGATGTCACTGCTCCGGGACGCAGACCTCCGCACTCCTTCCCCGTCGCGGTTGCTTTGACAGAACGCGATGGCGGCGTCCGGGTCTGCCGGAGTACCGGCGACCGTGTCGGGAAAGCAAGAGTTTTACCAGCTTCTGAAGAACCTGATCAATCCAAGCTGTATGGTGCGGCGGCAGGCAGAGGAAATCTATGAAAATATCCCAGGTCTGTGTAAGACTACATTCCTCTTAGATGCCGTCAGAAATAGAAGAGCAGGTTATGAGGTGAGACAAATGGCTGCCGCCCTGCTACGACGGCTTTTGTCCTCTGGGTTTGAGGAAGTCTATCCAAATTTGCCTTCTGATGTTCAGAGGGACGTCAAGATTGAACTGATACTGGCTGTTAAGTTAGAAACACATGCTAGTATGAGGAAAAAACTTTGTGACATTTTTGCAGTCCTGGCCAGGAATTTGATAGATGAGGATGGCACTAACCACTGGCCTGAAGGTCTGAAGTTCCTTGTTGATTCAATCTACTCTAAAAATGTGGTTCTATGGGAAGTTGCACTTCACGTTTTCTGGCACTTTCCGGGGATTTTTGGGAACCAGGAGCGGCACGATTTGGATATCATCAAAAGGTTGTTGGACCAGTGTATTCAAGATCAAGAACATCCAGCAATCAGGACATTATCTGCTAGAGCTGCAGCTGCATTTGTACTTGCTAATGAGAATAATATTGGTCTTTTCAAAGACTTTGCAGACTTGCTTCCTGGAATCTTACAGGCTGTGAATGATTCATGCTACCAGGATGATGATTCAGTGCTAGAATCCCTTGTCGAGATTGCAGATACTGTACCTAAATATTTGGGTCCTTATTTAGAAGATACTCTGCAACTGAGTCTAAAGTTATGTGGAGACTCTAGACTTAGTAATCTGCAACGCCAGCTGGCACTTGAAGTAATAGTGACCTTGTCTGAAACTGCCACCCCAATGTTGAAAAAACATACAAATATTATTGCACAGGCAGTTCCTCATATATTAGCAATGATGGTTGATCTACAAGATGACGAGGACTGGGTAAATGCTGATGAAATGGAAGAAGATGATTTTGACAGCAATGCAGTTGCTGCTGAGAGTGCATTAGACAGACTGGCTTGTGGGCTCGGTGGAAAACTTGTTTTACCAATGACTAAGGAGCATATCATGCAGATGCTGCAGAGCCCTGACTGGAAATACCGACATGCTGGATTAATGGCCTTATCTGCTATTGGAGAAGGATGCCATCAGCAAATGGAATCAATTTTAGATGAAACAGTTAACTCTGTTTTGCTTTTTCTTCAGGATCCTCATCCAAGGGTGAGGGCTGCAGCCTGTACTACACTTGGACAGATGGCTACAGATTTTGCACCTAACTTCCAAAAGAAATTCCATGAAACTGTGATTGCAGCTCTGTTGCGTACTATGGAAAATCAAGGTAATCAGCGTGTACAGTCACATGCAGCTTCTGCGCTTATTATTTTTATTGAAGACTGTCCCAAATCATTGCTGGTTCTATATTTGGATAGTATGGTAAGAAATCTACATTCCATCTTGGTGATTAAACTTCAAGAGTTGATTCGCAATGGAACTAAGTTGGCCTTAGAACAGCTTGTGACAACCATTGCCTCAGTTGCAGATACAATAGAAGAAAAATTTGTACCATACTATGATATATTTATGCCCTCACTAAAGCATACTGTTGAGCTTGCTGTTCAAAAGGAACTCAAACTTCTGAAAGGAAAGACTATTGAATGCATTAGCCATGTTGGTCTTGCTGTTGGTAAGGAAAAATTTATGCAAGATGCATCAAATGTGATGCAGTTATTGTTGAAGACACAATCAGACTTAAATAATATGGAAGATGATGACCCTCAGACCTCTTACATGGTTTCAGCATGGGCTAGAATGTGTAAAATTCTTGGAAGTGATTTTCAACAGTACCTTCCACTGGTTATTGAGCCTCTTATTAAGACTGCTTCAGCTAAACCTGATGTTGCTCTCTTAGACACACAAGATGTGGAGAATATGAGTGATGATGATGGATGGCAATTTGTAAATCTTGGAGACCAGCAAAGTTTTGGAATTAAAACTTCAGGACTTGAAGCAAAAGCAACTGCTTGCCAGATGTTGGTTTATTATGCTAAGGAGTTAAGAGAAGGATTTATGGACTATACAGAACAAGTTGTAAAACTGATGGTTCCTTTACTGAAATTTTATTTCCATGACAATGTTCGAGTGGCAGCTGCAGAGTCCTTGCCTTTTCTCCTGGAATGTGCAAGAATTCGGGGGCCAGAGTATCTTGCACAGATGTGGCAATTCATATGTGATCCCTTAATCAAGGCTATTGGGACCGAACCTGATACAGATGTACTCTCAGAAATAATGAATTCTTTTGCAAAATCCATTGAAGTAATGGGAGATGGGTGCCTTAATGATGAACACTTGGAAGAACTGGGAGAAATACTGAAAGCAAAACTTGAAGGGCACTTTAAAAACCAAGAATTAAGACAGGTTAAAAGACAGGAAGAAAACTATGATCAACAGGTTGAAATGTCTCTGCAAGATGAGGATGAATGTGATGTTTATATTCTGACCAAAGTATCAGATATTTTGCACTCATTATTTAGTACTTACAAGGAAAAGATTTTACCGTGGTTTGAACAGCTACTTCCATTAATTGTAAATCTAATTTGTTCTAATAGGCCATGGCCAGACAGACAGTGGGGATTGTGCATATTTGATGATATCATAGAGCACTGCAGTCCAACCTCATTTAAATATGTTGAATATTTTCGGTGGCCAATGCTACTAAATATGCGAGACAACAACCCTGAAGTCAGGCAAGCTGCTGCTTATGGCCTGGGTGTTATGGCACAGTTTGGTGGAGATGATTATCGTTCTTTATGTTCAGAAGCTGTTCCGCTGCTGGTAAAAGTTATTAAATGTGCAAATTCCAAAACCAAAAAAAATGTCATTGCTACAGAGAACTGTATCTCAGCAGTAGGGAAGATTTTGAGGTTTAAGCCTAACTGTGTAAACGTAGATGAAGTTCTTCCACACTGGTTGTCATGGCTTCCACTGCATGAGGATAAAGAGGAAGCTCTTCAGACTTTGAGTTTTCTCTGTGACTTAATTGAAAGTAACCACCCAGTTGTACTTGGTCCAAATAATTCCAATCTTCCAAAAATAATTAGTATAATTGCAGAAGGAAAAATTAACGAGACTATTAACTATGAAGATCCTTGTGCCAAACGCCTAGCTAATGTTGTACGTCAGGTACAGACTTCTGAAGAATTATGGTTGGAATGCATTTCCCATCTTGATGATGAGCAGCAGGAAGCCTTACAGGAATTGCTAAATTTTGCTTGAAGCACTTTAATATTACTTGAATATCATCCCCCATAAAAGTAACTCCAAGTAAGTGTTGTGAGTGGATTCCATTATGATTGAGAGAGCTGTTCTCTTCCTGCTAAGCAGTTTATATTCCTTCCCAGTGTTTCTCCATGATTAGTCAGTGTTATAGCCTCTGTTTACCTTGCATGTTTTATCAAATACAGACCTTGGTGATAACCTGTGCTCTGTTGTCTTAAAATGTTTGTCACCTTTCCTCTATTTGATGTGAAGTATGTACATTGTTGCTATTTGTCTAAATTCCTGATGCTGGGCAAGCAGTGTGCTTGGTGTCAGGGTGTCCTACTGCCTAATACAAGATGTTAAAAGTGCACAAAGATGGGACAGAAGAACTTCCAGGACAAACTCTTTGGAATTGTGAGTGAAGAATATAGTGGCAGGCTTATTCCTCCTTTATGATACTCCTAGATTTCAGAGTAATGGGAGGATGCTGGTACTGGAAAAGTTTTGAGATACTGCAGTGGATGTGGGGAGTTTTCTCCATAATACATAAGAACTTTTTAATAATGTCCTCCTGAGGCTGAGACATATCCATATTCTGCTTCCCAAGGTGTCCAGCTGATAGTTAAGAGAACTTTAAAAACTTAGCCAGATCAGTCTGTCTATTTTAACTTATCCAGGACTCTTAAGGACCACAGTTACTGTAAAGGGTATCCTGGTACATCTAACATTGGTAGCATATAACATACTGTAATACAGTATTTGACAAAGAGTAAATGATTATTTGTGGGAGTCAATCACTGTTACGTGTTTGAGCAGAATATTGCATTGTGTATGTAAGCTATTTTCCCCTGCAAAGCAGTTCAACAAGAGAAGCCCTGATTCAAAATGGGGCTTAAATAGATTTCTATTTTGAAGAAACTCAGTTGTTTAGTAGCATTAAAGAGAATTCAATTGTGATCATGAAAGGGAAGCAAAGTTAATCTTTAAACATGAAAAAGAAAACAGCTTTGAGATGACCAGTCACTTAGCAGTATGAATTCTAAGAAAGCAGTTCTATAAATTTGGGGTAACATATTAATTACAATGTTGGTCTTTAATCTCAGGCTTTTTGTAGGGTAGGAAAAAAAGCTTTCTACTCAGCAAATTATTGATCCAAAATTTAAGAACAAATACATCTGTAATGGATTTCCTTGGGCTGTTATGAGTACTGTGTATGTATTTAGTGAGTATTTAAGACCTAGTAAGTGCTTAATAAATGGTAGCTGTTACTGCTGTTGGTGTTTGTACCTCTTCTGTGTTCTTTTTTATGGTCTGGAATTCCTTTTATATTAAAATCTCCCTGTTTCCCCTCCTACCAGTTCATGACCAGGCCATCTAGGCCACTGTGGACAGAGATACAAAATTTGAGATTTTAAATATGCAATTTCTATACATTCCCTGTAGTTATTTATTGTTAATGAGGGGAAAGAAAGAAAAGGACATTGGTTGGAGTATAGTCATTATTTTAATAAGATTAAATTTAAAAGTATAGATGAATAAATAGAAAAACCCCACCACAAAGTATTAATAGAGGTTTTCTATGAATGGTGGGATTGAAAGGCAGTTTTTCTTCTCATTTATCTATATTTTTTAAAAGTTCAAGGACCTGATTCTACTTTCATAATAGTTAAGATCAAAGTTAATTGGCCTCTCAGTGACATGTAGCTAACTTTCCTGCTACTCATCCAGGTGTCTTTATTAATATTCTTTATTTAAGAAGCTTTTGGTAAACATTTCTACCAATTCCATATATTCTTGTGCATGAAAAATTGGAAAACCTACCATATGACTTGGAATTAGGCACCTGGAGAATTTTGAAGACAAACCTAGATTTGAATTTTGGCAAGCTGGCTTTTTTAACCTAAACAGTTTTCCATCAGTGAAATAAGCATAAGGCCTAACTAATTGTGAGAATTAAAGAAGGTAATGAATATAAAGTGATCAGTGGCACAGGGTTCAATAAATATAAGCTAATATTATCTGAGAGTCATGAAATATGGTTGGTGGCTAAAGAGAAGGAGGTGATATCTGATGGGATGGCTCCAGATTCTTGGGCCAGTCAGACACATTTTTGGTTGCCAGTCCCTGAAGTAAGACTGGTCTGCCTTTGTTCCTGATTTAAGGTACATCTGTAGACCTGAGTTCGATTCCTTGGTTGGGAGGAAGGGAAAGGCTACCCACTCCAATATTGTGGCCTGGAGAATTCCATGGACTGTATAGTCCATAAGGTCCCAAAGAGTCCACACAGCTAAGCGACTTTCACTCATGGGCTAAGGAGAGAGAATGCTGTAAATGCCTAATAAATTACAAATGTCTGATGAGGTAAGAGGAGATCTAGATAAACTAGATGATGGGTGTGTGTTTGTGTGTGGGGGTTGTCAATACCCTAAAACCTTAAAAGTGTCCCCATTTAACTCTTACCTAAGACTATCTAACATACTAGACACCCCCCGCCCCGCAAAAAAGAAAAAGCTTTTTAGTTTCGAATTTTATCAGTGCTTTAAAGGTCCACATTGATGGGAAGTAAAACAGACTTAAGAGTCAATATATCGCAATCACTGTTACACATCTTTACTTTTAAAATGTTTACTTTCTAAAATTTTGATTTTGTATTCAAGTAATTTGACGTTTCAAGCAAGAGCAGAAAAAGGAATATGTGCATCTTTGAAAAAGAACGTGAGAAAATAGTATTATCTGCATTAAGGAGCCGTTAGTTACTTTTTACTCATTTTTAATTTGAAATATTTGAAGACTAAGTCCCAAGGACTTTAAATGAGGTTCCATTCCCTTCCATTACTCTTCTTAGCAGATGTCAAAAATTGAGAAGGTGGGGATGTCTTTTCACTTTAACGGAAAACATGGGATTAACTTCCAAAATAGGAACTAATGTTAAGACAGGGACAGGAGTTTTAGAAATTCGAGTTCTACACATCATCTCTTTTTCTTTTGCATGTGAACATATGTTCCAAATTGGTCGAGTCCTCGAACCTTTCTAAACTTTACAAAATTCCCAATTCTACGTTGAAAAACTAGTAGTCACGGGGGTGGAGGATGGGAGTGTGCAAAGGGAAACTTTTTACAATAGGATAGG
Source organism: Oryx dammah (assembly GCF_014754425.2). Taxonomy (NCBI): domain Eukaryota; kingdom Metazoa; phylum Chordata; class Mammalia; order Artiodactyla; family Bovidae; genus Oryx; species Oryx dammah. Next base: position 38,008,017 of record NW_024070185.1, read on the forward strand.
TTTTACATTCTATGTCTACTTACAATTCACTTTCCATCAACGAAAGTTGTCTAGCAAGCGCCTGCAGGATTAATTTTAGCTATTATCGCTAACATGGGTCTCGCGGAACAAATACCCTTTTAGCACAACCCACTTCTAAAACCCTTTCAGCCTCCCACTCAGGAGGTGGCGAGCAAAGCCCAGCGGCCGCTTTGCTTCTCTCTTCACTCCGCCCCTTCCAGTTGGCTACAAGCTGATGACATCATTGCTCCGCGCAACCTACCAGGCCTCAGGGCCTGAAGCTGAGAAGAAGTCCTGGCTTTCACGTAGCGGTACGTGAAGTGGGGGTGGTAGTGTTCTACTACGCATGCTCACCGTCGACGGCGACGGTGCCTCTTTCTTTGCTTCTTTCCACAGCTCGCCCCAACCTGGAGAGCCGGGGCGGGGGGGTGGGGGGGGGGCGCTGAGTGCCCTCCCCCTTCTCTCCCGGCCCCTCCTCTTCCCCCCGCCCAGTAGGGCTTCTAACTGACAGTTGTCGCCAGGCCCCGTCCGCGCGCCGCCTCCTCCTGCCTGGGTCCCCCGCAGGTAGAGAGGGGCGGGAGGGAGTGTGAGGGAGAGGAGGAGGAGCCCGAGCCGCGGTGGCCCAGCGTTTCGGCGCCCTCCGGGGAGGCTAGAGAAGAAGCCCACTTTTCTCCTCGCCCCCTCCCTGCCTTCAAGCCGGCCCGGGAGGGGGTGGGGCGCGGAGGCCAAGCCAGGCCTGGCGGGTTAAGAGCGGCCGGGCGGGGCGCGGAGGGGTGAGGCAGGCTAGGGCCGTGCGCGCGCGCCGCCGCCGGGGGGAGGGGAGAGGAGGGCACCTAGGCTCTCCTCTTCTCTCCCCCCTCCCCCGCGCCCCATGTAACCCCGCCCCGCCGGCGGCAAGCTCGAGACCCCCGCGCGCACCGAGCCGAGCCGGCGGCTGAGGAGAGCAAGGCCCGATGCGGCTGAGGCTGCGCGGCGCCCCTGAGCCCTGAGGAAGCGGTCCGCGCTCACGCGTGCCCCGGCGCCTCGAGCGGCCCCTGCACACCGCCCAAGCTGGGCCTGCCGGAGGCATGAGCGTGCCCGGGAAGCCGGGGGAGATGAAGCCGGTCGGAGAAGAGGAGCGGCCGCCAGCGGCGGCCGAGGAAGAGGACGACGACGAGTTGGTGGCAGCGGCCCCGGCCTCACGGCCGGCCCGAAGGAGTGCCGCCTCGAGGGAGGACGACGACGAAGAGGAGGAGGAGATGGTGGTCGGGGGCGGTGGCTGCAAGGAGCAGGAGCTGACCTACGAGCTGCAGCAGGGTTACCGCATCCTGGGCGAGTTCCTGCAGGAGAAGCACCGAGGCCTCACCGCCCCATTCCTCCAGCCCTTGGGGGGCGTTGCCACGAGGGAAGAGGAGGCGGCCGAGGGGCCCCGCGGCGGAGGCCGGGGCAGTCGCGCCCTCCCGCAGCAGCCGGGTCAGGGCATGTGTCTGCTGAAGATGGAGGAGAAGTTCGCCAGCGGCCAGTACGGGGGCATCACCGAGTTCGTGGCGGACTTCAGGTTGATGCTGGAGACGTGCTACCGCCAGCATGGAGTAGACCACTGGATCTCCAAACAGGGCCAGAAGCTGGAGATGATGCTGGAGCAGAAGTTGGCGCTTCTTTCTCGGTGAGTGAGCCCAGTTCCCGGCGGGACTGACGGACTGACACAAACACACCCTCGCACGTGTCCGAGGATGGGTTGGGCCAGGGGCCGGGGGGCGTCGCTGATAGGTGCTGAGTCAGAACCCGGGAGGAGGAGCAGTGCTGGGCGGGGGCCCGCAGGGGTGTGGTGGGTGTGGGCCGAAAAAACCCCACGCCCAGACGGAAAAGAACCCGAGGAGAAAGCCGAGAACCGAGCGCTGAAGAGCAGGTAAAGTTTGTGGAAGTAAAGCGAAAAGGTGCCCGTAGGAAGAATTATAGGAGTAGGGAGAGGAAAAGTTTTAGTGGAATGGAAGATGGCCTTGCAACTTTTATTAGCAATTTTGGCAAGAAAATTTTAAACGTTTTTGAAATGAAACATCATTAGAAATTTATGTTGGCTCGTGTAAAAGGTGGTTTCAAATTTAAGGTTATATCGTTTTACTACTCAGCTCGGTCATCGGAGGGTATAGTGTTATTAAATGGTTAACAGTTACTATGGCATATTCTTGTTTTTTTCTCTCAGCTTCCTCTGAGAGGACTGAATTTTTGTATCAACACAAAAATTTTAATACGCTTAGGATGTTGGTGTTTATTCTCCCGGAAGTCATAGGGAGGTCAGGTGGCTCGACGTGGGTGGGAGGGTGAGTAGGTGTGTGTATGCTCTCGGTACACTCGAGGTGGGTGGGTGTGCTCAGTCGTGTCCGACTCTTTAAGACCCCGTTGACTGTACCCAGCCCGATCCTCTGTCCATGGGGATTCTCCAGCCAAGAATACTGGAGTGGGTTGCCCATGCCCTCCTCACACTCTAGGTATACTCCACCCGTATATCTACTCAATTATTTTTCCTTTGTAAGAAGTGATAATGTAACACAGGAGGCTACCAAAATAAACATATTAATTTATAATTCTGTGATTGATAGGAGCCAGTTGAATTTCTCTAGCGGAAATTCGTCAGGAATAAAAAAGTAATTGAAAGTTGTTGGAAATTGTGGTTGAAGTGATCCAGTTGTTTGACCCTTTCTTTACTAGTGGAAGGGAACTTGCAAGTCACTCTACCTTTTTGGCCTCAGTTTCCTCAATCTATAAAATGATAATGACAGTACCTAATTAATGGGGTTGCTGTTTCTTAAATGCATTAATAAATGTAAAGTCGAATGTGTCAGTCCCATATAGTTAGCTCAAGATAAGTTTTAACCATTATAGTACTAGTAGTGGTAGTTGAATAAAATGAATATTCTCATATCTGAAACTGGGACATGTGCCAGTGCTTTTATCCAAAAGCTCCTGAAAAGTTGTGTTAACTTTTCTGTCCTTGATTTATAATTGTAATTTTAAAATAATCTTATCTGTTGCTGGCTTCCAATTATGCTGTTTTCAAGGCTACCACATAGTGACTTATTTTCCTGAAAACAATGGTTACTTAGTGCTTGACTCATTAGGGCAGCTCTGTTTAAGGAACCTCTTGTTGAATCTTTTCTTAATACTGAATTATTTGGTAACAGAATAATTCACAAATTTGTATATTACTTTTAATACTTTATTTAGTGGCATTTTATTTGTGTGGTGTGTTTGTTACCCTTGTCTTCACGGTGTTTTATAGTTATGACTCACATGAGAAACAGTCCATTCACATTATTTTTAAGTAGTAAAATATATTCCAAGTTGATGTCGCAAGATTTTAGATGTGGAAGAAGCCATAGAGTTTATCTGGTTCAAGCATCTAGTTTTGCAGATTAGAAACAGGGATTTAGAATGAGGCTGGATAATGACTGCATGAAAAGTGCTAAGAAGTTGCAAATAGGTTTGAATACAGGTGTTTTCAGAACCATTGCGTATATAAGTCCTGCAAAATAGCAGGGAGACCATTTTTCTTTTACATAAAGGTTAATTTCTGAATGTTTTGAATCATTCCTAATGACTAAAGTTCAAAATACTGTATTACCATATGATCTAATACCATCCATACTTAAAACATTCTTTTGTTTATAAACATAATAATGTATTTCTGACGTTCTTAGTCCAGGAGAGATAAAATTCTTGCAGTTTAGTAGTAAATTCTTGCAGTAGTAGAGTAATATGATGATCTCAAAGAGATAATTAAGGCTTTTTGAGTCCCTCACTTTTTTTGTATTTGAGATGTACAAACATTTTGTAAATAATAGGTTCAACAAACCACAGTTGTAGATCTAGGAAATCATTTCTTTTTCTGTACTAGTCTAAAATCTGAGTTCTTACTAAATAAATGCTTTGAATGGGCACCACTTCAAGAAAAGCATAGATTATAACTGTTTGGTATGCAGTTAGGATATATAGATGTTCCAGAACAATACTCTATAGACTGTTCACATGAGTATGATTTTCAGCAAATAGATGATTCAGACACCTTATTTCTAAATAAGTGGTATATCATATTTTAGTAATAAAAAACACATATTAAATTTGTTCTCTTTTGTCTTTTCATATGTATTTGTAAGATACTGAATTAATCCTTATTTTCAAATTTAAGGAGAATTTTACAGCTGCTTCATATATTACTGAGCAAGAAATGAGGTACATCAGATAGAGAGGGTGTCACATTATTGCAGAGCAGTCCAGTGGCATGTACCTTGGGCAGATTGTATAACTTGAATCTCAGTGTTTTCATCTGTTCTTTGAAAGTATTGATTGCACAAATGTGTATCTGTCTGAACTACACATTCAGATATCAAAAGAGGTTTTCTACTCTTTTAAGTGGTATATAGTTGAGTAGGGGAAAAGACACTTAAAAAGATTGATGATTCTACAATATAATGGAGTTAAAAGATATAGAGAAGTTTATACTTCAACTGTTTCTTAAACAAGTTGAAGATTGCTTCTGGATTTTCTTAGAGGGTTTGAGAGAGACATTCCAGAATATTGAACTACAATGAATGCAAGGCATGGGATAGCAAGGTGTTTCTGGGAACTACAGGTACTTCCTATGGCTACAGTATGGTCTCCAGGGTAGTGTCTGCTTTTCAGCAGGTATGCGGGATGATCAACTGGGGAGGAGGAAGAAAATATTACAACTTTAGTATATTTTATTTTTATTTTATCCTGTTAACAATTCTAAGTTTTTTGGTTTGCGTCTTGTGTTTATGATAACACTACATGTATATGATCTACAAATGACATTTTATCATATGTAATTATATTAGTAATATATAACAATCTGTTTTATATATATAATATTTGTGATAGAACTACGACTAACACTAGCATATCTAGTCTCACAGTTACATATTTTAGAAAGGATCTCATTCATGTATTTGAGGCAACTGAGGGCTTACCAGGTGGTGCTAGTGGTAAAGAATCCACCTGCCAGTGCAGGAGACGCCAGAGATATGGTTCAATCCCTGGGCTGGGAAGATCTTCTGGAGTAGGAAATGGCAACCCACTCCAGTGTTCTTGCCTGGAAAATCCAATGGATATAGGAGCCTGGTGGGCTACAGTTCATGGGGTCACAGAGAATCGGATTTAACTGAACACGCCCACACACCCAGGAGGGAAATAGCAATTAGCATTAAGAAACGGAGAAAATCATCGAATAAGTGGAAAGGAATAGAAAATACTTAATAGAAATTATGCCTAATAAGAATTTTTGCCTCTTCTGAATTTTAAATTATATTTTTGAATGCTTTTAAATTTAAACATATTTTTGAAAGCTTTAAGAATATTGCTATGTAGTTTTAATAAGTTGTAATTACAGAATAGGCATCACCCGTGACCCCAACAGAGCTGAACTTGAAGTTTTAGTTTTGGCCATTTAAAATAATATTTTGGTGAAAATAAGTTTGAACAGGATGTATCTTTGTTGATTTCTGAGTTAAGTTGCTGTTAAAGAGAGGCACATATAAGGGGTTATTTTTTAAAAAAGGCTTTCTTAAATATAGGTAAAGATTACTTAGTTTTGTAATTGCTTTTTAGTTGGACATGAAAATACAAAAGCATCATTATGAAGCCTCAGAAATTTAAAAACAGAGGTTTCCAAGTACAAGTAGTAATTGAACTACATATGGATTTTGTACATTGATTTTAATCTCCTTAGTTAAATTTGAAATTTGTTGGCTTGCTTATTCTCAACTAAGATCAAAACCCAGAAATTAACTGGGGATTTTAACAAGATGTTTCTTATTCCCTAGTTGTTCAACTCCCAGTGGAATGTGTAATTCTATCTTTTTTATGTAAATCTTTAAAAATTGAGTACCTTTGCTAATAGCATCTGGATTTACTTCTTGTTCAGAATTATAGAATGTTAGTGCTTGATACGCCATGTAATTCTATTTATTATAGTTGCCATTCTTTAAAAGTGCTATTTAAGAAGATTAAGAAAATGTTTTAAGTGCAGTGATGAAAGGATGGAGGAAGGATTTCAACTAACAAAACGTTTTTTGAGCTCCTGCTTTGTTCTGTGACTTAAGGGACAGTTCTTGGCCCAAGAGGTTTACATACACAGTTATGGTAAAGGGTTAAAATATGTTAAAACTGATTTTCAGACTTGATCCATTGTCAAAACACCTGGAAGTCATGGGACTGTTTACAGTGCATCCTGAGATATCGATATATTTAGTTGTATGATTTTTTGCCAGAGGATAAAAAAGGTTTAAAAGAAATTATGGAAGGAAACCCTTAATGATGAGATTCTGCCTAGCTCCTCAGATTTTTCTCCCTACAAACTGGGAAAACATAATCATTTTTGGATTTTTGGTGGTATATGTTGGTTTGATGCAGTTGAAAATCTGCATCTAACTTTACCCTGCATGCTGCTGCTAAGTCACTTCAGTTGTGTCCGACTCTGTGCAACCCCATAGACGGCAGCCCACCAGGCTCCCCCATCCCTGGGATTCTCCAGGCAAGAACACTGGAGTGGGTTGCCATTTCCTTCTCCAGTGCACGAAAGTGAAAAGTGAAAGTGAAGTCGCTCAGTCCGTGTCCGACCGTCAGCGACCCCATGGACTGCAGCCTACCAGGCTTCTCCATCCCTGGGATTTTCCGGGCAAGAGTACTGGAGTGGGGTGCCATTGCCTTCTCCGTTACCCTGCATAGACCCTCCATATATTTTATTGTTGTTCTGTTGCTCAGTCGTATCTGACTCTTTGGGACTCTATGGATTGCAGCACGGCAGGCTTCCCTGTCCTTCACCGTCTTCGGAAGTTTGCTCAAACTGATGTTCATTGAGTCAATGATGCCATGCAACCATCTCTTCCTCTGTCGTCCCCTTTTCCTCCTGCCCTCAATCTTTCTCAGCATCAGGGTCTTTTCCAATGAGTCAGCTCTTCTCATCAGGTGACTATAATATTGGAGCTTCAGCTTCAGCATCAGTCCTTCCAATGAGTATTCAGGGTTGATTTCCTTTAGGATTGATTGATTTGATCTCCTTGCAGTCCAAGGGATTCTCAAGAGTCTTCTCCAGCATCACAATTCAAATGCATGTACTTGGTTCTTCCCTATCTTGGGTTCTGAATCTGCAGATTCCACCAGCTGAATCCAACTGAGGACTGTGCAGTGCTGTAGTATTTACTGTTGAAAAAGACCTGGGTTTAAGTGGACTCAAGCAGTTAAAACATCTTTTGTTCAAGGATTAACTATATATTCTAAGGGTGCATTCTTTGAGGACTACTGTCATGAGCTTTATTATAGAGTTTTATGAAAGTACAGGGGAGGGATCAACTACTCGAAGGAGGTGGGAAAGCTGGGATTGAAAAAAATACTTCATTAGATTTTGTTTTAGAGGTCATAATTTTGAAAGGTGAGTAGACTATTGATAGGTGAAGTTTAAGAGTTCATGAGACAATTATTTGACCTATCCTATGATAGGTAGTTTGTGAAGCTTTGTGGTTACAATGATAAACATGACTTTATCCCTAACTTCAAGGTGGTAAGTAAACAAACAATTACATGTATGGAGGCAGGAGAGGGCATATTGCAGAGGAGTGGTTTATATCCAGTGGTTGGTTAGAATGATGAGATCCTGTAGTGGCAGATAAGTCTAGAAAGATAAGCTGGGACTAATTATGGAGGATTCGTTCAAAAAGACCCTGATGCTGGGAAAGATTGATGGCAAAAGGAGAGGGGGGTGACAGAGGGTGAGATAGTTAGATAGTATCACGGACTCAATGGGCAAGAATTTGAGCAAACTCAGGGAGATAGTGAAGGACAGGGAAGCCTGGTGTGCTGCAGTCCATGGGGTCACAAAGAGTCAGACACGACTTAGCGACTGAACCACAGCAACAGTAATTACGGAGGACCTTGATTGCTTGCTAAGGAATTTATAATGTAGGCAGTGTGGATTCATCACAATTTTTAGCTAAGGGAGTGACATGATTGTACTACTATTTTGAGGTTTGAGAGCTAAAATGGAAGAAGAGAGAATGAAGGAAACTTATTAAAAGGCTCTTGAGTTAATACCATCAAAAAATAATAAGCAGTAGAAATAAATAGACGGATAAAGCTATAAGAGTAAATTCCGCAAGTAAAAGTAGTACAGTAGCAAGCTACTGGATGTGGGTGTGATGGAGAGGATGATGTCCAAAATAGAATAAATTTGAGCCCAAGTGATGGTGATGCTGAGGAAATGTGAAAGGAGGCATGCATTTGAAGATACACAGCTGAGAATTATTAGAAGGCTGAATATGGAGCTCAGCCTGGTGCTAGATTAGAGGTGTTTAATTAGGAATTAACCTGCAAAAGGAGAATGGTTGAAGAAATAGGAGGGAAGGCCCAGGATAGAGTCTAGTAAAAATACAAGGGGATCCAAGACAGAACCTTGTGTAAGGATTTGTCTTCAATTTGGAAAGATTAGAAAAATATGATTAAAGTGTGTATAATGTATATCAAAAATTGAAATGCTTAATTGAGAAAGTGAAAGTGAAGTGAAGTCACTCAGTCGTGTCCGACTCTTTGCGACCCGTGGACTGTAGCTCACCAAGCTCCTCTGTCCATGGGATTCTCCAGGCAGGAATACTGGAGTGGGTTGCCATTTCCTTCTCCATAATTGAGAAAAGGCAGTTAATAAAGCTGAAAAGTTTATTCTGGAGTAAATAAGGGCTTCCCTGGTGTCTCAGTGGTAAAGAATCTGCCTGCCAACGCAAGATAACAGAAGTTTAGTCCCTGGTCCAGGAAGATCCCACATGCCATGAAGCAGCTAATAAGCCTGTGCACCAAAAAAAAAAAAAAAAACATTGTGGAATAAATAAAAAGTATCAGTTGGAATATAGTAAAGTTACAGGCTTTAGTATTTTAGGAGATTTTGTTCCATTTGAAAATGATTTAAATCTAATCCAGTAAAAAAAAATGCCCTAATAGACTGTAAGGTGTTTTGCCTCAAAGTTTGTTTCTCATTGTATTTCTGCCCTCCTAATTATTTTTATTTCTAAGAAAAAAAATTAGAGCAAGGAAAAGAAATCATGTTTTTGGAGAGAAGATTATGTTCTTTTTGTATTTGTGTTTTAGCCCTCAAATGATCTCTAGGTTCTCTCCACAAGAGAAGAGAACAAATAATAGCTGTTTTCATTTCCAGGGAGCTTCCACAATAATATGAATCTTTAAAATGTATTTTAAATTACTTGAAGAGGTTGTTCTTCTTTTTTAATGGGAAGCACTAATAAACCCCAGTGGTGATGTTATCTTATAACCAAGCCCTTTGTTACATCATCTTCCACTGGGGACCAGTGAATGTTCCACAATTAATTGTGCTTAAAATCAAGATATTAAATATATACACTTTGAAAAAAAAAGACTTATGAAAACCAATAAAGTGTTAATAGTGGTTATTCATTTTACTTTTAAATTTTTCTATATGTCAGATTTTCTGTTTTATAGTTAATAATAAAAGATTATATTTAAAGGAAATTAGAATCTACAACTTTGAAAAAGAATTGGGTTAAAAATATGTATTATCAAAGTTGTAAGACAGTACAGCCATGTTAGATGCTGTAAGTGGGTGGTATAACTGTGGATGATTAATTTTCCCATCCACTTTGTATTTTTTTTTTTTTTTACAATATATGCGTGCATGCTAAGTTGCTTCAGTCATGTCTAATTCTGCAATCCCATGGACTGCTGCCTGCCAGGCTCCTCTGTCCATGGAATTCTCCAGGCAAGAATATTGGAGTGGGTTGCCATGCCCTCATCCAGGAGATCTTCCAGACCCAGGGATCAAACCTGTGTCTCTTACGTCTCCTGCACTGGCAGGCAGGTTATTTTACCACTAGCACCACCTGGGAAACCCTGATCATGTGTTACTGTTGTTACTTTTTATAATATTATTCAAAATATAAAATCTTCAGATTTTGTAGGTACGGTTTGAAATGCTTGATATAGCTAGTATTAAGAACTCATTTCAAGCTTTCATATTTAAAGCTTTTGAGTAGAGCCATCTGAATGTTCAGTTCACTTCAGTCCAGTCACTCAGTCGTGTCCAGCTCTTTGCGACCCCATGAACCACAGCATGCCAGGCCTCCCTGTCCATCACCAACTCCCGGAGTTCACCCAAACCCATGTCCATCGAGTCGGTGATGCCATCCAACCATCTCATCCTCTGTCGTCCCCTTCTCCTCCTGCCCTCAATCTTTCTCAGAATCAGGGTCTTTTCAAATGAGTCAGCTCTTTGCATCAGGTGGCCAAAGTATTGGAGTTTCAGTTTCAACGTCAGTCCTTCCAATGAACACCCAGGACTGATCTCCTTTAGGATGGACTGGTTGGATCTCCTTGCAGTCCAAGGGACTCTCAGGAGTCTTCTCCAGCATCACAGTTCAAAAGCATCAATTCTTCTGCACTCAGCCTTCTTCACAGTCCAACTCTCACATCCATACATGACTACTGGAAAAACCATAGCCTTGACTAGACAGATGTTTGTTGGCAAAGTAATGTCTCTGCTTTTTAATATGCTGTCTAGGTTGGTCATAAGTTTCCTTCCAAGGAGTAAGCGTCTTTTAATTTCATGGCTGCAAATGATGAATGTACCTTCAGACAAAAATAACTCTTCTGATAGCTTGTTTTATATCTCTTCAATGGTAGTATATCTGGAAATTCAGACTTGTTCATTTCGCTCTAGGCTTCCCTCTAAAAGAGAAAAAAAGATGAGAATACAGATTGAGATAAACTAGTTTAAGGTAAAACTATTTACCTCTTGTTCTACCTTGTAAGTACTACTTTACTAATATTGCTCTTTTGTGGAAGTTTAAGCCTTCTAAGTTAGAATCAGTGAAAAAAACTTTGCCCTTCTAAGTTAGAATCAGTGAAACAAACTATGCCAAGATAAAATTGCATAAAGTATTTGAACTGACTATTTAGCACATGAAGTGTTTTGGAGAGCTTCTCTTTCTAAAAGATATCCCTCTTTTTCCTTCAGATACGTCTCATCTGCTAGACATAAGGTTTCTTTCAAATGGTAACATGCCGGTTTATAATTACTACAGTTTAAGTTTGCAAAAGCTTTAAAGGTAAATAGTTTTGTTTCAGTTCTACAATTTATGCTAGCCTAGTACATTGACCTTTATGGTAATGATGTATGTATATTTTCCATTTTTTATGGTTGAGATTAGAAAGAAAATCTCTCTTACAAAATGTGCATGCAGGTAGAATATTGGAATTACTTTCCCTGCAGCATTTCATGTTTTATGTTCTTAAACTTGTTTTCAATTTCAGTGGTAGCTTACTTAACAAATGCAGTAAGGTACACCAAGATTCTGCTAAAAATGTAATTCCTAGTGAATTCAGGGTCTGTTCTTGTGTCTTCATAAAATAAGGACAAATCCATTTCATTTGGCGCTAAGGAAAGAAGCAGATCATCTCAAAAACTTAGGTTACATAGAATCGTTTCCCCATAGACATAAATGTGAACTGTTTCCATGTTCGCCCACGAGCCCAATTTTTAACATATGAGTTACTAAAATTGGAAGATAAAAATATTAAAATATAATCAGTAAACAAAATAGAACATACAAAACATATTTTACATCTATCTTCAAATACTTGTGCTTGAGGAAAAGCAGGTTTAAATTTGACTCTTCCCACAGATAAGCTCATTTTCTGTGTTCCTCACTTTCTACTTTGTTGCTACCTTATATGCAAATTTTCCCTCTGTCTGGTCAGTCTCTATCCTTTCTTAACCTTCTTTGTCTTCCTTCAGAACATTTATTGCAACCTAATATATAATATGATTTAATTATATATCTTTTTCTCCTATCTCACTAGAATATAAAATCTATGCAGGCAGGGACTTTTTCTGCTTGGCTTGTTGCTATTGACTTCTATAAATTTTGATTAAAAATTAAGTAGTAGGTAGCTATAAGTTGTACCTGTCATTTTAAAAGGTTTGGGGGCTATGCCTCTCAGAGTGTTTCCTAAATAACCAGCGTTTGAATTGTGTTAAAGGCAGAGACCTTGGCCCCAGAATAGCATACTTAAATCTGTTAACCCAGTATCTCAGGGTGGGGAGAAGGAGGCTACATTTTTAATAAACTCCTAAATGATTTTTATGCAAAATAAAGTTCCAGGACTGATACTTCAGGATATAGTAACAATGTTTCATGATTGATTTTACCTCAGAATTTAAAATTTCTTTCATTGAAGTATTTTTGTTTTAATTATTCTTTTACACTTGTCAACCTTTAGGCAGAATGAAGGGACAGTAGGAGAGAATTAAGAAGCAGATTTCATATAGTCATGTGTTCCTGTGAAATACATACAGCTTGAAGAAGTGGTAACAAGTGAGGAATAGTGTTGGGGGAGGGGTGGGGACACATGATATTGGTGTTTGCATTTCTATTCCTTTGAAAAAAGAATGGAGAGACCTTGAAAGTCACATGTTTACCATAGAATATTACACAGAGCAATCTCTAATTTAGAATTAAAATACTCTGAGTAATTCCTGTTGCATAGGGCTAATGTGTTAAATAATACCAGAATTTTTAAAAGCCTGAAATTAAAGATCCAAGATTCTATTCCTGTCACTTTTATGCATGTAAGCCTGTTTGTATGATCTTACATCATAAATCAGCTGTGGATAATAATGGTATTCTTTATGTTTCTTATTTGATTTGGGGGAGCAGTGAAAAGAGATCTAGGTTAGCTCTCATAGCTTTGCTCTGCACTATATCAGGCAAAGTGATGTACTAGTTGACCTCATAGTCTTTTGTTTTTTAAATTTTGTATTTTTCTTTTATAGTTAAGTTTGAGTTCCAAGCCTTTATAATATTTAAAAATTAGAGTTCTAAACCATCCCTACCCCATATTGTATGCAAAAGTGTGTGTGGTAGTGTGGACTGGTGCCTACATTTTATCTAGGGAGAGGGTACAAAATTTTTTATTAGGTCAGCAGAGGAGCACAGACCCAAAATAAGATAAGAATTGTAATTTTAAGACACAGAATTAACAAACATTCAATAAGTTATGATGATGTTTGGTTAAAGTAGAGAAAATTCCAATTAAATGAAGGAAGAATTAGGCTTTTAACAGAAATAACAGAATTTGAATAGTACCTGAAGATAGTCTTACATTATGCCGGTGTTTATACTCTTTGGTGTTCAGAGACACTTGTTTATTAAGTAGTAGTTTTGCTCTGCATTAAATTAAGAGGAAAAATGTTTTAGAAATAGCCCCCTTGGTATTCTGGACTCTGAAAGTTAATATATGACTTACTGCACTGAAGATAACTTTGGAAGTAAAGTGAGTTTAATTCTGGTTTTGACACCGACACTTGTGTTGAACTAGACATTGACTTTCTCTGGAATTCAATTTCCAGTTGTTGCCATTAACTTCATCAAATTCAGAGCAATTTCAAAACATCAGGAGTGTCTTCTTGTCTACTTCTCTTCTTTTTTCTATGTCTAATGAAATCCTAATTATATCTGAGGCTCAGCTCCGATTTTACCTCTTCTATGAAGTCTGATACAGAATTGTTTTTTCACTGCATTCCATGATTCTTCACTTTGCATTTGGTTATAGCACTTAAAAATTCTATGGTAGTTATGTGTCTGTCTGTATTGTGATATTAATTGTTTGGTGATTCTTCAGTTAATGAAATAAATGAGCTTATCAAAATCAAATAAATACTCAGTTATATCAAAGTCAGAATAGCTGCTTTTTATAAAATATTCAGCAAAGTTGTTATCTCCTAAGGAGAGTTACACAATTTCTTCCACCTTTGTTTCAGCTTGGGTTAGGTATATTCCTCTGTTCTTAACCCACTTTTTGTATTCATATGATTTGTATTGAAGATTTTGAATATCATGATATTGAAGCTATCTGTTTGCCCCCCCAAGTTTAAGATTTTCTGATGCTTTTGTACTTCTAGAAACCAGGTTTTCAAGGGCAGAGAAACTTAGCATATATTAATTGAGTTCAGATACCATATCCTCTCTTAAAGGATGGATACAATAAATAAAAGCATAATAGAAGATAGTGTATGGTTAATGTAGAAAGATGGGTAATGTTCCTTATGGTCAAAATATATTTACAATGCTTATTATTTGATCAGCAGTGTAGAGGGGTTCAAGATGAAAATGAAAAGACAGAAGCTGATAAACTAAATTGATGTGGAGGTCATTCCAGTCAACAAGAATAGCATACTCAAAAGTTCAGAGGCAGCAAAGTCACTATATGTAGTTAGGGAATGGTCAGTAGTTTAGTTTGGCTAGAGTGCTAGTTATATATAGAAAAGTAATGACAGCTGTGACTGGAAGGGCCAGATTATGGAGCCAGATCTTAAAGGGTCTAATATGCTGTGCTAATAGAAAGTTTGATATTCCTTGTTAGTGAGTTATTAAGTTAAAAGCTTTTAAGCTAGAGAATTACAAGAGACATATAGATGGGATGAATTAGAAGAGAAAACTAACATCAGTTTGATGTTTTCCCATCCCTTAATTTTAAGCTTAGTTAATAGATTTTAATTTTACATTTGACTTTGCTTCTTTTAGCAGATTTGGTGAAGGATTAAATAGAAATGTATCTGTTTACATTATATAAAAGTATTTTTTATTAAGCAAAAATCTTAGGATAATGCTAGAAAGAAGAGAATATTTTCTTTTGCTAAATAACTTGGATAGTGTGCCATGTTTAAATATCTAAATAATTTAAATTGGACTTAGTTTTGTTTCTATAAGTGGATAATTTCAGTCTTCTATTTCTCAGGGGAAAAAACTGTGTTAAATGCAGAATTTTGCCTATTTAAATTACTATATCTTCCAAGTTATTTTCTACAACTTTGTTTACCAGTCACCAAAAAAAAAAAAGAATAGGACAAATATAATTATATTGCAAGTACATATTGACAATATTAGCTAGTTATGCTTAATTTGTCAACTTGATTTTTATAGACCCAAGCCTATATTTGTATCTGATAGGTACTTATAAGAACATAATCTTAAACATAACAAGCTAAATAAAAGGTTTTTAGAAAAAGTTATGTTACATACGACATTATTTCATGGTGAGCCAGAGAGCACTGAACAAGTATGAGGACCATTAATATCCTCCAGTTTATCTGAATCCCTGATAATGATACAATTGCCTATACATTAATAAGTTCCTCTACTTACTAATTCCATGGTAGGGAATTTGGTTGGTAATGAAATTGAAATTAACTGTTATTTCTAAAGATTTTTTGGCAAGTGTGTAAATGATAGGATAACTGAGATCTATTTTTAATTTTTTCAGTTCAGTCAGTCAGTCATATCCGACTCTTTGCGACCCCATGGACTGCAGCATGCCAGGCCTTCCTGTCTATCACCAAGTCCTGGAGTTCACTCAAACTCATGTCCATTGAGTTGGTGATGCTATCCAACCGTCTCATCCTCTGTCGTCCCCTTCTTCCTCTTTCAGTCTTTCCCAGCATCAGGGTCTTTTCCAATGAGTCAGTTCTTTGCATTAGGTAGCCAAAATATTGGAGTTTCAGCTTACCATCAGTCCTTCCAATGAATGTATATTCAGGACTGATTTCCTTTTGGATGGACTGGTTGGATCTTGCAGTCCAAGGGACTGGCAAGTGACTCCTCCACCACAATTCAAAAGCATGAATTCTTTGACATGCTTCTTTCTTTATAGTCCAACTCTCACATCCATACATGACTACTGGAAAAACCTTAGCTTTGACTAGATGGATCTTTGTTGGCAAAGTAGTGTCTCTGCTTTTTAATATGCTATCTAAGTTGGTCATAACTTTTTTTTTCAAGGAGCAAGTGTCTTTTAATTGAATGGCTGTAGTCACCATCTACAGTGATTTTTGAACCCCCCCAAAATAAAGTTTGTCACTGTTTCCATTCTTTCCCCCATCTGTTTGCCATGAAGTGATGGGACCGGATGCATGATCTTAGTTTTCTATATGTTGAGTTTTAAGCCAACTTTTTCACTCTTTTCTTTCACTTTTATCAACAGGATCTTAGCTGTTCTTTGCTTTCTGCCATAAGGGTGGTGTCATCTGCATATCTGAGGTTATTGGTATTTCTCTTCGAAATCTTGATTCCAGCTTGTGCTTCATCCAGCCTGGCATTTCACATGATGTATTCCGCATATAAGTCAAGTAAGCAGAGTGACAATATACAGCCTTGACGTACTCCTTCCCTGATTTGGAACCAGTCTGTTGTTCCATGTCCAGTTCTAATTGTTGCTTCCTGACCTACATACAGATTTCTCAGCAGGCAGGTCAGGTGGTCTGGTATTCCCATCTCTTTCAGAATTTTCCACAGTTTGTTGTGATCCACACAATCAAAGGCTTTGGTGTAGTCAGTAAAGCCGAAGTAGATGTTCTTCTGGAACTCTTGCTTTTCGATGATGCAACGGATGTTGGCAGTTTGATCTCTGATTCCTTTGCCTTTTCAAAATCCAGCTTGAACATCTGAAAGTCCACGGTTCACGTACTGTTGAAGCCTGGCTTGGAGAATTTTGAGCATTACTTTATTAGCTTGTGAGATGAGTGTAATTGTGCAACAGTTCGAACGTTGTTTGGTATTGCCTTTCTTTGGGATTGGAAAGAAAACTGACCTTTTCCAGTCCTGTGGCTACTGCTGAGTTTTCCAAATTTGCCAGCATACTGAGTGCAGCACTTTCACAGAATCACCTTTTAGAATTTGAAATAGCTCAACTGGAATTCCATCACCTCCACTAACTTTGTTCGTAGTGATGCTTCCTAAGACCCACTTGACCTCGCATTCCAGGATATCTGGCTCTAGGTGAGTGATCACACTATCTTGATTATCTGGGTCATGAAGATCTTTTTTGTATAGTTGTGTTTTCTTGCCACCTCTTCTTAATATCTTCTGCTTCTGGTAGGTCCATGTCATTTCTGTGCTTTATTGAGCCCATCTTTGCATGATATGTTCCTTTGGTATCTCTAATTTTCTTGAAGAGATCTCTAGTCTTTCTCATTCTATTGTTTTTCTCTATTTCTTTGCATTGATCACCGAGGAAGGCTTTCTTATCTCTTCTTGCTATTCTTTGGAAATCTGCATTCAGATGGATATATGTTTCCTTTTCTCCTTTGCCTTTGCTTCTCTTCTTTCCACAGCTATCAGTAAGGCCTCCTCAGACAACCATTTTGCCTTTTTGCATTTCTTTTTCTTGGGGATGGTCTTGATCCTTGCCTCCTGTACAATGTCACGAACCTCCGTCCATAGTTCTTCAGGCACTCTATCAGATCTAAGCCCTTGAATCTATTTGTCACTTCCACTGTATAATTGTAAGGGATTTGATATAGGTCATACCTGAATGGTCTAGTGGTTTTCCTTAGTTTCTTCAATTTAAGTCTGAATGTGGCAATAAGGAGTTCATGATCTAATCTACAGTTAGCTCATGGTCTTGTTTTTGCTGACTGTATAGAGCTTCTCCATCTTTGGCTGCAAAGAATATAATCAATCTGATTTTGATACTGACCATCTGGTGATGTCCATGTGTAGAGTCTTCTCTTGTGTTGTTGGAAGAGGGTGTTTGCTATGACTAGTGTGTTCTCTTGGCAAAACTCTGTTAGCCTTTGACCTGCTTCATTTTGTACTCCAAGGCCAAATTTGCCTGTTACTCCAGGTATTTCTTGGCTTCCTACTTTTGCATTCCAGTCCCCTGTAATGAAAAGGACATCTTTTTTGGGTGTTAGTTCTAGAAGGTCTTGTAGGTCTTCATAGAACCTTTCAACTTCAGCTTCTTCAGCATTACTGGTAGGGGCATAGACTTGGATTACTGTGATATTGAATGGTTTGCCTTGGAGACAAACAGAGATCGTTCTCTTATTTTTGAGATTGCATCCAAGTCCTGCATTTTGGACTCTTTTGTTGACCATGAGGGTTACTCCATTTCTTCTAAGGGATTCTTTCCTACAGTAGTAGATATAATGGTCATCTGAGTTAAATTCACCCGTTTCAGTTCATTTTAGTTCGCTGATTCCTAAAATGTTGATGTTCACTCTTGCCATCTCCTGTTTGACCACTTCCAGTTTGCCTTGATTCATGGATCTAACATTCCAGGTTCCTATGCAATATTGCTCTTCACAGCATCAGATTTTACTTCCATCACTAGTCACATCCACAACTGGGTGGTGGTTTTGCTTTGGCTCTGTCTCTTCATTCTTTCTGGAGTTATTTCTCCACGGATCTCCAGTAGCATATTGGGCACCTGCTGACCTGGGGAGTTCATCTTTCAGTGAATTCTCTTTTTTGCCTTTTCATACTGTTCATGGCGTTCTCAAGACAAGAATACTGAAATGGTTTGCCCTTCTCCAGTGGACCATGTTTTGTCAGAACTCACCACCATGACCTACTCGTTGGGTGGCCCTATACAATATAGCTCATAGTTTCATTGAGTTAGACAAAGCTGTGGTCCATGTGATCAGATTGGTTAGTTTTCTGTGATTGTGGTTTTTCAGTCTGCCTGCCCTCTGATGAAGAAGGATAAGAGGTTATGGAAGCTTCCTGATGGGAGGACTGACTGAGGGGGAAACTGGTCTTGTTCTGATGGGCGGGGCCAGGCTCAGTAAATCTTTAATTCAATTTTCTGTGGATGGGTGGGGCTGTGTTCCCTGTTATTTACCTGGGGCTAAACTATGGTGGGGGCTTCTCTGGTGGCTCAGCCCCTTCCAAAGTGGCTCAGAAGGTAAAGCATCTGCCTGCATTGCAGGAGACCCGGGTTTGATACCTGGGTCAGGAAGATCCTCTGGAGAAGGAAATGGCAACCCATTCCAGTACTCTTGGGTGGAAAATTCCATGGATGGAGAAGCCTGGTGGGCTATAGTCCATGGGGTCGCAAAGAGTTGGACTTGACTGAGCAACTTCACTTTACTTCGGACTATGGTGAAGGTAATGAAGATAATGGTGACCTCCTTCAAAAGGTCCCATGCACCCACTGCTACACTCAGTGCCTCCAGCTCTGCAGCAGACCACCACCGAATTAGCATGTAAATCCTTTTTTACGAATAGTTAACATTTATCCATTCTTTCTATATGCTGATTATAGAAGAAGACTGGAAACACATGGAAAATTGTTAAAAAAAATAAAAATACAAAATCACCTATCCCATCAGATATCACTTGTTAGTCTTCTTTATCTCATCTATATATGTATCATTTACTCACACACAAAAAGTTCAGTACAGAATTTTAATTTACCATATGTAGTTTATGTATTTTGCCATATATTCTGCTTATCACTTAACTAGATTTGATTTTACTTGTTGTTTGATTGTTATGTGTTTATATTGTTGCATGTCAGATTATAGGATAGCAACAGTAGGGCCTTTTCCTTTAGCGATGGTTTTGTTTTGTTTGACTCTAGTTTTTTCTTCTAAGGTCATTTTTTCATCATGTGGATTAGCCATCTTGTGCTTTGTTTGCTGCTGCCGCTAAGTTGCTTCAGTCGTGTCCGACTCTGTGCGACCCCATAGACGGCAGCCCACCAGGCTCCCCCGTCCCTGGGATTCTCCAGGCAAGAACACTGGAGTGGGTTGCCATTTCCTTCTCCAATGCATGAAAGTGAAAAGTGAAAGTGAAGTCACTCAGTCGTGTCCTACTCTTGGCTACCCCATGGACTGCAGTCCACTAGGCTCCTCCATCCATGGGATTTTCCAGGCAAGAGTACTGGAGTGGGGTGCCATCGCCTTCTCCGTGTGCTTTGTTTGCTTGCCAACAAAAAAATGCAAACTGCTTTTCACTAAAAATTAGCATAACTTATTAAGAAATAAGTTGAAGCCATCAATGATGGCATGATGAATTTGTGAAATAATAAGAATATACATTAAAACTATTTTTAAATGTTTCCAGTCACACAAGTTAGTTCCTAATGTTTTCATTACTGTATAGCTATACTTTTAAACAATACGTGTGATTAATTTGCCAGTTTACAACAAGGAGTAGCAGCAACCTGCCTTGGCTGCATTATGCCAGTAATGCCACTCTGTTTGAAAGACTTTATCTATATTAAATTATTAATCCCCACAACTCTTGAAGTAATTAATGATTTACATAACGTATTTTACAAATGAAGAAATGAGACACAGGAAAATTAGTTTACCCAAGCTAATTAATGGCAGAACCTGGATTTGAATCTGTTTAGCTCCAGAGCCCAGGTGCTTAATCACAGTGCTTGCTGCTTATGATCTAGAGCTGTAGAGATTGAGAGAAAAGCCTTTCTGCCTGAAAGAGAAACTGGAGAGAATAGGATCATTACAGATTTCAGGGTGGAGGGAGCATGTAGATACTTGTGGTGGTGAGGTCAACAATATGTGTTTGCAGTATAAATTATTAAAACCTATGCATATAAAGTGTAACTATTGTGATAATCTAAAGGAAATAGTGTAACTGATGTACACTGACTTTGCTTAACAATTCAGTGGTGTTTGTTTTTTCAGTAGTTTATTAATTTAAAAAATAATATATACATCTTGGTGGCAAAAAATTAAATGGTAGAAGTATTACAGTAAAAATATCTTTTCTTCATTTGCCTGGTCCCCTACTAAAATAGGTTAATACTGTAACTAGTTTCTTGTATTCATTTGGATGTTTCGGGGGTTTTTTTTTTTTCTGTTTGTGTGAAGTTTTACCATTTTTTTCTTATTGAGGTATAACTTGATTTCCAATTAGTTTCAGGTGTACAACATACTGATTGAAAATTTTTATACAGTATACTCCATTTAAAGCTATTATAAAATATAAGCTATATTTCCTATGTTGTATAATATATCCTTGCAGCTTATTTATTTTATGCCTAGTAGTTGGCATCTATTTAATCCCCTACCCCTATGATTGCCTCTCCCTACTTCCCTGTCTCCACTGGTAAATATTAGTTTGTTTTCCATATCTATGTGTCTGCTTTTGTTTGTTTTCTTCATTTATTTTTTAGATTCCACATGTAAGTGATATCATACAGTATTTGTCTTTCTGTGTGACTTATTTCACGAAGCATAATACCCTTCAGGTCCATCTGTGTTGTTGCAAATGGTAGAATTTATTCTTTTTTATGGCTCAGTAGTATTCTGTTATGTATATTTTATACACATACACACAAACCACATCTTTTTTAATCCACTCATCTGTTGATGTTCTCTTAGGTTGCTGTCATATTTTGGCAATTGTAAGTAATGCTACTATGAATGTTGGGATGCATGTATCTTTTTAAATTAGTGTTTTCGTTTTCTTTGAATATATACCCAGGAGTGGAATTGCTGGATCATATGGTTGTTCTATTTTTAGTCTTTTGGGGAGTCTCCGTACTTGTGCCATTTGACATTCCCACCAACAGTAGGTAAGGGTTCCCTTTTCTCAGTATCCTTGCCAGTATTTGTTATTTATGGTCTTATTGATAATAGCCATTCTGACAGATATAAGATGATATTTCATTTGATTTTGATTTCCATTTCTCTGATGATTAGCAATGTTGAACATCTTTTCATGTACCTGTTGGTCATCTGTATGTGTTATTTGGAAAAATGTCTTATCAGGGCTTCCACCCATTTTTAAATTAGTATTGGTATTTTGATACTGAGCTGTATGAGCTGTTTGTATATTTTGGAGAGTAATCTTAATCTCTTGTTATTCGCATTGTTTGCAAATATTTTTTCCCAGTGTAGGTTGTCTTTTCACTTTATTGGCGGTTTTCTTTGTTGTACAAAAGCTTTCGGTTTAGTAAGACGTCGCTTTTAAATTTTTGCTTTTGTTTCCTTTGCTTTAGAAAAGGAACTACTGCTATAGGAAAGGAAATATTTAAAAAACATTACTATGAATTATGTCAGAGAGTGCTCTTCTTATGTTTTCTTCTGGTAGTTTTATGGTTTTCCATCTTACGTTTAGTTTTTTAGTCCATTTTGAGTTTACTTTTGTATATAAGAAAATAATCTAATTTCATTATTTTACTCCATTTGTTGAAGAGACTCCTTTTCTCCATTGCATATTCTTGCCTCCTTTGTAACAGATTAATTAACCATGGCGGGAGTGGTGTTCAATTCTATTGCATTGGTCTGTGTGTCTGCTTTTGTACTAGTATTGTACTGTTTTCATCATCGTAGCTTTGTAGTAAAGTCAGGAAACCTGATACCTCCATCTGTCTTCTTTTCTCAAGCTTGCTTTGTCTCTTCAGTGTCTTTTGTGATTCCATACACGTTTTCAAATTCTTTATTCTGGTTCTGTGAAAAATACTATTGGTATTTTGATAGGGATTGCATTGACTCTGTAGGTTTTCTTGGGTAGAATAGTTATTTTAACAATATTAATTCTTCCATTCACTGAACATGGAGTATCTTTCCATCTGTTTATCATTTTTAGTTTCTTTCATTAGTCTTATAATGTACACTGTACCAAGTACAGATCTTTTATTTCCTTAGATTTATTCCTAGATATTTTATTCTTTTTGCTTTGATGGTAAATGGGATTTTTTTTTTAATTTCTCTTTCTGATACTTAATTGTCCGTGTATGGAAACTCAACAGCTTACTATATATTAATTTTGTATTCTGTAGCTTTACTGAATTCATTGATAAGCTTTAGTAGTTTTTTTGGTGGTGTCTTTACAATTTTAAATGTGTAGTATCATGTCATATGCCAACAGTGACAGTTTTACTTCTTCCTTTCCAATTTTGATTTCTTTTCATTTTCTGGTTGCTGTGTTAAAGATTTCCAATACTATGTTGAACAAAAGTTAGCTATTCCAAATTTTAGCATGTTCAAAATTGAACTTCAGGAACTTCTCTGGTGATCCAGTAGCTAAGAATCTGTGCTCCCAGTACAGGGGGTCTGGGTTCAATCCCTGGTCAGGGAACTAGATCTTGCATGCAGAAAGTAAAAAGGATCCTGAATGCCATAGTGAAGATCAAAGATCCTGAGTGCCACAACTGAGACAGGGCACAGCCAAATAAATAAAGTATTGAAATTTAAAAAAAACACTTACCTTTGGGTTTGTTTTTTCTTTTCTAAGCCTATTCTGCCTATTCTTGCCTTCTGAGCAAATGATTCCACTGTCTGTCTGTGAAGGTGCTCTGACCAAAAAACGAGCTCTTTTCATTGATTTTTCCTTTTTACTTATTTCTCATTTTAAGTATATCAACAATTTCTGAGTTTTCTTCCTCTGAGGTATATTTTAAATCTTGCCCATTTCTCTTCACTGTCTCCCCTTAAGTACAAACTATTATTTCTTGACTGGAATACTGCTGTAGTTTGCTGATTTGTTTTTCCTGCTTCTGCTTTTTTCTCTTAGAGTCCATTTTCTACTCAGCAGCCAGGGTAGACTTCAAAAAAAAAAAAAAAAAATGTGCATTGAGAAGTCAGTACCTTGCATCAGGCACTTCATTGGCACTGAGGCTATAGTGAGGAGTTTGGCTTACTGTTCTTTATATACCTGCCAAGCCATTTCTCACCTCACCTCATCTTTATAAAATTTGCTCTTTCTTTTACCTAGAACACTCTTATCCCCAAAGTTTTCTTCAGTTTTTTGGTTTGCTTTTTTTGTTTGCTTGTTTTCATCGTGGCTGGCGACTCCTGTCATTTCCTTGGAGAAATCATTCTTGACTGTCTTTCACAGAACTTACAGTATCTTATAGTTAGGACTTATGTGTATGTATTTGTTTACTCACTTTTTGTGTATCTTCTTACTAGCTTGTAAGCTCAGCAAGGAGGAATTTTGCCTGTAAGTGTTGATGCCAGCACCTAACTCAGTATCTGTGAGAACTTAGTATTGAAAAAAGAAATAAATGAGTCTGATCAAGCATTGAGGTTGAAGTTGAGCTTTATTTTTTATCTCACATCCAGCTATTTGTCACAGCATTATTTTTTTCCATTGCTTTGATATACCATTTTGTAATATTAATATATTTAAATATTTGGATCTACTTTTGAACTCTTTTCACTATACTGTCGGTATGTTTTAACTCTTCATCTTCTGGCATTAAAATTCTTTATTACTGTGACTTTTAAAATCCATTTTAATATCTAATCAGATGAGTTCTCTGTCAAATGATTTTTTCTTAGTTTTCCATAAATGAAATTTTTATGTTCTTATTTTTACATAAGCTACTTTTTATATTTCTTTATAGTATTGTGGAATCAACATTTGAACCACTCATTTTTTGGTCAGTTGGCAGAAGAAATAAGTGAGAGATGGAGAGATTAGCTAAGATGACAGAGTAGAAAGACCCAAAGCTCACCTCATTTCACAAGCACACCAAAATCATAACTATTTGCAGAATAGCCATCAGTGAAAAAGACCAGAACCACAGTGAGATGGAGTTGAATGATTATTATCAAAGATAGAGAAGTCTCCAAGGAGGGAGAGATTTGGCTCAGGTTTTGAAGAAACAAGGTTACCAGATGGTGAGGGGGAAAAAAGAACAGAGAAACTGGTGCAGAGGTGCAGTACCAAGCAGCATATCTGAATGGAAAAATGCAAGAGAGCAGTGAAGTACCTGGAAGACAAAGACCATTGTCTTCTGAATCCCCAGCTCCCAAAGCAGAGCCTGGGACCCAGTAGTGCTCAATAAATATTTATGGAATAAATGAGAGACAATACAGCCAGATAGAGTCCTGTAACACACGCTAAACCTTGCAAAACCCAGAGGGCAGGGTAAAACAACTGAAGATTTTTTAAATCAGAAGAAAAATAATATTCAGAAATGAAAAATTTAAATACTTCTTTTTAGTTACGTGACCTGGTGGAGGTGTTAGCTAACCCTCTGGTAATCATTTTGCAAAATGTGTGTGTATCAAATCAACATATCATACACCTTAAACTTACACAGTGGTTTATGTCAGTTATATCTCCATAAAGGAGGGGAAATAAAATGCCCTTTTTGAATTAAAAGTATATGAGTGAACAATAGGAATTACTAGTTTGTGGGGAGTAAGAATGACATTTTCCGATTCTTGAAATGAACAATAGAGAAGTTGGTAGCATTACTTATTTTCTATAAACACCATGATATCCACTTTCTACATCTTCCTAATTTCATTTAAGTCTTCAGCTCTTGTCAGGTCCCTACATCTCTTTTTTATGATCTGTTATTTCAGGTGGGTAGAGGCAAGACTCACCCTAGCTTTCCCAGCTTTCTTCTTTGTGTCTTTGTCACATCTGAAAGTATTCTGAATTTACAGTATCCCACTTTAAATCCTCATCAATACTTGGCAGATATTTAGAGGAGTTAGCCAAGAAAAGGAAGTCAAAGTATCTGTCTGCCCGCTTTGCAGACTTGTCACAGATTTAGTGTTTTCTAGGGAAAATGAACGTAACCAGTCTTTGAAAGATAGTGACCTAGGGAGTCCTCTGTTCTCAGCCCTCTGTGCTGAGAACTCTTGATTGCTTCTGTGTGATAAGGAATAGCTGTAAAGTTAGTAAAATGTTCAACAGGGCAGTCCTAACTTATGGAAAATGCATATCAGAGCTATCAAGGTTGGTAAGGCACTTCTCAGCATCCTTCCTATGTAAATAAAAACTTGACATTTACCTTTGTGCCTTCCTTAAATTAGAAAGGCAAAATCAAGAAACGGAAATTTATTCTAAGCGAAATGATTGGTTTTCAGTGGTGGTCTTTGATGCTTCTTTGGGGGAGGGGTGTTATCGTCAATTTTTTTTGATGTCCACTTCAGGTATGAGCAAAAATTCTGAGATATTTTTTAACTTACAAAGTTATTTCTAATTATTCCCTTATGAAGTTGCCCTCTTGAATTTTACTAATGAATGTCTTCTTGTTTAATCCCTGACTTTTACTTAGTACTTTCTCCATCTACCTGGAGGATTAAGTAGTTTAGATCACTTGATATTAAAACTTTTCTCTTTGTTGGTTATTGTGCTATTTCTTGTCTTAAGAATAACTTATCTTTTGAATCTTCCTGTTCTTTTGCTGTGTTTTTCTTTATAATTATGGATGATCCCTAATGTTATGCTTCTAGATCATGTTTCCCTATATTTGTTCCTCTGTGGAGAGATTGTTTTTTATGACTTTATTGCTAAGACTTCCACATCTGTATCTTCAGCCTTTCCGTTTGTTTTAGTTTCCTATTTCTGTCTATAGAACTTTCACAGCTGGTTGTGTAACTGTTATGTGACAATGTTAAAAACTAAATGTGTTTTTAACCCAGGTCTTCCCAGATTTCCTGTTTTTCTTTTCAACTCTCACTTTTTTTTTTCCAGTGGTGTCACCATTGTTTCAGCCTGATTATATGCAAACTGTCAGCATGTCCTTGAGGAATCTCTGTTGCTCAGTAAATATTTTGAATGAATGAATTTGAATACTATGAATGAATATTTTTCTTGTTAATTTGTATTGCTACTCCACTTTTGCCTATTTATCTAAAACTATTCTTTCTGCAAAGTCCATGTTAAAGTCTTGACAGAGTAATTGGATGGTATAGAGAAGTTGAGTGAATAAGAAATGAAAAATTATCATTTGAATTACGTAAGTAGGAGGTCATTTGGGAAGAGGAATTTCAGTGGAGTAGGTATAGGCAAATGATAGTTTGAAGTGTGAAAAGTGAAATGGACCAAGAGTTTAGATGTGGTATTTCTTGAGGGGAAATGGTTTGTATTTAATAAAAACTTGGACATGTTTATATGCTAAAGGCAACTAGTAGGGACAGGCTGAAAATGCAGGAAATAATTAATGAAATATAAATTCTGAAAACCTACTCCTGGATTAGTTTTTGGTAAGCACTTTTTTCACTGCAACTTAAAATACAGATAACTTTTGTTTGGATTCAGATAATTTTATTTTTTGAGAAACAAAGTTAATGGAACTCTTTCTTTAAAACTACCATTTTCTCTGAAATAAGTAGTAAAGTCAGCTACTATGTGATAATGAATAGTGAGGTGAAGCTTTTGAATAATGGTGACATTTGAAGTTGCTATTACGGAGAACCAAAGAGGGAGTTGACTTCCTTCAGAGCAGTCATCTTAGGTGAGTCCAGTTTAGGTTACAGTTAGACAGTAGACTACAAAGTGGTGATTTTTTTTTTTTTTTCCTACTGTCCTTAGTAGTGAAGATATAGGAGTGAAGGACCTTTCAGCTGAGACGCAAGAGAGAGATAGGGTGCCTGAGATAGAAAGATATATTGGTCAAGGGAGATGAGATAAAAGAAGAGGTGAGTCATGGGACTTCTTGGCCATCCAGTAGTTAAGACGCTGCACTTCCACTGTAAGGGGTACGGGTTCTGTCACTGGGGAGCTACGATCTCGCATGCTGCAGTGTGCGGCCAAAACAAAAACATGAAAAAGAGAGGTTTAGTCATATATGATGGATCAGTGGATCCCAACTAGTTATCTATATGAGGCTGAACTATGTTAGAGTAAAAAGAACAAATAAAGAACTCAAGGAACTGGAGGGTTGGATAAAGAGGAGTTAAAAATGCACAGGGAATAAGAGTAACAATTGGGAGAATAGAAAGTAAAGAAGATCAATTAGGAAACAGATTTAACAGTCTGTGATAAATGTGTGTGTGTGTGGATGAAGATTTCTTTGTTCTGAAAACTGGGGTATCAGATATATACCTGCAATGAGAGAAGTGGTCTCCAAATTTTTATGGTCTGGCTCCTCAAGCAGAAAAAGTTTCCAGGTTTCCAATATGTACCCCAATTGTATGCATATTTGTTTATAAATTATATATGGATTCTTCTGTACAGTTGTGTTGTATATATTATAAAACATTATATATAACACATTAAACTAGATAATTGAAATAATAGATTAAGCATATTTTATTTAAAAAAAAATACCAATATGAAGTTATTTGGGGTAGGATGTTTTGATATTTCATTAGTTTTTCAAAATCTTGTTTTAATCCTTGACTCTAGAGCTATTTGAAAGGTTTGTTTTAAGTTGGGGTTCAAAGACTGTTGTAGTTTGGAGTGGGTAGCCTGTCCCTTCTCCCCAGGGGATCTTGTAGACCCAGGAATTAAACCAGGGTCTCCCACATTTCAGGCAGATTCTTTACCAACTGAGCTATCAAGGAAGCTCATTTCAGAGTTCATAAAGATACACAAATACAGATGGAAAAAGTGCATGACAGGCTGGGCTAACTGCATAATTGGTTCTTATCTATCAGACATGCAAAAGGTTTTGTTCAAATCCACCAAAAAAAGTTCTGCCTTCCCTAATATCAGTCAGTTGCTATTGAAAACCAGTACTAAACTGTTGTGCTGGATAGTCTTCATTCAGTTCAGTTCAGTTCAGTCGCTCAGTTGTGTCCGACTCTTTGAGACCACATGAACCGCAGCACGCCAGGCTTCCCTGTCCATCACCAACTCGCGGAGTTTACCCAAACCCATGTCCACTGAGTTGGTGATGCCATCCAACCATCTCATCCTCTGTTGTCCCCTTCTCCTCCTGCCCTCAATCTTTCCCAGCATCAGGGTCTTTTCAAGTGAGTCAGCTCTTCGCATCAGGTGGCCAAAGTGTTGGAGTTTCAGCTTCAGCATCAGTCCTACCAATGAACACCCAGGACTGATCTCCTTCAGGATGGACTGGTTGGATCTCCTTGCAGTCCAAGGGACTCTCAAGAGTCTTCTCCAACACCACGGTTCAAAAGCATCAATTCTTCAGTGCTCAGCCTTCTTCACAGTCCAACTCTCACATCCATACATGACTACTGGAAAAACCATAGCCTTGACTAGACAGACCTTTGTTGGCAAAGTAATGTCTCTGCTTACTTTCCTTCCAAGGCGTAAGCATCTTTTAATTTCCTGGCTGCAGTCACCATCTGCAGTGATTTTGGAGCACAAGAAAATAAAGTCTGACACTGTTTCCACTGTTTCCCCATCTATTTCTCATGAAGTGATGGGACCGGATGTCATTATCTTAATTTTCTGAATGTTGAGCTTTAAGCCAACTTTTTCACTCTCCTCTTTCACTTTCATCAAGTGGCTCTTTAGTTCTTCTTCACTTTCTGCCATAAGGGTGGTGTCATCTGCATATCTGAGGTTATTGATATTTCTCCTGGCAATCTTGATTCCAGCTTGTGCTTCATCCAGCCCAGCGTTTCTCATAATGTACTCTGCATATAAGTTAAATAAGCAGAGTGACAATATACAGCCTTGACGTACTCCTTTTCCTATTTGGAACCAGTCTGTTGTTCCATATCCAGTTCTAACTGTTGCTTCCTGACCTGCATACATTAGCCCCCTTCAGATCTATTCTCTACCCTTTGCACTATGCTGTGTGTCCTGGGAGGCTGACTCTAAGGACTCCTTCAGTTTGTCTGCCTTGTTCTCTGGCTTCTGATTGGATTCAGTGATTTGGAGGCACTGACAGAGAGATAGAAATATTTATCTAACAGCTGCTTTTTTGCTGTGTTGCAGGTTGTCAGTAACTGTACATCATCATGTGTAGCTCTCTCCTACAATGGCAGCTTCTTGGTTCCAGTAACTACTTCCTCCCCTCCCATGTTGAATCTAGAGTGATAAAATGCTCTATGGCTGGTCCACGAGTGCTTCTCCATCCCTTCCTAGTTTCCCTGAAGCTTAGTTGCACATTTGTAAATAAATTCTTCATTAAACATCACCTCCTTTTGAGTATTCTCTCTTCCTTGTCAGGACCCTGAGGGCTGTATTGCATTTAAAATTTTTTAAGTAAATGAGTTTAAAAGAGGTTGAAACTCTTCATTTAGAATATTTTTAAGCAGATTAGATGATTCTGTTTCCAACTTTTAAGTATACAGATAAAAAATTTTATAGGTGTCACTTTTACATTGTTTTAGTAACATAAAGTCATGTAATAGTGGAAACCTTTCCAAATATCTGTATTTAATAGAGGGTCAGTGTTAGTCCATATGTTAACATTAAATAAAACTTAATGTCATCTCATTTCCATCTTAATATATATTTTAGTTATTTCAAACAAAATTGCACCTCTGAATTCTGAAATTTGGAATATATCAACACCACAGAAAAGACCTTTCATACTTTGTGAGTGGGAAAAAAAGGATAACTATAAAAGTCAATGAATCAACTATAATTGTTGCTTAGCTTTTACTTACAGTTAGCAATCTGTTATTTTCAAACTACTACCAGACTGATTTCATAGAATAATTTTCCTAGTAGGAAGGAAAAAGCTTCAATTTTAGAAAAGGGGAGTTATTTTTTGAATAACATGAAGGTTGATTAATTATCTGACAGTTCTTATTTGGAAGTGAGACTTATTTTCATCTTATAATATTGCCCTTTATTCTCTGATGAATGAAAATGAAAACTACTAGTTAGTAAGAGATGTTTGATAAAGATTCTTTTACTGTGAACAACAGAATAGATGACTGGAATTTTTCAACTTTATGTGTGTAAATTTAAAATAAAATATAGTTTGGCTTGTATCCTTTCAAATGCCATGTATATATAGTATTTGAGGCTCTGAAGGTAATGGCCATTAACAAAACAAAGTCCTTATCCTTCTGGAGCTTTCATTCTGGTAAGGAGATGAATAATTACCAAGTAAATAGATAATTATATCATGTAGTATATGATGAGTAGCATGAAGAAAAAGAAAGTGGAGTAAGGGAATAGAGAATGACAGGGAATCTGTTGCTGGTTGTGGTGGTCAAGAAAGCCCTCTCAGATATGGTGACATTTTAATAGAGATTTGAATGAAGTGATAACGCCTAGCTATACAAATATCTAGGGGGAAAGTGCCTTACAGGAGAGAGATCCAGTGCAAAGTGAATGTTGGTGTGACTGAGAATCATAAGGAGACATTCGTGACCAGAACACAAAAAGCTAAAGGCACAGTCATAGTAGATAGGGTCTGCAGAGGTAAATGAGAAGCATATCATACTAGCTCTTGTAGGTCATCGAAACTTAGTGTTGTATTTTAAGTATAACCGGAAGGCTTTAGAGGAGACAGCAGGGCATTGACTTAATCTAATTACCTTTTTAAAAGGATTACTTGGTTTGTTGCCTAAAGGATAGACTGTAGAGAAGTTTGAGTAAAAGCCAGGGGACTGTCACAAAGAGACTGCAATAATCTAGGTAAGAGTTGGAACATGTACACAAACACACACTACATACTACTGGATGCCATATGTATGTTTACCTATGCATATCTACCATAGAAGGCTCAGTCGTGTCCGACTCTTTGCAGCCCCATGGACTGTAGCCTACCAGGCTCCTCTGTCCATGGGATTTTCCAGGCAGTAGTACTGGAGTGGATTGCCATTTCCTTCTCCAGGGGATCTTCCCCACCCAGGGATCGAACCCAGGTCTCCCACATTGTAGACAGACACTTAACCGCCTGAGCCAGCAGGGAAGTCCTGGTGTATATATGCATATACTTGTATATAATTCCTTTGGGTTAAAAAAATATGTTTTGTCCAGAAATTTCTTTTTTACATTCAGCAATATAATAAGGACATCTTTTATAGTGAGTACATACAGATTTACCTGTTGCTTTTAATAGATGATATTCTGTGGTGTGATGTGCGTGCTCACTCATGTCCGACTTTTTGTGACCCCATGGACTATAGTCTACCAGGCTTCTCTGTCCATGAAATTTTCCAAGCAAGAATACTGGAGTGGGTTGCCATTTCCTTCTCCAGTGTGATGTATGTAACTTTATTTGATCTCTTACTGAAAGAAGTTTGTTTCCATGTTGTTCTTTTGAATAACAAACAATATTGTGTGTGTGTATTGTTGCTCACAGTCATGGATATATGTCTGTAGGCTAAATTCCTAGAAGCGTGATTGGTCAAAAGATATGTGCACATTAAATCTTAATGATTATTACCAAAGTGAGTTCCGAAAAGGCTGTGACAGTTTTACATACCCACTCACGTTGGATAGACACCTTTACGTATTGATACAAGTCAAACAGTTTTCTTTGTATTTGAATTATGAATGATAAATATCAAAGCTTATAAATTCTTATTTCTGATTATAAAGGATATTAATTTCTCTTTGAGAAAATAATGTTTAAAAAAAGTAGTTTGAAACTTCATCTTCTGTACTTAAATGACTGAAGTTAAAGGGTAAAATTTAGTTTCTGACTTGTTTACATGACAGTTTAAGCATATGACTTAATGTTTCCCTTTACTCTTCTTCTCCCCCATGCTCCATGCCCTGTGACTTCTGATATGTCTTCATCTTTTAGTGTAATATTGTCCATGAATGTCCTTTTCCATTAGTATTGACAAGGAGATAAATAAAATTATAGAACTAGTCAGTCTGCCAGTGTGAACACTCTACTAAAATGAACCCAGATATACCCGTTCAGTATCTGTTATTGCCAGTTTATTTTCCTTGGGCCCACATTCCTTACTCCCAGCCCAGTTAACTATTATACAGATGTATGCTGTTGTGATTAAAAGATCACAGCCTGAAATAGTATGGATAGATTAGCTCAAGTTCTTTAGCAACACTGAAAAACCAGTTTAAAAGTTTATGCCCTGCTGAAAGCTGAATTAATTAAAATGTTACCTCCTCATAGGAAACAAAACACGTAACAGTGCCACAGTTCAGTAGACCCTTGCAGTCATACTATTCATGGGACCTAGATGGCCTGAGAGTAAGACTGTTATAAAGTTATTCTAACTTAGAGTAATAAACCACTGTAAATACAGTCCAAGACGTACAGGAGTTTATTTCATGCCATAAAATCTTGTTTTGATGATCCTTTAGCTTATTTTGTATTAAAGAAAGCTGTGCCTTTAGGACAGTAGGGAAATATAGCTACAGGGTCGACTTCTATTCTAATTGATGTACATTCCTTTCCAGCATAATGAACGCTTGCTTTTAAGATTGGTTTGATTTTACCATTGTAGAAACAACCTGTACAAAGCTTTCAGAGGCTCTGGCATGTTTTGCAAAGATACAACAGCAGTTATTTTCCCTAATGCTTTTCACAATTAACTCATAAATTCAGAAGTCAGTTTTTGGTCTAGGCTTAAAAATTTATAAGATTAATTTAGTGTTTCTTTAGTGTAAATAGTTTTTATTCAATTATGGGTAATTAATCAAACTGCTGAGAAACATTTTCATCATTATCTTTAAGCGTTAGGTTAATATTGTATTACTAAATATAGTGTAAGGGAGATATTTATGGTGATGTTGAAGAACTCTAGATTAAGTTCTTTATATAGTTTAGTCAGAAAGTTTCTAAATTTACAATTATATATCATAATGCTTACCACTTAATATTTATATATTGCTTCATTTGTTTATAATTACTTCAACATGTTTATGTATCATAAATTTTCTCTCCCAAAATGTTTTATTATTATTATATACTTTCCCAAACCAATGATAAGTAGTATGAAATCTATAAAGAGATGTAAAGATTTGCTACATTTAATTTTACAAATTTTTTTCATTAAAGAGATCTTTAATTCTTAATTTAGTGCTTCAGTTTTATATTTTTTAATGTAGGGAAGACACTGTCCCTTAGACTGATTTTATGACATGAGTAAGGAAAATTAGAAATTATGTAGCAAGGATAAAAATCTGAAACATAGCTAAGCACGGTTTAACTAAGTTTTATGTAGTTAGCAAAAAGGATTCTTCTTAAGATGCTGGTTGAGGGGGTTTATTGCTTACCCAGAAGATTTGACCTGTGAATGACTTATTCTTCTCCAAGGCACTTGAGAGAAAAGACAACGATAGCAGTTACATCTAGAGGCTATTATGGATTGGAGGATGAGAAGGGAACTGCATGTACTTCAACAAGGCGTCGGTCAACACCACGAAGTTTGGCAGGCTTGACAAGTGGAGTTTTTGAATCTGTAATGGTTCAAGTTTTGAGACAGGAAGAACAGCTGAGAGCAAAAGAAGAAAAAAGGTAAATGTTAAAAAAAAAAAAAAAAAAACACAAAAAAACAGTTAAGTTTCATGTTGTTTAAATTTTTAAGAACTACATTTCAGAGAGTAGCTGTGTAACTTTTGTGTGCCCATATCAAATTTCTGGGCCCATTTTAGTAGTGTTTCCAAAATGCATTCTCACCTAAATATGAGTTAATACTGAAATATCAAACTTGAATTTGTTTCAAAGTACAGTTTTAAATGTTAAACCAAATTATTTAAAAACTATACAAAAATAATTTTTATGAAAGATTTCAGGTTGCTTTCTATACTTCTGGAAGTAGTCTCAATCGAATTATAAATTTTAAATGAGAAAAATTTTGAATAGATTTGTAGAACTTTAGAATAGAAGCACAGACCTTTAACATTTAAAATTAGGAGAACCTCTGGAGATAATGTAGTTCAAAATGACATACAAGTTCACTTATGCCAGTTCCTTCACTGGTATTAATTTCCTGAATAAGTATGCTTACTCTGGACTCATCAGGAAAGAATGTTGTGCTCAATTAGTATTAACTTTTAGGGTCAGGGAGTACAAAGATTGATGACCTATCTGTAAGGTTTTTTTAAATAGCAAGAGTAGGGCCCAGAGAGGTAAGTGATTACTCAGAAAAGACTGATAATTTTTATATTAAATCTTATCCCAAACTATATTAGCAATTGCTGATATAATAGAGAACTACTAATGCTAGTCAAAGTCAATTTATAATATATTGTAATAATAAATTAGCTTGCTTTGTAGGATTAAAATTCACCCTGAGGCTTTCAGTACTACCATACTTTTTAATAATAGTTGGTAGTTGAGAACCCACAGTGTTCTCAAAAAAAAAAAACAAAAACTAAACAAAACCCAGTTCTTTTCCTTGTATAGAGCCTCATAAAACTACTCCTGCTATCGAAAAGGAGTTTGTATGGAAGGGGCTAAAGATTAATCTGACAGTAGTATGCAGTAGGTTAGTGTAGAGAGAAATTGAAGAAAAGGAAGGCTTATAGGAAGAAGGCTGTAAGGAGTCTAGTGCTCCACTACTGATGACCAGAAATAGGAAGAAGGTCAGATTGTTCTGGAAACAATCAGTAGGACTTAGTACCTTCCTTGGTATAGGGGGAACATAGGAAGAGACAGAGGAGACTGGAGATAATTGTAATAGTAGCAATAAGAAGAAAATAAAAAAGAATAGTTAATGTTTACTGTGCAGGGCTATTTGCCAGGTTCAGACTGAAGCGACTTAGCAGCAGCAGCAGCACCTCTAAGTACCTCATATGTATTCAGTATTTGTCCTGAATCAGATAGACGAGTAACTTTCCCAAAGTCAGGCAGTTTTTGAATGGTAAATTTAAGATTTGAACCAGAGCATTATGGTTATAGTTTGTACTCCTGAGAAGTATGCTGTCCCTATGACCTAAAAATGATGGAACCATCAAAGAAAATAAAAGAGCTTGAGTCAATGGTGTGGAGACAGATCCCGTGAACTACAGTCTTCAATAAGTTGTTTGAAGTGATGAGGGAAACATTTAAGCAAGTAAGTAGGAATGGCTAGTAAGAATCTGGAAATATGAGAATCCTTTTCTTTTCTCCAGTTTTAAATATGTATGTGTGTGTGTCCTGTGCATAACATCAAATAAATATGGGTGAATTAAGACACGGGAAAAACCCTCCTTTAAATGTCTAGTAACTACGATAATTTAATATGAATTAAGCTTGCTCTTTGGGTAAAGCATTAACCTTTTCTTTTTTAACTAGGGATATTTTAAGCATGGAACAAAGAATAAAATCAAAGGCCTTGGTACCCACTACTCAGCAGTTTTTTTTTTTTTAATAGTTTTGTTTTAAGTTTTGTTATTTATTATTCATAAGTTGGAGAAGGCAATGGCAACCCACTCCAGTTCTCTTTCCTGGAAAATCCTATGGATGGAGGAGCCTGGTAGGCTGCAGTCTATGAGGTCGCTAAGAGTCGGACACAACTGAGCGACTTCACTTTCACTTTTCATTTTCATGATCGGAGAAGGAAATGGCAACCCACTCCAGTCTTCTTGCTTGGAGAATCCCAGGGACGGGGGAGCCTGGTGGGCTTCGGTCTCTGGGGTCGCACAGAGTCCGACACGACTGAAGCGACTTAGAATCAGCAGCAGCATTCATAAGTTACTTTTGCATCTTTGCTAAAAATCAGTTGAACATATATTTGTGAGTTTTTCTGGACTTTCTGTTCTTTACCATCTATAGGTCCATCCTTAAGTTATGTTGACTTAATGACTATGGCTTTATAATAAGCTTTGAAATTTGGTAGTGTGAATATTCCAACTTTGTGTTTTGTTTCTTTTCCCCTTAAAATTTTTAGGCTACCCTGGGATCTTTGCATATCTGTATAATTTTAGAATCATACTGGAAATCCTACCAAAAATAAAAACACCTGAGGGAATTTTGATTGAGATTGCATGGAAGTTTTGCTGATCTTTTTTTAATGTAGTGTCTAATCCAGGGAACTTTTTTATTTCAGAGTTTGTATTTTTTCAGCTCCAGAAGTTACATTTGTTTTTTTTAATATCTTCATTTCTTATTGTGTTCCTTTTAATGTCCTTTTCTGTTAGCTCCATCATCTTAGTCTTTGCTAAGCCAGTTGACCAGTTTTTCTCCTTGTTGTAAGTAACATTTTTCTGCTTCTTGACGTGTCCAGTAATTTTTTATTAGAAATTGTATGTTGTGAATGTTACCTTGTTGAGTATTTAGATTTGTATTTACCTTCTTAAAAGAGGACTGAGCTTTGTTCTTCCAGGCTGTTAAGTTCCTTGTGGATCAGTTTGATGATCCTTTCAACTCCAGGCTGTTAATTTCCTTGTGGATCAGTTTGATGATCCTTTCAACTCCAACTTTAAGCTCTTACAGGATGTGTCTAGAATAACCTTCATTCCAGTTCAGCCCTGCTACTAAGATCTAATGAGCTTTCCTGGTGGGTCAGCAGTAAAGAATCCTTCTATTAAGGAGACACTGGAAACAAAGGTTTGGTTCCTGGGTCTGAAAGATCCCATGGAGGAGGAAATGGCAATCCATTCCAATATTATTTCTGGAAAAATCCTATGGACAGAGGAGCCTGGCAGGCTACAATCCATAGGGTCGCAAAGAGTTGGACACGACTGAGTGACTAAGCACATGCTAAGATCTAACCTCTCTGGAGTCTCCACCAAATGCCCCCAAGTGATGACTGAGAACTCCGCATTTCCTCTGGTCTCCCTATTGTGTCTATGAACTTCTTGATCTTACAATTTTCTAGTCATTCTTGTCCTACTTTGTACCCTTGTATAGATTTCTGAAGCTCTTTTCTGCATAGCTTCCTTGTTTTTAGAATTATCTCACAACTTCTAGGTGCCTTACTCCCCTAATGCTGATTTTCATCTCAGCTCAACTCCATTGGACCATTTGGGTTTCTGCTGTCTCTGCTCATGGTCTGGAAATTAATTGCTTTTGGTTAGGAGGTCAGTCAATTGTAGGGATCACCTCATTTATTTCATTTCTTGGGGAATCACAGTCTTGTACTGTTTGATATTCAATGTCTGAAAACATTTGTTTCATGCATCTTACTCAATTTGTAATTGTTTACAGAGTGAGGGTAAGATTGGTTCAGTTACTGCATCATGACCAGGAAAAGGAGGTCATTTCTGGGCATTTTTTATGTATATATTAATAGATAATATATAGCATTGTTTTGTATGTCTTTAACCTTTATATAAATGGCAGTCTTCTGTTTTCAGTCAACATGTGTCTTGAGATTTAGCTGTGTTGAATTATTTCATTGTATTTTATTTCCAGTGCTAGTGTATAATATTACATTATTTGGCTGTATTACAGTTTATCTGTTTACCTGATAAGATACACATTTTGGATTAGTTCTAGAGTTGCATTATATAGAATGCTACAGTAAACAATTCATGTACTTGTCTTATTTAAGAATGAGGATATGGATAAATAGATCTGTGGGTGTGTATCCATTCTACTTTGTTTTTAATTTTATTTTTCTTCTTTATATTTTGACTCACTCAACCTATTTTCCCAACTCTCCCCTTTCTCCTCTGGCAACCACCAATCTGTTCTCTCTCTCTCTCTCTCTCTTTTTTTTTTTTTTTTTAGACTCTACATACAAGAGAGACCATACAGTTTTATCATTCACTGTCTGACTTTTTTTTTCACTTAGCATAATGTCCTCAGAATCCATCCATGCTGTCAGAAGTGGCAATATTTCCTTCTGTTTTGTAGCTATATAGTACTCTATCGTGTATGAATACCACAAATTCTTTATCCATTCACCCATTGATGGATACTTAGGTTGTTTTTATATCTTGGCTGTTGTGTATAATACTGCAGTAAATATGGGGATACATACTTTCAAGTTAGTGTTTTCATTTTCTTCAGATAAATCCTCAGAGGTGGAATTGCTGGATTATATTGTAGTTTTATTTTTAATTTTTGGGGGAACTTCCATACTGTTTTTCATAGTGGTTGCACCAGTTTATATTACCATCAACAGTGCTCAAAGGTTCCCTTGTATCCACATCCTAACCAATGATTTGTTATTTTTTTTGTGTTTTCGATAATGGTCATTCTGACAGGTATGAGGTGATATCTCATTGTGGTTTTCATTTGCATTTCCCTGATAATTAGTGATGTTGAGCATTTTCTCATGTACCTGTAGACCCTCTGTGTCTTTGGAAAAATGTACATTCAGATCTGTCCATTTTTTAATCAAATTGTTTTCTACTATTGGATTGTATAAAATTTTAAATATATTTTTGATTTTAGCCTCTTACCAGATACATGATTTGCAGATATTTTCTCCCATTAATAGCTTGCCTTTTCATTTTGTTGATGACTTCCTTTGCTGTAGAGAGCTTTTTAGTATGATGTAGTCACACTTAGTTATTTTTTTCTTTTCTTGCTTTTGCTTTTGTTGTCAGATCCAAAAATCTTTACCAAGACCTATGTCAAGGAGCTTACTGACTGTCTTTTTCTTCCAGGAGTTCTATAGTATAAGATCTTACATTCAAGTCTTTAATCCTTTTGAGTTCATTTTTGTGTACGTTGTAATATAGTGGTCAAATTTCATGCTTTTACATGTAGCTGTCCAGTTTCCCCAACACCATTTATTGAAGGGATTGTGATTTCCACACTGTATATTCTTGTCTCCTTTGTCATAAAATAGTTGATATATATACATGGGTTTATTTCTGGGCTGTCTGTTCTTTTCCATTGATCTGTGAGTCTGTCTTTATGCCAGTAACCAACTGTCTTGATTACTATAGCTTTGTAACATCGCTTGAAGTCAGGGAGCATGATGCGTTTGGTCTTTCACCTTCTAGGTACTTCATTCTTTTCCATTCAATTCTATATTCATTCTGCCTTTAATCTTATGGTCATGGGAAGTTCTTTAGTGCTTTAAAGAGTGTTGCTACGCTAATAACTACACTAATATGTTCTTAAAGTTGTTGTAAGGAAGTTATATTGATAAAGTAGTTACCATCATACTAGTTTTGTATAAAGCAGTTAATTATGACAATAAAGTGTCTTATTATATATATTTAAAGAGTAAATTTAATGTACCTATTTTCCTTCCCAAGAACACATGAATATTTAAACTTTTTAACTCTAGATACTCCCCCTCAGTCTTACGTGCCATCATTGTTCAATATTTTAGTTCTTTCTGGTTCTTAACTGCCCAACTGTTGCCACAGCTCTAGTTTTTAATCTAAGATTCTCTCCTTTCTCATACTTTCTTCATAAGTGATTTCATTCATTCTCATACCACCTGTATATAGAAGACTTATGGATAGATGTCTCTTGCCCAGACTTCTCTAAATTTGAAGCCTAATTGCATACTTAATATATTCTCTGGATGTAATATCTATCAGTGACGTTATCAGTGTATCTCATCTGTCAGGAAATAGGTGGCACATTCAAATGGGAAAATTCAAAGAGGGTTTATTTCCAAAGAAGTTGGAATATAGCTGAACATTAAGACATGAAGCTGAGATACATTCATTAGGTTACTCCTTTCTGCCCATGGATGCTGTCAATAAGCATCATAGAAGTCTCCCCACTCCACTGCTGTCATGTCTAAGTCAGAGTCTCCCAAAGAGCCCAAACAGCTGTGGCAGCTCTTCATCGGAGGACTGAGCTTTGAAACAACCAATGAGAGTCTGAGAAGCCATTTTGAGCAATGGAAAACGCTCACAGACTGTGTGGTAATGAGGGATCCAAACACCAAGCACTGCAGAGGCTTCAGGTTTGTCACATATGCCTGTGCAGGAGGTGGATGCAGCCTCACACTTTGTGTGAGGTCACACAAGGTGGTTGGGAGAATTGTGGAAGCAAAGAGGACCGTCTCAAGAGAAGATTCTCAAATACCCAATGCCCTCTTAATTGTAAAAAAAAGTTTTTATTGATGACCTTAATGACACTGAAGAACATCACCTGAGATTATTTTGAACAGTATGGGAAATTTGAAGTGATTGAAATCATGACTGATTGAGGCAGTGGCAAAAAGAGAGGCTTTGCTTTTGTAACCTTTGATGACCATAACTCCATAGACAAGATTGTCATTCAGAAATATCACACTGTGAATGGCCACAACTGTGAAGTAAGAAAAGCTCTAACTAAGAGATAGCTAGTGCTTCATCCACCAAAGAGGTCGAAGTGGTCCTGGAAACTTCAGTGGTGGTTGTGGAGGTGGTTTTGATGGGAACGACAACTTTGGTCATGCAGGAAGCTTTAGTGGTTGAGGTGGCTTTGGTGGTGGATATCGTGGCTGTGAGAATGGCTATAGTGGATTTGGTAATGATGGAAGCAATTTTGGAGATGATGGAAGCTACAGTGATTTTGGCAATTGCAGCAATCAGTCTTCAAATTTTGGACCCACAAAAGGTGGAAACTTTGGAGGCAGAAGTTCTGTCCCCTATGGCAGTAGAGGCCAGTACTTCACCAAACCATGAAACCAAGGTCACTTTGGTGGTTCCAGTAGTAGCAGTAGCTATGGCAGTGATGGAATGTTTTAATTACTGGCAGAAAACAAAACTTAGCAGGAGAGGAGAGCCAGAGAAGTGACAGGGAAACTACAGCTTACAACAGATTTGTGAACTTAGCCAAGCAGAGTGGTAGCAGGGCCTAGCTGCTACAAAGAAGACATGTTTTAGACAATGCAACTTGAGGACTGTACTTGTGATTAATTGTGTAACAGCTAATTTTAATTTCTGTTCTGTGGAAAGTGTAAAGCATTTTGTTGTTGTTGTTGTTTTTTTGCACCCATGCTGTTGATTGCTAAATGTAATAGTCTGATCATGACTCTGAATAAATGTGTCTTAAAAAAAAAAAAAACACATAAGGCTGTTAGTAAACAAGGGGGATTAGTTACTGGTACCGTGAAAGTGAAGTCGCTCAGTCGTGTCCGACTCTTTGTGACCCCATGGACTGTAGCCTACCAGGCTCCTCCCTCCGTGGGATTCTCCAGGCAAGAGTACTGGAGTGGGTTGCCATTAGAAGTACAAAGAAGAGACTATTGAGATGATACCTTCCTTTGAAGGACACAACTCCCCCCACAAAACTTTTAAGTCCATTTATAAAAGTTTTATTCCACTTACGTGAACTTAATACACACGTTCTTAACAGTTATGCTTATATTGTTCATGAAATTTTAACAGGATATTAAACA
The DNA here is from genome assembly GCF_014754425.2 of Oryx dammah. Taxonomy (NCBI): domain Eukaryota; kingdom Metazoa; phylum Chordata; class Mammalia; order Artiodactyla; family Bovidae; genus Oryx; species Oryx dammah. The sequence goes on from NW_024070185.1 coordinate 38,049,613, forward strand.
GAGCTAGTCATCATCTCAAGTTATTTCCCTGTTATTATTTGTATAGCACATGTGTGTTAGGCAAATAGCAAAAACTTCACAAAGAGGAGGCCAAGGGAATAAATACTTTACCCTACTTTCCTATCTTGCCAGGACACTCTTGACTAAACCTAAGGAAAGGTAGCGGATGAGGTTGCCTACTGATACAGATAAAACTATACAGTAGAGAATAGTTCTGGAGGCAAACAAAAGACATTTGCCATAGATCTCTTCTTCAAAATGATTACATCAAAAATTAATTATGAAAGCCTAATGCTTACTCCTAGATCTTGATCTCACTGTCGTGCTCCCTATCTTTGTGAATGGCACCACCATCTGTTAGATTACTTAAGTTTGAAATCTGAGATTCATACAGGACATCTTCCTTTCCCTTATACACAAATCAAAATTCAATCCCAAATATTGATGTTTTATTTCCTAAATCTCTCTTTAATCTGCTTCCCTCTGTCTTCTCTGTTTCCATCCAGTTCCTTAATCTCTCACTTAGACAACTATAATCTTCTCTTAATTAGTGAAACTGTGTCCATGCTTACCCTCATTCTATTCTGTTTTTCACATTAAAGGTAGAATTTTGTTGCTGTTCAGTAGGTAAGTCGTATCCAACTCTTTGCGACCCCATAGACTGTAGCATGCCTGGCTTCCCTGTCCTTCACTGTTTCCAGAATTTGCTCAGATTCATGTCTAAAAAGTAGAATGAACTTTTCCCAATGCAGATTTGATCATGCCTCTTCCCTGTTCCCATTACTTTCTACCTCCTCAAAACAAAGCAGGTACACACAAGAACTTTAATGGCTTAATATAGTTTATAAGACCCTGCTTTCAACTTTTGGCCTCATCCTATCTCTCTAACCCCATTTTACACCCTTTATCCCACATTCTTGCTATGCTTGTCACGCTAGTCTCCCTTTTCTCTCTTCTGTGCCAAGAGATTGTTAACTTTATGTGCATCCAAATTTAGAGTTTACATTAAAAACATATGAAATGTATCAAGAATAGTTAGACCTTTTATTTTAACCTTTGTTTTCTAAATTTTCTAACATAAGCATGATTTTCTTTTATAGTTGAAAATGCAGTAAGTATTAAAATTTATAAAGTGCCACCTAACTTGTGGGATAAGCAGAGTTTTTTGTTTTTGTTATTTTTTTTTTACATCTTTTGGGCCTTTCCCAAGATTTTTTGGTGGGAAAAAAAGGAAGGAAATTATGATATGTCTTCAGAAGGAATATACGACATTTCATCAGCAACATGTAATGTGATACATAGGAGTGCTAAACAAAGCCTCCCTCCCTATGTACAATTATTCTGCCGGCTATCATGATTTTATCAATCTGTCGATCTAATTATCCTGTTGAGAGTTAGTCAGAGACTAGCTGAGAATATGGCTACTGAAAAATTTGGTCTGAAAGGGACTTTGAAAACATCATAAAGAAAGGTCAGATTGGAAGACAAGGAAGGTTGCAGAGGTTACTGTAGTTGTGCTTAAAAACCTGGGCGTACCTTTCTCTTTTTCATTGTTTTTTGATTAAAACTTCTGGTATAAGAAGTGGGAAAATGTTCTCCTGTTCATTAGCTTTAAACAACTTTTTATTCAATATATTGGAAATTCAAGTTGGCAGCAAACTGAATAATTCTAGTCCATATTATGGTAATATGGCAATACTTCAGTTAACTAAAGTATCTAATAGACAGGTATCTAATAATTTTTAGGTGATCATCTGGGCAGACACAGACCTAAAAGTAAACTATTTTTAAAAATCTTTAAGTCCAACAGTTAGGTCTCTGATTTGTGATCTGTTTCAGTTAAAGGAAGGGAGTCTTTACTCTGTATTTTATTTTTATAAAGTAGGTAGTTTCCCTTGCTTGTACATTATAGGCCATAAAAACCATGGTTTCTTAGATCAGATTACAAAAATCTTGATATTCCTATACTATTATCTTTATTTACCTAGATGCATTGGAACCAATACAAAGGAGATGGCAGATGATACGTATTTAACAGAGAGAAATAAACATTGAGTAAGGGTTGGATATGGACAGGAAAGGCTGGCGTGCTGCAGTCCATGGGGCCGCGAAGTCGGACATGACTGAGCAACTGAACTGAACTGAGGGGTTGGTAGTCTGGCCTTCTCCAGGTAAATGCTAATAGGGTAGCAGCCAGTCTTGGAGCTGATTAGTGTAGAGAGGCACTGTTGATTTAGAAGACAGGAGCACTATAAGTCAAAGAAGAAAATGGAATGAAAGGGCTGATTAATGTGTAGTTGCTGGAATAGTCTTTAAGCTACTCGTGACACTGCATTTTGTTAATAATGATGACGTTGAATCATTAAGAAAAGATTAAACTATAGTTTGTGTTCCTTGTTTATTAAGCCGGAATGTATGTAATACATTTTAGATAACTGTTTTTTAAAAAATTGTTAAAATTGAAAGCTAGCTTTCCTCAAGTAAATTTCAGTTAATCCGAAATATGATAGTATTAGGTAGCAGTTTTAATCAAATAGCCATGTTAAAAATATTGTACCACTGCACCATTCTTTTCTTTGCAAAACGATTTGGATTACCAGAAGTAGTGTGCATGTAAGTTGTATAAACTTATTGGTATTTTATTGATCTGGAAAGTGCTGAAGTTAAAAGAAAAAATGTTTTCTGCATTTTTGTGATTTAGAAATTACGATTTACATTTGATTTATTTTCAAATTCTTAATAACCTAAAGTAACAATGACTTAATGAAGTAGACATTTGTCATTTGTGACAACCCCACAGTTTTGAACAGTTGCCCTACATTTTGGTAATTTCCCATGTTATAAGCCCTAACTTAACAAAGCAGTTCAGCACAGTTCAGTTGCTCGGTTGTGTCCAACTCTGCGACCCTTATGGACTGTAGCACACCAGGCTTCCCTGTCCAATACCAACTCCCAGAGCTTGCTCAAACTCATGTCCATCGAGTTGGTGATGTCATCCAGCCATCTCATCCTCTGTCATCCCCTTCTCCTTCCTTCCTTCCTGACTTCGCAAAGCAGTTGCCAGGAAATCTGTATTCTCATACCCACTCACAACTAAGCTAAGAAGTTCCATGACCAGTCATACTCTTCTCACCTGAAATTGCTTGGAACCAACATGAGGTGGCAGTCTTAGGCAAGGAAGTTTATCTTTTGATAGAGGTGGTGGTGGGAGCTTCTAGTTGTTCTAGGTTGCTAGGATCAGAAATACCAAATAATAGTGGCAGTCTAATTTTTCCTGGAGAAGTTGTCAAAGTGTAGTTGCAGTTCATATCTGTTAAGTTTGGTTTGTAACAACAAACCGTTAACAGAGCTTAATTCCTTTTCTACTCAGCTGGAAGAGATTCTTTTGTTTGTAGCTAAGTAAAAAGCTTGACTAAACAATATCAATAATTGCTTTTCCTAAAATATAATATTTTATATTGAAAATGTAAATGAATGTCTTGCTTTCCTTTTTCATTCAACCAGCTTAAACATTGTGTTATAATGGTTTTTCAGTTAATGGATTATTTTGCATTACAGTTCCTGTATATGTTTCTTACTAGATTGTAAAGTGTGTGGCCCATACTTTCACCTCTTTGTATTTTTATACATGATAGGCATTAGATAAAATTTATAAAACTACTAAAGTTAGGATACTTTAAAACATATAATAACTTTTTTGTAAAGCTATTTACTCATGAGTGATGTTCCTGCCAAGTTATATATGATCAAAATAACCTTAGGCACAGCTTCTGTTAGTATTTTACATAGTAACAGATTAATTTTCTCTAAGCCAGTAAGGAACAATCAAGAACTTGTCCAGGAAAAAAAAAATTGTTCATTTCGTAGTGTTTACCTTTATTTACAGTTTTATTGAGAAATGATTGATATATATCACTGTATAAGTTTAAGATATACAGCATGATGGTTTGATTTACATAAATGATTACCAAAGTAGGTTTAATTATATCGATCATCTCATGTGGATGTAATGAAAAGATGAAAATTCTCCTTGTGATGAGAACTATTAGGATCTACTCTCTTTAACTTTCCTTTTTCCTATTAGTGAATGTGGTTTTTATAAGTATCCTCAGGCAGTCTTATAGCATCACACAAATACTGAAGGCTTACTTTTTGAGCTAACATTTTAGAAACATGTAGCACTGTATTTGTTTTAGTATAACACCTCAGAACAATTTTTTAAATTAAGAATAACTTTGAAAGCTGTTTTTTTTTAATCTGTCCTGGTGAGCACACTGGTTTGCTTCCGCATTTTTTAATATAGTGTTTTTTAATTGTTTTACTTATATTTTAAGTGTTTTTTTTTTTCATTGGCATATTATAGATATTGACTCTAGAGGTCTTTGGCAAGCTCCCATTCCATATGTACCACACTGCTGAGGACAGGATAGAGACTCTCAGTTCCAATTCTAAAGGATTATTCCACATTATGCTGGCCTGTACCAGACCAGACTTTCTCTTCCTCCTACCTCTTCAGTACTCATGGTTTGAATTTAGAATCCATCATTGTCTCCTAAAAGGTTTAGTTCGTAGGCAACATAAGCATGAGTAGCAGCCCTTGAATAACTTCAGGCAGTGTCCATATTTGGCTGCATCATAACACCACTATGTCATGGCCTTTCCAGGTACGTGATCCTGCAGAATGCATGAATAATTGTGTAAATTTTCTTCTTCCCAGAGTAAGCCAGTTGGTGCTAACTTTAACCTACCAATGGCAGACTATTTATATTGCTGATCTTACACTAATACACTATGTAAGCCTAAAGAAATTATCTCATCGTCCTTCTATGTCCTTAATGTCCCCATCTGTAAGTTGAATAGTATCTGAAATTGCCATATCTCTAGCCTTTATTGGCCAAAGGTTGCTAACACTGTTTTAGGCAAAAACAAGTCCATAAAAGTGTTTTGTCTGCTCCAACTCCCCGTTTCATTTTCTTCCCTGAGTACTAGTTATTACTCTTTCACCGATACAAAAACAGAGCATAACTGATTGTGACATGGTTGACCAAAATCAGTTTCAGTGCCAAGTATACTGAATGCACTTTTTGATGGCTGATATTCGAACAGATGCAATTTCCTCTACCGAACCGTTAAACTCTTGAGTTACATTTCATGAGATTAAATTGAAAACCTTTCCTTTAGTTAACAGAACATTGAATAAATGATTACTCTTCTCAGTATATATTAACTGTAGAGAAACTCAGTTTCATGTTAAGATACAAAATATACATAAATCTAACATGGTAAGATATACAGTATCTATAAGTCTTTTGGCTCTTTTATAGCTCCTGGCTAATATTCTTTAGCTTTTAAAAAGTTTATTTATGAAATTTTTTTTTATTTCATTGGCTGTATAGTTTAAAAGTCAAATAGTACTACTGAGGCTTTTAATGAAAGACAGCAACTCTTACTTCAGCTCATCTTCAAATTCATGACTCAGAGACATCTACCTTTAACTTTTTAGGTAATTTTTCTAGTGATTATTTCCATATTTCTTAATATATGCTTATGTTGCTCTTAAGAGTTCTTGATTTTTTAGCTTGGCATTATCTGTTGACATCCATCTGTGGAAGTGAAGATTTATTTCACTTATAAGTATTTCTGCTAATTTGCAAGTTACATGCTCTTTTTCTGTTAATATGGATCTTTTCTGCCTCATCTGTTTTATGTATTATTGATTAATAATTCAGCTCTATCTCATTTTTTACCCCAAACTAGACATTATTGTTACTGTTTTTTGTAATAATGTTTATTTACCTACATGGTTCACAGTTGATTTGTTCTTCAATCCTTCTTTCATCTTAGAACTTCTGTGCTCATCTTTTTCCTGAAGTATATACTATAGAAATATTTTCTCTGTATCTTTAAATTTAGATAGTTTCTGTTACTGTCTTCAAGTTCACTGATCTTTTCTTCTGCTATGTCTAATTTGCCGTTAGTCCCATTCAGTCCCATTTTCATCTCAGACATTGTAGTGTTCATCTCTAAAAGTTTGACCTGAATCTGTTTTATATTCTTATTACTCATTATTTTTAATTCCCTCTTTTACTTCTTTAACATGCCCGTTTTATATTTTGTTTCATTAACTGAAGTTTTTGAGATGAATTCTCGTGAAGGCTTTAGGACCCCAATTTTTCTATGTAGAGAAGATTTTGAAGTGTGTAGTTTCTTCAGTAAATACAGGTTTATTCAGATTTTCGTTCTTGTGTCAGTTTTGTTAATTTGTGTTCTTCAAAAAACTTGCTTATTCATTAAAATTATCTCTTGGCATAAAATTTCTTACAATAAACATTGTAGTATCTATATCTGTAGAATCTATAGGATTAAATTATAGAATCTATAAACTCATTTTCATTTCTGGTATTGGTTTTTTGTGTGTATGTTTTGTTTTCTCATCAGTCTTATCAGGCGTTTGTTAATAACATTTTTGAAGAACAAACATTTGAATTTAATTATTTTTCTATTTGTTTTATATCATTAATTTTTGCTATTTCCTTTCAACTTTGGGACTTTTGATTTGCTGTTTTTATCTAGTTTTTTCTTTTCTTTTAATGAATATGAATATTTTATTTTCAACTTTCCTTCTTTTCTAAATATACATTCTTATTTATAAATGCCCCTCCAAGTACTGCTTTAGTTAACATGTATCCCACCGGTTTTCATTGCTATGTGTTTTTCCTTCCATATTTCTGGTTCTACTAATGTGCATGTTTAAAGTCTGTTACTTTAGTCCCTACCTTGAACTTTCACATGCCTCATTAACTTATTAAAGCCTAATCAGTATTTTTACCATCTTCCTGATTAATACAAGGACCTTGAAACACTATTAAATTTAATCATCTCTCACACAGCTTATTTGCTATTGTTATAATATATTTTAATTTTATCTTGTCTTCCTTTTAAATTCCACAAAGCACTTTTATCATTATTTTATGCCCTATCTGTATAGATTAACCTATATATTTCCAATTTCTCACTCTTTTCCCATCTCTAATCATCAGTCCAGTATCACTGACCTTTCTTCCACTTGAGGTAAATCCTTTAGCATTTCCTTTGGCTGAGGTTCTGTTCATCACAAATATGACATTTTTGTTTGAAAATATCTATATTTTTGTCATTTTTGAAAGATACTTTTGCTCTGAATGGAAATTTACATTGATAGTTATTTTTTAAGTACATTAAAGATATTCCATTGTCTTCTGGCTTCCATGATTTCTGTTGAGTTAACTATAAATCTTTTAAGTTCTTAGTTTCCATATTTACTCATTTTCTTCAGTTCTTTTTCATACTACCTTGCCATTTTAAAATAATCTCCTCTTTACCCATGTTTTCAGTTTCTTTTCACCAGACCTATTTTCCACCTCCTAAATTTCCCATATCTGTAGTATTTTTAGAAGTCATACTTTTTTTCCTGAGCCTCACAATAACTTCTTTCCTTTTATATTTTGGGGTGTTTTTTTTTTTTAACTCATTCCTTGTCATTGTATCCGTGTGGGAGTTCCTTAAGATCCAGTTACAAAGTGCATTGCCTTAGAGATTTAATTTTTTTCTGTTCAAGTCATGAAACTACATTTTGACATGAAACTACGTTAAACTTTTCTGAGCACCCAGGAAATGTGAATGTGGGCAATAAATCCACATTAGTCAGCTTACAGTTATAAATTCTTAGAAGAGATTTTATTTTTTTCCATCCACCACTCCTGTTATGAAGACAGTTTTCCTTTCAGGCCTTTAGTTGGGGCCAGAAGAAGGGACTATTATTGCTAGTACACCTTTCTGCTAATTCTGTGGGCTTTTGGAATCTCAGCTTTGTACTAGGGAAGCCAAATTCTACCATCCCACCACCACCCCCATTCAATGAAAAACTGAAACTCCTCAAAACTATAAGCACTTTTGAAAAAAAAATTTTCTTGCTAAAATGTCTAACATTGTTTGGATATTTAGATGTAATTAATATACTTAAATGCCAAATCACACATTTTATATGTTTCTCTATTAACTTCTTTAATGAACCAGGCTACTTGATCAGATAATTTGTTTTATCAGTAATAGCAAGGTAGTTGTAGTGTGACCTCTCAGCCAGAAATGTAAAAGTAGGCTTTTTCAATAAAATGAGAAGTCCCAATACTGCTAAAATAGTGTTCTTACTGTGTTTTAACAGATTATAATATGATGTTAGGCTGTTTTTTAACAGAAAAATAGCCAATGTCAGACATTATACCTCAGTGTTCATTTAGAGTTCATGAATTAGTCACATCTTTATATATCTATTCTAGAGGAAGAGTTCACTCTTGAAAAATCAGAAATAAGAGAAGTTATTACATTTCCCCCCCTTTGTTGTCATATTGTAATGTCTCTCCTAAAACCTTATATGCTCCAGTTTTTTTAAATACAGATTTATTGTATCACACACCATAGAATTTACGTATTTAAATATAAAATTCTTTTGTTTTTTGTATATTCACAGAGTTGTACACACATCACTACAGTCAATTTTAGAACATTTCGTCATCTAAGACAGACTATTAAGATACTTCCCATTTTCCACACCTTTTCAATCCTAGGAAACCTCTGATCTACTTTCTGTCTCTGTACATTTCTGGACATTTTATATAAGTGGAATTATACAATATGTGATATTTTGTGGGTTACTTCTTTCATGTAGTAGTACGTTTCAGAGTTCATCCATATTGTAACATATCAGCACTGTATATTTTTTATTGCCAAATAATATTGCATTGTATGGATATGCCACTTCTTATTAATCCATTTGACAGTTGATGGACATTTCATATTTCTACTCTTTGGCCATTTTAAGTAATTCTACTATGATCATTCATGTACAGGTTTTTGATATTTTCATTTCGCTTGGACATGTACCAAGGAGTAGGATGCCTGGGTCACATGTTTAACTTTTTGAGGAACTGTTAGACTACCTTCCAAAGCATCTGTACCCTTTACAGTGTGTGAGGGTGCCAGTTTCTCCACATTTCTCAGAGTACAGTAATCATCTTAGTAGGCATGAATTGGTATCCTATTTTGGTTTTTGATTTACATTTCTTGAATGCATAATGATGTTGAGCATCTTTTTATTTGCTTATTATTCATTTGTATGTCTTCATTGGAGAAATTATTCTTTGTCCATTTTTAGTTGGGCTATTTTATCCTTTATTATTATATGTGTTCTTTCATTTTCTAGTTACAGATCTCTTAACTAGATACATGATTTTGAAAAAATTTTCTCCCATTCTGTCGTCGTCTTTTCACTTGATGATGTCCTTTAAAAGCACAAAAAGCTTTAGTTTTGATGATGTCCACTTCATCATTTTTCCTTATGTCACTGTGCTTTTGGTGCCATATCTAAAAACACATTGCCTAATGCAAAATCACAAGACTTCTTTTTATCTAATTTAATTTTTTATTTAAGAAAATTTAAAGCATTACCCATAAAGAAAAATTTTTGTTTGTTTTTACAGTTTCAACGTGAGGAAATTTTTAAGGGGAAAAAAACACTCATAATCTCACTGACCTAGGAGCCATTTATGTTTGGAATATTGTCATTTCCTTATTAGTATGTGCATATACTTATTATTGATACTCTTTGTTAAGTGCTGTGTTCTGATATTTTTTGTGTTTATAGATGATATTCATAATTTTAATTTAAAGGCTATATAACATAGCCAGCTTATTTTCCAGCTGTGTAATACAACTTCTTTATAGTTCTTTTTTTTAATATAGAACTCCAGTTAACACTGACAGACATGTAACTCTTTAGGCATGGAATTATGGGATTAAAGGATGTAAACATCTTTATAGTTCTTATATGACATCATATTGCTTCTAGAAAACATTAAACTGTGCTTTTGTTTGCTGCTAAGTCACTTCAGTCGTGTCCGACTCTGTGTGACCCCATGGACGGCAGCCTACCAGGCTCCTCCATCCATGGGATTCTCCAGGCAAGAGTACTGGAGTGGGTTGCCATTGTGGTTTTGTTTAGTAAACAGTTAAAATTTTTGTCCATTTATTTTGAAGTTGATGGACTTGTGATTTGAATTTTACTTTTGAGTGGCAATGTCAGTGATAATCCTCCATCCATAAAACTCAGTATCAATTTGTATGTGTATTTCTTCATCTGAAAAAAAAAAAGTACATCTAAACTGGAAAGCCTTGTTGTCTGAAGATAAATATGACATACTTAAAATTGAGTATTTTATGGTATCCTCTATTTTAAATAGTAATAATATAATTTGTTAAATTTTTTTAGGCTTCGGGAGCAGGAAAGAAAAGAAGCAGAAGAAGCTAGTCAAAAGGAAATAGAAGAATGGGAAAGAAAACTTCTAGCTCAAGCAGCTCCAACTTGTATGGAGACGATGTGGGAAATTCCAGCTATTGGGCATTTCCTTTGTTTAGCCCAGCAAATTTTAAATTTGCCAGAAATAGTCTTTTACGAATTGGAACGTTGTCTTCTGATGCCTCAGTGTAATGCTTTTCTATCTAAAATAATGACTTCTCTATTAAGTCCTCCCCATCGCAGACCTACCTTACATCGAAGACCTACTTTGCCTTATAGGACCTGGGAAGCAGCACTGAGACAGAGAGTGCAGCAGTGGTACACAGCTGTAGGGCAGACAGAAAATCCTGACAGCTGTGCTGAAAAACTTGGGCTGTGTCCTCAGTTTTTTAAAGTTCTTGGAGAAGTTAATCCATTGGAAGAAAAACCTTTTCATGAGCTACCTTTCTACCAAAAAGTATGGATACTTAAGGGTCTTTGTGACTTTGTGTATGAAACACAAAAGGAAGTTCAAGATGCTGTACTTGGGCAACCTATTCATGAATGCAGGGAAGTTATTCTTGGTTATGATTATTTGGAGAATGCTTATGTACATTTTCCACAGTTCTGTGGTGCAGATGTACGGATTTACAAACAAAGACCTTTTCAGGCCCCAGAATTTCCAATTCCACCCATTAAAATACAAAGAGTACCTCGGATTAAACTGGAGAAATTGAAGTGTGACTATGTGAGTGCAAGTAATGGAGAGCATAGGTGTAGTAGAGAAGCCCTGCCCTCTGCCTTCAGAAAAGAGCAGGAAATTAATTTTGATCCAACCTGCTGCCCTGCTAAAATGAACTTAGATAATCATGACATCTCTGTTGAAACAGAAGTGAAGTCTAACTGTGAAATTAGAATTCGCAGGCCCTGTGAAATGAATATAACTGATTGTTGTAAAGAAAATTTAGAGAAACCGAGAAGTCCAGGGGAGGTTACTAGCTTTGGAGAGCCTCTCAGTCCAGGTGAAATAAGGTTTATAGAAAATCAGGAAAAATACGGTGAAGCTTCCAGAGTAAAGCTTGAACCCAGTCCGTTAAAAGAAAATGCTCTGAAATCTTGCCAGATACATGTAAATGGAAGCCACAGTGATCATCCAGACATTAACTGCCACAAAGTTGTAAGGGATATTCTATTAGAACAGTCACTGCAGAGCCACAAGAAACTTAAACTAACTAAAATGAGGGCAAAAAAGAAGAAAAAGAAAAAAAAGAAATTGAAAGATATTTTGAATGAAAACTTACAGAGAAAGCGCGAAAGTCTTCATTCCCTTCCATTCAAGTCTTACAAACCTGAGATCCAAAATAAGTTACTGATCATCAAAAAGAAAGCAAAACACAAGAAGCACAAATCTGGTAAGCTGACACAAATGGGCAACGATTACATTTTAGCATACTTCAAGTAGTTCTTTCAATTAGGCATCATGGAAGGCTCTGATTGACAAAATGAAATATATTTTGTGTGTGTGTGTGTGTGTGTGAAAAGTTTTATATTAGTCCCCGTAATTAAAACCCGGAGCAGAAGAAGTTTTACATACTAGCAACAACAAAATACCGATGTAATATATTTGAATTTAATTCTCAGTTGAAAATCTTTGAACATTCTCTGGACCAGTTTCTCCATAAGTGATCCTTGCCATCCTTTTTAAGAAGTGTTTTTTTCCCCACCTTAAGGGCAGTTCCGTGCAGTGGACAAAGCACTGATGTCAGGACCTAGCATTCCTAAAACTAAAGTTCATAGCAACTAGCTTCTTAAACTAAGGCAAGTTAGAGTCTCTTTCTGGGTCCTAGTTTTTTCCCACATTATATATTTTTAGCACTCTGGAAAGTTCTCTTAGTATATATTTTCATATCCAGAAAAAATGTTGTCTATAAGGAAAAAATTACATCAACTTAATAACTTATGGGCTTCCCTGGTGGCTCAGATAGTAAAGCGTCTGCCTTCAATGCTGGAGACCCACGTTCGATCTCTGGGTCAAGAAGAGCCCCTGGAGAAGGAAATGGCAACCCACTCCAGTACTCTTGCCTGGGAAATTCCATGGACAGAGGAGCCTGGTAGGCTACAGTCCATTGGGTTGCAAAGAGTCGGACATGACTGAGCAACTACTTTACTTTAATAACTTATGAAGCTTATTTGTTTTAAGGGTTTGTAAGTTTGTCTTACACCAAATTTAAGTACTCATTGTATTTGTCACAAGCCTGTTTGAACGTTAACAACAAGAAAATCTTACGAATAAAGTTTTCAGTGAGTGATTGCGCTGCATTTTAAATTAGTCAGGTGCTTTTGCTTTTCCTGTTGTTTGCCATTTAATCAATTTTTGTCTCAGTTACCAATAGGATGGATGAGATAAAAGCTTCTTTTAATTAACCCTAAGAAAATGTTGCCTGATTGGGAAAAGCTTGAATGTTTTACAGAAACAAGTTGCGGTTTATCATCATTTGTGGGTTTCAGTTTTTTACTCTTTCCCTCAGTAACAAAGATAATTAAGATTTGACAATAACTTAATGAGTTGGCAAATAAGGGAAGTGAACTTTGTTTAGTTGATATATTTGCTGTTATACCTTAGTTGTTTAAATCACTAAATACAATTAAATACTTTTAAATGTGTATGTAATATATAATTGATAAAGAAATAGTATAAAATTTACCATCAAGAACAGGCTTAATTTGTTGAACTAAAAATTGCAGAGTGATCCACAATGATCTATATGATAAAAAGGTACAGTTTTTTTTAAGGTAACTCTCAGTAATAAATCCATTAAATTTTACAAGCAATCCATTAGGCTATGTAAATTTATTTTGACTGATTTACCAAGTTCTCTTTGAAATGTTAGCCTCTAAAATAGTAAGTAATATTTTTAAATTTAAAAACTTTTTTCACTTCTAAAGTATGTAGTTTTATTAATACCATTGTCACCTAAAACCTTCTAAGTGTTCATTTATGACCTACTATTCATGTGTTCAAATGTAATTATGACTTATTTATGATGGTTTATAGAATAGATATTGATGGTAGCTCCTATACAGACTACCAATTGCAAAAGAAAAGCATTAGCTCCTGAGGACTGAATTAAAAGGAGTTTATATTGTAAACACACAAAGTGTTGCTACAGTTTTTAAATGAAAGTTTGGAGTGTGTGTAGGTCAGATATAAAATCTGTGGGAGTTGCATGTCCAGTTCTAGACAAGTATATGAAAAAAACTCGAAAGCAAATTCAGTGAGTACTTGTGCATGCTCTCAGAGCCTGTTGTTGGGAAGAAAAGGCTTTCAGCATGAAGTAGAAGAAAATAATGCACTTGCCTATATACTTTCTCTTTTTTTCTTCAGAGCAAATTTTAGAAAGTCAGTTTTCCATGACAAAAATACTAGCATCTGGCTAATACACTTTTCCTCTCCCTTGTTAGTACTGAGTAAGCATAGACCAATTATTTTTCTTCATTGGACACTAAACTTCTTACTATCATAACAGTATTATATAAAATGATATAACAACAAAACATTTATTTTACATCATTCTGTATACTTGTCTTTCTGATACTTTGCCCTGAGCTTTTTTTTTTTTAATTAGATATTCAACTTCAGGGCCTTTTATAGTTGGTTTTGGGCATATCCTAATCCAGTGTTTTCTTTCTTACTCTTTAAAAGTGAGCCTCATGGTCATAGGTTTAGGAACTTGTCCTCTTATAGATTCACATTTTGCATTAATACAGGTCCACAATGCAGCTTACAAAACTTTGTACCAGATATTTCAGAAATTTTCAGATTTTAGAAGGGTATGCATGTAATGTTTATTAAATAACATCCCCAGTGGACCTTAGGGCCACCCTGTAATCAAATGTATAATTTCTACAGGAAAATGTATGAATAGTCTAAATGAGATGAAGACTGTAAAGAACCTCATAACACTTGATCATGTTTTGATAGAAGTTGTTTTTAAAATTTTAGTTTTCAGAAACTTTTGGACTTCAGAATTACACATATATGATTCTCAGCTGGTGTATTAAGGACTCCAGAAAATCTTGAAGAAAACTGTTTAGTTTTGTTTAACCTAGTATTTTTCAAGTTTACTTGAATACAGAACTGCCGGGGTCCAGCCCCAGTGGATCCAGGGAATTCGAAGTGGGGATGGAGTCAACGAGGAAAAACTTATTTATTTAGAAATATAAAGAGAGGTTAGGAAAGACTAGTGTAGTAGAAAATTTAGAGGAGGAGAGAGGCTGTATTCCTTTGTTTACATAGAAAGCCAATAAAGCCCTGAGACAAGGGACTTGAACCATCTACGTAGGGCCACAGGCGCCCGCTTGAATAGCAGAGGGTGCCCCGCATTGGGCAGTCTCTCGTGTGGGTCTTAGAAGCCCGGGCAAATAAGTAGACACAGCTAGCCTCTAAGCCCCAGATGGGAATCAGCCAGAAAATAGAGTAAGAAAGAAAAGAATACATGGGGGAACCAGTCTTTCCAGTGACTGGTCCATCCTTTATTGTCCAGAAAAGCTTTTTATACTTTTGATTGTACATAGAGATCAATGGATAATACAAAATTATGCAGTGTCAGCAGCCCTGACTCTTATTGAGACCAGGCTTTCTCTCTGCATACCTAGCTGTATACACAAGTCTTAGGTGATTTGCATCATCTTCTGGTCAGGAAGCCTATTAGCATTTTATGGCCCTTTTCTGATAAGGTCTGTCAACCAGAAAACTTATTTGCCTTAAAAGTGTTGTTCTTTCCAAAGTCTGGTGCCACTCTCAGAAAGCACTAAATAAAGTTACATTCTTATATAGCAAGGACACAACAATTTATAACAAGGAAAGAGGAGTACAGTGATTTATAACAAAGAGAAAGTTCACTAACTCAAAAGTCTAGTGTTGCTAACATCAAAACTAGTATATTCCTTTTTCTATATCCCAATTACATTGATTAATATCCTCCAGGTGCCTAAAAGATAAAGAATATGAAGGCCTGGCAGCAGTCATTGACTCAACAGTGAAACCCATCACCAGTATAATTTTTAGCTCTTTAGAAAAGGCTCTATATCTTTAAGATGTTTTAAGCTTCATGCCTCTCGCGGTTGGGGGCCTGTAAACAATCACAAGTTGTAAAAGGCTCTAACTGTCAGGCAAGTTAGAGAGCCATCAGAGGGATTTGAGCTGAGACACTCCTTTCATATGCAGGAGACCAGTTGGAGCTCTAAGTTAACTTTTTCCAGAGAAAGGTGGTCGAGGATAGCCCCCTGTAATGTCAGAAGAGTATAGTATAGCAGACAATAAACAGTCAGATTTTGGTTTCGGGGTAGATGTTCAGGCAGAGGACCCCTTGAGACCTGACTCACCTTCCCCCGTCAGGTCTCTCCGCATGACCTTGTCATGGGTGGGATCTCCCGTGCTGGGTCCCGGCACAGAACTTTTTTTCAAGTAATAATATTCTGTAGAACAGCAGTCCCCAAGCTTTTTTGGCACCAGGGAAGACACTTTTTCCATGGACGGGGGTGGGAGTAGTTGGGGAGGGTGATGGGTCACGTGGTAATGGGGGTGGGCAGTGGCAGAGAAAGCTTTGCTCACTTGCCACTCGCTGTACAGCCCAGTTCCTACCAAGCCAAGACCCAGTACCAGTCCCTGCATCAGTTCCAATCTGAGGCCCAGGGGTTGGGGACCCTTGCTGTAGAATATGCTTTGGGATAAGCTGTGTCATCCATGGCTGATTTATGAACCTCTACTTAGGGTAGACTAGATGTGGTTGGTCTAGATTTATGTAGTCAGCCTGGTCCATTTTCTGTTGATTACATGTACCTGAAATTTTGGTGGACTCCTCAGGTCAGTGAAACCTTCTTATTGTAATGGCAGATGATTTTTAGTAGAAGGCACAAAGACAAATTGGGTGAAAATGATTTGCTAATTTAAGTGCACTGAGGCAGTTTTGTGACCCATAAACATTTTAGTCTATTTTCAGAATTAGACTTTTCTTTCTGCTTTTTTAAAATATAATTTTGTTTTTAATTTGTTTATGTGTGGCTGTGCTGGGTCTTTATTGTCATGCAGGCTTTTCTCTAGTTGCAGCAAGCGGAGGCTACTCTCTAGTGGCAGTGCACTGACTTCTCATTGCACTGGCTTCTCTAGTTACAGACTACAGGCTTTAGGGCACATGGGCTCAATAGTTGTGGTACACAGGCTTAGTTGCTCTGCAATATGTGGAATCTTCCCAGACCAGGGATTGAACCTGTGTCTCCTCCACTGACAGGTGGATTGTTTACCACTGAGCCATCAGGGGAGCCCTCTTTCTGCCTTGTAAATTTTGAATTTATTTTCAATTATTTAAACCTGTTCCTTATTCTTAGAAACATTACAGAATATAAAAACATTGTCATTTTCCCAATTGTGCATACTTACAGCACCAGATACTTCTCCTTCATAATACTTATTTATAAAATTTATTCTTAATAGTTGCATTTATTTCTAGGTTATTTTGATGCTTGTCTCCCCTCATTTCTATAACATCCTTGAGAATAGAAGGATTATTTTTGGTTTTGCTCCCTAATACTTAGCACAATAACTGACACATTGCATAAGAATCTATTGAATGAATAAATAAACACACACAGTATGATTCTCCAAGATATATTAATAACTAAGATTTACCATTTAACATGTATTTTCATATTCTTTCAAAGCATTTTTATTTTTGAGTAGGATTATACTATACATACCATTTTGCAGTCTGCTTTTTTCCCCACATGACAGTTTACCATGAACATCTTTGTGCAATGAATAGATCTCTGTGCCATCATTTTAAATGAGTGCCTAGGATTCTGTTATGTGTATTGTGTAGTTCATTTAACTAGCTTCCTTAATGGACATTTCGATTGTTTTCAGTAACATACTATTGTAGATTGTACAGAGCAAATAGAGTTGACTGAAGTGAGTTATAAATTTTAAAAATGAGAGGATTTTTTATAAAACCTGAAAAAATAAACAGAAATGATTCACAGTACACTGACTGTTATGAAAAAGCTTGCGGTATTTTTAAGTTATTTATTTCAACTATTTTGGTTTGGAAGGCTTTTTCCCTACTTACATGGTCATTATTTTCAACCAAATCATTTTGTGTAGTTCATCTAAACCAACTAAAATAAACAGGACAAGTATTGTTATTTTCTTATTATTGAAGAAATTAAGATTCAAAATTAGTAAATAGCCTCATTTAATAATTGTTAAGTATACAGTAAAGACCATACAATCAAAGGTCAGAGAGGATAAATCAATGTATTCAATAGTATGATTTTATAGAGGATGAAGGACTTTGAAGAATAAGGGGGTTGGGTAGATGAAAGTGGTTAATAAGTGAGCAAAACCATGGAGGTATAAATAAGCAAAGTTTCACTGAGGAAGAGTAGAGTAATTAGAGAAGAACTTAAGGAAAAAGTTGAAAAGTTGATGGTTTAGAAGGCATTTGAATGATGGAAATATGCCATTTGGGGATGATCTCTTTCTGGGTTTATGGTGCTGTTTTAGATAATTGAATCAGGAATACAGTCTGGGAAATGAGGTTGAAATAAAATATATCAAATGTATAAAAAGTAATGAGCTGCATATAGGGAATGACTGAGAAAGTAATGTAATCTACAATATTTGATTATATTGAATAATCAGATAAACCTAGGCCTGTATTTTTGAAACAGTTGTATAATTCTGTGTTAATATTACTATAGATATGTATCTTTATGGAGAAAATTCTTAGAGAACCAATTCAAGATGCCAAGATACTGGAGTGAAAGAATTGATTATATTCCATGGCCTTGTATTTTAATGCCTTCTAGTTACCCCACCCCCCAAAACCCAGTACTCTTATAATGCTTACTGTGTACCAGGCACTATTCTAAGCCTTTTAAGTCTCATCTAAGTCTTAGAATAAATAAATAAAAGTAAAATGCCAACTTAAAAATATATATATATATATTAGCCAAGATATGGACATTTAGTAAATAAAGATCATATTTAGACTTTCTGTGACTTTACAGTCTAACAGGCACTTGCCAGAATTGCTAATAATACATATGCCCTTGGGTTTCTGATTTTAACAGTGATCAGTGTCTTAGTATAGTGATCAGTGTCTTAGTATTCATTCACATCAGAATCCCTAAAATGAAAGTACTGAGATAGAAGTATGTGTGTTGAATAGTTTTTAAATATGAGAATGCTGGATCTAGGAGCATTGAAGTGGAGGTCTGAGTAGTTCAGGGAGCCAAGGAGTGAATACAGGCAGGGATACCAGGTGAAGATAAAAATGAAGAGTAAGAGACTGAGGAAAGAGTTGGATTGGGAATGATAGTCACCTTAATTTTTCTGATGAAGTGTATCTCCTTATTCTTGACTACAGTTCTGTGCCTGTTAATAGTATAAATCTATATTTTTAATTCTATCTTTCCTTGTTAAGTTAGGCTTCCTTCTAGAGCTGATCTAAGCATAATTTTAAAAAACTTCATTAGGTTGTGCTTATATCATTAATTAGGAGGCCATATTTAGGTTTCCTTTTCCATTTTGAGGTACATGTTGATACTTTTTGCCATGTCTATGTTTTAGGCTCAGGAATTGTGTTGAAATTCTTTGTATGCTTTAAATTGACTTTTGACAGTTATATTTTATGAGACCGGGTGACTTAGGCCAATGGGTGTAAAACTCTGGGTATGATCAAGTAAGCCCCCTGGGGTGGGGGAAGTATGTAACTTGCCCTCTATATAACTTGTTTTTTAGTCATTTCCAGCTCTATGACCCTATGGACTGTATAGCCTGCCAGACTTCTCTGTCCATTGGTTTCCCAGGCAAGGATACTGGAGTGGGTTGCCCTGGAGCAAAAACAGATTACCAAATAAAGGCTGTGTGGTTTTATAGTATTCCATTCTCCATTTTAAAAGCAATAATTAATGAACAGTAACAGTTAATTTTTATTGATGAATATAGAAAACTTTGTATTCATATTGTTCCATTGAGGACAAAGATATTAAGTAATAGTGAATATGCAGATCTTATAACCCTAATTAAAGGAATGTTCTGAAACCAGTCAAATACAAATTACATCCCTGCAGAAAGCCTGAAAAAATGCAGTATTTTACCATAAAAAGAGCACAGCTTTGAAGTGAGACATATCTAGTACAAGTATGTGCTTCAGTGCATGTTAGTTATAAGTTCTCTGTTAATTTATTTACCTGATTATAGCCTGTTTATTTCTCTGTGAAAAATGAGCTAATACTTATCTTGCTGTAATTTCACAAAAATTAATGGAATAGTGAATGCATGGTACCCAGCATGGTGTCTGGCACATGGTAGGAATCAATAAATGGTAACTATGATTTTTAAGAGGTTAGAATTACATAATGGAAAAAGCATGAACTTTGGAGTTAAGAGGCCCTGGCTGTGGGGATTACTTATTATAGTGTAACACTTAAGTAAGTTAAAAACCTTTTGATCTTCATTTATCCCACATTAAAATGGAGGTTTTGCCTACTTTGGAAGGTTTCTTTGAGAATTAACTGAGATAATTTATATATCACCTTACTGACACTTAGTAAGTGCTCAGTAAATGTTAGTTTCCTTCCTAGGTCATGTTGTGAAACTCTTTGGCAAATTGTGTAAATTATTTACATTCTATTATAAAGTAGATTCAGAATTGTAAACAGTTAACCTGCCTCCCTTTCCCTATCCCCAAACTGAACATTTCTGATGAAGAGTAGGATTCTTATATTTAAGGATCTTAACTTGTATACAAAATGAATAATGGGATTTTTGTTGTCAGTAATTCCCAATCTAGTAAGGAAGAGAAACATATAAACAGATAATTGTAACACTGTATGGTAAGTGTTACATTAATTGATATATGTACAAAGTTGAATGGTAACAGAGAACATCAGAACAGGAATAATTAAAATGAAGGAGTAAGTTAATAAATTGAAGAAGGTTGAAAAATAATTAACATTTTGTTTAAACTCTTATCACAACGTCTATCTAAGGCAGATGAGAACCACTAACATGTGTTGATGATTTACCCTGTGCCTGATAGTAGTCTAAGCTCTTAGCATGCTTTAACTTGTATAATTCTCACAAAGTTGGAAATATTATTCCTGTTTTAGTGAAGCTGCACAAGGAAATAAAATAATTTGCTCAAGGTCTTGCAGCTTGTAAGTGGTTAGAGCGGAAATTCCAATCCAGGTAGTTTAATTCCAAAACTCCCAATACTAATTCCAGTTTCTAAATAACATTTAAGTTATCTAAATGACATGATGAAAGGAGGTTCCCAGTAATCACCTCAGCTGCTTAATTTATTTAAATAGAGTGGTTGTTAGAGTTAATTGAGAATTTATTATGTAAGTTTGGTGTTTCTGTGGCAATAATATCAAATTAATTGGAAATACAAAAAATGTCCTCTGTTGTGCTTGTAAATAAGTAAATACAAAATCAAATTATTTTTAAAAAGCTAGTTAGAAGCGTTCTGAGGGGTGGGGAATAGGAATGAGGAAGGATTTCATTTCCTTCAAACTGTCTTAAGTCAGCAAGCAATTAAATCTTTTCCTGTAAACTTTCGATAATAGTAAAGATAGCATGTCTCAGAGGAGAGACATTTTGGTGTTCAGATCCATCAGTCCACTTGAGAGTTACCTATTGCACCCAGTTTAGAAATCAGTTATTAGCTGTATTATATAGTAAGATAGTGCTCAGTCATGTCCAGCTCTTTGTGGTCCCCATGGACTGTAGCCTGCCAGGCTCCTCTGTCCATGGGATTTTCAAGGCAAGAATACTGGAGTGGATTACCACTTCCTATTCCAGGGGATCTTCTGGACCCAGGGATTGAACCCACATCCCTTGCGTCTCCTGCATTGACAGGTGGATTCTTTAGCAGTAGCACCACCTGGGAATCACTTCTCGGATATTGCTAAAGCAGCCCACCCACTTACCTATTTTTGTATAAATTTAGTTCTAATATTTGTACTGTGTGAGCACATAAGCAAATAAGAGTAATGAGAAAAGAAAATATATGTTAGGTTCTTAAATTTAATTGAAAGCAAAAGTCAGTAGCAGGTTGTTACCTATTAGAGCAAAACACTAAAACCCTTGTGAATCTCAGCAGTTGAAAATTTGCAGTAGTTCAAGTGTGGTATACTTGGATTCTATTGAGTCAAAGTTAGAAATGATTCAAATTATAGTTCTGTGATCTGATTTTACAAATACAAAAGAAAATACAACTATATTGTAAACTAGAATATGCTTATGACTTGAATAAAATGTGCTATCAGATTGATTGTTTTCATGCAAAATCATATCTATTAAGAAAATATTTAGAAAAGAACAATAGGAATTATTTAGTATAGCAATTTTCTCTTTTGAAAAAATAGTTTTTAAAGTGATTTTAGCATACAAATGATTGTGAGCTAAAATTAATTTTTTATTCCCTTACTTTGTAAACTTTTGGAGGGCAAGGTTTCCATTTTATAATTCTTTGTTGTCCCCATAAATTGTACTTGTGTCTCCTGTTTGTTAAATAATTTATTAATTGATTTTGCCAATTATAAATGGGGAAAAACATTTACTTTAATATGTTCCTTAAAATAAGATAGAGGCTGTATGTATGCAAGTATTTCTTTAGTCTGCTTAAATACATATTATAGATTATATATACTTTATGCTATAAACTGAAATTCTTTAAGAATATGGATTTATTTTTCCCTGTGGTTTCTGATTGCACAAATGGTGAGGTGCACTTTAAAGGGAAATGTTTACCTTGTTTTAAAACTGGTTATTAAATACTGCCAACAGCAGCCCATTAGGGGAGTGCAGAGCTAAAGAGATAGAAGGAAAATCTTGTTTCCTAAGCTGAGAAGATTTTCACATTAGGTCGAATAAAGAATATATAGTCTTCAGAATATATTTCTGTACAAGTTCCTGACTACAGAAGTCGTTGTTAAAGGTAAGGTTTTTTTTCCCTTATGTAACCTCATTTTAAGTTGTGAGTTATATTTTAACTAAGCGGTAGTAATATGACTTTTTATTTTCCAAATCTTATTGTAATTAATTCTGGTACCATGCAACACATTAGAGATTATAATAGTTTGGCTGTTAAGAAAACACCATTTGTTAATATGTCTGTTATGGGTAGTTACCGTTTGATATTTGCTTTTGCTGGGGCTTGTTTTGATTCATTTTTATTTGACTCACTAGAAGCCATCTGTTAGTTATAATTTAACTTTCAAGGTTCTATGTAATTTGCTTTTTGTTAATGAAATGCTATAAACAGCATTATGAAGCTTTTCTCTTTTAATCTTGAAAGGAAAAAAATCCATATCTAAAAAAGCAATCACAAAGAAGAGGAAAACTGTCACAAAGTCACCTACTGTACCAGAATTTCAGGTAAATGTTTCAATTTTGTCTCAAAGTTTTTCAGTTTAATTTTTTATATCTGTGTTTACATTGTTCCTCAAGAGACTGGCCAAGTTCCACCATAACACACAATACTTCAATGAAATATTTCCAACTATGACTTTTCCCCTGCAAGTGCAGACATAGCAATGATTTAATCTGCTAGTATTTCAGAAATTTTTACCTCTCTTTTTGTCTTGATATTTAAAAAATCTGTGGTTTGTTTATGCTATGCTATCTTATAGAAGTGGTTTAATAGAACTATGTTAAACTGTTAACTACAGTGTAGCATATAGTGTATGTGTGTGTATATACATATATACACACACACACATATATATATAAATGTGTTAAATGAAAGTCTTCCAAGAACAAACTCTAGTTTGTACATGCTAATATTGCCTAGGTAATCTATTTTAATTTGTTTGGGCACTGTAGAAATGATAGATTTATTAACTTAAAAAACAGTGTTTTTTTTTTAACACAGCTATATATGAACTTCAGAGAGACTATTAACTGAATGGTTTTTAAACATTTCTGCAAAAAGAAAAAAAGTACTTTTATGTTCTGCTGTGTGATTATGTGAAGAGTTTTCTGTTTGAAGCTGATACTGGAATAAGCAGAGAAGTTTACCTTAATTAAATAATATTTTTATTTTCTACTTTATAAAAGATGAGTTTTCTACAACAAATGACTTTCTAAAAATTTTCTTCTAGTAGTGTGTCCTATCTATTTCTGGTTTAGGTGATAAAACTAACAATTCCAAAAAATATAAGTGATGTTAAAATGTAACAAAAAAGAAAATAAAGGAGTAATAACTGAAAATATTGATAATATGTAATATGAGTTTAACAACTACATATATCCAAAAATGTAGACACATCCTTTTTTTTTTTTAAGTAAAATTTCTATTTTAGAAGTGTTTTTTTTTAATGGAAGTTAATAACTGGTCAAATTTAATACTTTTAAATGAACAATAAAGAAAATAGATATGTTTTTCTCTTAGTATTTTAGAATATTTTTAATGACATCCTTAGGATGAATAATTTCTACAGAATCCTTTTATATAAAGTAACCCTGGTTTCAGCATATTCCATAAAAAGAAAAAAAAGTATTTGCTGTTTATTTAGAGACCTTTCTACCATTGCCTGTGAGCCTTATTTAATGCTACAAGAGTATATGGTTATTCATTCTTCCACTGATTTCTTGCTTCTCCCACTTATTTTTTTTCCTTAATACCCCAAAGTATTCATCCTGGGAATATGAATCTCAAGACAGATCTGGTCCATTGTTGATATTTGCCTTCATCCCTATATTAAACTGATGATTTTTATATGTAGTAAGTAACACTGCATAAAGTAATTGTTTTTTTTTAATTGAAGGTGGTACTCATTAGTGAGGCATGAAAATTAATTTAGTATATTACATGGCCAGCATTTCTTTTTTAAGCTAACACAGTTAAAATAGAAGTTTTAAGAGTGTGTCAAATATAGTAAAGGTAATGTTATTTCATAAAACTTTGGTTTCCATTGTGTGTGTTTACTGACATGCAGTGTAAAATGTATTTTTGACCATGAGTTCTGGGCAAAAAAGTATGAAAAACACTGTCTTAAGTGATGCTTTTAGTTAGTTACTGACCATTTGCTTACCACTCAGAAACTGAAGGTCAAAAGTACATGTTTTTCTGAATTGAACTGTTTAAAATAAACAACATCCTCTTCCTGGTTCTTAAGGTTTTCTGGAAAGAGGGCAGGGCTGTGTGTTGGGGGTGGGTGGGGCTAGGGATGGGGAATAGACTTATGGGAACAGGTGTTCTTATTCCTAATTTATAATTTAAATACCATGGTAGTATTGAGGAAGAAAATTGACAGCCATCTCCCAAGAAATAGGTCATTTGCTTCAAATAAGCAAAGAATAGGAGATAATATTAGTCACTAGTAAACTTTGTTGTTACATGCGGAACTTACAGTTTTGCCTTTTAGAATAATTCTGTGATAGTTTCTTTAATTATTTGAAAGTCTTCCACATGTAAGAAGACTGGTTATTATAAAACAAGTGAATTTATTTCCTTCTCAAAAAGCTCTAACAATATGACATTTAGTACTTCAGAAACATGTCCAGGGATTAAATTGCATGAAGTTTTTTTCTTTTTTTTTTTTTAAGGTTCTGGTGAATTAAAAAAGTAAATCCTGTCTTTGACTTCAACTACTTTTTAATTTGATAGTTGTTGATTTTTTTTAGCTAGTTGAAATGGGTAAGCTTGTTTGTTTCAGGAAGAATCCATGTTTATTCATATAAACAAGTGATACCTATACCTCAGGACAAGACAGTAATCTCCCACTCCTGTTTAAAGTATACACTGTAAACAGTCAAAGGCCTGTTGTATTTATATTTGTGTGTATATTATAATGAGGCTGACCATATCTGTACCAGTTTTTCCTAGGAGTTATATCAGTGGTTCTCAAATGTTCAATGGCATAAAAAGAAACTTACACTTTTATTAAAAATGAAAAATCCTGGGTTTCATCCTCTAATGGTCCATCCTTGATTCAGAAAGTCTAGATAGATATTAGTAATCTGGACAGTGCTTAAGCGTGTAGATTCTGGAACCAAGCTACTTGGGTTAGAATGCCATTTTAGCACTAACTCTGTAACTTACTTAACTGCTCAAAGCTTCTAATTTCTCATATGTACAATGGGGTAATAATAATAGTTCCCACCTCACAAGGTTGTTATCAGGATTAAGTGATAGAACTTAATGTTTTATTATCTTATTTTTTAAATAAGCATGTCAGATGCTTCAGATAGTACTGTACTTGTGAGTAGGAAAATCAATTAATTATTGGTTAAAGAGCATCTATTACTGACCTTTACCACTTTCCCCAGCAACTTAAGAGCTTGGAATAAGTCTCAGATTTGGTCAGATTTCATCATTAATCCTACAAGTATTTGAAAAGTGAAAAACCAAGTGGTAGTATTTGCATCATTAGAGGGAAAACCTGTGCTTAGCCCTTCTTGCTGTAGTGCTTATCGGGAGTTATACATTTGGCATATAGGGGAAGTTGCCATGTTTTTACTTAGCAATAGTTTCAAAAAGTCAGGAAATATTTTTAGTCTTCAGCATGTGGGTGATTTAAGCTTTTGTGTCAGATTTAACAGTTTTACTGATTACTTTTGTTAAATTGTCTAGACTATTTTTTTGTTTTTCTATATCCGGTTTTGTAGTACAAGGAAGACTGTTAGATTGAAAAGTGAATATTGATTTTCTTAATAAAGTTAACTTTTACCAAGAATATTAATGTTTAATATTTGAAAGAGAAGCCTAATATTATGTGAATTTTCTTTTTGTGCACAGTTATAACAGAGTCATAGGAAGTATTCCTAAAACATGGTTTGTCAAGTCTCAAGATACAGTTTTAAAATAATTTAAGAACCTTATGTCATGTGTGCTTGCTCCTATTCCATGTGTGCGATTTATTCTAAAGTCTTCTTTGCAGAGAAAATCCAGAACCCAGGTGTTGACTAAGATTTATATAGAAGTATTGTTTTTCAGCATAAGCATAAACTCAACGATCCTTAACATACCTCTGAAAAAAACTGTTGCTCCATTTAACCAATGGAGAAACTAAGGGATATGAAATAAAGTACTATCCTCAATGTGACAGTTTGGGATTAAAATTAGAATTTAACTGCCTCACAGAGTTAAGGACCTTTTGATTATATTGTTATTTTGAATTGCTGCCTCTTAAAATGAGTATTTTCAGCTTCAGCGTTTTATTTCACTTTTAACATCATGGAATTTTACTTCCCCCTGAAATTTTTTTCTGTTTTTATATATTGTGCCTTGAGAGAAAGGTTTTTATTCATATAGTGGTATAAAAATATTTTATTAATCAGACTTGTCATGTTGCTCATGCCATCTTTATTTGCAGGTTTTGAAGTAATCGTTATTGCTGATATGATGATCATAAGAAGTGAGAAGGAATGTTCTGTCCTAATAATTTTAACAGATATCAATATAATTTTAGTTTAAGTATAATATAGATTTTGAATTTATACCATGCATTTAGTTTTTTGCTTATAACTTTATAATGTAATAAATTATTGGAATGTTTTATTAGAATGGTAGTGAACATGGTCCATTTTATTTGGACCTATTTATTTGGACCTATTCATTTTGACTTCTCTGCATTTCCCTTTGCTTTTTAATGTAATTTACCAAATTGTTTTACTTTTGTATGCTATCTTACTTACATTCTTTTTGGAGCAAATAAAGTAAATATCTCTCAAACCTATGGAATTTATACCTGAAGGACATAATATGTAGCTTAAAATAGTGATTTACTTTGTAATTTTTCTGAGATGTGATTATGGAGTTCTTTTGATCTCTACAGGACCTCCCCTTCTCCACTATATACACTTATTTCTATAGACTATATACACACATTTTTGCTTCTTGAGTTGGAGAGAGGGCCTTTTAATACTTAAATTTGATATGAAAGCTTAGATATAAATTAATTCCTAAAACTATAATGTGGTGCTCAGTCGTTCAGTTCTTTCTGACTCTTTGCGAGACTGTAGCCCACCAGGCTCCTCTGTCCATGGGATTTTACAGACAGTGCTGAAGTGGGTTGCCATTCCCTTCTCCAGGGCCTCTTTCCCACTCAGGAATAGTACCTGCATCTCTTAACGGCTCCTGCACTGGCAGGCGAATTCTTTACCACTGGCGCCACCTGTGAAGCTCAAAACTATAATACACGTTCAAATTATTGTTAGATTTTTTTTTTGTTTCATTTTGCTTAGAGAGAACCCTTAAAGAATATGATGTAAGAGGAAGAGGAGTCCTAGGTTCCATGGTATTTCTCTATGAGTGTGTCATCTTTGGTCACTTAATCTCTGTTCAACTAGCTTGTGTGTGAATTGGAGATACCCCTCTTTAGCCTTGGCCAAGGTTTGGACCAAATTACTTTTTTTTTTCTTTTGGTCCCTTTCAGCTCTAAAATTTATGATTTTGTGACTGTCACAAGTTGCACCAAGTGAAAGATTAATTTGAGGGAGAGTTTAACAGCCTTGAAGAGGTTCTTCCTGGGAGATAAAACTTTTCTTGTTAACCTCTGCAGTATGACTGAAAACCTTCTCTTTGAGTGTTGGCAGTTTGTCCTGACTGTAATCCAAGCTGCTGTGGAGCTTTCTTTCACCCTTGGAGGCACTAAGCCCTAGATTTTTTTTTTTCCCAAAATTTAAGGTAATGAGAAGGAGGTCTTAATAAGGTTTTTTGCTTTGTTCAAAAAAATTTATGTTCTCCTTATTAAAGTGAACTTTTCTTATTGGATTGATTGTATTTTTAAAAGCATCATTTGAAATTAAGCTGAGTATAAAGCCCACACACACACAAAAAAGGCCACACAAACACACACCTTACTTTGTAAAGAGAAGAGTGTATAAATGACAGAATTGACATAAATATTTTCCCTTAAAATATAACCTCAAAATGATAAGTAACAAATTTAGAATAATGTTCTCATACAAGAATTTCCTAATAACTTGACTCTATATTTGGAGTATACGTATTACATATTACATATATATGTAGAGGGAGGTATATATTAGTACTTAAAGAGTATAAATTGTTAGGTAGGTATTAAGTCACTTTAAGATAGGTTCAAAGTAAATATTGCTAAAAATATTTTAACCCTCAAATTCAATAAAATTTATGTTTGAATCATGGCATTTAAGGAACATTTGTGCATTAACATTGAACATTTGTGCTTTTAATTCAGTATTCCATCCCCTATTTGAAGATAATCTTTTTAAATTTTGTACTCATTTAGCTCCATACTACCAAATGTTTCTGTGACCATGCAGATTTGTAATTCGTAATCATTTAGAACATAATTGCCCAAAAATGTGAGATTTGCAGCCCATACCTGGGAACTTGTTACAAATGTAGAATCCTAGGTCCCACCTCAGACCAACTAAATCAAGATCTCATGACTAATTGCTAATTAAAAGATCTTAAATTTTTTAGGATGTGTTCAGGTATAGGGGTATATATTTTCATTGTTACTGTGAGTTTCTACAAAAGTACAAAGAAAATGTACCTTTACTCCATGTATAATGAGACAGCTAAGTGAAAATTGCTCTGAGCTTTGCTGTATGTACAAATGAGAAATCCATGCCATGTCATTAACTAGTACACCAAGTTCAATGAATGGGGTGTAACCATTTGCAAGTTCCATGGCAAATTTGACATGGTAGTCATAATAGCAGTTTATACAAGTTTAGTTCCCATTGAGTACTTACTAGAAACCTGGTGTAGGGCCAACACAGTTCTGAGGCTTTATTTTTATGATAGAAGTTGAAGACATTATCTAGTTCTAAAGGCACTTACATAATTAGCCACTTTACTACTTAACCATCAACATTTCTTCCATAATTCTAGATTTGGCAAATGGAAATGTGTATAATGTGTCAGCAGCAATATCCTACTATTTAGTTGTTATACTGGTGTTTTCTACTCTGAAATTGTTAATTTGGGTTACCTAAATACATGTTTCCCCTGCTTTGTCAGTTCTGTGAGTTTGAAATTATGTAGATGTTTCTAATCATTGTTAATACGGAGTATAATTTATATTATCTGTGATAATTCTTTCTTAGTCTATTCGGTTGAACCATATTGTCTTTTTTTGTAATCAAAGGCATATCAACGTTTCATATGGTTCAACTTAAAGTGTGGAGGTTCCTAGTCTCCCATTTTTGTCACATAGTAGTCACTGGGAATGATCTTGTTGTAATTCTCTTTTGCTTTATGTTTTTGTCCATTTTCTTTTAGAAGAAAATATGCCTTTTAGGAAAACAGTGCCCTTACCAAAAATTAATGAATGTAAAAAACATGAAACTAATAAAAAATTAATAATGAATTAATAGCTTTATAAGTATAGTATTTTTCATTTATACGGTATATAATTATAAGACTTTCATTAAATCTAAAACTTTTCCCCTGTATGTGATTGCAGTTCTGTTTTAGAAATCTTCTATTTCTTTTTCACAACAGATTTTTAAAAATCTAAGCTTAAATTATTTTAGAAAAAAAGTTGAATATTATCAAACTGATTGAAACATTCAGTATAATTTTACAAGAACTAAAATGTAGTTACTAATATTTTTGTTATGTTGCTGATGCTTCACTGTTTATAAATATTTAGCAGTTAAGCCAAACTTGATTATTAATTAATAACTAAAGACCAGTTGTTTTGACCATTTGCCAATATTACCAAAGTGAAATAAGGTAAACCACACAGTTATGAAAGGCAATAGATGCTATCTTTGGATCTGGTTTTATTAAAGACTACTAAGGTCATATAAAGAATGTATACTTAATTTCATTAACTTCTTTCAATATATTCATATAGTTGGAGTCCCTCTTTATTAGCAGTCCCAACAGCAATGATACAATTTGTTAAGTTATATAGTTAGCAACCAAAGCAAAAGTAAAACAGTTGTTCTCCAGGGGTGCATTTATTCACCTGCTCGGAGACTGCTTGATGAAACATTTCATAAAGGTGATCCAGTAACTTGTGAAATATAGGGTGAGTTTCCAGATCTTTGTCATTCTGGGCTGAAAGTTAAGAATGTTTTAAAAAAAAAAAAAAAACCTGGATTATAAAACAAACTGAAAGATGGGGACATGGGATGAAACCACCAATGTTGAAATTTCAGCTAATTTTATACTAAGCCTGAAGTTCATACATCATAACAAGTAAATATCTTTTAAAATATCAACTGTGGAGCTTTCTTTGCATTTTACTGTTACAAAGACAAATAATTGTGAATTCAATGTGTGTTAAAACAACTTCTGTTACCACATTTTGGGTGTTTTATATTATGTGTTATCAAGCTGTGTTTTTGTGTTTTATTTTAGCTTATTTGCACTAATCTTGATGAACTCAGGGAATTAATCACAAAAATCGAGAATGAACTCAAAGATCTGGAAAACAATAGAAAAAAATCGGTAGGTGTTGATCCAAAAGTTCTATCTATTATTGTCAGCATTAAAATTTATTCCTGCTTTTTCTAAAGCCTTTTTAAATCTTGTTGTCCTGAATTACATATAAATTTGCTTGAAAAATAGAAAGATGTTTCTTTTATTTTTCCTATGTGGTCTAGTTTTCACTTTTAGTAGACAAACATGGTGCTGGGGCAAGTACATTAATTTTGTTTGCCTGGTTCCAACAGGTTTAGTTTTATGTATTTCCCAATATACTGGTTGGTTGTTTTCTGACTGGTAGTTTTGGGGTAGTGCTTACCTTACTGATATTCTTAATTAATAATTATATGCTTTTAATGGATTAGCTCTGACATAAATAACATGTAAATTATTTAATCTTGCCCCAGATGTTTTTGATACATGCTTAACAGTATTATCTTAAGAACCTTTAGCATCTAAAGGTCTTTTAACTTTCACTATACTAAATTCACAATTAATCTTTACCTTTGCTTTTAACTGTTCTTGAGAGAATAGAATATAAAGGGCTTTATTTTTATTCACCCAGCACTTGGTAAAACACTCAATTATGTTATTTATTAAATTAGTAATACCCATTTAACTGACATTTATAGTTCTATTATATCATAGATTTGAAACACAAACACCAATAAATAAATGGAGAAGGCTTTAAGCATTGAAAAAAAAAATCAGTCACTATTTTAAAAAATCTCTTTATTTTATGCCTCAGGAATGTCATGAAACCACATTTAGGAACTTGTTCAGAACCTGTTAATCTAGAATTGTGTATGATAATAAGGTTAGAGGTACAGCAGGCTTCATTCATATCAGCAGATTTGTAATACTCATTTTATATGTTGTTCAGAAAGGGCATATTGGTAGCACTTTGAAGGAAGGAAATTAAAGTACTGTGAGATCATTTAATACAGAGGTAAAACAGCCTTAAGCATTTCAGAAGTATCTCACATGATACCCCTGAAACTATTGGCTATAATCTAAGAGATGAGATAATATGAGGACAGCTATCAAAAGCGTTAAGAAAGCATCATGTTCAGTACACTTTTGTGTACAATATATAATCTGAGAATGCAGAAAACTTTATTTTAGGATTATTTCCATTAAAAATGGTTTAGATCATTATAAGACTATGAGAGGTTATCTGTTTGTTTTGCTTTGTTTTGTTTTGAATATGTCAGCAATCTCTTGGTGTGGAACGAACCCTACATGTTGTTTTAAAACAACCTCTGTGATATATTTCTCAAACTATATTAAAATATTTTTTCCTCAACCAGTGTTTTTTTAATGTATTTTATGTGTATGTTTTTAAAGGATTGATTCTATTATTTAATAGGAAAAATATTTTGATCAGGATATTTAAAGTTTTTTTTTTGCAGAAGCCATTTATTTTTAGTGACTTGTCCATACTTCATGACTCTAAACAGAATTCTGTTAAGTAAAAATTTGTTTTTTATTAGCTGCAGTTAAACAATAACATTCATCTTAATTTGTTCTCATATTATAAATTAGGGTTTTGTTTTTAATGGATAGTTCAAAGCATAATAGGCTTATGTGCTTACTTATGGTATGTAGTGTAAGACAAAAAGACTTTTGCAAGCATCCTAGAGTTTTTCTATAAGCCATCCACCTCATTTCCATTGGTAGTATAAGGGATTAGCATATTGCCTTCCTTCACAGAAGTAATTATAAGAGTAAAAGAAAATACAAATTACAAATATTTGACTCTATAGTACTTGGGGGTATGTTTATCAGAAAATTTTAGGTTATGTATAGGTTTTAATTGTTTAGATTTTGTGTCTCTAAATTTTTGACTTGTCCAAAACCATTGGTATTTGCATATTAGTTTTAAAATATGTTTTCTGCTCTTCAAGAAATAAAAATTCTTTGAACTTTACTTTTTGGGAATAATTGAGATTCCCAGTATACAGGCTACTTGCTCTAAAATAAACTGACTAAAATATTGTTTTCATGAATAACTTATCTTAATAAAATGTCCAGGAATAAAGGAATAGTAAAAGTTTGCATCTCAGTGTCATTCCTTATTTTTTACAAACGCTGATACTGAGTATGATAAATTTTATTGAACTTTTATGTTGGTATTGAATACTAGTTTGTCATCATTTGGGAGTAGGGATTCCACTTAACTGAATTTTCTAGAAAACCTTAACATTCAGTACTAAAATCCTTACTTTAATCATTCAATGAAAAAGATTTCCCTGCCTCCTGGTACTATAC
This sequence comes from Oryx dammah, assembly GCF_014754425.2. Lineage (NCBI taxonomy): Eukaryota > Metazoa > Chordata > Mammalia > Artiodactyla > Bovidae > Oryx > Oryx dammah. The sequence continues at coordinate 38,082,634 of NW_024070185.1, forward strand.
TGAACATAATTGAACCCTTTTCTTGATAACTCAGGGATCATTATGAATATCCATAATTGTACTGATACCCTAAAAATCTATTGATGTCAGTAACTCTTATTAAACATTCACAGATAGGCCTTTAGGTTATATGTTTTGAAGGTTTTTGTTTGTTTGCTTGCTTTTGTTCTGTCTCTTCATTGTCAGTCTGTCATTTCTTGTGTGTCCATTTACTTGCCCTAACTGATGGTTGCAGAGCAAGTAGCCATATTGTCAAAATTGGGCTCATGGTAAGGACCTGAGAGATTTTATTAATAATGAAATGTATGAACTTGGTGGTAGTGATAACCATTTTGTTTATTCTTTGCATAGTGAGCTTCCTTCACCATTGCCAGACAAATGAAGTTATTAATATTGTTCTTCATAAAAGGATATCACTGTGAAAAATAATGTCAAAACAACTCTGTTGTTTATCATCAACATTCATATCCATAATAATGGCTTCAATAACAAAGAAGATATATTTCCATATAAACTTTTGGTTGTCATAAATGTCATTACTAAAGATAGAAATTACATATGTGATAGAGGGTTTTAACACGGATTCATTTAAACACCTGGTGGTCTGGGGAAGCTTCTCTACAGGGCATTTCAAGATGTTTTTCTTACCAAAGCAACAAGGAAGAATTACCCCATTTCCTCATCCAGGTCAATGTTCCGTTAAAAAAGCTTTCTTAATCTCTTGGAGGTTTTGCCATTGAACTGCTCATTGTACTGGAAGAGTTAGTCTTTTAAAATCTGGATTGTTTACTCATTATTGCAGGACAATTAATTCTACTTACGATTTATAGTGTGAAGAGAGAAATAAGTGATTTAGTTTTCTTGAGTTTACTTTAGTTCACTTGATCCCATTACTTCATTTAAAGGTTTATTCAAAGAGGAATCAATGTCCTTTACATCTTCCAGTGCCATACAAATTACCTACCTGAGTTTTGTTTAAAGTGAGACATCTGACAGAGATAAATAGAATTATATAGTTTGACAAAATCCTTTAATTTTTGTCTGTCTCATTATTATTTAGATCATAGGGAGGTTTTTTTTAGTGCTCTAAAGAAGACATCATGATATTTTATTGTTTTTATCTTTGTGGGTTTAATCAAGAGATAAAAGTTGTACTTTGGAAATTTATTAGTTTTCTAGAAAGACAGTTTTACACCTAAGATATTGATAAATTTTCCTGATCCTATTATATTTGAAATTTGTTAAACATTTTTGCTGTATAAATAATCAAACTTGATAGATTTTTGTAACACTGATACAGAAATGGTTATTATGTTTCTTAATTTTTCATGTGACCCTAATCTCATATTTGCATAATTTCCTTATGTTTTATATTATTGTTTAGATCTTAAAAGAGTTTTCAGTCTTTTTGATAGTGAAAAGTCAGTGTAGAGATGGGGTGTATGGAAAAGTGAACATTTGGCAAAAAACAAAAAGATACAAGAAAAGAAACCTTGTCTGGACTATGACATGATAAATGATAGTCATCAATATAAACAAACTAAACTTTAAAATATAATACCATATCTTTCTAATATACCTTTTAGCAGTTAAGCACTTCAGCACTGAGCAGGTTTTAAGACTTCAGATATTTCCAGATTTCATATTCAGTATGTAATAAAAGCTATAAAACTGTCTGTACTCTTTGGTCCTGTAATCGTAGTTAGTATTTAACTTTTATCCTCCCCATTTTGCACACTATTCCCCTGTCCCCCCAAAAGTAATTTACACAATATTATGTTCAATATCTCTCTCATAGTAGAGAGAGCAATAATATTAACAGTGGTATGTCATAAGGCTGGTAAAATAAAATATTTGTAGATCATTGTTACTATATGGAAGTATTTGTGAAATTGTTAACTTTTAAAAACATTCAAAAATATATACACAATAATTACAGTATGTCAAAAGGCATAGTTTTTTTGTAAGACATGTTTTAAGAGAATTAGAAAGAAATTACAAGTCATGAATAAAATTAATCTTTACTATGTTCTTGAAATAATTTAAATTCATAATAATAAGACTTCTCTTGCTTAACCAAAGGCTATGCATTAACTAGATCAAACATTAGAGAAATCAGAAGCTTAGATCAAAGATGATTACACCCTAGTTTTTGTCAGAGTTTTGTAAAAGCCAGTGGTTATCAATGAGGAATGACTTTGCACCCCCACTATGAGACTTTGGCAATGTCTGAAGATATATTTGATTGACATAGTTGAAGAGGTGGTACTGGCACTTAATGGATAGAGGCCAGTAGTGCTACTAAAAATATTCTACATTGTATAATCTTATAATGCACATGATAGCCCCCCACAACAAAGAATTATCTGGCCTCAAGTACCAGTCATGCAGAGATTGCAATAATATCTAAATTATCCTTAAATAAGTTTTTGACCATTACATCATTATATATCTTATTTTCTCATTCTAGATCTTTTGATAAATGTTAACAAAACTGAAAAAACTCTCAGCTGTGGGGAAAAAGATGCTTTGCCGTTAAATAGTCATATTTAAAGCTTTCAAAAAGTTAAAACAGCCTTTTGGAAACCCTGTATAATAAATAAGTTCCTTTACCTGTCATATTCTAGTCTTATTCAATAGGCACATACTTCCTCATTGTGGTCTGTGTACTGTACATAACACCAAGGAACTTGGTAGATATTCAGAGACTGAAAGTCTTTATCCTCAAGGAGTTCACTTTAGAGCTTAAGCTTTTTCTCCCCAATCCTGAGAATAAATCTTTAATCAGTATTGGTTGGGCTGATTCCTGTCTTTTTATAAAAGACTTGATCTTTGATTTTCAAGTCATTTAAATTCAGGAGTCACTACTTCTAGACACTTGCTTCACTCACTTAAAGACATGTTTATGTATTATTTGGGAGTAAGGGTGGAAGGGTAGATAACATGGACTTTATGAAGAATCAAATATTAACTGACATAATCAAAATAATAGTAAGGAAAGAGAACTAGATGATGGGAAACATGAACCAGAACAATAGCTGGCTAGTAAGACAAAGCTTCAATTGACTGTAGTCACCAAATTATCTGAGAATGCATTATCTTCATTTGTCTATGGTAGGTCTCACTTTGGGGCTTTTTTTTTTTTTTTTTTTTGACATTTAATAACTACTCTGCTCAACTGAGAACTGGATATTAACTCCTATTAATAGTGTTCACTGTTTCCATTACTGGAATTTGGCGTAGTCTATATCCCATCAGGGAAACTTTCTTAAAAGTAATATTTGAACCTGTTTTTTCCCAATGAAAGTTCCAATTAAAAAGGGAAAATGTTTTATGTTTTTTACATCAGCCAGAGTATTAATACTGTGTCTTCTCAGCAAGGAGTGAACTTCAAGGAAGAATTGAACTAGGTGACAGATCCTTCTATAGTTTGAGCTTCATGGTGCAGCTTTTATAATTTGCTTTAAACTCTCTTGAATTACAAATCATACACACTCAAATATAAGTTTTAAATGCCAAATATTTTTCAAAGCCCCAATTAAATTTGTATTCTATTTAATTTATCTATTTCTATTTAACTCTACTGCCTTTCACTGACAAGAGTTCTGACAAATTGAATTTAAATCCATGAGGTGCTTGAGACCAAAAATAAACTTTGCATCATTCTATTTATTTATATTACAGAAGAAATGAAAATCTTTGGAAAGCCCCCAAAATTTAAAGATAGAATAGTTTAATACCTTTTGTGAATTAGGGAAGAATATCATCCAAACAATAGAGAAGATTAAACACTAATAAAACTTCCCTACCATCTTATTATACTCTGTAGATACGAAGGTAAAAGTGATACATTATATATTAAAGGAAAATTAATCCGATCTACCAAAGAATAAAAGAGTCTAAATAGAAGACAGAGTCCACATATGGATCTCTAGCACTTTAAAATAGAAAACAAACAAAATGGAACCAGTTTCTTTTAATGAAGATATGATGCTAACTAGTTGTAGCAAGTGCTTTTAATTAGGACAGAAGTATTTTAAGGCAGATTTAGTTGCATGAAATACTGATAGACAATTTGAAAAACAAGATTTTAGGGTCCAAAACTAACAGTAATCAATAACCATTTAATATAGGAATATAGGTTATAGCCCTGTAAACCCTAGCATCACTGCTTTAAAATATGAAACAATGGCTTGTTCATAGTGATGAACAAGTCAGTAAGAGTTAAATTATATTCATTGTGTGCTCAGAAAATCTGGAAGACATGTATTTTAGGAATGTTTATCAATTTTTAAAAATCTTTTCAGCTAAGCAGAAAATCTCAGCTAAGAAATTTACTTCTGTGGTTTGAATACTTATTGTGGACCTACTGTGTACTGAGTATTGTAGTGGAGCCTGAGAAAGTAAAAATAAGTAGAATACTGACCCTACTTTTAGTATATCCTCAGTCATAATTTCATTTACATGGAACTTTTTATGCTCTGAAGTTACAGTGTTGCATTACTTAGTGATTCAGATTGTGCTGTGAATTGCATGAGACTCCACCTTTCTGATAACAGGTGTAGATTTGATTAAATGTTATTAACCTCTTTGCTACCACCAGTTTACTAAAAAGGGTCAGATTCAGATACTACTCAGTAGTTAATTTCTAGTCCAGGATTTTTTCTTCTTTATGAATGGAAGTGGTTACATACCATCAGTTATATCCATATTGTTAGATTTTCTTCCCCAGTAATCATGACTATTTCACTGGGAATGTGATCTGTCCACTGTCTCTGCAAAGTCAAATGACACTGAAATTTCCAGTATTATCACTGATGTAGTTGTTTATCATCATGCTTTCTAGTTAAATGCTCATTTAGAAATACAGTGGAAACATTGTATGTGCTGTGCAGTGTTGGTATCTTTAAATGCTTTTGTTTCCTATTGAATTAGTATTAAGAGAAAGTGGGTAAGAGTACCTAAAGAGAAAATACTAGTATATGATAGAATAGTTCATATTAAGACCTCTGGTAGTGTTAAAATACTTTTTTTTTAACTTCTTCCATACTAATATTCAAACACTTCACTATATTGTCTAACTAGTACTTTTTCAAGAGACTGTATACCACCAAGGTGAATGTGGTATTTTACCCCCAAAACTGTGAATATGCACGAATATATTAATACAGTGGTAGTTTCTTTAGGTGAGCAATAAGCAAAAAAAGTAAATACTTGTTACCTTTTCATTTACTATTACTTAGATTAATGAGAATGTGAAATAATTAAATTATTAAAATGCTTAATTCCAGTTAATTTGTGCTATGTTTTTTATCCATTTCCATTAAATTATTTGCAACCTAACTTTGGATATTCCTAATGTTTTTAAATAAGACATCTTTATATGTAAATCCATTTGCCTTTTCTAAAAGCTATTTGAATTTTATTAGAAAAGCATGATGTATTATTATATAATCCTTTTCCACCATATGATTTATGTCAGTGACAAGAACCAAGCCTATAACAAAAAATGCTCTGTTTTATGATCCCTGTTTCTGTGCTCCAGCAACACGTGTAAGTAGAAGCATGTAGAAAGAGAGCATTGATGCCTTTTTCATATACATTATGTTTTTGTACTCTTCTTTTTAATAAAAATTATATTTTTATCATCACAATAATACCATTTCAATTTTAAAAATATTCTTTATGTATTTATATATGATAATCTTTTTTGCATGCAACAGTTGATATTGATTTTGTTTAGAAATCGGTGTAAGAAAATCTAAAAGTAACAGAATGAACTGTATAAATCAATTACTTTCACCTAATATTCAGAGTGTCTAAACTTATTAAATATGCAAAAGATCCATAGTGATAAGACATTTAATAAATCTAGAATTTATTTGTTTTCCTCTTTTCTTCCTTCTAGATGTTCAGTGTCCCCAGCATCAGTAGATTGCCAATTCCCTCTCCTCGCAACACCCCAGCCAGTATTAATGCTGGTCTGTCATACCCATCCCAGATTACTGCAGCAGAATGGAGTTTTTCTTTAGTTGTAAGGTAAGTTTCCCTCCCCACTCATTCCACACAAACAGACTTAGCTTTCCATTTTACAATATTGTGTAGTTTTGTAAGTTTTTTCAGAGTATCTTTTCTCTTGTGGTTCCTTAGGTTATTAACATATCACATTATAAAGCTTATAAAACTGCATAATATAATAAAGCACTTATCTTGTGACCATAGACGAACTCCTTGTTGTAGTAATCCCTATCAGGTTATAAAAGCTTTAGTATTTGACAGTTGAGCCATCTCATGGAAAGGGAGCTGGCAATCTACAGCTGCTGTGGACATTGGATGAGAAAATATTGAAAGGTAAGCCTCAAATTTAGATCATACTGTATACTTTTGGTTCCATGGTGTGTGCTTGAATTCATACTTCATGTTAAACTTTATAGTAAATTTATAAAAGAAAGATATATCACTCTCTTCTTTTTAAAGAGACCATCAGTAAATATTTGGATTATTAACTTCATGTAACATATTGGGATTATTTTGGAAACCTTTTTTATTCCTGAAAATAGAATTCTAATTATTAAAAATAGTTCATTTATCCCCATACCTGTTTATAAAGAAAAGTCAGGACTAAACTTATATACGTAAAGCTTATAAAATGTATTTTTTATTATAGAAACAGTTATAACACTGTTCCACAGATAACCATTTACTCCTTAATCTTCCTACCTACCATCTTTTTTTTTCTGTTCTTTCTTTTTTTTTTTTTTTAAGTTGGAGGCTAATTACTTTACAATATTGTGGTTTTTGCCATACATTCACATGAATCAGCCATGGGTGTACATGTGTTCCCCATCCTGAACCTCCATCCCACCTCTCTCCCCATCCTATCCCTCTGGGTCATCCCAGTGCACCAGACCTGAGCACCCTGTCTCATGTATCGAACCTGGACTGGCAGTCTGTTTCACATATGATAATATACATGTTTCAATGCTATTCTCTCAAATCATCCCACCCTCGCCTTCTCCCACAGAATCCAAAAATCTGTTCTTTACATCTGTGTCTCTTTCGCTGTCTCGCATATAGGGTCACCATTACCATCTTTCTAAATTCCATATATATGCGTTAATATACCATATTGGTGTTTTTCTTTCTGACTTAATTCGCTCTGTATAATAGGCTCCAGTTTCATCCACCTCATTAGAACTGATTCAAATGCATTCTTTCTAATGGCTGAGTAATATTCCATTGTGTATATGTACCACAGCTTTCTTATCCATTCATCTGCTGATGGGCATCTAGGTTGCTTCCGTGTCCTGGCTATTGTAAACAGTGTTGTGATGAACATTGGGGTACACGTGTCTCTTTCAGTTCTGGTTTCCTCAGCGTGTATGCCCAGCAGTGGGATTGCTGGGTCATATGGCAGTTCTGTTTCCAGTTTTTTTAAGGAATCTCCACACTGTTCTCCATAGTGGCTGTACTAGTTTGCATTCCCACCAATGGTGTAAGAGGGTTCCTTTTTCTCTGTACCCTCTCCAGCATTTATTGTTTGTAGACTTTTTGATAGCAGCCATTCTGACCTGCGTAAGATAGTATCTCATTGTGATTTTGATTTGCATTTCTCTGATAATGAGTGATGTTGAGCATCTTTTCATGTGTTTGTTAGACATCTATCTGTATGTCTTCTTTGGAGAAATGTCTGTTTAGTTCTTTGGCCCATTTTTTTATTGGGTTGCTTAATTTTCTGGAATTGAGCTACAAGAGTTGCTTGTATATTTTTGAGATTAACTCTTTGTCAGTACTTCATTTGCTGTTATTTTCTCCCATTGTGAGGCTGTCTTTACAACTTGCTTATAGTTTCCTTCGTTGTGGAAAAGCTTTTAAGTTTAATTAGAACCCATTTGTTTATTTTTGCTTTTATTTCCATTACTCTGAGAGGTGGGTCATAGAGGATCCTGCTATGATTTATGTCAGAAAGTGTTTTGCCTATGTTTTTCTCTAGGAGTTTTATAGTTTCTGGTCTTACATTTAGATCTTTAATCCATTTTGAGTTTTTTTTCCTGTATGCTGTTAGAAAGTGTTCTCAGTTCAGTTCAGGTCAAATGCTCAGAAGTATTGGAGTTTCAGCTTCAACATCAGTCCTACCAGTGAACACCCAGGACTGATTTCCCTCAGGATGGACTGGTTGGATCTCTTTGCAGTCCAAGGTACTCTCAAGAGTCTTCTCCAACACCACAGTTCAAAAATATCAAATCTTTGGCACTCAGCTTTCTTTATAGTCCAACTCTCACATTCATACACGACCACTGAAAAACCATAGCCTTGATTAGACTGACCTTTCTTGACAAAGTAATGTCTCTGCTTTTTAGTATGCTGTCTAGGTTGGTTATACAGAGAAGGCGATGGCACCCCACTCCAGTACTCTTGCCTGGAGAATCCCATGGGTGGAGGAGCCTGGTAGGCTGCACTCCATGGGGTCGCTAGGAGTTGGACACGACTGAGCGACTTAACTTTCCCTTTTCACTTTCATGCATTGGAGAAGGAAATGGCAACCCACTCAGTGTTTTTGCCTGGAGAATCCCAGGGACGGGGGAGCCTGGTGGGCTGCCGTCTATCGGGTCGCACAGTCGGACACGACTGAAGTGACTTAGCAGGTTGGTCATAACTTTCCTTCCAAGGAGTAAGTGTCTTTTAATCTCATGGCTGCAATCACCATCTGCAGTGATTTTGGAGCCCAAAAAAATAAAGTCAGCCACTGTTTCCACTGTTTCCCCATCTATTTCCCATGAAGTGATGGAACCGGATGCCATGATCTTAGTTTTCTGAATGTTGAGCACTAAGCCAACTTTTTCACTCTCCTCTTTCACTTTCATCAAGAGGCACTTTAGTTCTTCTTCAGTTTCTGCCATAAGGGTGGTGTCATCTGCATATCTCAGGTTATTGATATTTCTCCTGGAAATCTTGATTCCAGCTTGTGCTTCTTCCAGCCCAGCGTTTCTCATGATGTACTCTGCATAGAAGTTAAAGAAGCAGGGTGACAGTATACAGCCTTGACATGTTCCTTTTCCTATTTGGAACCAGTCTGTTGTTCCATGTCCAGTTCTAACTTGCCTCTTGACCTGCATAAAGGTTTCTCAAGAGACAGGTCAAGTGGTCTGGAATTCCCATCGCTTTCAGAATTTTCCACAGTTTATTGTGATCCACACAGTCAAAGGCTTTGGCATAGTCAAGAAAGCAGAAATAGATATTTTTCTGGAACTCTCTTGCTTTTTTGATGATCCAGCAGATGTTGGCAATTTGATCTCTAGTTCCTCTGCCTTTTCTAATACCAGCTTGAACATCTGGAAGTTCACGGTTCATGTATTGCTGAAGCCTGGCTTGGAGAATTTTAAGCATTACTTTACTAGCATGTGAGATGAGTGCAGTTGTGTAGTAGTTTGAGCATTCTTTGGCATTGCCTTTCTTTGGGATTGGATTGAAAACTGACCTTTTCCAGTCCTGTGGCCACTGCTGAGTTTTCCAAATTTGCTGGCATATTTGGTGCAGCACTTTCACAGCATCATCTTTCAGGATTTGAAATAGCTCAACTGGAATTCCATCACCTCCACTAGCTTTGTTCATAGTGATGCTTTCTAAGGCCCACTTGACTTCACATTCCAGGATGTCTGGCTCTAGGTGAGTGATCACACCATCGTGGTTATCTGGGTCATGAAGATCTTTTTTGTACAGTTCTTCTGTGTATTCTTGCCACCTCTTCTTAATATCTTCTGCTTCTGTTATGTCCCTACCATTTCTGTCCTTTATCGAGCCCATCTTTGCATGAAATGTTCCCTTAGTATCTCTAATTTTCTTGAAGAGATCTCTAGTCTTTACCTTTCTATTGTTTTCCTCTATTTCTTTGCATTGATCACTGAGGAAGGCTTTCTTATCTCTCCTTGCTATTCTTTGGAACTCTGCATTCAAATGCTTATATCTTTCCTTGTCTCCTTTGCTTTTTGTTTCTCTTCTTTTCACAGCTATTTGTAAGGCCTCCCCAGACAGCCATTTTGCTTTTTTACATTTCTTTTTCTTGGGGATGGTCTTGATTCCTGTCTCCTGTACAGTGTCACGAACCTCTGTCCATAGTTCATCAGGCACTCTGTCTATCAGATCTAGTCTCTTAAATCTATTTCTCACTTCCACCGTATAGTCATAAGGGATTTGATTTAGGTCATAACCAAGTGATCTAGTGGTTTTCTCCACTTTCTTCAATTTAAGTCTGAGTTTGGCAATAAGGAGTTAATGATCTGAGCCACAGTCAGCTCCCGGTCTTGTTTTTGCTGACTGCATAGAGCTTTTCCATCTATGGCTGCAAAGAATATAATCAGTCTGATTTCAGTACTGACCACCTGGTGATGTCCATGTGTAGAGTCTTCTCTTGTGTTGTTGGAAGAGGGTGTTTGCTATGACCAGTGCATTCTCTTGGCAGAACTCTTATTAGCCTTTGCCTGCTCTATTCTGTACTCCAAGGCCAAATTTGCCTTACTCCAGGTATTTCTTGACTTCCTACTTTTGCATTCCAGTCCCCTATAATGAAAAGGACATCTTTTTGGGGTGTTAGTTCTAAAAAGTGTTCTAGTTTCATTCTTTTACAAGTGGTTGACCAGTTTTCCCAGCACCACTTGTGTCTTTTCTTCATTGTATATTGTTGCCTCATTTGTCAAAAATAAGATGTCTCTAGGTGTGTGGATTTATCTCTGGACTTTCTATTTTGCTCCATTGACCTATGTTTCTGTTTTTGTGCCAGTACCATGCTGTCTTGATGACTGCAGCTTTGTAGTATAGCCTGAAGTCAGGCAGGTTGATTCCTCCAGTTCCATTCTTCTTTCTCAAGATTGCTTTGGCTATTTGAGGTTTTTTGTATTTCCGTGCAAATTGTGAAATTATTTGTTCTAATTCTCTGAAAAATACTCTTGGTAGCTTGATAGGGATTGCATTGAATCTGTAGATCTCTTTGGGTAGTATACTCATTTTCACTATGTTGATTCTTCTGATCTGTGAACATGGTATATTTCTCCATCTATTTGTGTCATCTTTGATTTCTTTCATCAGTGTTTTATAGTTTTCTATATATAAGTATTTTGTTTCTTTAGGTAGTAGATTTATTCCTAAGTATTTTATTCTTTTCGTTGCAATGGTGAATGGAATTGTTTCTTTAATTTCTCTTTTCTGTTTTCTCATTGTTAGTGTATAGGAATGCAAGAGATTTCTGTGTGTTAATTTTATATCCTGCAACTTTACTATATTCATTGATTAGCTGTAGTAATTTTCTGGTGGAGTCTTTAGGGTTTTCTATGTAGAGGATCATGTCATCTGCAAACAGTGAGAGTTTTACTTCTTCTTTTCCAATTTGGATTCATTTCTTTTTTTTCTCTGATTGCTGTGGCTAAAACTTGGAAAACTATGATGAATAGTAGCGGTGAGACTGGGCATCCTTGTCTTGTTCCTGACTTTAGGGGAAGTGTTTTCAATTTTTCACCATTGAGTATAATGTTTGCGGTGGGTTTATCATATATGGCTTTTATTATGTTGAGGTATGTTCCTTTTATGCCTGCTTTCTGGAGAGTTTTTATCATAAATGGATGTTGAATTTTGTCAAAGGCTTTTTCTCTGTATCTATTGAGATAATCATATGGTTTTTATCTTTCAATTTGTTAATGTGATGTGTCACATTGATTGATTTGTGAATACTGGTGAAACCTGCATCCCTGGGATAAAGCCCACTTGGTCATGATGTTGATCTTTTTAATGTGTTGTTGGATTCTGTTTGCTAGAATTTTGTTAAGGATGTTTGCATCCATGTTCATCAGTGATACTGATCTGTAGTTTTCTTTTTTCATGGCATCTTTGTCTGGTTTTGGTATTAGGGTGATGGTGGCCTCATAGAATGAGTTTGGAAGTTTACCTTCCTCTGCAATTTTCTGGAAGAGTTTGAGTAGGATAGGTGTTAGCTCGTCTCTAAATTTTTGTCTACCTACCATCTTTATCTTTTATTCTGTATTGATCAGTGCAGATGAAGATTGTAAGAGCCTTTCTGATTTTCATTGTAGCCATATTCTCTCATGTATTACATGGAGATGGGGAGCTTGCCGTTTTCCTTGTTTTTTAATTCACTTTTAAACTTTAGATCACCATAGTTTTAAGTACTATTTTAATTAAAGTAAATTTTAGAGATTTTAATATTTGCATCACAGAGATATGTAAATATAGGAGTTACACAATACAGTCTGTTCTTTAGGGACTGTCTATATGTAAGCCAGGAGAAGTGGCTTTGTGCAGTGGAAGGAAAGTGGATTTTAGCATTCAGGAGATCTAAAGTCCTAAAATGTTCTCCCACCTACATGTACTTCTCTGTTTACCTTAGACGTTTTCCACCTGTAAAATTATGTCTGCTAAGTTCCCCTTTAGCTTTAAAAATTTCATCCTAGAAGCATGATAATTTTTCCTTTCTCTGTGTATATAAAGTTGGTCAGTCAGAAGTTCAGGAAATACTTAATTTTAAATGGATTTTTATTTTATATTAGATCTAAGTTAAGTCAGATTATTACCATTTGGCTAACTTTATTTAAAAATTCATAAGTTCTCTACATTAGTTTCATTGTATACTGTGATACTCTTGAGATCAGCACTGGGTAGAAAAGAACATACTGTTTTAAATCCATTTGGGTTATATTGACCAAAGAAGATAATAAATGAAACAAGCAGTGTGAGTTTCTCTTTTACTGTCAAGTGATTAAAGTACACATCAAATACCAGTCCCAGAGCAGTGAGTCTGAATTTTTTTTTAAACATGTCCCACTTTTTGATCGATAACACACATACCCCCTGGCAGATATAGGGATGCCCTTTTGTTGAGGTCGTTATATCCTTTATGTGTATCTTCTTCTAGTCAAACATTTTATCAGCCTTTACTTTCTGTAATTTGTGTTATGAAAATAATAAACTTTTTTTGAAATACAGAGTGATTAAATAGGCATTTTCAAATATAAATTAGGAGCCACACATCACTACCCCAAGTTGCAAATATGTAGACTAAAGAAAGGGAAGAAGGCCAAAAAATATATATATCAAGTTAAAAGGCCTTAGACATTTACAAACAGGTCAGTGGGTGAAACAGAGTTATACAAAAGTTAGAACTCTGTTCTCTGATGAATATATATGACCCCGTCCCTGCGTGCTGTTAGTTCAGACATATATTTTCTGGGCATTAGATTAATTAAAATTTAGTAACCAAAATAAAATCAAAAGGTAAAGTCTTCCTAATATGTTTCAAATTCTTTCCTGTAAAAATTAATATTGTAATTTAGTCAAGACACAAACAGAGCTAATAAATGTCTTGAAATAGTATCCAGTTACACAGTCTCCACTTCATTTGCCTCAACTACCTAGTCCTAAACATCCTGCAGTTCTGTTCATTCTGTATTCCCTGCTCTACCACCACTATGCTAACTTATACAGCAACCATACTGCCTAGGTTGACTCAAACCTGTCATTCTTCTTCATACTAACTTCCAGTTAATAACTGGGGGAAGGCATGGCTGTCCACTCCAGTATTCTTGCCTAGAGAATCTCATGGACAAGAGGAGCCTGGTGGGCTATACAGTTCATAGGGTCGCAAAGAATCTGACACAACTGATGTGACTTAGCTTGCACGCACAATAAGGAATTCAGCATGCTGGCACCCCCTAGTCTTTTAACACTTTTCCACTTAATTATACTGGGAAGAGCATATTCTCCCCAGCTTCATTCCTTATATCTTTCCTCTTTCTGCGCTCCTTAACTTCAGTTCAGTTTAGTTCAGTTGCTCAGTCGTGTCCGACTCTTTGTGACCCCATGGACTTAAGGACAACAGGCCTCCGTGTCCGTCACCAACTCGGAGAGCTTTCTCAAACTCATGTCCATCAAGTTGGTGATGCCATCCAACAATCTCCTCCTCTGCCATCCCCTTCTCCTCCTGCCTTCAACCTTTCCGAGCATCAGGCTCTTTTCTAATTAGTCAGTTCTTCGAATCAGGTGGCCAAAGTATTGGAGTTTGAGCTTCAGCATCAGTCCTTCCAATGAATATTCAGGACTGATTTCCTTTAGAACTGACTGATTTGAACTCCTTGCAGTCCAAGGGACTCTCAAGAGTCCTCTCCAACACCACAGTTCAAAAGCATAAATTCTTCGGCACTTTTTAGCTTTCTCTATGGTCCAACTCTCACACCAACTCTCATATCCATACATGACTACTGGAAAAACCACAGCTTTGACTAGACAGACCTTTGTTGGCAAAGGAATGTCTCTGCTTTTTAATATGCTGTCTAGGTTGGTCGTAGCTTTTCTTCCAAGGAGCAAGCATCTTTTAATTTCACGGCTGCAGTCACCGTCTGCAGTGATTTTGGAGCCCCAAAAAATAGTCTCTCACTGTTTCCACTGTTTCCCCATCTATTTGCCATGAAGTGATGGGACCAAATGCCATGATCTTAGTTTTCTGAATGTTGAGTTTTAAGCCAACTTTTTCATTCTCCTCTTTGATTTTCATCAAGAGGCTCTTTAGTTCATCTTTGCTTTCTGCCATAAGGGTGAGTGTTTTCTGTGTATCTGAGGTTAATTTATATTTATCCTGGCAATCATGATTCCAGCTTGTGCTTCATCCAGCCTGGCATTTTGTATGATGTACTCTGCATGTAAGTTAAATAAGCAGGGTGAAATATACAGCTTTGAGGTACTCCTTTCCCAATTTGAAACCAGTCTGTTGTTCCATGTCCGATTCTAACTATTGCTTCTTGACCTGTATACAGATTTCTCAGGAGTCAGGTTAGGTTGTCTGGTATTTCCATCTCTTGAAGAATTTTCCACCGTTTGTTGTGACCTACACAGTCAAAGGCTTTGGTGTAGTTAATAAAACAGAAGTAGATGTTTTTCTGGAGCTCTCTTGCTTTATTGATGATTCAGCGGATGTTGGCAATTTGATCTCTGGTTCCTCTGCCTTTTCTAAATCTGGCTTGAACATCTGGGAAGTTCACAGTTCATGCAGTGTTGAAGCCTGGCTTGGAGAATTTTGAGCATTACTTTGCTAGCGTGTGAGATGAGTGCAATTGTGCAGTAGTTTGAACATTCTTTGCCATTGCCTTTCTTTGGGATTGGAATGAAAACTGACCTTTTCCAGTCCTGTGGCCACTGCTGAGTTTTCCAAATGTGTTGGCATATTGAGTGCAGCACTTTAACAACATCATCTTCCTGGTGGCTCAGCTGGTTAAGAATCTGCCTGCAATGCAGAAGACCTGGGTTCAATCCCTGGGTTGGGAAGATCCCCTGGAGAAGGGAACAGCTACCCTCTCCAGTATCCTGGCCTGTATAATTCCATGGACTGTATAGTCCATAGGGTCACAAAGAGTTGAACATGACTGAGCGACTTTCCCTCTCTAGCTTAGGAAAAGTTTATTTCCACAGTCACCTTTTCACTTTTGAACCAAATAGAAGTTGAGATGTAGAAAAAGGAATGTTGTTAATACACCTTGTTAAAGGGAAAGTCTTCTCCATCTACCTAGTTTCTATTTTTTATTGAAACAAAATCTTACCTCATTCCAAAAAGAATTTAGGGTGACTATCGTCTGCCTTTTCATCTTCCTCAGATAGCTTTCCATAGGTTAAAAGTATTGTTTTGCTAAGTTTTATTGTTCATAGTCTAGTAGTTTTACTTTCATGGGTTAGAATAAGTGTTTTATACTACCTCATAACATTCCTTTGAGAAAAATAACTTGAGGTATAACTTGTTGTTAGTTGGGTCCTTTTAGAAAGCTTTTTGACAAGATGTCTGTTCAGGTTAGTATATTATATGAAATAAAAATTAACTTTTCTTGGAAATTTTCACTTATTATAATTTGTTATGCTGCTAAGAAGACACAAATAAAGTTGGGGATTTTATGCACAGATTAGTATATGCTTTACTCTGCTGCTGCTGCTAAGTCACTTCAGTCGTGTCCGACTCTGTGTGACCCCATAGACGGCAGCCCACCAGGCTCCCCCGTCCCTGGGATTCTCCAAGCAAGAACACTGGAGTGGGTTGCCATTTCCTTCTCCAGTGCATGAAAGTAAAAAGTGAAAGTGAAGTTGCTCAGTCGTGTCCGAATCTTAGTGACCCCATGGACTGCAACCTACCAGGCTCCTCTGTCCATGGGATTTTGCAGGGAAGAGTACTGGAGTGGGATGCCATTGCCTTCTCCTATGCTTTACTCTAGGGAGTGGTTATTTTTCTGCCTTAATATTCTGCCTGTATGCAAATGTAACTCAGAGTTCCTGTGGGATGAAATCTAGTTTTATGCAGGTTAAATGTGATCTGTAACATTTACTTGTATGTTTTTGTTATAAACGAAGCAAAATGAGTGGACTGTGTGGTATGTAAATTATATCTCAAAGCTGTTTACCAAATAAAAATTGCAACATGGTTATATAACAGTAAATGATAATAGTGGTGGTGATGTTGATAGATGTGGAGAAGTTGCTTACCTAAAGATATAACTTCTATAATCTTATTGTTTCTATGGTATGCAAATGATTTTATGGATACAGTAAAATATATCTTTACTAGAGGTTTTTATAACCTGTGTCAGACTGAATTTATGTGATACAGTTTTTAAGAGGTAGTGATACATTTAGTTCTAGAACTTGGACTACACCAACAGGCAGATCTGGGTTTAAGTCAGAGAACCTTTAAACAAGTCATTTAATCTCCCTGACCCTTAGTTTCATCATTTGTTAAGTAAGACTAAAAATGCACACACCTTAGAAGGTTTTTGAAACTGCTGTTTCATGTACACACTCATGTTCACTCAATCTCTCTCTCCCTGTCTCTTTCTCTCCATGTATGAAATACTTAGGATAATACTTAGCAAATGGGGAGGGAGGTGTCAAATTATTATCCCTTAATATAGCATAAAAATAATGGAAATGGTGACCACTTGTTTGCTTTTCTGTGCTGAAAACATTTTTAAATAAAATAATTGTAAAATTTCCTAAGGAAGTTTGTTAAGAGGACTGCTTTTGGATATGGTAACAGTTTGGGTTTTTCTCTTTCTTTTTTTTCCCCAGCCTTTTGAAAAAATCGCAAAAGCATTACAGAAATGAGCCATATAATTTACATAATTATATGAATGTTTGTATCTTTACATACATTTTTGTGATTTAATGACTATTTATAATTGACCCAATTAAAAGCTTTAAAAAACTTTTTATGTCCTAGTTTGATTCAATGCATTTTAGATTTCTCCTGTATAGTTGAAAATGTTTAAAGTATATCAAAGAAGATTTCTTATAGGATATTTTTCTCCTTTCTGCAACCTTCTGAAGAAGAGATATGTACTTATTTGATGGGTATCGGCATTTTGTTTTTGTTTTTTTTTACTCAGAAAATAAGTCTTGATGTTGACTTTTAGATTAAATCTAAAGGATTTACTTTTCAAATTGTGTTTTTAGGGCAAATGGTATCATCGGAGGCAAGCTGTAAAAGAATTGCATAGTACATTGATACGTCTTTTAAACGAATTGCTGCCATGGGAACCAAAGTTAATGAAAGCTTTTCAAAGAAACAGGTAAATCAAGCTTTATTATCTGGTTCGCTTAGTTTAACACTCTTACTTTATGATTATGGAAGATATCCTGGAATTACTAGTGTCCCGTTGATTTGTAGTTCAGATATTTTTGATCCTGTCCTGACAAGGTAATGTTAATTAAACAAAACCCCTATTGTGTGGTTTATATTTTTTTTCCCCTAGTTTATTTCATTGTGGTAAAATGCACAAATAAAATTCACCATCTTAACTAGTTTTAAGTGTATGGTTCAGTGGTATATTTAATACCACTTTTTTTTTTTTAACATTCATAATGTTGTGTTTCTCTCAGCCCATCCATCTACAGAACTCTTCATCTTGTGAAACTGAAACTCTGTACCTTCCTTCCCCCACCCCCTAGCAACCACCATTGTACTTTCTGTGTCTATGATTTTGACTGCTCTTAAGTTCAGTTCAGTCACTCAGTCGTGTCCGACTCTTTGTGACCCCATGAATTGCAGCACACCAGGCCTTCCTGTCCATCACCAACTCCAAGAGTACACTCAAACTCACGTCCATCAAGTCGGTGATGCCATCCAGCCATCTCAACCTCTGTCGTCCCCTTCTCCTCCTGCCCCCAATCCCTCTCAGCATCAGTCTTTTCCAATGAGTCAACTATTCACATGAGGTGGCCAAAGTACTGGAGTTTCAGCTTTAGCATCAGTCCTTCCAAAGAACACCCAGGACTGATCTCCTTTAGAATAGACTGATTGGATCTCCTTGCAGTCCAAGGGACTCTCAAGAGTCTTCTCCAACACCACAGTTCAAAAGCATCAATTCTTCGGCGCTCAGCTTTCTTCACAGTCCAACTCTCATATCCATACATGACTACTGGAAAAACCATAGCCTTGACTAGATGGACCTTTGTTGGCAAAGTAATGTCTGTGCTTTTGAATATGCTATCTAGGTTGGTCATAACTTTTCTTCCAAGGAGTAAGTGTCTTTTAATTTCATGGCTGCAGTCACCATCTGCAGTGATTTTGGAGCCCCCAAAAATAAAGTCAGCCACTGTTTCCACTGTTTCCCCATGTATTTGCCATGAAGTGATGGGACCAGATGCCATGATCTTTGTTTTCTGAATGTTGAGCTTTAAGCCCACTTTTTCACTCTTCTCTTTCACTTTCATCAAGAGGCTTTTTAGCTCCTCTTCACTTTCTGCCATAAGGGTGGTGTCACCTGCAGGTATGACCTAAATCAAATCCCTTATGATTATACAGTGGAAGTGAGAAATAGATTTAAGGGACTAGATCTGATAGATAGAGTGCCTGATGAACTATGGATGGAGGTTTGTAACACTGTACAGGAGACAGGGATCAAGACCATCCCCATGGAAAAGAAATACAAAAAAGAAAAATGGCTGTCTGAGGAGGCCTTACAAATAGCTGTGAAAAGAAGAGAAGTGAAAAGCAAAGGAGAAAAGGAAAGATAAAAGCATCTGAATGCAGAGTTCCAAAGAATAGCAAGAAGAGATAAGAAAGCCTTCCTCAGCAATCAATGCAAAGAAATAGAGGAAAACAACAGAATGGGAAAGACTCTTCAACAAAATTAGAGATACGAAGGGACTATTTCATGCAAAGATGGGCTCGATAAAGGACAGAAATGGTCTGGACCTAACAGAAGCAGAAGATATTAAGAAGAGGTGACAAGAATACACGGAAGAACTGGACAAAAAAGATCTTCACGACCAAGATAATCACGATGGTATGATCACTCATCTAGAGCCAGACATCCTGGAATGTGAAGTCAAGTGGGCCTTTGAAAGCATCACTCTAAGTACATCATATAATATAAAATATTTGTCTTTTCGTGACTGTCTCTATTTCAATTAGCATAATGTTTTCAAGGTTCATCTATGTTGTAGAGTTTACTTCCTTTAAAGACTGAATTAAAAAAAAAAAAAGACTCATTTGAAAAGACCCTGATGCTGGGAAAGATTGAAGGCGGGAGGAGAAGGGGACAAAAGAGGATGAGATTGTTGGATGGCATCACCGAATCAATGGACATGAGTTTTAGTAAACTCCAGGAGTTGGTAATGGACAGGAATGCCAGGCAAGCTGCAGTCCATGGGGTCGCAAAGAGTCAGACACGACTGAACAACTGAACTATATATTGCATTTTATGCATATACCACATTTTACTTATTCATTCATCTGTAATGGGCATTTGGGAGGCTTTTCATGTTTTAGTTATTATGAATAATGCTGCTGTGAACATGGGTGTACAAACATCTAAGACCATGGTTTCAAATGTTGGGGATGTATACCTAGAAGTGGACTATGGTAATTCTACTTTTAATTTTGTCTAAATGAAACAAAGATGAATGTTTTTAATGATAGAAGGTACATTTCACAAAGAAGATAGACATCATTAACCTGATTTTTTAAGGAACTATCATATTGTTTTCTGTAGTGTCTGTACAAGTCTACATTCCCATCATAAGTGTACAAGAGCTCCAGTTTCTCCACATCCTCACCAGCATTTGTTATTTTCTGTTTTTTTAATAGCCATCCTAATGAGTATAATGTGATATATCACTGTAGTTTGGACTTCCACTTCCCTAATAATGAATGAAATTGAGTAAATTTTTTTAAGTGCTTATTGGCAATTTATGTATCTTTGGAGAAATGTCTAGAGATTTTGTTGTTGTTGTTGATTGAATCTCCTTACTAGTTACGTCTATTCAGACAGACTCAAATGTCAGATAGGATAAGTGCTGTGAAGAAAAATGAAGCTGGTTAAAGGGAATAAGATATATTTATTTTGCATATAAATTACAATATGTAAAATAGATAGGCAGTGGAAAGTTGCTGCATGATGCGGGGAACTCAAGTCAGGTGCTCTGTGACAACTAGAGGGGTGGGATGAGGTGGGAGGGAGGTTCATGAGGGAAGGAACTTACGTACACCTATGGCTGATTCATGTTACTGTAAGACAGAAGCCAACACAATATTGTAAAGCAGTTATCCTATAATTAAAATGTTTTACATGTATTTTATTCAAGTATAGTTGATTTACAATGTTGTGTTGCTTTCTGCTATACAGCAGAGTGACTCATCTATATACTGTATTCTTTTTCATCTTTTTCATAATGGTTTATCACAGGATATTGAATATAGTTCACTGTGCTATACAGAAAAGAAAAAAAAAGGAAATACTTGTTTTGGACTTCCCTGGTGGTCCAGTGGTTAAAAATCCATCTGCCACTGCAGGGGACACAGGTTTGATCCCTGGTCCAGGAAGATTTCACTTGGTTTGGAACAGTGAAGCCCGTGGGCCACAACTATTGAAGCCACCATGCTCTAGGCCCCATGTGTTGCAAGTACTGAAGCCTGCACACCCTAGAGCCCATGCTTCTCAACAAGAGAAGCCACTGCAGTGAGAAGCCCGTGCATCACAAGTAGAGAGAAGCCCCCACTCACAACTAGAGAAAGCCCAAGCGTGGCAACAAAGTCCCAACACAGCCAAAAATAAATAAATACTTTTTAAAAAAGAAAGAAATGCTTGGTTTAGATGGGATAATGATTGCTTTTTTACAGGATGTTGGATAAAGTTTCCTTAATGAGTTGGTGTTTGAAAAAAGACCTGAAAGAAATAGGGAAGAGAACCATGTGGATATCTAAGATGCAGAAGCTCTAAGGTTGAAAGCATGTTTGACATTTAAAGGAAATGCAAAGGGGTGAGAATAAGAGCTGAGTGAATGAGGAGGAAAGTGGTAAGAGTCGAGAGTCAGAGAAATACAGAGAAAGGTAGCCAGATCATGTCTTTTCCAGAGAAATACAGAGAAACGTAGCCAGATCATGTCTGTTTCTGAATAAACATAACTAGTAAGGAGATTCAATCAACAACAACAACAAAATCTCTAGACATTTCTCCAAAGTCACATAAATTGCCAATAAGCACTTAAAAAATGTACTCAATTTCATTCATTATTAGGGAAGTAGAAATCCAAACTACAGGGATATACCACATTATACTCATTAGGATGGCTATTAAAAAAAAACAGAAAATAATGTCTTTTCAGCAGAAGCAGGGTTTCAGAGGATGAGATGGTTAAATAGCATCACCAACTCATGGACATGAATTTGAGCAAACTCTGGGAGATAGTGGAGGACAGAGGAGCCTGGCATGCTACAGTCCATAGGTAGCAAAGAGTTGGAAATAACTTAATGACTGAACAACAACACAGCCAGACCATATAGGAATTTAAGGAGTTTGGCTTTTACTCTGAGACAAGAAGCCTTTGAAGGGTTTTGAACAGAGGAATTACATGGCCTGACTTTTTTTTAAAGTACTCCCTTCTGCCTCCTTGGTTGAGATTAGAGTGGGACAAAGATACAGGCAGGAAATCAGTTACACTTAGCAATAGTCTAGGTGAAAAATGATAGTGGCTTGGACGACAATAGTAGCAATGCAGACAGCAAAGAGTGGTTGAATTCTGGATATATCTTGAAAGTAGGATTGGTAGAATTTCCCTAAGACTTGCATATGGAGTGTCAGAAAAAAATGAGAAAAATGTGGTGCCAATATTTCTATCTAAACAGCTAGAATAATGAAATTGCCATTAGTTGAGATGGAAGAAACAGAATTTTGGGGAGGGGATGGATTGAGGAGTTAGGATTTCAACATGTTATGTTTGATATCCCTTTCAGCCATCTAATTGGAGATACTGAATAAACAGTTTAGTATATGAGTCGCAATTCAAGGGAGTAAACTAGACTAAAGGTATAAATTCGGGGGTTGTCAGGATATAGATTATACTTACGCTATGAGATAATAGAAATCACCTAGTGTATGAGCACAGTTAAGAGAGACTGAACCCTGGGACATTCCAGCATTTAGATGTGGTGGAGATGGTAGGACTCAGCAGAAGAGACTGATCTGCAAGATAGGAGCATAACCAAGAGAAATAGTGATGTCTTAGAAACAGGTTAAAAAAAAAAAAAAGGTTTCAAAAAGGAAACTGCTCATGATGAACTGAGGAAAATGAGGGTAAAAGTCTTAGTCTTTTGAAGAGAATGAGGGGTGAGGAATTGGAGTTTCTCTATAAAAGTAGAGCAGAGAAATAGAGCAGTACCTAGAAGGACAAGTTGGAGTCAAGAGAGTGCTTAAATTTTGTTTTTGTCCTTGTTTGTTTTTCTTCCTGGGAGAAATAACATGTTTGTATACTGGTGGAAATGATCAAATAGAAAGGCAGAAATGGATCAGACAATGGAAGGTACTTTGGAGATTCTTGACTAGTTGAGGGAGGATGCATAAGTTGAAGGGGTTAGCTTAGAGAATATGAGGAGGTTAGATGGATGTCTTAAGTTGCAGACAAGGTGTGAGCATATGAAAGTTCTTGTTTGATTGCTTCTTCCATTTTCTGTGAAATGAAGAGCAAAGTCTTTAGCCAAGGTGAAAAGACGACTGAAAAGGGAGAAACTTTATACTACCCCCCCCTTTTAGACAGTTCTAAAAGGAAATTTAGTTATCCTTTGATAATCCAGTCTATTATCTTATAGCTCTCATCTGCTCTGTAAAACCCTTAAGCAGTCATTGAAACGTAAATAAATTGAAAGTAATTATTAACTAATATTTGTTAAATATTTATGTGCCACACATAACTATGAGATAAGTATCTTTGTACACATAAGTAAACTGATGCTTAGAAAGTTTAAGGAACTTGTCTGAAGTCTTACAACTGTTAAGTGACAGAGGTGAGATTTAAACTCTGGTATGCACAGATAGGGATTTGTAGCAAAAGTAAATTAGAGAATGTATTTTCAGATTTTTTTAAACAAACAAAGATTAAAGTAGAATAGAGAAACTCAATTGAAAGCAAATGAATAATAAAGGATTTCTAAAATACCATGCAATCACTTGGAAATGTTTCTATCTCTTTCAGTCTCATAGAAACATAAGTACTATGTTTTTACGTGAAAAGGATCACTTTCCAGCTTTGTGAAAAATCACTTTCCAGCTTTGTTTCCCTATACTTAATTAAAAAAAAAAAATTCTAGTGAGACCCAAGGTTTAGATAGGATTGCTTTCAGTATTAAACGAAGGATTATTTTGTTTATTACTCTTTGTAGGAGTCAAAAATAATAAATATCGTTTCTTAGAATTTTTTGATTAATGCTTTTAAGTGACCTTTTAAATAGTATTATAATCAATTTTAAAACTATCTCAAGTCTATTTTTGTCAGTGCAGCTAGAAAAAAAAAAGTTAATCTTTTTCACATTTGCACATTTAATAGGTCTCCCAGTAGCCTTTAAAATGATAGTGGGTGGTATGTGCAAATACTTTACAGATACAATCTTTAAGCTTCCTATGCCTACACCCTGTGTTGTGTCTTCTTGAACAATCATCATTGACATCTTACGCACACTTGATTAAAATATAGGTTTAGTGACTTAATTGAAAATACTGAAATAAATAGTTTGAAATGTTGAGTTACTTTAGCTTCCAAGAGATTAACACATACATATTTTTATGCTGAATATTTTATTTCAGGAGTCGCCTAAAGAAAGACTATGATGATTTTAGAAGACAGCCTGATCATGATAAATTTGCTAGAGAACTGTGGACTAGTGAAGAAGGTGAAGGAGATCCTGGAAGAGAAACCTCTAAAGTAGAAATCAGTAGCAAGTCTATAGACACCACAGAACCTCTAGATATCCTGGAGAAGGATCATTTTGATTCAGGTGGGCATTCAAACTTCCTTTAAATCAACACTACAAGCACAGAGAGAAATTTTAGTATCTTTTGTGGCAATAGAAGATAGTCTGGTTAATGAGGGTTATTGATTGGGGAAATCTATTATGTTTGAAGGTGTGTTAATGTCTTATTAAAGGTTCTTTGGAGTCATTATTACTGTTCTAGGAGTTTCTGGAACCAGTACCTGACTCCAAACTAGGCATGTTATTGCTCAGTACAGACCACCCATCGTTAATATACAATCCCTTTGAAATAGGTGTATCCTCTTCTTTTTATTGTTATTATTTTTGAAACAATATATCTGATGTTTGCTTAAATGGAACTTGGCAAGTCCCTAATAATTGTGAAGCATTTTTTGTTTTTGTTTTTTATGTTGATGACCTAATGTGACTAGAATGGACATCTCATTCTTATAAGGAGGCTGGATAAGATTATCTTTAATTCCTTTCAGTTTGTCAGATTATATTATTCTATAAATCCAGTTAAATAACTTTCCTTAGTTATCTGATAGGTATGAAAATTTGTGCTTAGAAATGTATTAACCTATTACATTTCATGTCTTTGATGAATTGAAAAGATGTAACTTCTCATCAGCCCAGTTTAACCAGATATGAACATAAATTTTTTACTGTAGGAATAATTGAACAGCAGAAAAAAACTGAATGTTTTTTATTCTTTACAGTCTCTCTCTTAAAAAAAAAAAAATAGGGAGAAACATCTCTCTTTGATATGAAGATTTCTCTGTCTAGAAGGAGAAAAGTAAACTAGTTGTGTACTAGTCTACTCTAAATTCTGAGCCCTAATTGCTGGCTTGAGTATCTCAGGTTGTAAAGTTTCCTTTTACACTTGTATTAGAGCAGAATCTGACCAAAAATAATTTTCTCATTAATAATATGTTGTTCTTGGGAATGGTTACAATATCAGGATAACCATGTCAGTGGTCTCCTTACCTTAATTTCCATCAGTGGTACTGAGACTTTTGAATCACACTACAGTTTTTTTAATAAATTGCTGGATCAAAGATTGACTTTCTTTTTTTATAATTGATCTTATCATTGCTATTCAGTTGTTGTTTTATATAAACAAAATGCTTGTTTTTATCATTTTTAGATGATATGAAATTGTCAGAAATAGATTTTCCTTTGGCCAGAAGTAAGTTGTTGAAAAAGGAATTGCCTTCTAAAGATGTACTGAAGACACTGCCTAAAACACTTAAACGACAGTCCAAGCAAATTAGTTACCTGGATGATAGCACAAAAGAGCTTTCCCCAAGGAAGAAAGCAAAGTTAAGCACAAATGAGACAGTGGTTGAGAATGCAGAAGGTGATGTGCAGATGGACTGTTTGAATGAATCAAAGCATACAGAGCCACTGTGTCCAGAGTCATTTGCCTCATTGGATTCAACACCAGTGTCTACTCTCCAGAAAGGGACCAAACCTATTCAGGCCTTGCTTGCAAAGAATATTGGGAACAAAGTGACCTTAACAAATCAACTGTCCCCTTCCACAGGTAGAAGTGCCCCTGCTGTGGAAAAGCCAGTGATATCTCCTCCAGAGGCAAGCCCCATAAAGCCAGCATTGACCTGCCACACCAGTACAAAAGGTCCTTTACAGATGGTATACAAAATGCCCTGTGGTCAGTGGTTGCCCATAGATCTTCATAACAGCTCTGTAAAGATTCAGATGCAACCTATGCTAGATCCTAAATCAGGAGAAAAAATTATGCAACAGGTTCTCATTCTGCCTAAGAATTTTGTGATTCAGCACAAGGAAGGGAAAGCAGTTGCAAAAGAAATACCACCATTTCAACAAAAAGGTACAGAACAACATGGTTCACCTTTCCCACAGACAGCAAATGTAAACTCTTCTTTACCATCAGTTCTTGTCAACCCAACAGGAACTGTTTCTACCCAACTACCTAATACAGCTTTCAACAAGACAGTTACCCATTCGTCAAATGTGAGTAGTGCTAGACCACAGTCTTTGACACCTGTAACCTCCATAAGTAATTTGTTAGCACCACCAGTTAAGACCAGCCAGAGTGAGGCAGGAAAAGTCAAGAACACAGTTTCAGCTGCCGCATTCCCGCAGCCCGTTGCTTCACCCACCATTTCTTCAACAGTTCAGCCTCAGTTATCAGCAACAACACTAAATGGATCTACAAATTCCGGTAGTTCCCTCAACTGTTTTGCACAACAAACTGCTGATTCTTCTGAAGCAAAGCAAGAACTGAAAACTGTGTGTATAAGAGATTCACAGTCAATTCTTGTTAGGACACGAGGTGGAAACACTGGAGTTGTAAAAGTACAGACCAATCCAGATCAGAATTCACCCAACAGTTTATCTTCAAGTTCAGTTTTTACTATTGCTCCTCAGCTTCAGGCATTTCTGGTACCAAAATCAACAGCTTCATCATCATCTGCTTTTTCGTCAGTAGCTGGAACAACTGCTACATCTAGTCTCCCATCTTTTGGTCAAGCACCTACTTCTGTTTCCATTCCAGCTGGCTTTAATCCATCCACAGGGAAAAATCTCAAATTTACATTAAGCCAACCTTCCTGCAGTGGTAATTTGGGCCATATGATAGATAAAACTTCACCCTTGCCCTCCTCTCCCTTAAAGTCCTCTGTTTCTTCTAGCCCTCTATTATCATCAACAGCAAATAGTTCGGTAAGTGTAATTAACGTATCAACAGGAAATTTTGGACAAACCAGTTCAAATGTTATTCGTACACCAGCTAAACATCAACAAGTAGATTATGTCACAAAAAGTTACCCTGTTACAAGATCAGAAGCAACAGCAGCAGCAAATGGAGATACTATCAGTGGGACTCCAGTGCAGAAACTTATGCTGGTGTCAGCTCCATCTGTTCTTTCTTCTGGCAGTGGAACTTCGATTAATGTGGCACCAGCACCAACATCTCCAGGTATTTCTACCCAGAAATTAGTTTTTATAAATGCTGCAATTCCCAGTGGCACTTCAACCCCAACAATTGTAGCAGAACCATTAAAACAAGCTCTTCCTTCTCCATTGAGTAAAACATATGTTAAGTCTCCAGAACAGCCCCAGATAGTCCTAATTCCATCTACAGTGGGAACACCAATAAAAATAAATTCATCGCCAACTGTGTCTCAGATAAAAGATGTGAAAATTGGGCTAAACATAGGCCAAGCAATTGTTAATACTTCAGGCAGTGTGCCAGCTCTACCGTCAATTAACATACTGCAAAATGTAACCTCAAAAGGAGAAGAAAAAAGTAGCAAGGGCTATGTTTTACCATTGTCAACAAGTGGCAGTTCAATTCCAGTAAGCTCAAATTTTATGAGTCAAAATATTACTCCTGTTAATGAATCAGTGGTTTCTGCTTCAAGAACAGTAAACATGTTTTCAGGAACAGGAGCAAATGTATCTTTGGGTTCTGTTTCAGTGACCTCAACCTCTGCCTCAGTTGGGACACGACCTCCTGTTTTAGTCAGTGGAAATGATACCTCTTCAAGAATTATGCCTAGTTTGTCAAACAGACTTTGCACGTCAAATCTCGGAAACACTGTGGCTATATCAACTGTGAAAACAGGACATCTTGCATCATCTGTTCTGATTTCAACTACACAACCAACAGTGTCTCCGAAATGTCTAACATCAGCTTTGCAAATCCCTGTTACTGTTGCCTTGCCTACACCTGTGACTGTGTCCCCTAAAATAATCAACACAGTTGCACAAGCAGCAACAGTACCAGGAGCCACACGTTCTGTATCTCTTTCTAAAAGACAATCTCGGACTTCGGTCCAGATTCAGTCACCAGGGGTTTCAACTACAGTGCCAACAAATATAAACACAAATAAACCTCAAACTGAATTGCCATCCCTTTCACCAAATCCAGGTAAAATAATTAACATTTCCAATTTTGCTTCTCTGCCAAACCAGCAAATGTCCCCTGCTTTCTTAAAATCAACCCCTAGTTACAGTTCTACTCCAGATGTCACTGCCATTCACACTGCTACAGCACCATCAAATGTAACTAGTGTAATAGGGAGTCAGTTCAGTGAACCTTGTATTCAGCAAAAAATAGTCATCAATACCAGTACACCTTTGGCACCTGGTACTCAGATCATGATTAATGGAGCCCGGTTTATTGTTCCACCACAAGGTCTTGGAGCTGGCAGCCATGTTCTTCTTATATCTACTAATCCAAAATATGGACCTCCCTTAGTTCTTAATAGTGGCCAAGGCGCTCAGCCTACACCAGTAGATAACCTGGCCCAGAAGATCACACTAGCATCAAATAATTCTTTAAGTGGGCAACCTGTAAAACATTGTCTAAAAAGCTCTACAAAAATTGTAAACTCTCTTGGGAATGGAAGTTCTCTATCCACAGTACCTGCAGCACCACAAATCATAAACCCAACTGCTAAAGTTTCTGTTCCACCTCCTGTACCAACAGTGTCACTGACTTCAGTAATTAAGTCTCCTCCAGCAACTCTTTTGGCTAAGACATCGTTGGTTTCTGCCATTTGTTCTAGTAATCCTCCACTGCCAAGTAACACTTCAGTATTTCATTTGGACACATCAGTCAAAAAACTATTGGTCAGCCCAGAAGGAGCCATTTTGAATACCATAAATACTCCAGCATCTAAGGTTCCTTCAGTCTCTCCATCACTCTCTCAGATTGTATCTGCCAGTCGAAATCCTGCCTCTGTCTTCCCTGCTTTTCAGTCATCTGGCTTAGAGAAGCCTGACACAGCTGCATCTTGAATTTAGACTAAACGAGCCAGTTTTTAAATAATGGGGCATTGTTTTGACTCCCATAAAAATTTTAACTGTTTATTATACTGTTGAAAACATACTATACATAGTTTGTGTGTGTGTGTTAATGTATCCTTTCATTAGCTTGCAACAAGGCTCTGATTTTCTTGGGGAGGAAAAAATCTGTTCCATTTCGCTCATTGGTATGAGTATGTTTTCAAAGGTTATTTGTTTAAAATAAACAGGATTTACCTGTCTGTATGACATTGAACAGTCAAGTTTGACTAGTTTGGAATAAGCTAGGGTTTTGCACACTTGCATCGACATGTTTCTTCTTGAATTTGGACTGTTGCAGCGTGTATCTCTGATACAATATTCTGTGTCTTTAGTGGAATAATATTTTTGTTTCTGTAAAAAAATAGATATATATATATTTATGCATTGTGAAAATGCAGTCCATTGTGTAAAATTGTACATATCCCTAAATCCTTAACAACCTGTACTAAACTATATGTACAAAGAACTATGCTGTCTTATTTATGTTTTGTTTACATAATGTATAGTTTTTTAAGTATTTTAGTAATTTTGGACCAGTGAACTGTTAGCATCAATGCAGAAGAATCTGCATGTAATAAACTGAGTTGCTGTATTTCCTTGTTTGAATACCATTTTTGAAGTGCGTTCTTGTTCTGTTGAAAGATAACGTGATATAAAATGAGAACAGATCTTTACAAAAAGGAATTTTAAGCTAGGAAATTTGAATCACTAACAGCATTTTTACAAGGCTTTACAATTTACAAACTTTGTTTCCACATATCTCATTTGACTTCCACAGTAATCTTGAAAGTTTAAATGATGTGTCCTAGGTCACTCAGCTAGTGGATGGTATGTGCTGTGCTAAGTTGCTTCAGTCATGTCCGACTCTTTGCGACCCCATGGACTTAAGACCTCCAGGCTCCTCTGTCCATGGAATTCTCCAGGCAAAAACACTGAGTGGGTTGCCATTTCCTTCTTCAAGTGGATGGTATATTCAGTATTTGAACCTAATGCTTTAAATCCTTTTTGCATAACTTTACATGACTTCTGCTTTAAAATTTCACTCTGGATTTCATTGTTTTACCTTTTTTTTTCCTTAATCCATCACCAAATTCTACATTGATCAAAGTAAGTAATCTTAAGCCAAATATGTTTTTTCAACTTTTTAAATAATTTTAGATTCAGAAGAAGTTGCAATGATAGTACGAGAAGTTTCAGGTACCCTTCATCTAATTTCCCCCAATACATTTACTGAGGGGTTGGTTCAGAGTGATTTTCCAAAATGATATTTAAAAGCATTATTTTTTTTTAGTTTAAAATGACGAATGTGAGCACCTTTTAAAATTATTTATGAATACTCCCTCCTTTTTTGCATATTTTTCAGTACAGAGCAGTTACTTAAATTTCATGGTAAAGCAGTGTTTATGGGTCAGCTTACTCTTGGGGTTTAATGTTACGGTATTTCAGATTTGCCTCATCTTAAATAAAAGGTAGATTTTATACTTACTCAATGTTTGTATCCATTATCTTATTTGGGATAATGATTGTATACTCATCCACATCTTTGTATGATATTAAACCTCATCACATGGAGTTGATAGTCCAAGGTTGAAGATAGTACGGAAGAGTAGGCCTGAAGACTTCTTTTGAAACTACGTTGAAATTTATTAGTTACCAAAATGAAGAGGGCAGTGAGAATATTCCTGGAAAGTTGTTAAAGTCTCTCAAAAGCCTGTATTCATACTCTAAGGAAGTAACTTTGCTAATCATGTCTATGTTGTACTCTAGTCACCTTCCCCATTTCCTTGTCAGTTTAGAAACTGGTTGGATTTCAGGGAGAAGTGGGTGATGCTTGAATACATTGCATTGATTTACCTACTTAACTTTTAAAATCTAAAACAGTTCATCTTTTGTCTGAGAAGAATTCCATAGATCACTTCCAGAAACTGCTTAAATCACTTAGGACTCACTTTATTCCCAGTGAAGGCTCTCACTTATTAACCACTAATTCTTTTCTAACTCCTAAATCAAACTCTTAATATGACTATCAAAGCTCTGTGTGGTATGGTGAACCTTAAAGTCCCTCCTCCCTACTTAGGGATCTTCAGTCTGTGCCTGCTTCACTCTCCAGCTTCATTTTAATTGACCCTCCTCCTTGCTTTCTGTACTGTAGTTTTCTTTTAGTTCCTAGAAAGTTCAAGACTTCACGGTCTTCCCAGATGTTCTCTTTGACTTAATGTTTCATTATATATGCCCTCATTTATCTCCTTATGCCAGCCAGCATCATGTTATTGCAGTCACTCATATTGAGGTTATAGAGTGAGAAGTACTTGGAACTCCTTCAAAGCTGTAATAAGATTATTTGTATGCAATTATTTAAGGCCTGTCTTCCTTAAAAAGAGAGAGACTTTGTTAGTCTTCTTCATCGTCACCCCAGCAGTTGTCACACGGTAGGTATTCAATATGCATTTGTTGAACGAATGAGGAATCTAGTTAGCTTATATTATTTAAGGTCTAGTTTACTTTTTAAAAAGTAATACCCCATTTTTACTAGAAATGTGATGAAATTAATGGATTTATATAATCAAAAAGTCCAATTGTTTTTCCTCTGCCTCCAGTTTGGTAAGTTGTGGATTTCTGGAATCTTGGCCAAAGAGTACAAAGTCAAATTCCCCAGTTCTTTGTGTTCAGTGTTATCATTTAGTATTCTTTAAAGGTCATCCATTAAAGTGTCCATGTAAAGGAAGAAAAATCGCCACAATGCTGCCTGCAGGACTTCATGATCCTAAAAGAGTATGTTTCCACATTTAGTATAGAATTAATAAGCCATTTGAATGTCAGTATTCAGTATCATTTTAAATGCTAAGTTAAAACATGCTGAAATAACATTCCTCTTTCTCATGTATTAGCTCTTTTCTCTCATTCCTTATGACTTTTCTTACCAAAAAATTTTCCTTTGTGATTTAGTATATATATAAAATACTAAGTGGCTGTTTAGATCTCTGTTTTCATTCCAGGGCTCTTAATTTTATTGGTGTGTTTAATACATAATTGACATCAATAGTTTTATGATCAAAGCAGTGATGGCTATTACATACACTAAGATAAATGAAAATGTTTACGATCTAGTTTGTCATTGACATAGAGTAAATTAAGATACAGTTAATATTAAAAGCTTGGGAAGGTGGCAGGATCTGAAAGTGATCTAAAATATATGATGGGGAGTTTAGTTATTAAAAATTACACTGTTCTATAATACAGAAATGATATACAACTTACCTTCATTCCAGAAGTTGTTTTGCCATCACTTGAACCTGAAGCCTCATTGTTGCTATTAGGCTGTCATCTGCCCCAGGTATTTTTCCTCATTTTGTCAAAAAGCATTTATATATATCATGGTGCTTGATGCTTGGTTGTTTACTAACAAGAAAGCTGAAGGGGATGGTATGGTTCAAGTTCTTATAATTTAACTTGGAGACAGACTCTGAAAATCTATAATTAAATC
Source organism: Oryx dammah (assembly GCF_014754425.2). Taxonomy (NCBI): domain Eukaryota; kingdom Metazoa; phylum Chordata; class Mammalia; order Artiodactyla; family Bovidae; genus Oryx; species Oryx dammah. The sequence goes on from NW_024070185.1 coordinate 38,115,234, forward strand.
TATAGTTAAAAATAATACATGAACAACATATCCACTGCCTCTGCTCAAGGATTTCAAACCAACTCGAACAAAAAAAATAATAATAATAATAATACATGAAGTGCTAGAGAGCCAAAACTATATGTGTTCTTATGTATAATATTATTTTGACGGGGGCGGTGTTAAGTCTTCATTGAGGCATGCAGGCTCTTAGTGGCAGCATGCAGGATCTCGTTCCCTGACCAGGGATTGAACCAGGCCCCCTGCATTGGGAACACGGAGTCTTAACTATTGGACCATTAGGGAAGTCCTTTTAATATCATTCTTAATATATATAGTTATCAACATAAATTGAAGGCATAATTTTCAACGTAAAATCAAATCTGAAGAGTTGTATAAACTCATTCTACACATTTATTGAGAACCATATAATACAAAAGAGGCTGTAGTAACGACATAGATAAGTTTCCATCCCTGTCCTACAAAAAGCAAAAGAATATAACAAAAGTAAATGTCAGAGTAATAAAGAGCTAAGAGTTTAGTAGGGAGCTGCCAGAGCTGCTATACACAAGGTGGTTGTATTGAGATAAAAGGGTATGTTTAGAATTCAAGACACAGAAAATCACAAGGAAGTTAACAACACTACTGTATGTTTGCAAGTGCCTAAAATTAATAAATCATAACTCTGTAGTGAATGTTAACTTGATGTGGTTATATGTCAATTGTACTTCAATTTTTAAAAAGGAAAAGTGCAAGGAACATGGAACAGAACCTTTGGGTTTGAATAGAATAATACAGGTTAAGAGGATTAATGAAGAAGGATTAAAAATTAACTTGTGTTGGGTGAAAGAGGGCTGAAAAATATGCTGAAAGTAATTAGGAAGCTAAGGAAGCTTTGAAAGCAAAAGTAATGTGAGTGAAGATAATTAAATTACCATTCATGATTCCTGTGAGATTTAGGTGAGATAATGCCTGCCACATAGTAAATGTTAATAAATTTGGAAAACTCAGCAGTGGCCACAGGACTGGAAAAGTTCAGTTTTCATTCCAATCCCCAAGAAAGGCAATGTCAAAGAATGTTCAAACTACCACACAATTGCACTCATCTTCACATGCCAGCAAAGTAATGCTAGAAATTCTCCAAGCCATGTTCCAATAGTACGTGAACATGAACTTCCTTCCAGATGTTCAAGCTGTTTGAGAAAAGGCAGAGGAACCAGATAGCAAATTGCCAACATCATTGGGTCATCGAAAAAGCAAGAGTTCCAGAAAAACATCTACTTCTGCTTTATTGACTATGCCAAAGACTTTGTGGATCAAAAACAATCTGTGGAAAATTCTTAAAATTGGGGAATTCAAGATGGAAATTGGGAATTCCAGACTACCTTACCTGGAATTACCAGGTATTCCCAGGGGAATACCAGACTACCTTACCTGCCTGCTGAGAAATCTATACGGGTCAAGAAGCGACAGATAGAATTAGACATGGAACAACAGACTGGTTCCAAATTGGGAAAGGAGTACATCAAGGCTGTATATTGTCACCCTGCTTATTTAACTTACATGCAGAGTACATCACTGTGAAATGCCGGACTGGATGAAGCACAAGCTGGAATCAAGATTGCAGGGAGAAATATCAATAACCTCAGATACACAGATAACACTACCCTTTTGGCAGAAAGCGAAGAACTAAAGAGCCTCTTGATGAAAGTGAAAGAGGAGAATGAAAAACTTGGCTTAAAACTCAACATTCAAAAAAACTAAGATCATGGCATCTGGTTCCATCACTTCATGGCAAATAGATGGGGAAACAATGACAGGCTTTATTTTCTTGGGCTCCAAAATCACTGCAGATGGTGACTGCAGCCATGAAATTAAGACACTTGCTCCTTGGAAGAAAAGCTGTGACCAACCTAGTCAGCATATTAAAAGGCAGAGACGTTACTTTGCCGACAAAGATCCATATGGTCAAAGCTATGGTTTTTCTAGTAGTCGTGTGGATGTGAGAGTTAGAAAGCTGAGTGCTGAAGAATTCATGCTTTTGAAGTGTGGTGTTGGAGAAGACTCTTGAGAGTCCTTTGGACTGCAAGAAGATCAAACCAGTCAGTCCTAAAGGAAATCAGTCCTAAATATTCATTGAAAGGACTGATGCTGAAGCTGAAACTCCAAACTTTGGCCACCTGATGAGAACTGACTCATTGGAAACGACGCTGCTGCTTGGAAAGATTGAAGGCAGGAGGAGAAGGGGATGGCAGAGGAGGAGATGGGTGGTATCATGGACTCTACGGACATAAATTTGAGCAAGCTCAAGGAGTTGGTGATGGACAGCGAAGCCTGGCATGCTGCAGTCCATGGGGTCGCAAAGAGTCAGACACGGCTGAGCAACAGCTGAGAGAGAGGAAGACCGATTGACTACTAGGTGAGTTAAGCAGGTGATGTGAGGACCTGATACCTCCCAGTAATGGTAGCAAAAGAGTGAACGTGAACGTGAAGTCGCTCAGTCGTGTCCGACTTTGCGACCCCGTGGACTGTAGCCCACCAGGCTCCTCCATCCATGGGATTCTCCAGGCAAGAATACTGGAGTGGGTTGCCATTTCCTTCTCCAGGGGATCTTCCTGACCCAGGGATTGAACCCAGGTCTCCCGCATTGCGGGCAGACGCTTTAACCTGTTCAGGGTGAGAGCTTAACTTTCCGTCTTCCTTGGGGGCCTGATGATTCAGAATCTCCTGATACTCTTCTACCTCTGTCCAGGGATACATGTGGAACAATGTGGGCAACTTAGGAAAAGCTGGATTTAAACTGCTCTAGCCAATTTTGTCTGTTTTGATTATTTTATCTTCTTAGCTCAGTAACTGCCAGACAACTTTCTTTTTTTTTTTAACTTTTTATTTTGTATTGAGTTATAACCGATTAACAATGTGGTAATAGTTTCAGGTGAACAGCAAAGCCATACAAAGTCATATGTATCCATTCTCCCCCAAGCCCCCTCCCATCCAGGCCCCACATAACATTGAACAGAGTTCCATTATATGTGGAATCTAAAATGATACAAATGAACTTACAAAATACGAAGAGACTCACAGACTTAGAGAACGAACTTATGGTTGCTGGTGGGAGGGTTGGAGAGGGAAGGATAGTTAGGGAGTTTGGGATGGACTTGTACCTTTAGCTGCTAAACAAGTTTTTTGAGCTTTTTTCCTCATGGGAGACAATCCAGCTTTGATAAAAGGAAGTACTTCTTTCCAGCTCTTTCTCAAGGCCATACTTTCTAGGGATTATCCTTCTGATGTATATGACTGATATTTTTGTGGACTTTGGGACATTTCTCAATTTATATGCAGTAAATTCTCTCCTTGATTTCTGCAAATTTGTGTCACACATTCTTAATTCTTAACATAGTTCAGACACTATTTGAAGTTTTAGCTGAAGTTTTTGGACCTCACTTTCAAACTGTTTTCAGACTGCAAAGACTTTGTCTACTTTGGAGAGCATTCATTTGAACTGTAAGTGATTTGTTTATTTAATTTTCTTCACTTTTAAAATAGTCATCGGTTTTTCTCCTTCAAACCTTTTTAAGGAAACATTTGTCAGAGTCAGTGGATTCCTTCAAACTGACTTCTGATTGACAGTCCAGAGAGTTCTCAAGTTTCTGCCTTTCTCTTTATCTAATTTCAAGTTGCCATCAACCATGTAATCTCTAGAGAAATCAGGCAAACTTATTGTCTTTAGTGCAGTTTCAGAGATTTTAATGGGCCCTCTTTACCATGGAAAGCCTCTTTCCTTTGTGTTTTCAAGTTGCCAAGCATTTTTTCCTGTTCTTTTATTTTCCGCTCTTCCTCCACCTCACGCATAGCTTCTTGGGATAGCAGTTTTAGGCTTTCTTTAAAATATGTATTTTCAAACCATCCATGATTTCCCTTTGAAGTTGTTCTGTGTCCTTCTGAAATGCTTTTAACATGCTCTGGGACAGTCACTTGAGATTAAGGGATTTTGAAGGAACTTTTAAGTGACCTGGGTCTCCTGCATTGCAGGCAGATTCTTTACCGTCTGAGCTACCAAGGAAGCCCCTAAGTGACCGTCCTTAAAATCAAGCCATGGAATGAGAGTTTAGGGGGCTTACTTTTGTTCTTTTGGGAGAAGATCTACAATGTTCTCAAATGACGAGTGGAGCTGTCCAGATATATTTATAAGTACTACCAAACTCAGTGTTTGTAATTTCAGAGAACTGGTCTCTACTGGAGGTGACTTGAGCACTTCATTGGTTTGTGTAATCAGTCTGGTCTTCTCACTGACTAACTTGAGCAAAAAGTCTTTTGGCTAGCTTTTTTTTCATCTTTGTAGTATCATAATCTTCTCAGGAAACCCATGGAGACTTGCACTTTATCTCAAAAATGAGAAAACAGCTTCTGAGGGCTGGTGCAGGGTGAGTGGATGAGGGAAGACCAGAACTGTCTAACTTTGCTCTGCTCACTGCACAAATAGTGATATTATCTGTCCAGTGCATTTGGATAAGTGGAAAACACTGATTGCAGCCAGAGGAGATCACCCATGAGCTTTGACTACTCTAATCTTAACCCAATTCTGCAGGAAGCCTCTGAGATCAAAGCAGCTCCATGCCATTATGTATTCTCTACCCATGAGCTGAACAGGCATAATTGTAGGGCACACTGCAGTAGAGGATCATGCCCACAGCCCAGGGTAAGGCTCCTTCTCTTGAATTATAATTGTGTTCAACAGGGTGGAAGCCTAATCCTGGTTGCAAAGATCACAGAGACCTCTCTCTCCTGGAGGCTTCTGGTTTGTGTTTGGTCAGTTCATGTGGGCAGGGGCAGAGCCCTGAAGGTCCTCAAAAAGGTATTAAGTAACAGCCTTGGGTTTCAGTATCAAATTTGGCAGTGTGTTAACAGTTCATGGATTTTCTTTGGGGCCAATTTACCCCCATTTAATCAAAGCATTCCTAGATGGGGGAAGCTTTCCTCCAGTAGTGACTCAGTAACCCAGGCTCCTCCCATGTGACTCTGCTATCTTCAACTCATGGCTCCCAGAGTTGTCAGCTGATCTCCAATCCAGAGATTCATCTTCAAAAGTGTAACTGCCTCTGTGAAGCAAGCAGTTTCTTCTTTTGACTGGCACTTTCTATTCCTTTAAATGGAATCTCACTCTTCTAGCCTCTCTCTGGCAAACTCAGTGAAGCCTTGTCCATCGCCTGGAACACTACCTTGAAGAATGCTGTGAACAGAGCCTTTGTCCATGAGGAAAAGAGAGAACTCAATGAATGATGGTCTGGGGATCTTGAAGGCATCCAGGGCTCAAGCCATAGGTTCTTTTTTATTACTATTATTCTTTGCCAAGTTATGGTGCAGGGTGTAGGTAATAGTAGTGGCCAGTGAGTGGCGATGAAGTCTCTGCAGAAGATAGAACATTTGTGGGAAGGTGAGGGCAGGGGTGACTTTGGCCCAGAGTAGGGAGTGAGCAGCCAAAGAAGTTTGAGGAGGTCATGTGCACAGTGGGTAGGGGGATGGGGTTGGGGATCACTGAACTAAGGTTGTCAGAGCCCAGTTGTGATAAAAAGGACATTTGAACAGTAGGTTCCATAGGAGTTCTATGTCAGGGGGAGGCAGACAGTTAGAAGCTTGGGCACAGGGTTTGGACACCTGAGCAGGGATAAGGAGGGTTCCAGTTAGGGAGCTGGTTGGTGGTAGTCCACAGCAAGATGTCAGGATCTGAGCAGACTGGACGGCATCTCTTGAGGGGGCATGGAATGGCATGGCAGATTGATGGTAAAATGCTTACATACTAAGGTGATTAATGCAATAAGTTGGTAATTTGAGATTAACAGAAGTCATTTTCCAACTAGCAGGGGAAATGGCTTTGAAAATATGAAAAGAGTTTAGAATGAAAAAGGTTACAACTAAAACTTTGTAATTGGTTTAGAATTGGAGTTATCAGTGTGAACCCACGATTTTATATATATATATATATATATAATATACGTAGTGTAAATGTGCCCACTTTTTTAATTGATTTTTTTGTTGTTATAAGAGTTCTTTATATAAACCACATACAAGTCCCTTATCAGTTATATCATTTGCAGATATTTTCTCCCAGTGCTGTGTCTTCTCTTTTTTGATTGTTTCCATCATTTGAAGCACGATGCTTTTCATTTTGATGAATTCCATTTACCAACATCACTTGTGGTTTTCTGTCATATCTAAGAGACCATTACCAAATCTAACTTTGCAAAAATTTATTCTTTTTCTCCTAAGAAAAACAAGAAGTCTTAACTAAAAAGTAGTCTTAACTCTTATACTTAGCTCTATGAATTTTTTTTTAGCTAATTTTTATAATGATGTGAGATAGGGCTCCAACTTTATTCTTTTGTCAAAACAATTTTTTGACATTCCTACTGGGACTTTTTAATAGCAGGAAGATTGTTTACAGCAGGGGTGGAAGTCTGAGACTTACAGTAAGTCTCAGACCCCTACCCCTACCATCAGTGACACACAATGATAAATAAGAAGTTGTGGTTGGGCACAGGGATACAGGTTCTTCTGTAGAAGTGGAGGACTGACGCTCAGACAGATGAGGATAGGAGCTAGCCAAATCCTAATTAAGTTTTCTTTCTCAGAATATATTTGTTTGAAAAGGGGAGAGAGGGTTTATTTTAAGTGGTAAGACTGGACAGAATCCGGAAAGATGGGATGTCTTTTAGTACTTTGTGGAATGATGTTTTTTTTTCAATGTGTGTACTAAATATCTTGACTCAGTGTCCCCCCCGCCCCATGCAAGCTTGTCTTCAGTAGAAATGATGCAGTTTTGCCACACTGGCATTTCCACTGACACAAGATGATGGTAGGTGGTTTACTGACTCAGCATTAGACACATAGTCACAGAGTGAGAAAGTCGTCTCTTTCTCTTACAAGCCTTCTAATTATGTCAGTTCTTGCTAATCTTCCTCTTTAATAATGAGGGCCGGTCTCAAGTTGATGGCCTGCTGTGATCGTCATTATCTTTCTAGGTTCCAATGAAAGTAATTTGCTTTCATTATCTTCTATCTTTATTCCCTACTTACAAAAAGTGATACTGATTTTCCATTTAGAGTGGTGATATAAGTTAAGCCAAAAAACTTTAAATGAGCTTGATCAGAAGAAAAACATTAGACAGATAATAATATGTAGATGTCACATAAATTTCAACGTTGCTATACAAATAAAGACACCATTCCAGAATTTCTGATCCTTTATGATTTCTTCTGTATGTTCTTTTGAGAGGAATTTGGGAACCCAAATGAGCTAAATTGCCTTTGGGACATTGAAGGCAAGGTTATCAGCCAAACTAGAGTAGCTTTTACTTGTTTAAGTCCTTACACCACCTTTTGATTTAACAGGAAATCCTTGTCATTAATTATGATAGCATTGAGCATTGAAGTGAAATGTAATTAGAACTGCATGAACTGTATTACTAAAAATACAGGATCTCTGCAGTGTGTTATTATTGCACCATAGAATTGTAGAACACAAAGAGACATGACTGATTCCTGATCAGATGAATCTGATTGTAATTTGTTAGGTCATTCAGCTCTTGATCTTAAACCTGTAAATGTATCATTTTGAGTACTCCATAACACAGACTAACCTGCAACTGTTCTGTTAGAGTTCATGTTGGTCAAGAGGCTGCTGCTTCAAAAATCAGAATAGTAGTTTTTAGCCACATTTTTAACTTAAATCCAGTGGTCCCAGAACACACACTTGAATGCTCTCCCTCAGAAAATAACATTGTAGATTTATTATTACTGGCACAGATAGTATCAATCCATTACAATGTTTATTGACAAAGCTTTCCCCATTTTAATATTTCTCATCATTTCCTCAATCAATTGCCCTACAAAGAATTTGACACTCAGCTTATTAGTAGAGATCATATACACTGTTTCTACAGCATTCTGAAGCAGAACATTGCATGTCCACATCAAATTCAAGCAAAAGCATGCGGGAAATCATTTCAGCACCTCTCGAGGCCTCGCTGGCTCTCATGGACAGTAAGGTGGTGGTGACTGGTCTGCGGGTAGCTTCTCATAAGCAGGTGGAGCATTGGGAACCTGTGAGGATGAGAAAGGAGAGCAGGGGCTCGACAACAGCACACATCGTTCTGGAAGAGGGATTAAGTCAAAATAGTTGCAGCATGCTTACACTTTTGCTCTGGGTTGAAACTTGTCCGTTTACCTGTCCATATCTAATTTCCACCCAATGAGGTAATTAATGTTGAATTACACAAGTGTGTATGTTGAAGCATTTGGGCGGTGTGGGGTGGGGGGATAACAGCAGAGAAAAAAGGCTAAGTGGCTTCCCCCAAATTTCCTTGGATTATCTTTATCAGTAGAAGCCCCAAGTCCTAATTTACAAATTTTTCAGACCTGTTACAGACACTGATCACACAGCATCTTTACCACAAGCGTAAATCCTGACAGCTGTGTCTAAAGGCAGTTGCTTCTATCAACAGAGCACAAATCTGTCAGGCCCTCATTTAATGCTCACAACAACCTTAGGAATATTTCTGTTGTTTTTATGTTACAGGTCAGGAAACTGGGGCACAAGGAGGTTAAATCACTTGATGAATGTCTTACAACTGGCCAGTCATGGAGCTAAGAGTCAAATATAGTAATTTGGCTCTGGAGCCAGTGCTCTCAAAAGCTATAATTACTGCATCTATACCGGGACTGTCCAGTAGAAATAGAGTGTACCACATATGTGGTTTTAAAATTCCTAGTAGCTGCATTTTTAAAAATTAAGAGAAACAAAATTAATTTCACTAATATATTTTATTTAACCCCACTTTCATGTTGAAGTGAGATATTATCACTTCAATCTATAGTCAGTATAAAACTCATTAGTGGACTTTTATGTTATTTTCCTCATACTGAGTTGTTGAAATCTAGTATGTATTCCAGGATGTCTTAATTCAAAGTACTGCATTTCAGGTTTCAATAACCGCATGTGACTAGTGGCTACAGTGCAACTATTGGACAGTGCAACTCTATACAATTAATAATAGGCACTTTTTTCCTCTGTTAGTTATGTCTATGTTCAGGACAAAAGCAATTATACTAAAAAACATGAGACAAGAGGACATTGTATCCAGAACCAAGTTCTTCCTTTGGGCCTTACACGTAGATGTTTCTTTATTGACCCAGGAAACTCTGGATATGAGAGGACACAATTTAAGAAAACCTCTGTGAATTCCTTTGTTTTTAATCTTACTATTTACTTTTTATTATGGTAAAATATACCATATAAAATTTAACATTTAAACCATTTTTTAGTCAGTAGCATTAAATATATTCACATTGCCCTTGCTTTTTAAATGGCAATATTTTATTCATTAGAGTTAAAAGTAGGCATATACAGAAACACCAGGATGCAGGATCTCAACCTACCACAGGTTCACAATTGTTCTCTTGAAAAGGCAATTTGCTGTCCTGTTGACCAAGCCACTCATGTGAACATCCTCCTGTTAGGGTACTTTGAGTACCAGCATGAATGTTTTTGTCCTGAAATGTGAATTCATGAAGGTCAATGGGTGAGAAAAAATAATTGAGTGCATTAAAGAAAAGGAGAAAGAAGCTGACATTTTAAGAATGAGTTTTAATCTTGGCCCTGCCACTTATCCTCAGTGTATCCTCAGGTAGTCACTTAATCTCTCTGAATTCCAGTGTTTTCATCAGTAATATTAAGATAATGTTACCTACCTCTCAGAACTAGGCTTCCCCCGTGGCTCAATGGTAAAGAACCCCACCTGCCAGTGCAGGAGATGTGGAGTTGGGAAGATCCCGTGGAGGAGGAAATGACAACCCACTCCAGTATTCTTCCCTGGAAAACTCCCATGGACAGAGGAGCCTGGCAGGCTACAGTCTATGGGAATCACAAAGAGTCGGACATGACTGAGCACAAGAAAACACCTAATACTGTGCCTAACATCTATTAGTTGGTCAATGAATATTTTTGAAAGGAAGAAGAAGAGTGAAATATAAAACTGGATCTCAGAGAATGATTACAAGAGGAGTAGATCAGAGCTAGGGAGGCAGGAGGTGGTTTCACAGTGAGGAGAAACATAGGAACAGCTTGATAGCAGGGACACTATTTCTGCCTTCCCCATAATGACACAGAGAAGGCAATGGCATCCCACTCCAGTACTCTTGCCTGGAGAATCCCATGGACGGAGGAGCCTGGTGGGCTGCCGTCCATTGAGTCGCACAGAGTCGGACACGACTGAAGCGACTTAGCAGCAGCAGCAGCATAATGACAGCAATATATCTGAAACACTGAATGCTTGTGTTGTGATAGAAATACTGTGGTTGTAATGCTGAGCTTCCAAGTCGCATCACAACAATGACAAGTCAGCCTCAGGCTGCTGTGCACTTTGAATTATTGGGGGAAGGGGTGGGTAAAAGCTTATAGTTTGGTTATTTGCATAGGTTGAAGGGGTGATGCTCTCCATCCCTAGAATAGAATGACAACAGTTTGTGCAAGACAGAGACACGTACCAAAACAGGGACTGCAGAGGCACAGTTTCTTTTGAAGTGGAGTATTTCATTACTGGTGGTGTTTTAAATTGCTGGCACATTGTGATCATAAAAAGCAGAGTTTTATATGTTCTTACCATTAAATTCTCCACAATAGTCGTTCTCAAACTTTAGAATGCAGCAGTGTCTCCTGGGGGGCTTGTTAAACACAGATTGCTGGGCTCACACCCAGAATTTCTGACAGTAGGTATAGGGTGAAGCCCATAAATTTGCATTTCTGGCAAGTTCCCAAGTGATACTGATACTGCTGGTCCAGGGCTCTCCAGACAACGCACTTCCTTATTGCCTGTGCCTGGCATGACCCCGCTACGATCTGACCCTTAGAGGAAGGAGGAGGTCAGGGGGGGCCACAGAAAAGGAGGGAGTATGTGTCCCTTCTAAAGGGACAAACCACTGCATAGCTGCCAAGTTTTGCCGGATCTTTCGATTTTTTTAAAAAAATAAACTAGAAATTAAGATTTTTACATAAAATGTTACTTTTAAATGTTTGCACCTAATTCCGTTTTTTTTAAGTTACAGACCCAAACATTATCTGTGAACCAAATTCACCAGTAGGGCATGAGCAGCTCTCTGGGGTCCCAGCTGGAATTGGAACAGCAAGGCTGTGCCAGGGTTCAGTGCCTCCTCCTCAGGCTGGCCTGTAGACTGCGGTTGATTACTGGTGTTACTGGGTTGAAAGAATGGCATCCGGACGGGTCTCCCAGGGAGGAGAAGTGTTTGGATCATCAACTGGATGAGACCAGACATGGTTGGGGCTGGTACCTATAGAGTCTGCCGGCTGTAAAGAAGTTTTCCTAAACTCTACTCTGAAATCATTATTGACACTACCTTTTGGAAGTATATAAGCACAAGGATCCCAATCTTGACAAGAGGATCCAAGGAAGTTCTGCTCCCCTCCACAGCTCCCAGTGATATACCTCCAGGAAGGTGCTTAATGGGCTTCCTGAGTAGCTCAGCAAAAGAATCTGCCTGCTATGCAGGAGACCCTGGATCAATCCCTGGGTTGAAAAGTTCCCATGGGAAAGGGATAGGCTAACCACTCCAGTATTCTTGGGCTTCCCTGGTGGCTAAGAGAGTAAAGAATCTGCTTGCAATGCAGGAGACCTAGGTTCCATTCCTGGGTTGGGAAGATCCCCTGGAGGAGGGCATGGCAACCCACTCCAGTATTCTTGCCTGGAGAATCCCCATGGACAGAGGAGCCTGGCAGGCTACAGTCTTTGAGGTTGCAAAGACTCAGACTTGATTGAGCAACTAAGCACAGCATGGCACAGCACAAGGTGTGTTAATGTTAATGCATTCTCTCCCCTTACCTTGATTATTGATTTTATTCCTTATTTTTTTAAATTCTCACCTACCATAGGTTAAGAGCTTGATTCACTTCCCCAGTTCACTGCCAATTCTGTGTATTAACATCAAACTTCAGTGTGTGTGTGTTCAAACAGGGTCCTAGGTCCCACCACCAGAGATGGTCCCAGACTCTACGTTTTAGCAAGAACCCTAGGTTATTTGAGTGCAGGGGCCCCTGACTTACATTGAGAAACATGACACTGAAAGATGTGAGTGTAAACTGAGCTGTCAGGAGACCTTTTTAATTTTTCCCCAAGAATCAGAAGTGCTATGTCCTCAACTTAGAAGTGAAAGAATAAAATTCATAAATATGAAAGCCAACTTCCAATGCCTTATAAATCATTTTTTTGCAGAAACGCATTTCTGCAAAAAGCAGTCTGTCCTTTCAAAAGATGTTTTTCAGATCTAAGAGGAATTGTTGGGCAAGGAAGAAATTTTAGGAGACCTTACATCCAACCAACCTTTCTACCATTCTGTGGCCAATGAAAGTGGAAAAATAAACATATTTCAAAGCTTAGTAAAAGTTGGTTAAAAGTGGTACCTGAAGCTCGCATTAATCGTCATTTATGTTTTTGTTTTATAATGAAAACAGAATCACCAAAGAGAGACAGGGAGGTAACTGTGTAATTAAATACAGTACTTAGTGCACTACCTTACATAATTTTACCTACTTTTCTTAGACTGCTGGTCCCCAGCCTGGCTTTTCAGTAGATACGAAAGTCTCAAAACAAGATTTTAATATTAATTTTAAAAATAAATGACTCCAGTTTTAAACATTAGATGGAACCAGGGAATTTAAACACAGTTTTTAAATCTCATAAAAATTCCAGAAACTCTGCAAGTCACTGGTCGAGAGCTGGAGGAGTGGAGGATGGCAGGTTGAACAGCCAGGCAAATGTTCAGTGTTGGAGGCCATGGCTCAGACTGTCATTCTTGCACTGAACACATTTAAGATAAGAGAGTGTTGAAGCAGAATGAGGGGAGAAAGGTTGCTTTTTTGTCTGGGTAGCATCAAGCTAGCAATTATGGACAGTCTTCCTTGCAGTCCAAGGGACTCTCAAGAGTCTTCTCCAATACCACAGTTCAAACCATCATCTCCAATACCACAGTTCAAACCATCAATTCTTCGGCACTCAGCTTTCTTCACAGTCCAACTCTCACATCCATACATGACTACTGGAAAAACTATAGCCTTGACTAGACAGACCTTTGTTTGCAAAGTAATGTCTCTGCTTTTCAATATGCTATCTAGGTTGGTCATAACTTTCCTTCCAAAGAGTGAGTGTCTTTTAATTTCACGGCTGCAATGACCATCTGCAGTGATTTTGGAACCCCCCAAAATAAAGTAAGCCACTGTTTCCCCATCTATTTGCCATGAAGTGATGGGACCAGATGCCATGATCTTAGTTTTCTGAATGTTGAGCTTTAAGCCAACTCTTTCACTCTGCAGTCCATCCTAAAGGACATCAGTCCTGGGTGTTCATTGGAAGGACTGAGGCTGAGGCTGAAACTCCAATACTTTGGCCACCTCATGCAAAGAGTTGACTCACTGGAAAAGACCTGATGCTGGGAGGGATTGGGGGCAGGAGGAGAAGGGGACGACAGAGGATGACATGGCTGGATGGCATCACCGACTCGATGGACAGAAGTTTGAGTGAACTCCAGGAATTGGTGATGGACAGGGAGGCCTGGCGTGCTGCGATTCATGGGGTTGCAAAGAGTCGGACACGACTGAGCAACTGAACTGAAGGGATGGATACCAACATATTGAGTTTGTAGAGCTTTTATTCCTTGAACGACTAATCATTGTTTTTCTTTTTAATATGTAAACATAGAATTAATTTTTTTACTTATAGAAGAAAGCATATATTACATAAAAAGGGACATGCATCATGTTATGTCATCTGTGTCTAGGTGTGTAATAGAGCAAATGAGGCTCAGAGAAATGAAAATCTAAGGCCACCAGTAAGTCAACAGCAGAGTGAGACCAAATCCTTATGCCATACAATTGCTGCGTGCCACGCATCATGCTAGGCTCTGGAAGTAAAAAGGGAATAAAAAATACTCTCCGCATCAGCTCCAAATGGGATAAAGAGAAGGGGTGGAAGAAGCAAAAAGTAACAAATTACAAGGCAATGTCATAACCCTGTTCTAGAGGTACACATGAAGTGTATAGCAGAGAGCAAAGAGTTATATTCCCTACCCTCTCAACCCAAGGCTTTGCTATGGTTGGAGTCTTATTCAGACTCAAGAACTTCTCCTTCCCATAAATGCCACCACACTGGAGGGCTGCTGCTTGGTGATTGTGTCTCCCCACGTTCACCCTTTCATGATTTATATCTGGGACACCATGGTAAGATGGGCATTAGGAAAAGGGTCACATGGGACTTCCTAAGCTTTCAAGCAAGGAGAAGAATTTGAAGCTACCATTTTCACCTTCCCCTTCACCCTGTTATTTAACTTCTATGCAGAGTACATCATGAGAAACACTGGACTGGAAGAAACACAAGCTGAAATCAAGATTGCGGGGAGAAATATCAATAGCCTCAGATATGCAGATGACACCACCCTTATGGCAGAAAGTGAAGAGGAACTAAAAAGCCTCTTGATGAAAGTGAAAGTGGAGAGTAAAAAAGTTGGCTTAAAGCTCAACATTCAGAAAACTAAAATCATGGCATCCGGTCCCATCACTTCATGGAAAATAGATGAGGAAACAGTCATACTTTATTTTTTTGGGCTCCAAAATCACTGCAGATGGTGACTGCAGCCACGAAATTAAAAGACGCTTACTCCTTGGAAGAAAAGTTATGACCAACCTAGACAGCATATTCAAAAGCAGAGACATTACTTTGCCGACTAAGGTCCGTCTAGTCAAGGCTATGGTTTTTCCTGTGGTCATGTATGGATGTGAGAGTTGGACTGTGAAGAAGGCTGAGCACCGAAGAATTGATGCTTTTGAACTGTGGTGTTGGAGAAGACTCTTGAGGGTCTCTTGGACTGCAAGGAGATCCAACCAGTCCATTCTGAAGGAGATCAGCCCTGGGATTTCTTTGGAAGGAATGATGCTAAAGCTGAAGCTCCAGTACTTTGGCCACCTCACGCGAAGAGTTGACTCACTGGAAAAGACTCTGATGCTGGGAGGGATTGGGGGCAGGGGGAGAAGGGGATGACAGAGGATGAGATGGCTGGATGGCATCACTGACTCAATGGACATGAATCTGAGTGAACTCTGGGAGTTGGTGATGGACAGGGAGGCCTGGCATGCTGCGATTCATGGGGTCACAAAGAGTCGGACACGACTGAGCGACTGAACTGAACTGAACTGAACTTCTCCTCAGACTGCCAGGCTCTAGCCCTCCACCCGGACCAGCCCTCCTCTCCATCACAAAACCACTTTCTCTGAATGAAGTGTTGCTAAATGAGGAAGGGGACTTTTCAACATCTTTTGTAAAGATAAAATTTTTTCCCCATATATATCAACCCCAGAAGCTTTCAGATCTGTAATAAAGAGAGAGGAGAAAGAAAAATTGCAACTCTCCTTCTATCCTGTTGCTCACTGTGGAGAATGGCTTTGGATGCTTAAGTTCCAAACTGCTACCTGTCTTTTAAGCAAGGTTTCTGAAACCTGTGGTCTTCACAGGTTAGTGACTCTGTTGATTTTGCTTGTTTGTGAAGGATCCTGGTACCCCAAGACTGGACATTGTCATTTGTTAACTTCCTGCTCATATGGGTAAAGGAGCAAAAATTCTAATAAAACCACATCGAGCATCAAAGGAGGGAGGAGCCTGTTAAAAACCTGGCGGTGCTTTGTGCTGCTGAGGGGTGGACAGTTTCCTGCACTGATGGCTACATGGGTCCTGGCTATGCTGGATTACTTGCTAATAGAGTTAGAGAACTTAGAATTCCCAGGAACCCTGGAAAGAAAGGGGTGAAGAGGTAGGGTAAGAAGAATGGGCCACTAAGTGGAGTAACAGAGCCAGTGGGAATCCCCAGAAGGATTGGTAAGACCTGGAGTGTCTCATGTACTTCTGTTCAATTGTACAAGAGGACCACGAAGCCTTCCCCCTTGCCCCCAAAACCATCAGCTACATAGGCAGGCCCTCGAGTTTGCTGTGAGTGGAATCAGAAAGATGGGCCAAGTTCCTGGTTGGGATTCATGCCTGAGCAGAGGCAAAAGAAGAGTTATAAGATGTACAGCATAGAGAGAGATGCATCAGAACCATGAATCAGTGCTGGAGGTGATCATGAGACTGTCATTCCACTCCCCAGAACTTCAGAGAAAGAAGGAGAAGGGAGGTCCTGGAACTGGAGAGACTCAGCAGTGATAACTTTACTGACCTTTAAGCTTCGGTAACCACTTCGTCTTCTGCAGTACCAGCAGCTGAGAAGTAGTAGAATTCCCAGAATCACTGTCAGGATGCCAATCCCTGCAGCCCTGGCCCGAGAGACAGACAAGTCCACCTTGGTATGGAAACCTTGCTCCAGATTGTGAAGAAACGTGTCTCAATCTTCTCTCTTCACAGGGGCTTTGCGATCAGAGCAGCATCTCCCAGTCCCCAAGGAGTATTCCACCCCACCCCACACCAGGCACCCATGGGCCTCCAGCATGCGTATACAGAGACAGAACCATCTCTCGGAGCCTCCCAGGTGTGTGTCCACAGCAGCAGTGCTAACTGTCGTGGGCCCCAGCAGCCAGGCTGCAAGGGCAACAGGTGCAGTGGCAGCTGACCCTTCTGTGGACTGAGTCATCTTTCCATCAGGGCTAGTTTAAAACATTTTCCCCAGCTGTCAGTCCACAAAAAAAGAAACAGAAATTAACTTTGACTTAATGTCTGCTGTAAGCTGGGTACCATGATAACCATTCTGTATTCATTAGATTATTTAATTCTCACAACAACCCTGCCAAGCACTATGGTGAGCACCCTGCTATTGGCCCTGTCACAACAATCCTCAGGGGTAGGTATGACATTCATTTCACATCTGACATCCCTAAGACTTTAGGCTGGTAAAATGCCCAATGTTGCACAGCCAGAGAGTGGCAGAACCAGCATTCACAGCGACTGGCCTGAGTTACCCAGCCAGCGCCTTTTTGACCGCATCACCCCTTCCTGAAATGGAGCTATTACAGGGGCATTCAGTGGGTTCTCATGACTGAAGGCAGATGATTCCATTCCCAGCATGCCTGTGCTCTCATTCTCCCTCCTAGGTCTGTGGTCACCCCCTTGGGCATCTTGACACACACAGAGCTCTGTTTGAACTCCTCACACCACAGTCACATTGCACTCACACACAGGAAGTGAGAGCCAAAAATGCTGGGATGTGCCAGACACACCATAAGAACCCGTTGCCCGGCAGGGCTCCTCAGATGTCACCCAAATACCTCCTGCAAGGGAGTTGCCTGAGATTCATGTTAAAGTACAGATCCTGGGCCCCTCAAGACCTACTGAGTCAGCCTCTTGGGCAGCAGTGCCTAGGAAGCTGCATTTTCACGAGCTCCATAGGTGGCTTGTGCCACCTCAACTGAGAACTTCTCAACTGTGGTTTCACAGAGATAGAGTCTGCTGAGTCATCATGCAAATCCTGAAAAATATACTACCTAATACCATGTGCAGTTGTACCCCTGAAGAGTATATTTTTGCTGTTGGCACATTTTTTCAGAAGATCTCACCACCACATCCCATTTGACCATACAGGGATATTAGAGAATCCCACTAGGGTCTTCCGAAGAAATACTCCAGCCTGAATTCCTCTTCGGTGCCTTTGACAGATTCTCCATCTCTCTTGCCCCTGCTAGTTCACTCCAGTAAAGCAATTCAACAGTTCTCTCCCAAGACAGCAGGTTTGCAGGAAGTTCTGAGCAGATCACTTAAGAGATGGTCCAAATAAAACCCAGATTCCTCATTTGTCCTGATGGAATCTCCACTGAGAGAGGGGCCCCTCCTACCGCCACCACCCCTTGCCCACTCTCACCTTGCAGAGTATGTCCTGTGGCTTATGTCCCCATCACAGCACTCATACCTGATGAAATTACTCCCATGCCTAACTCTCCCAGTAGGTTGTAAGATTTTTTTCAAAGGAGAGAATAGCATCTTGAGTTGGTATACATTGCTTAGCACTTAGAAATGTTTAATCATGCAAATACTTATTTTTAAATAATTCATAATACAAAACACCTTTCTTTAGGGTAAAGCATTGATGCAAAGGTTATGACCACCCTCTTCACCTTGGACTCAGTCAGCAGGTGGAGGGACGCACCTGCCCTTCAACCTCACTGTCCTTTGGCAACTTGCCTCTGTTCTATCTGCAAACCACCTCTGGGAGCCCAAGTGGAGTAGACAGGCAAGGCTTGAGGACAGAGGCATCATGCTCTCAGACAGAGGATTTTCAGCCTGGGAACCCACAGTAAAGGCCTCATAGCCAAGAATGCAACAAAAATGGCAAGATCCAGGTTTTTGCCTTCCCTCCCTCTTTGCCTCTTTGGCCTCAGAGAAACCTGAGACCTTTTGTAGGACCTCAGGGTCTCCTTACCTCATTGCCAGGTTTATTTCTGGAGAAATAAACACTAGAGAGATTTACGGACCGACATGTGCTGGTGGAAGCCAGAGGCTGTGTCAGCAAACGGCAAACTGTAACCCCGCTGGGTCTGATTTTGAACTTACTCTTCAGCGGTGACATAAGAGTGGCTGTGCCCTTTCCTGGGGGAACCATAGAAGAAGTGAACCTCTTCTCTTGGCATCTTGTAGGGTCAGGCCACGGGACACCTAGCAGCAGGGACACACAGGTGTCATTTCATGCATCCAGAGTGTTCTTACCATCTCAAAAACACCCACAAAGACATTCTCACTAGGTGACCGACAATGACATCCAAACCCCGTTTTCTCTCTCTGCAAGGACTCGTACTTGCTTCTTTCACAGATATCAAGTGGGAATTGCTCAGGTTTTTAACCCCTTTCTACCAACTGAAATTTAAGTTCGAAGAAGAAACCACAAACAAAAGGAAAAAACTTTCAAACTGAGTTGTGATTTGAGAATTAATTTGACTCTATACCATAAACTTGTCGAGAAATAAACAAAAAGCATTTTAATTCATTGCTTACTCTCCCTGGCTCAAGACAGATTAATAAGAGGAGTTATTTCTCTCCAGAGGTATTATTTTATATCAATCCTTGGACAAATAAAAGGCTATGATGATATAATGGGTATGTGCCTCAGCACAGCATCCTTCAAGCCCATTTTCCAACAAAGGAAACTGTCCCCAAAATATGAAATTTTAAACTATGATACAAACAAATAAAAAGCTCATGAACTTTAGTGGTCATTATTAGAGTGTGCTTATTAAAAACCAACAATGATTTCTCTTCTCTCCTTGCTATTGTGTGTTTTTCATTCCTTTTATTTTTCTTGTGAACTGCATAGGTCTGATCCCCATAGAGTTATATTAATGAGCCCGTTTAAAACAGCTGAATAGAAGTGGGAAAAGGGAGTGGAGAGTTCACCCCATGAACCCTTTCCTTGGGGCATTTTATGTGTCATTTGTGCTTCCCAGTTGTAAAGAAGTCACACTTGACCTTACTGATCATCTCAGGTGAATAATGTGGGGATGAACTCTGTTCAAAATGACAGACACAAAACGAATTCTGCATTAAGTTGTTTTCTGTAAATCTATACCTCCAGTTTCGAGCCTTGGCAAACAGTGGCAGGACAGCAAATGTACTTCATCCTACCTGAGCCAAGAAAAGTGGTTCTTCAGGGGACTAGACACAGCTGTTCATGAGCCAGTTACAGCCTGAATAACTGCTTTTCCTGGTTCTCTGCTTTGCTTCTGGGCAGTCTAGAGGTAGGACCTAGGAGGAGACTTTGTGGATCCTTAAAAGTCGGAGAATTGTGAATATTGAGGAGAATTCTGCCGACATCCAGGTATCAGGGAGGCTGGAGGAGTCCACTGGAATCTGCCAAACCCTGTTCTGTTCTGAAAGAGTGGGTGAAAAGGCATTGCTCTTACCTGCCTTCCTGGGACCAGCTCCGTCTGCTGGCTGCCGTTTCTGTGAAGATTGCTTCTCTGGCTCTTAACCTTTTTCATTTTTTTTCCCCCTGGTCTCGAGTCCCATGTTAATCACGAGTTTAGATTTCTGATGGGGTCGTTTGTGATTGCTTAATTAGCGTGAAAGAAACCAACTTCATTCCTCTCCTCAAAATGTCACGGCTCACTGTGGCCTCTTTTTTCCTTAATCCCAGGTTTCATCTTAGGGGAGTCATTAGTTTTAATGCTGATCCCTCATCTGTAGGATTGCCAGATAAAATATAGGCTTTCCAGTTACATTTGAATTTCAGATAAGCAATGAATAGATTTTAGTATAACTGTGTCCCATGAAATATTTTTAGTGCAAAAAATTATTTGCTGTTTACTTGAAATTCAGTTGTTATGGGATACCCTCTACCCGCCCTCATCTTCACCTCAAAGTGTGGGTGAGCCTTTGGTCTCAGGCCTGAAGGTCATCTAGGAGCACGACCTCCTGATCAAGAAGAGGAATTAGAGGATCCCTGAAACTTCCTGAGCTAAGCTCCCAGATTTTTTGTTACACCCTCAGAGATGACTGTCCCTTGGGAAGAATGGGTTTCTTGCATTGGCAAGGAGCAGAGAAAATTTCCTCTTTGAAGGTGGATATGACCTATCTAGAATTTAATTGAAACCAGGGCTAATTCAACCTACATAGCCTGCTCTGAGAGTCAAATGTGTACAGCCCAGAAGCATTTCAGTGGGACAGAATTATCATTGCTCACCAGCTCTCTGTCAGAGAAGGCAATGGCACCCCACTCCAGTACTGTTGCCTGGAAAATCCCATGGATGGAGGAGCCTGGTGGGCTGCCGTCTATGGGTTTGCACAGAGTTGGACACGACTGAGCAACTTCACTTTCACTTTTCACTTTCATGCATTGGAGAAGGAAATGGCAAGCTACTCCAGTGTTCTTGCCTGGAGAATTTCAGGGACAGGGGAGCCTGGTGGGCTGCCATCTATGGGGTCGCACAGAATTGGAAACAACTGAAGCGACTTAGCAGCAGCAGCAGCAACACCAGCTCTCTATAACCATTGTAAACAAGCAAAAAGTAAACAAAACACCCACCAGAGTTAAGGAATGTGAGAGTTCTCATCAGCCAAGCACTTAGATTAAATGACCATTAAGGTTCCCCTTTATGGCTTCCTTGATAGTTCAGACAGTAAAGAATCTGCCTGCAATGCAGGGGACCTGGGTTCGATCCCTGGGTTGGGAAGATCTCTTGGAGAATGGAATGGCAACACACTCCAGTACTCTTGCTTGGAGAATTTCCATGGACAGAAGAGCCTGGTGGGCTGCTGTCCATGGGGTCTCGAAGAGTTGGACATGACTGATTGACTAACACAACTACAACACGAGGTCCCTTTCCGCACCTTGCAGATCTTATGGTTCTTTCTAGTTCCCATTGGACTGTCTTGTGTGAGGGCATTATTGGCACTGGATAATCATCAGTGGAAATGACATGGGAGAAATGAAACAGCATGAGTGAGGTTGATCTTTATTAGGTGAGATCCTTGCTCTCTCCTTTCTGAAAAGGAGAAAAAATGCGAACAGATCTGAGTGACAAGAAGGAGTCAGCCATTCACAGATGGACAGAGAGTGTTTCATAGAGAAGAACCAGTGCAAAGACCCCACAGCAGAGAAAGAATCAGACGTGGTCTGGACTCCCAGAACTGAGGCTGATTTAGGAGATTTCATAAGAAAATCAGGAAGGATACAAGCCTTTGGTGTCAAGGGATTTGAGGAGAGCAACTTTAACCTGAGACTCATGTTTATGCCCAATAACTCCCAGGAAGGCCTAGTGGTGTGTGCTAGTCTAGAAAGAAGAATGCAGTTCTTTTATTTACTTTATTTTTTTAAATTTTAATGTATACTTTATTTTTTAGAACAGCTTTAGATTTACAGAAAAATATGAAGATAATACATAGATATCCCACACCCCCCCTATTATTAACATCTTAAATTAGTTACCATAATGAACCAGTAACTACAGCCATATCTTACTCAGATACCCTTAGTTTTTCACCTATGCCATTTTTCTGTTCTAGAATCCTACAAGACATGTTAACTGAAGGTGCAGTTCTGAGCCTAGAGACTGATACGTGCTAAGCTGGACTCAACTAACGTGGCCCCTGGATGAGCACCCAGACCAGAAAGGAGGAAGGTACTAACCTGGATCTCCAGGCAAAGGGAAGCTCCTGGGTCTTGCTCAAGTCCCTCAGTGATGTGAGCTAATCCGGGGGCCCTGAGTGTGCCTGGGCACCGTTCCAGGGTGGAAACTGCAAGGCAGCTGGCGTCCGCTCCCCCAGAAGAGGCTCTGGGACCAGGCCCAGCTCACTGGGGATACTGTGACCTGTCTTGGCACTTCCCCTCCAGCTACTCTGCTTTTTGGAGCTCAGCAAGGGAGCCCTGACCAGATCTTACAGGGGCATCTCTTTAGGTCTTTGAGTGGTTTTGCAGCCTCTGGGGTACCCAGTCCTGTTAGGGTGAAGCACCCAGGAAGAGCTGGGGTGGCTTCTTTAAATAAGTCACCAGGGACCCTCAGCCTCAAAATCCTACACATCCCGTTTCCTGAAAGTGCCCCCAGCGGTTCCCTTTGCCTCAGGCTCCTAGTCACTGTCCTGGGACTGGCCTAGGCCCCAGGTTCTGCCCCAGAGCCAGTCCATCCCAGCCCAGGCTCCACTTGCCCTCACCCTACCCCCATCCCCTCTAGTGATTTCTCTTCTTCCCTGGCATAACATTCTTCCCTGGTGCAACATCTACCCAACACCACCATCAACAGGTTCACAGTTGGGGCTCTAAAGTCCAAACTGCCTGCACTTCCTCTCTTCGGTCTGTGTGACCTTGGATAAATCATAAATCTCTTAGAACGTCATTGCATGCGTCTAAAAAAAGAGAGTTATTAATAGTATTTACTCCCTAGATTAGTTGTAAAAGTTAAAGGAGATAAGGCTTACCACCTGCTTGGCAGAGAATGAGTTTAACGATAGTGTGAGCTGTTACTACAAGGTTGCCGTACCCACTACCCCTTTGGCCCAGTTCAGACCTGCCTTGAGTGTGGGCGTGACACTGCGCTTCCTGTGCCCCAGACTCGGGATTAGAGTTTAGCACCTGGCCGGTCACTGACTTGTTCTCTGCTGCCACCTGGTGGGCCTTGGTCCCCTTGCACCGCAGGCCCCGAGATGATGAAGCTGCTGGGACTCTGATCTTTTCAAAACCCTCTCATTCACAGTGCTCAGGAACCAGAGTCCTCTTCACTTTTCCTTCTTGGGGATTAGAACCTTCTTCAGTGCCCCACAAGACTGTGAGCTCTTGCTCTCTTACCACACCTCGACAGAAAATGCTAGAATATTATGAAGGGCATTGTTGTAAATGGGAGTTGTTGGTGCTGCCCTTTTGTAGGAGAAGCTAAACAAACAGAACTTGCTTATCAGAAAGTGGAGAAGACAGGTAGACATCTCTGCAGTTATTGAAGGAGGCCGCAGACAGTACTCTCTCCCTACCCTCGGTGGAGTCCTGGGACTCAGTCAGAATGGCCTTGAATCCCAGCTCCCATTATTACCTGTGTGACCTTCGGCAAGTTTCTTAAGCTCTCTGAGCTTCGGCAGCCCCCTCTACAAAATGGGAATTAATCATTATGACAGAATTGCTGTGAGATTTAAATAAGATAAAATACGTAAAATCATCCAGTGCAATGCCTGGCAAATTACTAAAACTTGAGAAAGGCTGATGCCTCCAGGAATCTCCTGTGGATGTGCAAATAGCCTTAAGAGGGTGGGATAGCAGCATAAGCCTGTGAACTAATAATGCTCGGCTGTGGCTTGATAATTGCTCAGTGCTAATCAGTGAACAAGTTATACTGCCTGTGGCATAAAGGGCCGTTGGTCGGAGATATTCTGAGGGTGGAAGTGGCAGTGGAGAGGTCCAGTCGGGAGCAGAACCAAGGTGTATCTACACAGGGGCACCTAACAGGACACACACCTGCTCCCCTTCCCCCCCCCCCCCCCCCCCCCCCCCCCCTCCCCCCTCCACCCCGCCCCGCCCCTTCTCCCTCAGGCACTCTAGAGCAAGAGTCACCTTCTGCGGGTCTCAGGCTGGACTCTCACGAGGCTCCGTCAGTTCCTCAATCCAACAGGTAAGTTGTTCGGGGAGAACTAGCACAGTCCCAAGGCTTGCACAGAAGCTGGTTGTGTATGAGAACAATGGCCCAGTTCCTGAGGCTGTTCAGGTGCAGAGAAAAGAGCATTAATAAATCAGAAATGGGATTTAATAATCCCTTGGCCACTTCTGACGAGTCAGTATCAAGAGGGATGGGCTTGCAGGACTGATTGGAATGATCTTTGGGGTGGAATGCTATGTTCACCACCATGTCAGATAATATTGGAGCCACCCCAGATTCCTGCCCAGGAAATAGCGGGGGTGTGGGTTCTTCTTGGGGACAGGAGGCACATGAGAAGTTTCTTAAAGGAAGATGAGTTTCCTCTGAGTCTGGAAAGGTGAGCAGGGAGTCGCCAGACATGAGATGGGGAGGGCGTGCTCAGCGCAGAGGATAAGTAAACGTTTGCGCGTCCCGACTTGGGAGCCAGGTTGGGAAGATGACATCCACGTGGAGGGAGGGTACACAGGTGTGGGGCGGCCTGGCGGGTTTGGGGGACTGCTCGAAGTTCTGTATGGTTGGAGTTCAAAGTACAGAAAAGGAGTGTAGTCCTGAGGTTCTGAAGCTCAAAGCATGTGAACACCATGCCGAAGCTTTTGACCCTCGTTGGCTGGTTGCGTTGAGTCACAGAAAGGTTGTAAGTGGCGAAGAAAACACTGAGGCTGACCAGACTTGGGGTCAGTCTGTCTTCCAGTGTCATGGTATTTAATCTACCTCCTGGGAGGCTGTGAGGATTACATGTGCTGTCGTTGTGTGTGGAAACATTTTGTGAACCGTAAATCATATTGACGTGAAACCTACAAGCAGCAGTTTGCCCTTAAATGTCGGGCAGTGTATTGGTGACATGGAGGGATGAATAGGAGAAAGCCTGGGTTTTGGATTCTGGTTCTGAGTCAGATGCTGGTTCCGGCCTGGACTGACTGTGGTCCTCAGGTATGTAAGGTTCTTGGCACTAGTCTGCTCATCTACAGAATGGAACAGAGTGTCTGTCTCTCTGCGGGGGCTGTCAGGCTCATGTGCCTGGTGTGCAGTGAACTCTTGCATTAGTCAGGGTTCTTCGCTGGCTGGCAACACAAACTTGACTCTGGCTACTTAAGGATATAAGAAAATTAATGGAAGGTTATAGAAGTGACCCACATAATTTAAAAAACAAACAAAAAAACTAAGCATATCAGATCTTAAGAAGGACTAGAGCTGAGTTCTACCTGGACACAGGTGGTAGGAATTAATTAATAGATGACCCTTCAGGTTGTCGTTATCAGGACGAAATCAGCTCTGACTAGTTCCTCCTTGTTTAAGTATGAGATTGAAATTGATTGGAGGATCTTGCTTGGGGTCTCATACCAAATCCTTGTTCAGGCATGGCCTCACGGTGCGGGCAAGAATGCTTAATACCCCATCAAGGCTGATAAAACAGAGAAGGAGAAATTTTCTGAGGGAATCTGGTTTTTTGTTACCAATATAAGAAGGAAGGGATGCAGGAAAGACAAAGACAGACCTTGACAATGTTTGGCTCCCCAAGGGAGGATTTATCCCTGAGAAGTCTCCCTAGTTTTTTCTGTTTCCTAATCGGCACTGTGAGAGGAAGTCCTGTGAGCAGAGACTTTGGAAGGCTGCCGGACGTTCCCTGTCTGTACTCCCTTCCTACCGCTTACTCTGTGGTGTTGACATGTGTGTTCATCTCCGATGTGTCCATGGATTCCCGAGCCCCCTGGGGGTAGGATTCACGTGTCTCCATATCTCTAGTGCCTGCTACAGAGCCTGGCCCATGATGGAACCTCAGTAAATTGAACTCTTGCCCCATCTCATCCCCAGTGAAGTTTTTAGGAGGTACGGTCATCAGAGAAAAATGGGATAATATTTCAACATTAAGGACAACACAGCTGTCTGCTTCAGCATATTTTTATCTTTTAAATTTTGAAAGAAATCCTCCTTTCCCTGCACAACTACCATCTCCTAGAGCCTGGTATCTCTCTTGGCAGGTATTGCCCTGAAGACTTGTTGGAGGTTTAGTGATGGGAAAGTGTCTTAATTACTGTTCACAGCTCTTCAGCAGTGCCTGCCATGTACAGAGGAGTGCTCAGAGGAGAAAAGGGCTCTAGAATGTAGCCTTGAGGGTCCCTGGGTGCTGGCATATTGAGGAAGGATAGCCATGATCTCCAAGCCTCCCTCTTCCCTTTTAGTATCAAAGAGCTAAAAGGGTTAAGAAAGTTTTTGCAAATAATAAACATTTGAAGTATTAGCTGCCATCTTCCTCTATGTCTCTGGAAACACTTTTTTCTGGATTTCCTTCCATGGCCACAAAATCTACAATCCCACGAGAAATTCTGGCTTCTAAGGGCTGACATTTTGATGTTCCCATAGTGTTTTGTTTTTTTAAGATTGATTTGCTATTTACGACTGTTCTGATTCTGCATTGCTGTGCATAGGCTTTCTCTAGTTCCAGCAAACAGGGGCTGCTCTTCATTACAGTGTGTGGGTTTCTCATTACGGCGGCTTCTCTTGATGCAGAGCATGGGCACTTAGGCTCAAAGGCTCAGTAGTTCTGGTTCCCCAGCTCTGGAGCACAGGCTCAATGTTTGTGGCCCACGGGCTTAGCTGTCTCAAGGCATGTGGGATTGGAACCCATGTCTCCTGCATTGCGAAGTGGATTCTTAACCACTGGACCACCAGGGAAGACCCATAGTTTTTATATTTTGAGAGAGTGACCATTTATAATGAACTTTTGGCTGTGTTTCAGTAAGAGAAGGTGATGTGGCTCACCCATAAGACGTGCTCCATTCTGCCTTCCTGCTGGTCTCCCAGAATACCTGGAAATAACCCCAGACCTTAGGCAGATAAAAACACCAACTGTCTCTGTATAAAAGGAGTATTTTCTGTGTGTGAAGCAAAAAAGAACAAACTCAATGGGGAGTTAAGCAATTTCATTCCATCCATCGGGGGTGAGATCCTGGGATTTCAAGAACAATGTTGGGATAACAGGGAAGAGGTGGAACTTGAAATTGCCGAAGGTCAGAGTCGTGCTTCTTTCAACTGTTTCTGTGGAGATGATGGGTGGATATGCTGTCTATGTCAGATTTTTTAATTGTTAAAGAATTCAATGCTGATTTTCTTTTACAAAGAAGTTTCTACATAGCATTTTAATTTTAACTGTTATGTTTAAAAAAAAGAAAATAGGGCTTCCCCGGTGGCTCAGAGGTTAAAGCGTCTGCCTCCAATGCGGGACACCTGGGTTCTATCCCTGGGTTGGGAAGATCCCCTGGAGAAGGAAATGGCAACCCACTCCAGTATTGTTTCCTGGAGAATCCTGTGGACAGAGGAGCCTGGTAGGCTACAGTCCACGGGGTCGCAAAGAGTCGGACACGACTGAGCGACTTCACCATGATGTTAAAAACAATCTGGTTAACTTGAGTTATCATCTGAAGGGGAGGTCCCAGCTCTGGGCCTTTTTTTTTTTAGCACAGTCATGGATTGGATAAATCCATCATTTCTAACATTCTGCTGGTAAACAAGCCAAAACCTCAGTAGACTGACCTTGTGAGTCAAATCATCCAGTTGCCTTTTCTCTGTGTTACCTTCCTGTGTGTTATACCTGAGCTTATTTGACTGGACCAGCCCCGTGTCCATTTGTCAGTTAGTTTAGGGGAGCTTCAGGGGCCCAAGTCAGGCACTCTGTTTTAAAGAGGCAGTGCTGGCTAAGTCGCTTCAGTCATGTCTGACTCTTTGCCACTCCGTGGACTGCAGCCCACCAGGCTCCTCTGTTCATGGGATTCTCCAGGCAAGAGTACTGGAGTGGGTTGCCATGCCCTCCTCCAGGGGATCTTCCCAGCCCAGGAATCAAACTAGCATCTTCTGCATTGGCAGGCGTGTTCTTTACCACTAGCGCCACCTGGGAACCCCCAAAAGAGGCAGTAGTGGCCCCCAAGACCAATGTGGCACCAGCATCAGGTGCTGCTGGCTTTCAAGGTTAGGGTTGAATTGGACCAAGAGAATACAGAGTTCATATTGCCAATTAGTGTGCATGCAAGCTTATGCAGCTCTTTGGGGATCAAAAGAAGATAGCTCACCCAGGGTTTTAAGGAGACTGCCTGAGAGCATTAGGCTGTGATGGGATCAGGGGCTTGCACCCCCAGAAACTGTGTTTCTTGATGTTTCTTTGTATTTTCCTAGAGGTATTTAGTAAAATTTTTGTAATATTTCAGCCAGTATCAGCTCTACCAGGAGAAACCAAAGAATTTTAATGAAGTGTCAGAATAGCCCTTACAATCAGTAGGATAACAACACATAGTAAAGTCAGAGGACCCCAGGGGGAAGGAAAAGTCCCAGAGGAGAGGCTGGCACTCAGGGACCAAGCAGCTCTCTCTGCCCAGAGTTTCCTTCCAAGTCTAAATTCATGAGTTCAGCTTTTTCCAGTGTATCTTATTGGCCTGAAAGATTGGAAAACACTGATCTAAACAAACTTAAACAGATTGATTTTGTTTAACTATAACTCTCTGGACATCCTTAGTTTTCTGATGCACATTATGACTCTTCAGGGAAAGCCATTGTTCAGTGGAGTTTCTCAAGGTATCTTGGCACAAAGTTGGATCTCCGTGGTGCTCCAAGAACACCTTGGGCTGGGTCACCACGAAGGGTCATTATCAGTTCAACTTCTCATGTGATTGGCCTTTCCCTTCAGGTAGTTAACAAAGAGCCTAAATGAGTCCCTTTCCACGAAGAGTTCAGCCCATAGATGTATATTAAATGTATTTTTACTGCGTGTCAGAAGCTGAGTGAAGTGATTAATGTAGGTTATCTCATTTTCTCCTTGAAGCTCCACAGCACTGCTGTCAGATGGGTGTTATTATTACTTCTACTTAACACGGGAGACTGAGGCCTGTGGAGGCTGGGTAACTAGATGTCACAAGATAGTAACTGGCAGAGTGGAGATGGCCGAACTCCCATACTTAAATATGGGGCTTCCCTCAGAGGAAAACTGCCGAGTAATTAAACACAGTCCACCATAGGAAATGTTGAGACTGATTACCCTTCCCCAGAGTCATTTATTTAGAACATGTGTCCAGGAACTGTCTATGTGGATTATTCTTTGACTTTCTCAAGGACAGAGACTTTTGCATTATCAGTTGCTGGCACAAAGCAAGGGCTCACAGATTCACAGATATTTCTTTCTTTTTTTTTTTTTTTTAATTGATGTGTAGTTGGTATACCACAGCTATTTCTTGGAGAAGGAAATGGCAACCCACTCCAGTGTTCTTGCCTGGAGAATCCCAGGGACAGGGGAGCCTGGTGGGCTGCCGTCTACGGGGTCACAAAGAGTTGGACATGACTGAAGAGACTTAGCAGCAGCAGCTATTTCTTGGATGAGTGAGTGAAATAATGAAGAGATGACTTTACAACAGATTTTGATGATCTGTTATTTCCTAATTGAAAATTGCCCAAATTCTTTCATCTAATCAATAAACATTAGTTGAGCACCTATAATATGCCAAAGACTCATTCAGTTCAGTTCAGTCGCTCAGTCGTGTCCGACTATTTGCAACCCCATGAATCACAGCATGCCAGGCCTCCCTGTCCATCACCATCTCCTGGAGTTCACTCAGACTCACATCCATGGAGTCCGTGATGCCATCCAGCCATCTAATCCTCGGTCGTCCCCTTCTCCTCCTGCCCCCAATCCCTCCCAGCATCAGAGTCTTTTCCAATGAGTCAACTCTTCGCATGAGGTGGCCAAAGTACTGGAGCTTCAGTTTTAGCATCATTCCTTCCAAAGAAATCCCAGGGTTGATCTCCTTCAGAATGGACTGGTTGGATCTCCTTGCAGTCCAAGGGACCCTCAAGAGTCTTCTCCAACACCACAGTTCAAAAGCATCAATTCTTCGGCGCTCAGCCTTCTTCACAGTCCAACTCTCACATCCATACATGACCACAGGAAAAACCATAGCCTTGACTACATGGACCTTAGTCGGCAAAGTAATGTCTCTGCTTTTGATTATACTATCTAGGTTGGTCATAACTTTTCTTCCAAGGAGTAAGCGTCTTTTAATTTCATGGCTGCAGTCACCATCTGCAGTGATTTTGGAGCCCCCAAAAATAAAGTCTGACACTGTTTCCACTGTTTCCCCATCTATTTCCCATGAAGTGATGGGACCAGATGCCATGATTTTAGTTTTCTGAATGTTGAGCTTTAAGCCAACTTTTTCACTCTCCTCTTTCACTTTCATCAAGAGGCTTTTTAGCTCCTCTTCACTTTCTGCCATAAGGGTGGTGTCATCTGCATATCTCAGGTTATTGATATTTCTCCCGGCAATCTTGATTCCAGCTTGTGTTTCTTCCAGCCCAGCGTTTCTCATGATGTACTCTGCATAGAAGTTAAATAAGCAGGGTGACAATATACAGCCTTGACATACTCCTTTTCCTATTTGGAACCAGTCTGCTGTTCCATGTCCAGTTCTAACTGTTGCTTCCTGACCTGCATACAGATTTCTCAAGAGGCACATTAGGTGGTCTGGTATTCCCATCTCTTTCAGAATTTTTCACAGTTGATTGTGATCCACACAGTCAAAGGCTTTGGCATAGTCAATAAAGCAGAAATAGATGTTTTTCTGGAACTCTCTTGCTTTTTCCATGATCCAGCAGATGTTGGCAATTTGATCTCTGGTTCCTCTGCCTTTTCTAAAACCAGCTTGAACGTGAGGGAGGTCACGGTTCACGTATTGCTGAAGCCTGGCTTGGAGAATTTTCAGCATTACTTTACTAGCATGTGAGATGAGTGCAATTGTGCAGTAGTTTGAGCATTCTTTGGCATTGCCTTTCTTTGGAATTGGAATGAAAACTGACCTTTTCCAGTCCTGTGGCCACTGCTGAGTTTTCCAAATTTGCTGGCATATTGAGTGCAGCACTTTCACAGCATCATCTTTCAGGATTTGAAAGAGCTCCACTGGAATTCCATCACCTCCACTAGCTTTGTTCGTAGTGATGCTTTCTAAGGCCCACTTGACTTCACATTCCAGGATGTCTGGCTCTAGATTAGTGATCACATCATCATGATTATCTGGTTGTGATGATCTTTTTTGTACATTTCTTCTGTGTATTCTTGCCACCTCTTCTTAATATCTTCTGCTTCTGTTAGGTCCATACCATTTCTGTCCTTTATCGAGCCCATCTTTGTATGAAATGTTCCCTTGGTATCTCTAATTTTCTTGAAGAGATCTCTAGTCTTTCCCATTCTGTTGTTTTCTTCTATTTCTTTGCATTGATCACTGAAGAAGGCTTTCTTGTCTCTTCTTGCTATTCTTTGGAACTCTGCATTCAGATGCTTATATCTTTCCTTGTCTCCTTTGCTTTTAGCCTCTCTTCTTTTCACATCTATTTGTAAGGCCTCCCCAGACAGCCATTTTGCTTTTTTGCATTTCTTTCCCATGGGGATGGTCTTGATCCATGTCTCCTGTACAATGTCACGAACCTCATTCCATAGTTCATCAGGCACTCTATCTATCAGATCTAGTCCCTTAAATCTATTTCTCACTTCCACTGTATAATCATAAGGGATTTGATTTAGGTCATACCTGAATGGTCTAGCGGTTTTCCCTACTTTCTTCAATTTCAGTCTGAATTTGGCAATAAGGAGTTCATGATCTGAGCCACAGTCAGCTCCCGGTCTTGTTTTTGCTGACTGTATAGAGCTTCTCCATCTTTGACTGCAAAGAATATAATCAATCTGATTTCAGTGTTGACATCTGGTGATGTCCATGTGTAGAGTCTTCTCTTGTGTTGTTGGAAGAGGGTGTTTGCTATGACCAGTGCATTTTCTTGGCAAAACTCTGTTAGTCTTTGCCCTGCTTCATTCTGCATTCCAAGGCCAAATTTGCCTGTTACTCCAGGTGTTTCTTGACTTCCTACTTTTGCATTCCACTCCCCTATAATGAAAAGGACATCTTTTTTGGGTGTTAGTTCTAGAAGGTCTTGTAGGTCTTCATAAATCACTTCAACTTCAGGTTCTTCAGTGTTACTGGTTGGGGCATAGACTTGGATAACTGTGATATTGAATGGTTTGCCTTGGAGACGAACGGAGATCATTCTGTCATTTTTGGGATTGCATCCAAGTACTGCATTTCGGACTCTTTTATTGACCATGATGGCTACTCCATTTCTTCTGAGGGATTCCTGCCCACAGTAGTAGATATAATGGTCATTTGAGTTAAATTCACCCATTCCAATCCATTTTAGTTCACTGATTCCTAGAATGTCGATGTTCACCCTTGCCATCTCTTGTTTGACCACTTCCAATTTGCCTTGATTCATGGACCTGACATTCCAGGTTCCTATGCAATATTGCTCTTTACAGCATCGGATCTTGCTTCTATCACCAGTCACATCCACAGCTGGGTATTGTTTTTGCTTTGGCTCCATCCCTTCATTCATTTCTGGCTGCAAGCCGGCTCACTAAGCGCAGGCGGCTCACTAAGCACGGCCAAGAGGAGCTACCCCACGTCCGAGGTCAGGGGCAACGGCCTACAGTGCCAGGCTGCGACGGCGCAAGAACAGCCAAGAGGAGCTACCCTGCATCCAAGGTCAGGGGTGGCGGCCGAGAGGAGACACCCCTCACCCGAGATCAGGGGCGGCCAGGAGAAGCCACCTCGCGCCCGAGGCCAGGGGCGGTAGCTGGAAGGAGCCACCCACGCCCGAGGCCAGGCCCGGCGGCAGGGAGGAGCAGGCACAGAAGGGCCTAGAGGAGCTATCCCACGTTGAAGGTCAGGAACGGTGGCGGTAAGGAGATACCCCTCGTCCAAGGTAAGCAGCAGTGGCTGCGCTTTGCTGGAGCAGCTGTGAGGAGATACCCTGTGCCCAAGGGAAGAGAAACCCAAGTAAGATGGTAAGTGTTGCAAGAGGGCATCAGAGGGCAGACACACTGAAACCATACTCACAGAAAACTAGTCAATCTAATCACACTAGGACCACAGCCTTGTCTAACTCAATGAAACCAAGCCATGCCTGCAGGGCAACCCAAGACAGGCGAGGCCTGACAGAATGTGGTCCACTGGAGAAGGGAATGGCAAGCCACTTCAGTATTCTTGCCTTGAGAACCCCATGAACAGTAGGAAAAGGACTCATTAGTCACCAGAAAACTTGAGTTGCTTTTTCCCTTGCTGAATCTGATTATGTCATACGAGAGCTATGTGAGGAGTATGCCCTTCTCAAACTATACGTGGACAAGTGAAATAGACACCCCTTTCTTTCTTTTTTTTTTTTTAATTGGAGGATAATTGCTTTACAGCATTCTGTTGGCCTTCTGCCATATATCAACATGAATCAGCCACCGGTGTACATATGCACCCTCCCTCCTGAAACCCCCTCCCATCTCCCACCCTATCCTACCCCCTCTAGGTTGTTACAGAGCACCAGGTTGAGCTCCCTGAGACATCCCTTTCTTGTATGAATTCCTCAGTATTATAAATCTTATTGGTTGCTTGAGGAGATGGGTTCTGTGCTAGTGGTTAAGAGTTGGAAGGATGATGCCTCAAAAGAAAGAACTGCATGGACCATTAACATTCACAGGCTGGGAAACACAGAAGGTATTTAATAAATGCTTATTAGAGAAATGCATGCAGACATTCAGGATTGAGTCCTGTTCTGGGCCCCAAAGCCAGAGAGGGAATGATCACCTTTAAGTAGCTTGTCAAGGTCACTGCCTGCTAGATAACCTTCCCTGGGGCCCATGGTGTGGCCATTTTGTGCTCTTTAGAGGGCATTGATCGAAATGTGAAAAGTTAACATGAGAATCTACCCATACCAAGAAATTCTACTTGGGCCTTTCCCATGAGGGATGAATGAATTGTCATTCAGTCGCTAAGTCATGTCTGATTCTATGACCCCATGGACTGCAGCACACCAGGCTTCCCTGTCCTTTAGAACTCCCAGAGTTTGTTCAAACTCCATCCATTGAGTCAATTATGCCATCCAACATCTCATCCCCTGTCGCCCCCCTTCTCCTCCTGCATTCAATTTTTCCCAGCATCAGGGTCTTTTCCAATGAGTTGGCTCTTCACATCAGGTGGCCAAAGTATTGGAGCTTCAGCTTCAGCATCATTTCTTCCAATGAATATTCAGGGTTGATTTCCTTTAAGATTGGCAGGTTCGATCTTCTTACTGTCCAAGGGACTCTCAAGAGTCTTCTCCAGCACCACAGTTTGAAAGCATCAATTCTTCAGCGCTCAGCCTTTTTAAATGGTCCAACTCTCACATCCAACATGACTACTGGAAAAACTATAGCTTTGACTAGATAGACTTTTGTCAGCAAAACGATGTCTCTGCTTTTCAATATGCTGTCTAGATTTGTCATAGCCCTTCTTTCAAGGAGCAAGCGTCTTTTAATTGCTGCAGTCACTTTAATCATAGCTGCAGTCACTGTTCTGCAGTAATTTTGGAGCCCAAGAAAATCAAATCTGTCACTGCTTCCATTTTTTCCCATTCTATTTGCCATGAAGTGACGGGACTGAATGCTATGATCTTAGTTTTTTGAAGGTTGGGTTTTAAGCCAGCTTCCTCACTCTCCTCCTCAACCTTCATCAGGAATTCCTCTTTCCTTTCTGCCATTAGGGTGGTATCATCTGCATATCTGAGGTTGTTGATACTTCTGGCAATCTTGATTCCAGCTTGTGATTCATCCAGCCTGGTATTTCACATGATGTACTCTTTATATAAGTTAAATAAGTAGGGTGACAATATACAGCCTTGATGTACTCCTTTCCCAATTTTGAACCAGTGTGTTGTTCCATGTCTGGTTCTAACTTTTGCTTCTTAACCTGCATACAGATTTCTCAGGATATATGGTTCAAGTTCCATGTCTGCTGTTTATTAGCCATGTGACCTTGGATTAGTTATCTGACCTTTCTTAGTCTCAATTTGCTCAACCATAAAGTGGGAACAGTATTTTTTTTTTTAA
This sequence comes from Oryx dammah, assembly GCF_014754425.2. NCBI lineage: Eukaryota > Metazoa > Chordata > Mammalia > Artiodactyla > Bovidae > Oryx > Oryx dammah. The sequence continues at coordinate 38,150,293 of NW_024070185.1, forward strand.
GATTATTCTTATTTAAGTTCTTCCAGATTGCAAAGAGAAACCCATAGGGAACTTCAGATGAGGTAGAGAAGTGTGTTGTTAGGAAGGACAAGGTGTCTCCAAGGCTGAGCCGGCAGCTACTTCATGGAGGCTAGGGAAGGCCCCATTTTCATTAAGGAGGTGGCTGTAGCTTCAGTGACTTGTCAGCCAAAGGCCCCCACTGCTCCTTCTGGTACTTCTTGTTACCTCCCAATCATGCTTGCAGTCCTTACCTGAAGGATCTGACAGAGCCAGTTTGTCATTGTCCAGAATGGAGCATTCCCATAGGGCAGTGTTTTTGCACCAGGCCACCTCATGTCCAGAGCTCTCTTTGGCTCAGGAAGGGTTTCCTGGTCTTGCCAGCTGGCGTTGTCATCCCTGAGGAACAGCAGAGTCATCTGGAGAGAACAGCTGAAGGCCAGTTTGGCTTCCAGTGTGTATTAGTTTCCTAGTGCTACTCTCGGAGAAGGCGATGGCACCCCACTCCAGTACTCTTGCCTGGAAAATCCCATGGGCAGAGGAGCCTGGTAGGCTGCACTCCATGGGGTCTCGAAGAGTCAGACATGACTGAGCGACTTCACTTTTACTTTTCACTTTCATGCATTGGAGAAGGAAATGGCAACCCACTCCAGTGTTCTTGCCTGGAGAATCCCAGGGACAGGGGAGCCTGGTGGGCTGCCGTCTATGGGGTCGCACAGAGTCAGACACGACTGAAGCGACTTAGCAGCAGCAGCAACAGTGCTACTCTAAGAAAGTAGCATAAGCTGGGAGCCCTAAACAACAGGAATGTACTGTCTCACAGTTCTGGAGGCTACAAGTCTGAAGTCACAGTATCAGAGGGCCATCCTCCCTCTGAACCCTGGAGGGGAGAATCCTTCCTTGCTTCTTCCAGCCTCTGGTGTTTGCTGGCAATCTTCTGCACTCTTCAACTTGTAGAAGCATCTACGCAGTCTCTGCCTGCACTGTCTCCTGTCTCCTCTGTGTCTCCATCTTCACGTGGCCTTGGGCCCTCTCTGTGTATCCAGTCATGTCAGATTAAAGGCTCACCCTGCTCTGATAGGGCCCCGTCTTAACTAACACATCTACAACAGCTTCATTTTCAAGTGAGGTCACATTCTGAGATACTAGGAGTCAGGACTTCACTGTATCTTTTCAGGGGACACATTCACTCATAACAGAATTTCACAGACTGCCCAGAATATACCCAGCAAGTTCGTGGTGAATGTTACATGAGATGATAACATATAGCTTCTACCATGATGTCACATAAAATAAAAGTGTTTCCCCAAGTTCAGTGATTCTCAAATTCTATGTCAGCAACACCCCCTGGGGACAGGTTAGAAAAGTATATTCTCAGTGCCCCCTCCAGGCATGCCAAATCAGAAACTTGGGTGGGACCCAGAAATGTGTGTTCTAACAGGTCCTGCAGGTGATTCTAACATAAGCCAAAGTTTGAGAAAAAGTTGTTTTTTTTTAAACATTCAGTTCTCTGGCATGGGCAGAAGTATAGGCTGATAGAGAGAAGGTTGAGCCCACTCACAGCTTCCCAGGAAAGTTTTCTGAACAGCCCCAGGCCCAGTCCTGCCAGTCCTTAGAGGCCTGTTGCTATCCCTCCCTGGCCATGGGCCAGCTCATCCCACCATGGTCTCACATGTTAACACCCTCACATGTTGGGCCACATCTGATCTGTTACGATTATGCCTTTGTGGGAATGTTCTCCACTTCACAGTCTGGGGGTAGTAGCTCTAAGGATAGGGGCACCCCCACCCTCCCACCTGGCATAAGCATGCTCCTCTCTCTCACTGCCCTCTGCAGAAAGAGTTGGCTGGTCTGAATGATCTGAAGGTAATGAATGGTCTCTTCTGAGACACAGAGAGATGAGATGACCCACCAGGTCACACAAAGGTGTGTGACAGAACCAGACCCAACACTAATACTGCCAGTACCAACTCAAAAGTTTTTTCCACTAATGTGGCAAATTCCACCCCTGCCATTGGGTTTGCTGGTCCTGAGACATCACTCAGGCAAATGCCTAAACCATCACACAGGTTCTGAACTAAGCAATCCCGTTACCTTTGGCAGAAGATGACCAAACAGAAGGAGACTGTATTTTGGCCCCGGAGTCCCTGGCAGGAAGGACCCAAGCTGTCTTTGTCTCTGCAGACATGTTCTGCTCTGAAGGAAGGCAGGTGAGTCTCTGAAAGGTCAACCCAACAGGCCTTTCCCATTGTTTCCCATTCCCCGTACCTCTGCCACATAGGGCAACCCGTGCCCTCCTGCTCCATTTCGGTTCTCCTGAGCAGAGAACTTTGAGGTTCAAATCTCCAGCCTTGGGATTTCTCTGTTTTGACTGCTACTGCTGCTAAGTCTCTTCAGTCATGTCCGACTCTGTGCGATCCCATAGACGGAAGCCCACCAGGCTCCCCTGTCCCTGGGATTCTCCAGGCAAGAACACTGGAGTGGGTTGCCATTTCCTTCTCCAGTGCATGAAAGTGAAAAGTGAAAATGAAGTCGCTCAGTCGTGTCTGACCGTCAGCGATCCCATGGAGTGCAGCCTTCCAGGCTCCTCTGTCCATGGGATTTTCCAGGCAGGAGTACTGGAGTGGGGTGCCATTGCCTTCTCCACTGTTTTGGCTAATGAGGCACAAAAACAGACGGGACAGCCATGAATCATAAACTTCTCCTCCCTCCCCTTCTCCAGGCTTCATCAAGCTAGGGGTGCAGGCAAGACCAAATGGTGGCAAGCTCAGGCAGAGAGCTGGGTCTGCAGTTGCTGCTGGTCCATTGCTCTGAGGCTGAGTCATCCTTGTGTGTCTGAAACCTTCACCATCCCCAGTTCTCACCGGGTCTCTGGTGGTCCCTGGTTCATAGCCTCAGTAATGTTGCTGCTTCCTGTGGTCAGAGGTCTCCTTTACATGGCTTCTGATGCTTTTTTCTCTCCTCTGGTCTTGAGTGAGACTGCCACCTGGAAAGCCAAATGCCTAGCTTCTGGCTGGACAGGATGTCATCTTGTGGGCAGGTTTGGGCCTTCCTCTTTCCTCTCTCCCCACCCAGGAGAGGGCAGGCTCCCAGCCCAGGCAGAAGCAAAAACTCTCATCCATCCCTGGGCCAAGTCACTGTACACCAGCTTCCCTGCTTCATGGGAGCTCCCTCCTTCCCTTTCCCTCACAGTTCTCAGTCATCCTTCCTTCCAGGCAAGATATTCTGTTAAAAGCACACATTATGTGTGTGTGTGTGTGTGTGTGCAAGAATGTGAAATAATTTTACCTTTAAGTATTCCTTTTCTAACATTCTTCTTTTCCTAGACCTGAATTTGTTTTGTTTTTTTAAAAAAATAAAAAGAATTATTTGTCTACTTTTGGTTGCTGCCTGCAGGCCCTAGGCGTGCAGGCTTCAGTAGTGGCAGCACTCGAGTTCAGTAGTTGCAGTGCATGGACTTAGTTACTCCGAGGTATGTGGAATCTTCCTGGATCAGGGATCAAATCCATGTTCCCTTCATTGGCAGGCGGATTCTTATCTACCACCAGAGAAATCCTAGACGAATTTCTTCCCTGGACGATTCCTTCTCTGTAAAGAACTTTGAACATTTCTTTAAGGCAGCTCTCCTAGCAACAGATTCAATTTTTGTTTGCCTTAGACAAAGTTTTTACTTCTCCTTCACCTTTGAAGAATAATTTCACAGGATACAGAACTCTAAGTTGGTGTTTTTTCCTCTTAACACTTTGAGTATTTCACACCACTCTCTTGCTTGCATGATTTCTGAGGAGAAGCTGGATATAATTCTTCCTGACTGCTCTATAGGTAAGGTGTTTTTTTCTCTGACTTTTTTGGGAGATTTTTTTATTTTATCTTTTCTTTTCTGTAGTTTGGATATGATATGCTTAGGTGTAGTTTTTGTTTTCCTTTATCTTGCTTGGTATTCTCTGTACTTCCTGTATCTGTGGTTTGGTGTCTTGACATTAATTTGAGGAAATTCTCTGTCATTATTTCTTCAAATATTTATTTCCTCCTCCTTCTTCTCCTTCTGGTGATACTTTTAAAAATCAAAGATCTTTTTCCTTTAAACTTTTGCACTGATGAGGTTCCTACATGTCCAACCTGGAAAAGATTGTTGGGCTTATAAGTACTGTTTCAGCCTCATTTGCCAATACACATAGTGTAACCACCGGACCTTCGCCTGTATGAATGCATTTTGAACATCAGATGCAATGTGGTTAAACTGCTCTTCTAATCCAACAGGATCTTACAGGAAACCAGCTCCCTCCCCACATTTCACTGCCCTCCCTGGCGCTGCGTCTTTACACTTCTTCCTCTTATATTTGTGTCTACTCTGCTGGCCTGTTTCTGCCCCATGTCAGTTCAGAAGCAAACTCAAGCTCTCTTTCTGTGGTTTGCACCAAAAAATCCACTGAAACCACTCTAGCTAATGGTGGAGATGGATAGCTGAGATGTTTAGCAGTGTACTGAGGCCTGAAGCATGTTAAAAAATAAGAGGGACTGATGTGGATAGAAGAATGCACAGATGAGTAGATGTGATAAGATGTTAGTTGGAAAATCTAGGTATATGGCTGGTTGCTTTCTTTTTTTTTTAGCTTTTCTATATATTTGAAAATTTCCACAATAAAATTTTGGGGGAAAGATTCATTACACCCAGCATTTTGTGATTTTTTTCGTAACTTGAATGAAGAAGGAAGGGGTTGAAAGAAATGACATATGTGTGTGTGCTAAGTGCTTCGGTGGTATCTGAATCTTTACCCTATGGACCATAGCCCACCAGGCTCCTCAATCCATGGGATTCTCCAGGCAAGAATACTGGAGTGGGTTGCCATTCCCTTTTCCAGGGAATCTTCTGGACCCAAGGATCGAACTCAAGTCTCCTACGTCTCCTGCCTTGCAGGTGGATTCTTTACTGCTGAGCCATCAACAGGCATTCAGCCTTCTGCAACTTGCTCATTCTGTCCCCTCGCTCTCTTCAAAACTAACAGAATTCTGCCCCTCTTCCAAGCAGGAAGGTCCCATCCACCCCTTAAAGCCCTCTGGAACCTCACTCTCAAGCTATGTAGAGTCACTGAAAAAACAATGCTTTGCCTGAAAGACATCTACAAACATCTCTGTCTCCTGTGGAGAATTCTCAAGCCCGCATTAGGCCACCTCAGCTCCAAAGTTAGAGGCCTCAGGGCCTCATGACTTCTCCTAAATCTTAATCTTCTTCTCTCTATCATAGCAGCCTGGAATTTACAGTTTTGTCACTTTCATGGAACTGTCAAGCTCTGGAGGAAGTCTAAGACACCACAGAGCTGTAACTCCAACAATCCCTTTATTTCAGTGGAATCTATAGTACCTTCCTGTGGCTGTTGTAACAAATTACCACAGACTCAGTGGCTTAAAAGAACAGAAACTTATTCTCTCACGGGTCTGGAGGCCTGAAGTTCAGAGTCCATTTCACTGACTCAAAGTCAAGGTGTTGGCCAGGTCCCTCTCCCTCTTGGAAGCCCCAGGGGCGAATGTTTTCCCTGTTGCTTCCTGCCTCCGGTGATGGCTGGCTCCCCATGACTCGTGGCTTCATCACTCTCGTGCCACCTTCTGTGGTCACACTGCCGTCTGTCTTCCATCTGTGGTCGGATCTCCCTTTGCTCTCCTCTTGTAAGGATATTTGTGATTGTATTGATCCAGGATAATCTGCTCATCTCAAATTCCTTAATCTAATAATATCTACAAATACCCTTTTTTTCCATAGACATTCACAGGTTCCAGGGATTAGAAACAGGATGTCTTTGGCAGAGGTGGGGAGGTCACAAGACTATACTTTTTTTTTTTTCCATTCTATTTAATTGGCTGCTCCGGGTCTTAGTTGCAGCATGTGGTGTCTAATTCCCTGACCAGGCCCCCTGCTTCAGAAGGGAGGAGTCTTAGCCACTGGACAACCAGGGAAGTCCCGTGACTATATACATTTAAACCCACTATCTTCTGACCTACAAGGCCAATATTATTATCCCAATTTTAAAGATGAGAAAACTGAGTTTCAGGAGGTCATTATTAAAGATCACAGTTAGCAAAGAAGTAGAGCATTGCATTGAACTCAGTTTTGTGACCTTGAATTTAGCAGCCTTACCTGGTACAGGATGAATCTGAGCCAAAAGCCACTAACAAAGAACAATCATTAACAAATACCATAGTCGGAGCTGTCTTTACACTTGTATGTTAACCACTGGTCTGTAGTGAAATCGCCTTCAAGCTTAACTTCTCCTCACTAAGAGGTGGAGTCCTGAAACTGCAAAATACTTGCACACAGGTCTTTCCTGGCTGTATTGTGCTTGACTTACTGATCATTCTTTATGTGTATTAAAATATTTGGACATAAGAAAGACAAAACTTAAATTCTTACTTAAATGCATGTTTACCTTTCACTCAAACCCTGGTTTGGGGATGAGGAGGTGGATTCCTAACCACTAGACTGCCAGGAAATTCCCCACACCTTATTTTTGATCAATTATTCTGCATGTAGAACCACAGACAAGCCACTTCTAGCCCCTCCCTCCATCTGTAAGTATGGGTAGATTAGGTGGAGAAGCTTGGAATAGATGGTCTCTGAAGGTCCTTCCAACTCTATCATGCTTTGATCCAATTGTGAAACTACAAACAGGGCCAGGTATGTCAGATAATATCAATCTCTGTGTATTGGTGTGTGTTCTTCATGTCCTATGACTCGTTGCCAATCACATCATGTTTGTTTAGAGAAGCCCTGGCAGGCAGCACTCAATGAAGCGTTCATCCATGTTTGTCCAGTCTTGAAAAACTGGATCCCAATCCCTGAAAAAAAAAAAACAGAAAGGCTACACCCAAACTCTGATACCTGTGATCAAGAAAGAAACTTCAGCCTGAGAAGAAAGCACAGCAAAACAAAAGTTTCCCAAAGAAATATTTCTGAATTTCTTTTAATTTAAATTTTATTATTTAGCTTTGGCTGTGTTGGGTCTTCATTACTGCATGGGCTTTGCTCTAGTTGCGGTGAGTGGGGGCTGCTCTCTAGCTGGTGGCTTCTCTTGTTGTGGTGCACGGGCTTCATAGTTGTGGCTCCCTGGTACCAGACACCAGGCTCAGTAGTTATGGTGCACAGGCTTAGTTGCTCTTTGGCATGTGGGATCTTCCTGGATCAGGGATCAAACCTACATCGGTTGCACTGGCAGACAGATTCTTTACTACTGAGACACCAGGGAAGCCCTCTGAATTCTATATCATTTGAAAATAGTCCCCAAGCAATTTCTTATCTAAAAAAAAAAGAAAACTATAGCAAAATTATGTAAAAACTTTGCATAGAAGGAACCAGTACAATGTTTTATCCAGTGGCATTATATGATGGTGATTATTATATTTGATTGATTGGGTCTCTGGAAAACTCTATCCTATGCAGAACGTTGGGTACTAATTGTAGTTGATTGAGATGGTGCTGTGTCCAGGATTGGCAAGAACCCCCTGTGGTTGGACTCTTGGGCTGCTTCCAGGCAGGTTGTGAACTGGTGTGATTTTCAGGATAGTAATTTGGTAGTATGTCTCCAAAGCCCTAAGAATGTGCTTCCCTTTTTGTTGTTCATAAAGAAATGGACAGATGTTTGGCCAGGACTCCTCGCCCCCACATCCTCAGTCTTCCGCTGCAGGTGCAGGAGGGAGGTGTGCTCTGGGAACACTCCACACAAGCCTTGGCCTTTGTACTGGTTTTTGGTCCCAGACCACTGCACGGACTCTCCAGGCCTACTAAGCTGGGCTGGAGCTTATGGGAGCCACACATTTTGTACCTTTGCGCTAACACTTATCCCTATACTGACAACCTTCACCTTTGTCCCCAAGGCCCATCTCCTAATCTTGGTCCTAAAGGATTCAGTACCTAAGAGCAGGAGGAAACAAGGAAAGACAAGCCCAAAAGAAAGAGAATATTCCTTCCTAAATCCTTGAGAAAAACTGACTAAAGATGGCCCACTCCTAGACCTTTCCAGGGCCTGTGACAGTGACAGGTCCCAGTACCAGGCAGTCCCACATCCATTATGTTATCTCAACTTGAAAAAAGACCCCAAAGGCCTCTGCCCTTCACTTTCTTCATGGAGTAGCATCCTTATCTTCTGAGAAGCCCATATGTGGGAGTTTTCCTGCTCTTACAGAGCCTGTCCTGGCTTGGCTGGTTGTTCCAGGAGTAGGTACCTGGTGGGGAAGTGCTGATGTACTTGACTCCCTGGTCCCTGTTTCCTCTGAGGCTCAGCAGTGTCCCTGCCCTTCCCATGGCTGGGTTACATGCCCTTCTTTTGATTACCTGAGATATACTCCAGTGTTCTTCCTTTTGATTCCCTTTTTGCTTAAAGTAATCTGAAATGCATTTCTAATACAGCAGCCTGGGGCCTAAAGAACAGAGGCCCCTAAAATAGAGCCTAGACGGAGCAGCCCCACATGGACACCAGAGGGTTACATCTGTCATCACCCAGAGCCTTACCTCTTAGCACCATGTCCTGATAGGAGTTTTCTGGATCTGTGTCAGCCATCCCCCTCCTGCTCTTCCTTTCCAAGGGGCCTTGCAGGGGAAGCTTTGCATTCTCCCTGACAGTAGGAGAGTGTAGAACCTTAGCAAGTCTGTATTCTAGGATTTTAACCTCAGGATATAATTGGAAATACACACACATATTTAACAATGAAAGCTTAGGGTTACATTGTTCATAACTGTAAAAAAAAAAAAATTGGAAATAGTCTAAATGTCTAATAATGGTTAAAAGAATTATGGTCCATCCTTGTACTAGGATACTTCACAGCTATTAAAAATGTTATCTTGAAGAACATACTTAATGACATGGAAAAGTGCTAATAACATAATATGTGAAAATCAAGATATAAGATTTAATATACTTTATAATCTCAATTATATTAAATACTACTATGGATTCATAGTCAAAGGCCAAAAAGAACCACACAAATGCTATTAACTACTTTTTTCTAGTAATATATAAATTCTTTGCTGTCCTTTCGTGTATAGGCTTAAATATTTTTATTTTCTTCATGATATATCTTAGGTGTATCTATGTTGATAATGCATTTCTTTTTAAAAAAAATTATTTATTTTTGGCTGTGCTGGGTCTTCATTGCCACTCTCAGGCTTTCTCCAGTTGCAGTGCACAGGCTTCTCATTGCAGTGGCTTCTTCTTGTTGTGGGGCATATGGGCTCTAGGCACATGCGCTTCGGTAGCTGTGGCATATGGACCCCATGCTCCACGGCATGTGGGAGCTTCCTGGAGCAGGGATTAAACCCATATCCCCTGCATTGGTGGACAGACTCTTAGCCACTAGACCACCAGGGAAGTCCTGGTAACGCATTTCTGTAGTGTGAATCAGGGTGTTATGTTTAAACTCTTTATAACATTTAGCATAGCTTTGAGTTAATAAAAAAATAACTTTCAGAATGGTTAGGATGATGACAGCTTCAAAACTGTACTGCAAATATAATTTTCTTTAAAAAATATAAAGAACCAGAAAAAGAACCACACAAAAATAACTTTATATTTTCATTATGTTTCCTCTGTTTTCTGAATTGTCTATGGTGAGAATGTTTTACTTTTTAAATATAGTATTAGGTTGGTGAAAAAGTAATTGTGATTTCAAGCTGTGAATTTTAAATCATTATAACTTGGCTCAAACACATCTTTAATCAAAATAGGGCCCACTACAATCAACACATTTTTGCCAATGAGAAATAATTTTGTTTATTCCTATAGCATAAAAATCCATGCTTCAGAATTTAGTGAACTTCTGTAAAGAATTTTCTGCCTCCTGCTAATTGTGGAAACATTTTCCTGCAAAAAGTTGTCAAGATGCTGGAAGAACTGGCAGTCAGTTGGTGAGAAGTCAGGAGAATATGGCAGATGAGGCAAAACTTTGTAGCCCAGTTCATTCAACTTTTGAAGTGTTGGTTGTGTAATGAGTGGTCAGGTGTCATGGTGAAGAATTGGGCCTGTTCTATTGACCAATGCCAGCTGCAGGCGTTGCAGTTTTCAGTGTATCTCATCAATTTGCTGAGCATACTTCTCAGATGTAATGGCTTTGCTGGGATTCAGCAAACTGTAGTGGATCAGACGGGCTGCAGACCACCAAACCGTGACCATGACCTTTCTCTGATGCAAGTTTGGCTTTGGGAAGCGCTTTGGAACTTCTTCTTTGTCCAACCACTGAGCCAGTCATCACTAGTTACCCTATATAATCCACTTTTTGTCACACGTCACAGTCTAATTGAGATATGGTTTGTTGTTGTTGCATTGAATAAGAGAAGATGACACTTCAAAATGACAATTTTTTAAAATTTGAAATCACCTCATGAGGCACCCACTTATTGAGCTTCCTCACCTTTCTGCTGCTGCTGCTAAGTCACTGTATGACTCTGTGCGACCCCATAGACGGCAGCCCATGAGGCTCCCCCGTCCCTGGGATTCTCCAGGCAAGAACACTGGAGTGGGTTGCCATTTCCTTCTCCAATGCAGGAAAGTGAAAAGTGAAAGTGAAGTCGTTCAGTCGTGTCCGACCCTCAGTGACCCCATGGACTGCGGCCCACGAGGCTCCTCCGTCCATGGGATTTTCCAGGCAAGAGTACTGGAGTGGGTTGCCATTGCCTTCTCCCCTCATCTTTCTAACTTGCTTCAAATGCCAAACAACGGTAGAATGATTGATGTTGGGTTCCTTGGCAACTTCTCGAGTGGTTGTAAGAGGATCAGCTTCAGTGATCCTCTCAGTTGGTCCTTGTTACCTTCTGATGGCCAGCCACTGTTCATCTTCAAGGCTCTCGTCTCCTTTGCAAAACTTCTTGAACCACCACTGCACTGTACATTCATTAGCAGTTCCTGGGCCAAATCCGATGTTGATCTTGCACGTTGTCTATGCTGTTTTATGACCCATTTTGAACTCAAATAAGAAAATCGCTCTAATTTGCTTTTTGTCTAACATCATTTCTGTAGTCTGAAATAAATATAATAAAATACACAGCAAGTAATAAGTCAAAGCAAAAGACATAGTGAAAAACACACATTTAAATGATGTATAACATAACCATATTTAAGAATGAACTCCAATATCAAACAGCAAAGTTCAACAATGTGAAACCATAATTACTTTTGCACTAACCTAATATTATACTTTAGTATATTATTTTTCATTAAATTAGAATATCTTTTCCTATAGAAAAATTTTATTTTTCTCTCTGGTGTTTGCTCTAAGCCTTTAGCAGACAGCTACGTAGCCACCAGGAACTAACCATAGAATTCTCTCCAAAGCACCTGTTCTCAGGTCACTTGTGTCCCTGAAACGCTGCACCTGGCTGGCTCAGGGGGCTGCCACTCCACCCCCAAAGCAGGATTAGTTCTTTAGTAGCTGGTAGTTTTTAACACCAAACTAGTAACCAGTCTTTCTCATGATCTTTATGCAATCCCAAAACTACCCCAGGTAATTTGGTAATTCAGCAGATCCTGTTAGCTGCCTTTTTCCAGCTTTTGTTCAGTCAAGGTAGGGGGCCTACAGACTCCTGGGTTCCACAGAGGGGGCAGCAATTAAGAAGCCCAAGTCTGAGATTCAAGACAGACTTTTGCTTGTAGCTACAAATGTGCAGTTATAACAAGAAACACAAAGGTCAAGGATCAAAGGTTCCTGGCCTCCCTGTGCTGACTCTGCAGGCTTGGACAAGCCTCTGTTTGAAGCTCTTTGCCACCTGTCCACAGGCACAGACGATGATGCAGGGGAAACAATCTCGGACACCTTTCCGACCCAGACTGTCTGTTCTATTCATTCCATACAGTGTGACTAATAAGAGGGAACCCTTGTCGTGTACCAGACACAGTTCTGAATGTTTTATATATGTTAACTCATTTCATCTTTAAGGCAACCCTGCATGGTGGGTTCTGTCATCATCATTACAGCACCATCATCATCTAGTTTTAGTAGATGGGAAAGCTGAGGCACAAGAAGGCCAAATGCATGAACCTGGGGATTATAGGGACAGGGATTCCAGCCCCACTGAACTGGGCATACAATCTGGGCCATTAACTCTCTTCTCTTTTGCCTCCCTGTGACATGAATTCTATCATCCTATCTTCTGCCTTCTTTCCAAACCTGGCCAGAGGTGGTCAGTCAAACACTGTGACTCACCAGCCAAACAGCAAGGAGAATGAGTCACCCCTTCCCTGCCCTTTAGCCGCCTCAGGGACCCCTGCCCCCCCATTCTCCTCCTTCTTCAATTATGCAAAGAGGGCAGCCTCCAGGACAAGTCAATGGGCCCCCTCTTCTGAAGTGAGAAAGCACTATAATTCTTTACTAGTTTGGGGAAAAAGAAGAAATACAACATCCATCACTTAATGAACACACTCTGCATGTACACACATGTGTAAGTTAACTCATTGGTTTTCAACACTCCCCACCTTTTTTTTTATCGTGCTAAGTGGTTTTATTAGAGAAAGCCGAGATTATAGCAGACTCAAGAATTGGCATTGGGGCCCTTCTTGCCAAAGGTGGGCGCAACACTGGCAAAGCCCTGATTGTACTATGTAATGCCCCTTGGCCCGGCCAGCGTTCTTTTTCTCTTTTGGCTACTTTGGAAGTCTGACCTCTTACTTTACCAGCACAGTTTGGGGAACCATGGACTTTACCTCCAAGCATGTGGCCGGCTACTTCTAGAGTGCTCAGAACTTCACCCCTCATTGGCCTAGGGTAGCCTCATCCTCTAGGGATGTGCCTGTCAGGAGCAGGACTTGATCTTCTGGAGCAACACTCTCCAACAAGGCTAAATGAGCCTTGATCTGGGCGAGCGACTCTTGGCCAGTCACCTGGAGAGTGTGTAGGTCCTGGGTGTGGACAAAGAGCTGCATGTTGCTGACTAGATCACAGACACTGCTGCCACTGTCTTGAAGATGGAGTCGAGCAAGCATAACCTGTGTTACTAAACTGGGGTAAAATTACTTTACAATCCATATACATATATCCCCTACCTCTTTAGCCACCCTACTCTCCATCATCCCACCCCTCTAGGTCATCACAGACCACCAAGCTGAGCTTCATTCACATGGTGAGTGAAGTGAAGTGAAAGTCACTCAGTCGTATACGACTCTTTGCAACCCCATGGACTATACAGTCCATGGAATTCTCCAGGCCAGAATACTGGAGTGGGTAGCCTTTCCCTTCTCCAGGGGATCTTCCCATCCCAGGGATCAAACCCAGGTCTCCCACATTGCAGGTGGATTGTTTACCAGCTGAGCCACAAGGGAAGCCCAAGAAGACTGGAGTGGGTAGCCTGTCCCTTCTCCAGCATATCTTCCTGACCCAGGAGTCGAACTGGGGTCTCCTGCATTCCGGGTGGATTCTTTACCAATTGAGCTATCAGGGAAGCCCCCCAAATGATGTAGATTTATGTTAATGCACACAAAAGTGCCTATACTATATTGTTAAGTGAAATATGTATGTTATAGAATAATTCCATTTTTGTTAAAAAGCAGCATATATATATATGTATTTATATATCTAGAAAGATATAACATGCTAAATTTTGATGATGAATAAGTATGGCTTCTGTGATAAGAATTTTATATTTTAAATCAGTTTTTGAAGCCTCCAAGAATCTCTGCTTGGCTTCCAAAGGCATGCATGCCCTTGACCTTCCCCTGGTCCTTACAGAACTCATTAACAATGAGATTTATCAGCGTGCAGTTACACCCAGCCAGGGAGGGAAACCATGCCAGCCTTCCCTCTCCCAACTCAGCCCAGCCTCATTTTTATCACCACTGGTAGAGCAGGCTTTGCCCATGGTTCTTAAAACTACATTAGGCTTGGTGCAAGGAGTGGAAATGAGAAATTGGCTTTTCAATGGCTTGGTCCTAAAACAGGTGACGATGATGAAAAGATATTCCTTGGAATTTTCCAGGTCCCAGATTATGGCCCAGTGTACTTTTAAGTCATTGGATGACAGCATTTACAGAAACTCCTGCTATGAAATACTGCTTTTAAACTCTCCCCTCAGCTGCCCAGTCTCAGAAATGGTACATTTCTAACATTGTGTATTTAATGGGGCATTTAAACTGACACTAGTCTAAGAAAACAGCATGGTCTTGGTCCTCTCCCCAGAGACTGGATATTTCACTCCCATAATTATGGGATACTACTGGTATTTCCATTGCCCCAGGAACTGGGTTTTCAAACTCATAGCAGAAACTGTCTCAAAAGAGTTTTTCTCCGAAGGTGTGCCACTAGAAACAGACGTTTCCATCTCCTCTTGTTTCAGTCTTTCCCTCTGATACTTTTCCTCCCTTAATTCTACCACCTTTAAGAGAGACACTCAGATTCTGGTTTTCTGTTACATTTCACTGGATTGCCATACACTGTCTTGGTTGGAGTCCCTTGGACAAATCCCTTCCCAGGGCCCAAGACCCACCCCATGACCCCAACAAGTACGTACCCCTTTATAATGAGAACTTGTTTTGATGGTCAGCTGGTGCTCTGAAAGACTGAAAGCTGTAGCCTTCAGGGTCAAGCTGGGTAATAACCCTTGGTTATAAGATAGGAGTTTTGGTTTAGCCATCACTGAATGCGCTGTGTGTGTGTGTGCGCGCGTGCGTGCGTGCGTGCGTGCGTGTGTGTGTACTTCCCAGGTGGCCCTAGTGGTAAAGAACCCACCTGACAATGAAGGAGACATAAGAGATGAGGGTTCAGTCCCTGGGTCAGGAAGACCCTCTGGAGGAGGGCATGGCAACCCACTCTAGAATTCTTGCCTGGAGAATCCCATGGACAGAGGAGCCTGGTGGGCTACAGTCCATACGGCTGCAAAGAGGTGGACATGACTGAAGTAAATTAGCACAGCATATTTATGTATATATATGGTTTATCATAGGATAGTGAATATACTTCTCCGTGCTATACAGTAGGACCTTGTTTATCCATTCTATATACAAAAGCTTACATCTGCTAACTCCAGCTTCCCACTCTATCCCGCTACCCCCTCCCTCTTGACAACCACCAGTCTCTTCTCTGTGTTTGTGACTGTGTCTGTTTTGTAGATAGGTTCCTTTGCATCATATTTTAGCTTCCACATATAAGTGATACCATATGACATTTGTCTTTCTGACTTCACTTAGTATGACAATCTCTAGTTGCATCCATATTGACGCATATCTCATTATTTCATTCTTTTTTTTATAGCTGAGTAGTAGTCCATTGTGGGAGAAGGAAATGGCAACCCACTCCAGTGTTCTTGCCTGGATAATCCCAGGGACAGAGGAGCCTGGTGGACTGCCATCTGTGGGGTCGCACAGAATCGGACATGACTGCAGCGACTTAGCAGCAGCAGCAGCCGTCCATTATATATATACCACATCTTCTTATCCGTTCCTTTGTTGATGGACATTTAGGTTGCTTCCATGTCTTGGCTATTGTGAATAGTGCTGCTATTAACATAGGGGGTGACTGTCTCTTTTTGAGTTATAAGTTTTGTCTGGATATATGCCTAAGAATAGGATTGTTGGATAATATGATAATTCTATCAACTAATTATTAACTAATTTTGTTAGTTTTCTGAGGAACCTCCATACTGTTTTCAACGGTGGCTGCACCACCTTACAGCCCCACCAACAGTGTAGGAGGGTTCCCTTTTCTCTACATCCTCTCCAGCATTTGTTATTTGTAGTCTTTTTAATGATGGCCATTCTGACTGGTGTGAGGTGATACCTCATTGTAGTTTTGATTTGTGTTTCTCTGATTAGTGATGTGGAGCATCTTTTCGTGTGCCTCTTGGCTATCTGTTGTTTTTTTTTTTTTTTTTTTTAAGGATTTTTTTAAAAGATGGTTGACTTGTGTTTAGATAGGCAGTCCCTGAACCTCTGGCCACTTTTAGTAACAGGAAAAACTACACTCAGTTGGCCTCATGAAAAGAGAGGGGCCAGGAGCCATCTCCCCAGGTGCTCTAGGGAAAGGGAATGACCAGTATCCCACCCCAACACTGCTGTTGCACCTACCGAGATCCTTGAACTCTCATCCTTTCTTTAGCGTCAACTCTTGTGAGCTCTTGTCTGCACTGGGGAGAGAATGTCTCCTTGGCTCTCTCCACTTGCTCAGTACCTCCCTCCACCTTTTATTGCCAGATCTCCAGAGGTCCTACCTTGTGGGTCTGAGTTTCCAGCTAACTGTCCACTCCTTACAGGCAAATGCACCTGCTTTTAGAGCCATCTCTGGATTCAGACAAATGGGTCCTTTTTTATTGCCATCTCTGGAACTAGACAAATGGTCCTTAATCAAAAGTGACACACAAGGCTCCTGTGTCCTCCTTCCTAAATGCTTCAAAAAGAAGTAAAACCAAGTTATCAAAACTCAGTCATGTACCCTGAGTATAATGTGCTTCCTTAAATCTTCCCTTTTCACTCAAATCCAACACAGCCTCAGGCCAATAATAAAGTCTTGGGCTAATACATTGAGTGAGTAACTGTCTTGTTTTTTATCCTCATGGAAAAGAAATGCAAAAAAGCAAAATGGCTGTCTGGGGAGGCCTTACAAATAGCTGAGAAAAGAAGAGAGGCGAAAAGCAAAGGAGAAAAGGAAAGATATAAGCACTGAATGCAGAGTTCCAAAGAATAGCAAGAAGAGATAAGAAAGCATTCTTCAGCGATCAATGCAAAGAAATAGAGGAAAACAACAGAATGGGAAAGACTAGAGATCTCCTTAAAAAAATTAGAGATACCAAGGGAACATTTCATGCAAAGATGGGCTCGATAAAGGACAGAAATGGTATGGACCTAACAGAAGCAGAAGATATTAAGAAGAGGTGGCAAGAATACACAGAAGAACTGTACAAAAAAGATCTTCATGACCCGGATAATCATGATGGTGTGATCACTAATCTAGAGCCAGACATCTTGGAATGTGAAGTCAAGTGGGCCTTAGAAAGCATCACTATGAACAAAGCTAGTGGAGGTGATGGAATTCCACTTGAGCTCTTTCAAATCCTGAAAGATGATGCTGTGAAAGTGCTGCGCTCAATCTGCCAGCAAATTTGGAAAACTCAGCAGTGACCACAGGACTGGAAAAGGTCAGTTTTCATTCCAATTCCAAAGAAAGGCAATGCCAAAGAATGCTCAAACTACTGCACAATTGCACTCATCTCACATGCTAGTAAAGTAATGCTGAAAATTCTCCAAGCCAGGCTTGAGCAATACGTGAACCGTGAACTCCCTGATGTTCAAGCTGGTTTTAGAAAAGGCAGAGGAACCAGAGATCAAATTGCCAACATCCGGTGGATCATGGAAAAAGCAAGAGAGTTCCAGAAAAATATCTATGTCTGCTTTATTGACTATGCCAAAGCCTTTGACTGTGTGGATCACAATAAACTGTGGAAAATTCTGAAAGAGATGGGACTACCAGACCACCTAACCTGCCTCTTGAGAAATCTGTATGCAGGTCAGGAAGCAACAGTTAGAACTGGACATGGAACAACAGACTGGTTCCAAACAGGAAAAGGAGTACGTCAAGGCTGTATATTGTCACCCTGCTTATTTAACTTCTATGCAGAGGACATGATGAGAAACGCTGGGCTGGAAGAAACACAAGCTGGAATCAAGATTGCTGGGAGAAATATCAATAACCTCAGATATGCAGATGACACCACCCTTATGGCAGAAAGTGAAGAGGAACTAAAAAGCCTCTTGATGAAAGTGAAAGAGGAGAACGAAAAAGTTGGCTTAAAGATCAACATTCAGAAAAGTAAGATCATGGCATCCGGTCCCATCACTTCATGGGAAATAGATGGGGAAACAGTAGAAACAGTGTCAGACTTTATTTTTTGGGGCTCCAAAATCACCTCAGATGGTGTCTGCAGCCACGAAATTAAAAGACGCTTACTCCTTGGAAGGAAAGTTGTGACCAACCTAGATAGCATATTCAAAAGCAGGGACATTACTTTGCCAACAAAGGCCTGTCTAGTCAAGGCTATGGTTTTTCCAGTGGTCGTGTATGGATGTGAGAGTTGGCCTGTGAAGAAGGCTGAGTGCCGAAGAATTGATGCTTTTGAACTGTGGTGTTGGAGAAGACTCTTGAGAGTCCCTTGCACTGCAAGGAGATCCAACCAATCCATTCTGAAGGAGATCAGCCCTGGGATTACTTTGGAAGGAATGATGCTAAAGCTGAAGCTCCAGTACTTTGGCCACGTCATGCGAAAAGTTGACTCACTGGAAAGACTCTGATGCTGGGAGAGATTGGGGGCAGGAGGAGAAGGGGACGACCGAGGATGAGATGGCTGGATGGCATCACGGACTCGATGGACGTGAGTCTGAGTGAACTCTGGGAGATGGTGATGGACAGGGAGGCCTGGCGTGCTGCGATTCATGGGGTCACAAAGAGTCGAACACGACTGAGCGACTGAACTGAACACACACACACACTCACATACACACTCACACTCTCCCCACCTCCGCCCGAGGCCATTGTGTCTTAATTGTCTTAGAAAATGCACACATGTCCAGACAGCACAACTTCTTACCAATCCCTTCACTTTCCCATAAACTAGAAAAGATCCCCTGACCTAAAGTGGGGTCAAAATGATGGAAGGGAAGTGATGAAGTTGGTGGGTTTCAGATGGCTCGGGGCTCTGCTTCCCTGGCAAGACCTCTGAATGAGAAAGCACTGCAGAGGTGTCTCTGTCAGGCAAGGGCCTTTGATGACTTCCCAAGGGCATGAGAAAGCAGGATGACTCCTTTGCCTTCAACTGGCTGACTGGGAGCAGAAATATCACCCAACTGAAGGTGCCAGAAAGGCAGGAACTCAAATATCTCAGCAAGGGTTGGCAAAGACACACTGCGGGGCCCTGACACAGCTCCTGTTTAGTGAGCTTTGTTTCCAGTATTCCTGGGAACTGGGCACTTGACACAGAAATTGAGTTGAGATGCAGAAAAATAAAGCAAATGTCATGTCTTGGTTCCTGGGTCTGGGCTGATACACCCTGCACCACACTATCTAGGTTTCTTCCAGGAAAGCAGGTTGTCCCAGTGTCACAGGCAAGGAGCTGAAGAAAGAATGAGGATGGAGAACAAGATGTGGGTTGTCCAAGTTTCTCAGGAGCATGATTTTGGGGTGTCCTCTTCCTGTTGTTCTGGCCAGGCAGGACAGCTGCTTTGGAGTCACCGTCTCAGGGAGCATATTTCTCTCTTGCCCTCAACCTAACACCTTGGCTAGACTTAGAGCCCCACTTTCTCTCCCTCCCTCAGGCGGAGACTATTTTTCTGTACATAAGAATTGTGGGGGTCTGAACACTGGAAGACACCTTGCCTCTGGGGCCTTGCTTGTGGCTGTTTGCTCCTTGGTATTTGTAACCATATTTGCATGCATCCACAACCACACAGGCACACAGATGGCAGTCACCAGTGACATCATCTTAAATGTCCAAAGTGTCCATACAAGAGCATTTTGAAAGAAAAGGTATAGAAATTATCCCTGCAACATTTCATGGCCACTAGAGGGAGGACAGGGACGTATCACCAGTGAAAATCAGCAAATGGTTCTCAGCTTCACTCACTCACTCATTCTCTGTTAGTACCCAGAACTGGTTAGACAATGGGGACATAAAAATGAGTAGAATGCTCCCTGTGCTCACTGGCAGTAAACTTCACGCCGAAAATACTGATAATCGTATTTATCACATATAAAACTGCTGTCTTAATAAACTTAATGTCAGCTTGTTTTGTGCTGAGAAAGTTATATCAGGTTTCTTTTAATCCTGGTACTGACATCTGTGTACAAAGGAGTTTTGTTTTTCCAAGGTATGTCTAAGGCCAAGTGTGACAAATAATATATTTGGTTTTTTTCCCCCTGGTTCCTGGCACATAGCTCTTTAAAAATGCTTGGAATCTCCATAGCAATAAGAGTCTTCTGTATACTAGTGAGATGATTGGCTCCTAAATAACTTCAGGATGGGGATTGGTCTCCCAGTGATTATTAGAACTTTCACCCCACCCCCCAACCACCAGCAAGAGGAAAGGGGCTGGAGATTGAGTTAACCACCAGTGGGCAACAATTTTTTTTTTAAATTGGGGTATAATTGCCTTACAATGTTGTTGGTTTCTACTGTACAATGAAGTAAATCAGCTATAAGTATGCCTATATCCACTCCTGCTTAAACCTCCCTCCTCCCTCCATCCCACCCCTGTGGGTCGTCATGGAGCACCGAGCTAAGCTCCTTATACTAAACAGCGGGTTCCCACTAGCTATCTGTTTCACACACGGCAGTACACATGTATCCATCCCAATATTCCAATTCATCCCACCTTTGCCTTCCCTCACTTGGTGTTCATATGTTTGTTAAAGAAGCTATATATGTCAAATTAAGGAATTTAGCACTTTTCTACCTATGGGAAGATGCAAGAGTCTGGGCTTACTGACATCATTCCTTTCATATGCAATCAGCCATCTGAGATCAGTATCTTGTGTTATATCCTGAGTTTCCTCAGGGCTCACCACAGTGTGTGGCTGCAGTCTGATGGCTACTACATGGCAGGAATTCTTTCCTTCCTGAGTTCCCTCAAGGGTCACCAGCTCACCATCCATGGTGGCTGCAATCGCTGATGACTGTGACATCCTTTGTTTACTGTTATAACAGGAAATATTCCATTTCTCACTTCACTCTGTATGACAGATTCTAGGTCCATCCACGTCTCTACAGATGACCCAATATTGTTCCTTTTTATGGCTGAGTGATATTCCACTGTATATATGTACCACATCTTCTTTATCCCTTCCTCTGTTGATGGACATTTAGGTTGCTTCCACGTCCTAGCATTTACAGGACACTATGTCCTGTAAAGAGTGTTGTAATGAACATTGAAGTGCATATGTCTTTTTGAATTATGGTTTTCTCAGGGTATATGTCCACTAGTCGGACTGCTGGGTCATTGCTGTTGTTCAGCCACTCAGCCCTGTCTGATTCTTTGTGACCCCATGGACTGTAGCACACCAGACTTCCCTGACCTTCACTATCTCCCAGAGTTTGCTTAAACTCATGCCCATTGAATTGGTGATGCCATCCAACCATTTTGTCCTGTCATCCTCTTCATTTCCTGCCTTCAATCTTTCCAAGCATCAGTGTCTTTTCCAATGAGTTGGCTCTTCGCATCAGGTACCAACAAGTTGGAGCTTCAGTATCAGTTCTTCCACTGATATTCAGGGTTGATTTCTTTTAGGATTGACCGATTTAATCTCCTTGCTGTTCAAGGGACTCTCAAGAGTCTTCTTTAGCACCACAGTTTGAAGGCATCAATTCTTCAGTGCTCAGCCCTCTTTATGGTCCAACTCTCACATCCGTATATGACTACTGGAAAAACCATAGCTTTGACTATAAGGACCTTTGTTGGCAAAGTCATGCCAACAAAGGTTTTTAATACACTGTCTGCTTTTTAATACACTGTCTAGGTTTGTCATAGCTTTTTAATACACTGTCTAGGTTTGTCATAGCTTTTCTTCTAAGGAGCAAGCATCTTTTAATTTCATGGCTGCAGTCACCGTCTGCAGTGATTTTGGAGCCCAAGAAAATAAAGTCTGTCACTGTTTCCATTGTTTCCCCATCTATTTGCCATGAAGTGATAGGACCGAATGCCATGATCTTCATTTTTTGAATGCTGAGTTTTAAGCCAGCTTTTTCACTCTCCTCTTTCACTTTCATCAAGAGGCTCTTTAGTTTCTCTTTGCTTTCTGCCATTAAATGCTGTCATGTTCCTATCTGAGGCTATTGATATTTCTCCTGGCAATCTTGATTCCAACTTTAGCTTCATCCAGCCCAGCAAATCACATGATACACTCTGCATACATTAAATAAATAGGGTGACAATATATAGTCTTGATGTACTCCTTTCCCAATTTTGAACCAGTTTATTATTCCATGTCTGGTTCTAAGTATTGCTTCTTTACCTGCATACAGGTTTCTCAGGAGGCAGGTAATACGGTCAGGTATTCCCATCTCTTTAAGAATTTTTCCACAGTTTGTTGTGATCACATAGTCAAAGGCATTAGCATAGTCAGTGAAGCAGAAGTAGATGTTTTTCTGGAACTCTCTTGCTTTTTCTGAACTTTTTTATGATCCAGCAGATGTTGGCAATTTGATCTCTGGTTCCTCTGCCTTTTCTAAATCCAGCTTGTATATCTGGAAATCCTCAGTTCATGTACTGTTGAAGCCTAGCTTGAAGGATTCTGAGCATTACCTTGGTAGCATGTGAGATGAGTGCAACTGTGCAGTAGTTTGAACATTCTTTGGCATTGTCCTTCTTTGGGATTGGAATGAAAAATTACCTTTTCCAGTCCTGTGGCCACTGCTGAGTTTTCCAAATTTGCTGGCATATTGAGTGCAGCACTTCAGCAGTGTCATCTTTTAGGATTTGAAATAGCTCTGCTGGAATTCCATCACCTCTACCAGCTCTGTTCGTAGTGGTGCTTCCTAAGGCCCACTTGACTTCACATTTCAGGATGTCTGGCTCTAGGTGAGTGATCACACCATCGTGGTTATCTGGGTCATTAAGACCTTTCTGTACAGTTCTGTGTATTCTTGCTATCTCTTCTTCTTATCTTCTGCTTCTGTTAGGCCCATACCATTTCTGTCCTTTTTTGTGCCCATCTTTGCATGAAATGTTCCCTTGGTATCTCTAATTTTCTTGAAGAGGTCTCTAGTCTTTCTCATTCTATTGTTTTCCTCTATTTCTTTGCACTATTCACTTAAGAAGTCTTTCTTATCTCTCCTTGCTATTCTTTGGAACTCTGCAGTCAGATGGTTATATCTTTCCTTTTCTCCTTTGCCTTTGGCTTCTCTTCTCTCAGCCTTTCATAAGGCTTCCTCAGAGAACCATTTTGCCTTGTTGCATTTTTTTCCTTGGGGATGGTTTTGGTCACTGCCTCCTGTACAATAAGTAACCTCCATTCTGTTTTCCATAGTGGCTGTATTAATTTACATCCCCACCTCAAGGGCAATAATTTAATCCAACTTGACTATACAATAAAGCCTCCACAAAACTGCTAAATGATGGGGTTTGGGCAGCTTCTGGGTTGGTAAACACACTGAAGTGCTGGGAGGGGATTCTCCTAGAGAGAGCAGGAAGCTTCAACCCCTTTCCCCATAGATTGCCTTATGCATCTCTTCCATTTGGCGGCTCTTGAGTTGTATCTTTTATTTAAAAAATCAGTGAATTTAAATAAAGTATTTTCCTGACTTGTGTAAGCCACTCTAGTGAGTTGCCAAACCTGAAGCAGGGGTCATGAAAATCTCAATTTCGAGCCAGTCAGCCAGAAGTTCAGGTGGCAGTCTGGGACCCGTGACCAGCATCTACAGTGGGCATGGTGTGGGACGGAGCCCTTAACCTGGGGAGTCTCTCCTAAGTCTGGGCAGTTAGTGTCAGAGCTGAACGGAATTGTTGGACACCCAGCTGGTGTCCAGAGAATTGCAGAAGCAGTCTCTGTTGGGAAAAACACCACACATTTGGTTCGAAGTATTGGGAGTAAAGGAGATCAGTCCTGGGTGTTCATTGGAAGGACTGATGCTGAAGCTGAAACTCCAATACTTTGGCCACCTCATGCAAAGAGTTGACTCATTGGAAAAGACCCTGATGCTGGGAGGGATTGGGGGCAAGAGGAGAAGGGGACGACCGAGGATGAGATGGATGGATGGCATCACCGACTCGATGGACATGAGTTTGAGTGAACTCCAGGAGTTGGCGATGGACAGGGAGGCCTGGCGTGCTGTGATTCATGGGGTCGCGAAGAGTCGGATGCAACTGAACTGACTGACTGGGAGTAAAAATAGCTCGTCTTGTTTCAGTGTAGCTGAATCAAAATGTTTATTTATTTTCAACTTGAACGGCTGTAAATGTAGCTAAGCAGACTGTGCCTGATAACCAGCAGTCACGCAATAAATTGTAGTACCTCTCTGTACTGAGCATCAGCTTTGTGCTGCTGCTGCTGCTGCTGCTAGGTCGCTTCAGTCGTGTCCGACTCTGTGTGACCCCATAGACGGCAGCCCACCAGGCTCCCCCGTCCCTGGGATTCTCCAGGCAAGAACCCTGGAGTGGGTTGCCGTTTCCTTCTCCAATTCATGAAAGTGAAGACGCTCAGTCGTGTCCGACTCTTAGTGACCCCATGGACTGCTAGGCTAAGGGAATTAACAAAATTCTTCATTAAAGTAAGAAATAAGATAAGGCTTAAAAATAGTTATGTTAGGTTGGGTTAGCAAAAACAAAGCCCATGTGCCTCCATTTACCTTATTTCCCCTTGACAGCACATTACTAATCAATTAACAGATATCTTCCCCTTGGAGCCTGAACATAGCCTCAGAAGCCTTCTATCTGTCAGAGATTTAGCCCATTTGCCATTCTCATTCCTCAGTTAAGTTCAGTTCAGTCACTCAGTTGTGTCCAACTCTTTGCGACCCCATGAACTGCAGCATGCCAGGCCTCCCTGTCCATCACCAACTCCCAGAGTTTACCCAAATCCATGTCCATCGAGTCGATGATGCTATTCAACCATATTATCCTCTGTTATCTCCTTCTCTTCCTACCCTTAATCTTTACCAGCATCAAGGTCTTTTCAAATGAGTCAGCTGTTCACATCAGGTGGCCAAAGTATTGGAGTTTCAGCTTCAACATCACTCATACCAATCAGTCGTATCTCCTTTAGGATGGACTGGTTGGATCTCCTTGCAGTCCAAGGGACTCTCAAGAGTCTTTTCCAACACCACAGTTCAAAAGCATCAATTCTTCGGTGCTCAGCTTTCATTATAGTCCAACCCTCACATCCATACATGACCACTGGAAAAACCATAGCCTTGACTAGACAGGTCTTTGTTGACAAAGTAATGTCTCTGCTTTTTAATATGCTGTCTAGGTTGGTCATAACTTTTCTTCCAAGGAGTAAGCGTCTTTTAATTTCATGGCTGCAATCACCATCTGCAGTGATTTTGGAGCCCAGAAAAATAAAGTCTGACACTGTTTCCACTTTTCCCCATCTATTTGCCATGAAATGATGGGACCGGATGCCGTGATCTTTGTTTTCTGAATGTTGAGCTTTAAGCCAACTTTTTCACTCTCCTCTTTCACTTTCATTAAGAGGCTCTTTAGTTCTTCTTCAGTTTCTGCCATAAGGGTGGTGTCATCTGCATATCTCAGGTTATTGATATTTCTCCTGGCAATCTTGATTCCAGCTTGTGCTTCTTCCAGCCCAGCGTTTCTCATGATGTACTCTGCATAGAAGTTAAATAAGCAGGGTGACAGTATACAGCCTTGACGTACTCCTTTTCCTATTTGGAACCAGTCTGTTGTTCCACATCCAGATCTAACTGTTGCTTGCTGACCTGCATACAGGTTTCTCAAGAGGCAGGTCAGGTGGTCTGGTATTCCCATCTCTTTCAGAATTTTCCACAGTTGATTGTGATCCACACAGTCAAGGGCTTTGGCATAGTCAATGAAGCAGAAAAATATTCTCATTCCTAGGCTAGGAGAAAGAGACTAAGAGTCCAGAGAGTCTTCTTTTTTTTTTTAATCTCAGAGTAGGGATGCGTGACTTTGAGGTAAGTCATTAAATTCCTCTGAGCATCTATTAATATTTACTCATCTGTAGAATGGAGGCCATAACTTCCCCTATAGACCACTAAAGGTTTAAATGGTGTGAGGGGTGGGAACGTGCTTGAAAGGTTAAAAGAGCAAGGTACTCCCAAAAGGGTAGCAAGAGCACCCAGAATTCACTGAAACAAAAATAGCATCTTTGCCAGGTGATAAAGCTCCATTAAGGCCTATTTAGAACAGAAAAAAGATACTGTTTTAAAAGGATTTTCTTCTTATTAATAGAGAAGGAAAGGAGAAGAGGAAGCAAAATAGAAATGGAATAAGGAAAGAGGACACGAATTGGAGACAGAGGCTTAGCTTCAGGTCTCAGTTCTGCCTCTGACATAACATGGAGTTGGAAGATGTTACTCAGCTTCCTTGGGCCCCTCATTCCTCACTCAGTGAATGGCGGAAGCAGTGTCTCCCTCTCAGGGTTATTGGAAACCTGAAGTGAGTCCATTCCTGTGTGAGGTCCTGGCCCTGAGCCAGGTACACAGGACTGGCTTGGTGAACTCCCCTACCTGATGAGTAGAAAGAACCACAGCTTGGAGCCAGCTCAGTGCCACAAGCGTAGAGAATGTTAGGTTTTACTTGTTACCATTCATCCATCAATTCATCTTCTCTCCCTCCCTTCCTTCCTTCCTACTTCTACAAGTGCACCTACTTGAAGCTGAGCAAGGAGAATCCCTGCAACGTTATTGAACAATTCATGGGGGTAAAGAAGACCCTTTGCATGATGTGATTTGAACATTTCCCCAGCATCCCAACTGCCCTGCAGTTATATCCCTTTTAAGTTTTTGAGGCTCTCTTTAAGGAACTTTGCTTACAACTCTGACGTTTGAACTCCAGAGTGGACAGTGGCCCGCCCTGGGCAATTCAAGGCAGCAGCAGGCTAGAAGAACGGGTACCATCAGTGCTGCCGTGTGGATGCTCTATGTGGCGGGCACAGGGGACAGGTCCCTGCCTTTAGGAAATTATCACAGTGAGCCAGGAGCTCTAGAATGACTTGCCTGGTGCTTCAGCCTCCTGAGTACACCTCACGCTTTCAGGGCCAGTGCAGTGTGACCTTGCCTTCCTATGAGCTCTGACAGCATTTTAACTCTCGCTCTCATTGGCACTTCTCAGCATTTGGACACACAATGTAATCACATTTGTGCACAGACATGGCTTCACTTCTTGCCTTTCACTTCCGCAGTATGCTTGGGGGCCATTTAAAACAGTGAAATCACCAGCAAAAAAGCACAGACGTGCGAAAACGTGGTGTTAACTCTGCTCTAGGTTCCTGGCAGTGACTCAGAGTCTGTCAAACCACTCATTCTTGCCTTTAAAAAGCTTTCCCTGACTATTCCACGGTCATTCTTTCTGCCCTAATTAGATCTGGGGCCCCTCATTGTTCCCTTGACAGTAGAGGCTTCTCTGCTCCACTTAGGATCCCAGAGCAGGGTGCTTCACTCACTTGTCTTTCCCCTTTCCTGGTCTGTAAGTTCTATCAGGGCAGGGAAGTTTCTTGGGTCTTGCTATATCCTGCGTGCCTAAAACAGGGTCTGGAATGTAGGAGATGCTTAAATAGCTCAATGGGAACTGTATCTTTTATTTAGTTATTTATAGTACTGTTTTAGTTCCATGTGGGAAACTATCTTCTAAACTTTTCAACCTTCTCCTACCCAGATTAGAGTGTATAGCCTAGTGCTCTGTGCTAAAAAAAATCCATGATGAATGAATGAGTGAGAGAATGAATGAATGAATGGCTTATAAGATAGCCATATCCCTTAGGGTTTCAGCCAAGTCTATAAATAATAAGGGATGATGCACTAATATTCTCTAGGTCCCTCCCAGAACTTCTCACCACTTTTTCCTCATCCTTCTCAGTATCCTTGAAAATTGACCTTTATAAGACTGTATCAAGGGTCCTTGTGCCCTCTGGTTCTTTGTGGTCATTTGTAGACACGCTCAGGGCAAAAAAAAAAAAAAAAAGTTTGTTGCCTAATGTGCTCATTCCCAGCTGAGGTCAGGCAAGGCAACTGCTCTGCCTTTTTGTTTCAGCTCTCCTACTGTGAACAAGCATCCATTTCACAGTCCGTTAACACCATGTTTTCGCACGTCTGTGCTTTTTTGCTGGTGATTTCACTGTTTTAAATGCCCCCCAACATACTGCGGAAGCGCCGTGTAGTGTTCCTTATGGAAAAAATATGTATGTGTGTTACAGAAGCTGCGTTCAGGTGCTCATGGCTGTGAGTTCAAGGTTAATGAATCAACGATTTATACGCCAGGTGACCCAGTCAGTGGTAAAGAATTTGCCTGTCAATGCAGGAGTCCTGGGTTTGATCCCTGGGTCGGGGAAGATCCCCTGGAGAAGGAAATGGCAACCCATTCCAGTATTCTTGCCTGAAGAATTCCATGGATATATCGAGAAGCCTGGCGGGCTACAGTCATGGGGTCGCAAAAAGTCAGACAGGACCTAGCGACTAAACAACAACAACAACAACAATTCTTCTTTGAAAGAAACAAACATTAAACAAGGATATGTATTGACTGGTTGATGCAAATGTTGTGGCAGGACCCTAACTCTGGATCTTGCCTGGGAACGAAGTTTCGGTGCTCACTAATTCAGTATTAGCAGCTACTTCGTAGAGCATAACTGCCTTGAATAATGAGAATCAACCATTGGAGCTACACTGGTGGTTTTAGACTTCTGGTAGCAGCTGCCTCTCCTTGCCCCTTGAGGTGGCTGGGGTGGAGACACGTCCCCACAGTAGCTAGCCCTAGAGTGCTTCACTGTCCCTTGCTGAATTCCCTGCATCCTGCCCACACCTTTGTAAACAGTCCCTTATTAAGTTCCCTTCATATCACATCTAAGTGTACCATCCTCACCAATACTTGATGGAAAATCCCAGCTGTTTCCTTTTTGGCACCTGGACATCCACAGGGACGTGGCCCCCTCTTCTCCCCCAAGTCTGGAGTGGATCTTCACCCACAACAGCCCCTGTTTCCCCACGTCACCCTGACTGCAAGGTCCTACCTCTCGGGCAGTGCTACTGAGTGGAGTCCCCTGACCAGCATCCCTTGGGAGCTTGCTAGAAATGCAAATTGCTGATCCTCCTAGATCTATTGGGGAGAGCCCTGGAATCTGATTTTAATAAGACCTCCAGATGATTCTATGCACACTCAAGTTTGAGACCCACTTCCTGGAGAACTGGGAGTGGGGAGTGCTGCTTCTAGGACCCCTGCCAGGGCCTCTGACTCCCACCTACCTGGCTTTCCAAGGCTTCCCAACTCTTGTTTCTCAAGGTTGAAGCACAGTTAGGAAGACACACAAGCTGGGGTGCAGAATCCTTTGAACCCCATGTGGTGGCTGTTTCTTAGCTGGCAGAGCATGATTCCTTACAGGACAAATATAACAATCCTGGGAGCTCAGCCCTGAAACCTCAGGTGTCTCTGAGCCACAGCCACAGGGCAAGAGGGAAGACAAACAATGTGGCTGCAGATAAGCTATGCCAAGAATGCCATTTTGGCGTATTAATTATTTTGAGCTGAAGCAGCTGAGAAACAGCAAATGCAAGAGTTCTCTGCCCTTCCCTCTTTACAAACCAGAGTATAAATTTCCCACTTGAAGGTGGCAATAATTTTTACCACTTCTTGTACTAGGATGGGGAGAATGATACTTATCATTGTAGGTGGAAGGCTGACACCAAGATGTGTCTGCATAAATATACCTTACTAAAACAACCCTACCTTCTACCTCCTAGTAGTTTCCTCCATGCATTTCCTAGTCACTTTCCCATAGTTTATTGCCCCTGGAATAGGGGCAAACCTCTTTCCTTTTTCTAGTTACTTCTCCACTATTTATCACTTTGTTAAAATAATATATAAGTCTAGCTACTTTTTTGAGTTTTCACTTGTTTTCTGTGAAGCCCCTGTGCATATAAAATGTGTATGCCTTTTCTTCTGGCAGTTTTTTTTATTGTTTAGGGGGTGTTTTTGTTTTGTTTTTATATTTTGGCTGGCATGTTGAATAGTTTCCTGATGAGGGATCAAACCCTGACCTCTGCAGTTAAAGTACCAAATCCTAACCACTAGGCCACCAGGGAACTCCTTCTGTCAGTTAATTTGCAGGTCCCAGTGACTAAACTTGAGGATTGAGGAAAAAGTTTCCCCTCTTCCTGCCTGCTTCAGTGGCAAGAACTGCCAGGTGGCATGGCCCTTTGGTATTGAAAGAGGAAAAGATTTTCATCCCACTTATAAACACTTCTCTGTGGGGAATGGAATCTCTTCTGTCACTGTTATTTTCTATAATCTCCCTTATTTCAAAATGCAGATTTGAGGCAGTTTATATATATATATATGGAGAAGGAAATGACAATCCACTCCAGTATTCTTGCCTGGAGAATTCCATGGACAGAGGAGCCTGGTGGGCTACAGTCCATGGGGTCGCAAAGAGTTGGACAAGACTAAGCGACTTTCACTCACTCACTCACTTAATATATATATTAATAAGGCTAAAAAATAGACATCATTGGAGTTTGCAAATTGTTCACTTCAAACATTCTTAAAATGGTTGGCTGCTTTGCTGGAATGCTAGCAACCAAAGGTTCCAGTGTTCGAGAATATGAAAGCCTCTGCTAGTCACCTGTGCTGGAAATAGCATCTAAAGTAAAGACTTTAGAAAAACTTAGTGACTTTGAGATTATCCTTCAGGTTCTGCACACTCTGTTGTTCTTGGCTATTAAAAAAGAAAACATATTTGTTACTGAAATGTAGTTAACATCTTACCACTGAATTATGTATGTCACTTAGATAAATATAATTGCTGTAAATGTCTATATAGTCTTGGATTCAGTTTTTATTTTGAAATGGGAGCTTTTTTGTTTACAGGATCATCAAAAACTAAAAAATGTTTCTGTAAGGCAATGAGTTTCTTTAAACAATAACAAAAATGCCTTGTTGACTCACTATGTAATCAAAATCTCCCTAATTTGTTATCTGACTACTTCAGGCCACTTGTAAAGAAAAATTCCTTTGCAAATCATTTTAGATGTAGTGTTATAACTTTTTCTCAATTTTTTGTTTTATTTTTTTAAATTTATTTTTTAATTGGAGGACAGTTGCTTTACAATGTTGTGTTGGTTTCTGCTGTACAACAACACAAATCAGCCATAATTATACATCTATCATCTCCCTCTTGATCCGCCCTGCCCTGCCCCCACCTCACTCTTCTAGAACGTCACAAAGCACATGGCTGGGCTCCCTGTGTTATGTGGCAGCTTCTCACCAGCTATCTGTTTCACACCTGGTAGTGTCTTTAAGTCTATGTTACTTTTTTCCTCTCGTCCCACTCTCTTCTTCCCCCATTGTGTCCACAAATCCACTCTCTATATATGTGTCTCCATTATTTCCCTGCAAATAGGTTCCAAAATTCCATTGTTTAGGATTCTATATATATGCATTAACATACAATATTTTTCTGATTTACTTCACTCTGTATAGCAGGCTCTACATTGATCCACCTCACAGAACTGACTCAGATTTGCTCTTTTTTCTGTGGCTGAATGCTATCCCATTGTGTGTATGCACCACATCTTCTTTACCCATTCATCTGTCAGTGGACATCTAGGTTGCTTCCCTGTCATAGCTATCAATTTTTCATTTTAAAATAAATTTTGTATATGTGTATGAATATGCGAAAAGGAAAGACATTCATTCTTCTCCTTTTTTTAATAATTTTTTAAAGTACTTATTTGGGCTTTGGGTCCTAGTTGCAGCAAGCAGGATCTTTGTTGCATCATGCAGGATCTTTCCTTGTGGTGCACGGACTCTAGCTGTGGTACATGGGCTCCAGAGCACTTGGGCTCAGTAGCTGTGGTGCACAGGCTTAGCTGCTCTGCATGTGGGATCTTAGTTCCCAGACCAGGGAGTGAACCCATGTCCTCTGCATTGCAAGGCAGATTCTTAACCACTGGACCGGCAAGGAAATCCATTTCATGTTCTTTTTAAAATGACTCATAGTCATAATACCTAGTTTCCCAACTGCCAGGCCTTGATATTGTAATTCCTACTGCCAATGATGCAACAAGTAGACTGATTTTAAATAAGAAGGGAAGTGTGAAAGGGTTTGACCACAAAAGTTTTAAAAGCCCTTGTTAAGTAGCCCTGAGCAGATTAACTCTCACTGTTGGAGAGCATTTCTCAGTATTATTTGCATGCTCTTTTATTTTTCTCTCTATGACCTAAGAGAAAGAAAAACTATATTGATAATAGCTCTTTAAATAGTGATTTATTCACTTATAGCCTTTCAGAATAAATTAAGAGAACACTTGTCCAAGGAAAAAAACAGTAAATGCAGAAATAAGGGATGAAAAAAACTAAAGAAGGGAAACAAGAAGTGGCTCAGGGCTAAGAAAATACACAGTGCATGCCATAGGTGCTGTGTTATTGCTAAAGGTGAGCCTCAGATTTGGCTCTGAGTTTCAGAGGAGAACAAAGGAAAAAACAAATCAATTATAAGATTCACTATGTCCACAAAATGGAAACAAACACTCCAGGAACTTTGCTTGATACCGGCAAAGAGGGAACACTGGGGGAATCTTTGGGAAACATCATTAGGGAAAGACCTAAGGGTTTGAGCAGTTCCTTCCTCACTGATTTGGGAATGAGGTGGGCTTCCCTGGTGGCTCAAATGGTAAAGAATCCGCCTGCAATGTGGGAGATCTGGGTTCGATCCCTGGGTCAGGAAGATCCCCAAGAGAAGGGAATGGCAACCTACTGTAGTATTCTTGCCCGGAGAATCCCATGGACAGAGGAGCATGGCAGGCTACAGTATAGCGGGAATTCCTAATAATGTCCTTTCACAGCCTTGAGAAATTCCACAGAAATAGCACCTGGCAAAACAGCATATATTAAGAACATGTATTAATAATTATCTTTCATGTTTTTCTTGAGAATAATCTCCTTGCTACAACCCCCAAGGCCAGACCCAGAAGGGAGTATGACTGGGATCATGAAAGCATGGTCCTGTGGTCGGCGTCAGGCGTGAACGCTGCCTGCGCGCTTGCTGCTTGTTCCCGAGACTAGCCCAAAAGGGAACGGCCTGGGATAAAAACAAGGAGATCTGGACTATGTCAGTGTAGTGTCTTGGGAAAGCTAAGATCAAAAAAAGTCCTGTAGTCTGCAATTAGGAATAAAAGCTGGACTCAGAGTGGACTCTGCACCTCAGTCCAATAGCGGCTGCAGGTCCCCTGACTCAGTGCAACAGGTTTCGTGTTTTGTCTTCGTTCTCATTGTTTGCTCCTGGACCATTAGGGCAACACTACAGCCCATGGGGTTGCAAACAGTCGGACACAACTAAGCAACTAGCACGTCTACACTTATTTCTGATCCAAAGCCCTGGTCTTCTCAGGGGACCCAACCTTGTTCCTCATTCCTTCTCTGTTCTCTCTAAACCCCATGCTTCCTCTTGGGAGCCTACAAGCTAGAACACAGCCAGAAGGATAGGGTTGACTTACTTGGGGAGTTACCTTGACTTTGGGGTGTAGTATTTGTTACCACTGCTCACAGAGTTGTGGACTTTGAACTCTGCACGTTAGAATCATTCTGGCAACTTTCCAAAATTATGTAATTGCCTGGGCACCACTCAGATGAACTGGATATAGGCCTCTAGGATTGAGCCTAGAATTCATATATATTTTAAATCTTCCAGCTAATTTTTATGTATAGCCAGTTGAGTAGAGACACAGACAACTGGATATACTTGGAAGTGTACAAACCTGAGTGTGTATCAGTCCCCTGAAGAGCTTGTTAAGCATAAAAATTGCTCAGTCACAGTATGCCTCCTAATCCTCCCAGCCTCCGACTCTGAAGGCTGAGGAATTCTACATTTTTAACAAGAACCCTAGGTAATTATGAGGCAGCCTGTTCACAGATTCACACCAGCTTAAAGGAGGAACACCCTGGGGTCTAGTCTGCTCTGACAACAGCAGGCTGTGTGATCTTGGGTCTGTGAATTAGTACTCTAGTTTTGGTCCTCATTGGTAAAATGGTTATAGAAATAATCTGCTATACCTACATCTATTAATCCCTAACTCCATCAATCAGGGACTGGGGCATTTTAATTTTTGTACCCCCCCCCAAACCTACATCAATTCCTGGCACACAGTAGGCACTCAAATAAATTGAAGATGTGCTCCTATGTAGGAAAGCAGATTTTAAAGGACTAGGTATGTCTGTGGCCACCAGGTATGCATTTTTATTGGGTGGGTAGGTGTGTGCACTGGGGGGCTGATATATGTACAGAAGACTAGATTAAAATTCTGGAAATCTAGGTCTCTAGGTTCATTCGTTTAAGCCTATGTGTGTGAACTTAGGGATGGGTGGAAAGGTGCCCTTTGGCCTGGTTTCGCCTATCTTCCGTCAAAATTTGCGTGGATTTTAATGTAATCCTACGCCGCTGCTGATATAGGCACTCCTGCAAGAACTGAACTTGCAAAAGACATGTTACAGTTCAACGATTTTATAACATCTGTGGCTCTGAAATAAACCTGTTAGAAAACAGCATGGGTTTTATTGGACAAGTATAATAGGACAGTTTATTGAAGTATGAAAATTTCTTATTGATTTAAGACAGTGTCTACAAATACCGTCCTCTGAACAGTGACCAAACTGTGAATGTTTTTATGTGAAATGCCCAATTAGTGTACAAAAACTACACTGTGTGCCAAGTCAGGGGAGTGGGCAGAGCAAGAGACGAGCCAGGAGCCAGATCTGGGCTCTAGTTCTGCCCGAGGACTCACTGTGTACCTTGGGCAAGTTGGCTCTCCTCCCTGGGATTCCTCTTCTGTAAAATGAAGTTTTGGATGATTATCTTGAGGGTCCCTTCTGTCCCCCACAGGATATGGCTATCTGCTTGCAAGACTGAAGCACTGAAAGTCTTCTCCATTCATTCTCTCTGCTCAGAATCACCCCATGTGATCAGAGTAAACCAAGTGGATCCCTCCTTCCCTTTCGGCCATCAACCTGCATTCAAACCGACACCTCTATAAGCCAGTCCACACTATTCACTCTTAGAAAGGTGATACTCAAGAAGTCTACCAATAATTTCCAATGTAAATAAACTTGATAGTCTTTATTTCTTTAATACTCTGTATTAATCCAGAATTCTAGCTACACACAACCACTTTCAAACAACAAAAGTTGTGTTTGGGGGTGGAGGTGAGGAGAGGCTCTTTCATTCTGTGGTTAATAGTTGAGGCTCTGAGTATTGAAAAATAATTACAGTTCCCTAAATCTGCATGTAAAACCAGAAATGTCTAACAGCAACATACATATGATTTATTGATAAAACCAGACTTTTCTTTCCGCTTTTCTTCCTTTTGGTATAGGCAGAACTTGATTATTGTGCTTCACTTTACTGCACTTCAGAGAGTGCACTTTTTACAGATTGAAGGTTTGTAGCAATCCTATGTCAAAGCAACTGTTTTGACACCATTTTTTCAAAACATTTGTTCACTTCGTGTCTCTGTGTCACATTTTGGTAATTCTTGCAATATTTCAAACTTTTTCATTCTTATTTGTTATGATCTGTGATCAGTGATGTTACTGTTGGAAAAAGAATACCACTCACTGAAGGCTCAGATTGTTTTTAGCAATAAAGTATTTTTAAACATATATGTAATACATGTACATTTTTATACCTAATGCTGTTATTGTTCAGTCACTAAGTTGTGTCTGATTCTTTTTGACCCCATCAACTTTAGCATGCCAGGCCTCCCTATCCTTCATTAACTCCCTGAGTTTGCTCAAACTCATGTCCATTGAGTCAGTGATGCCACCCAACCATCTCATCCTCTCACCCCTTTCTCTTCCTGCCCTCAATCTTTCCCAGCAAAAAGGGCTTTTCCAATGAGTCAGCTCTTTGCATCAGGTGGCAAAAGCATTAGAGCTTCAGCATCAGTCTTTCCAGTGATTATTCAGGGCTCATTTCATTTAGGATTGACTGGTTTGATCTCCTTGCTGTCCAAGGGACTCTCAAGAGTCTTCTCCAACACCACAGTTGGAAAGCATCAGTTCTTTGGCACTCAGCCTTCTTTATGGTCCAACTCTCACATCCATATATGACTACAGGAAAAACCATAGCTTTGACTATAAGGGCCTTTTGTTGGCAAAGCAATGTCTCTGCTTTTTAATACACTATCTAGGTTTGTCATAGCTTTTCTTCTAAGGAGCAAACGTCTTTTAATTTCATGGCTATAGTCACTGTCTACAGTGATTTTGGAGCCCAAGAAAATGAAATCTGACACTGTCTCCACTTTTTCCCCACCTATTTTCATGAAGTGATAGGACTAAATGCCATGATCTTCATTTTTTGAATGCTCAGTTTTAAGCCAGCTTTTCACTCTCCTCTTTCATCAAGAGGCTCTTTAGTTCCTCTTCACTTTCTGCCATTAAAGTGGTATCATGTGCATATCTGAGGTTATTGATATTTCTCCTGGCAATCTTGAGTCCAGCTTGTGAGTCATCCAG
This sequence comes from Oryx dammah, assembly GCF_014754425.2. Taxonomy (NCBI): domain Eukaryota; kingdom Metazoa; phylum Chordata; class Mammalia; order Artiodactyla; family Bovidae; genus Oryx; species Oryx dammah. The sequence continues at coordinate 38,186,433 of NW_024070185.1, forward strand.
CCCAGCATTTTGTATGATGCACTCCGCATATAAGTTAAATAAGCACAGTGACATACTTCTTTCCCGATTTTGAACCAGTCCATTGTTTCATGTCTAGTTCTTACTGTTGCTTCTTGTCCTGCATGCAGATTTCTCAGGAGGCAGGTAATGTGGTCTGGTATTCCCATCTCCTTAAGAATATTCTGAAGTTTGTTGTGATCCGGTCAAATGCTTTAGCATAGTCAATAAAGCAGATGTTATTTTTTTTAATTCCCTTGCTTTTTCTATGATCCAGTGTATAAGTATATGTAATGCTACTGTCATCCGTTAAGTGCACAGTAATGTAAATGTAAATCTAACCTCTTTATGCATGGGTAAGTGAAACATTCATGTGACTCACTTTATTGCAATATAAATTTTATTGTGGTGGTTTGGAACCAAATCTGCAGTATCTCCAAGAAACATCTGTATGTGTTAGATTCCTATTGCTGCTGTAAGAAATTATTGCAAATGCAGTGGCTTAAAAGAACCCAAATATATTACCTTACGGTTCTGGAGGTCACCTGTAGCTGATTCATGTTCATGTATGGCAAAAACCGCCACAATATGGTAAAGTAATTAGCCAGCCTCCAATTAAAATAAATAATTTCTTTTTTAAAAAAGAAAAAAAAAGAAAAAGGCCAAACTGGCTCAGCTGAGCTGTTCTTCTTCTGGAGGCCATAGGGAAGACTCCATATCCTTGCCTTTTCTAGCTCCAAGAGGCTGCCTGCGTTCCTTGGCTTGTAGCTCTGTGTCCCTCCAACCTGTCCTTCTGCCATCACTTCTTTAATCCTCCTACCCCTCACTTTCCCTTATAAGAACCCTCATGTTTACATTAGGCCCATCCAGATAATCCTGGATAATCTCCCATCTTAAAATCCTTAATTTAAGCAATCTGCAAACTCCTTTTTGCCAAGTAAGGTAATATATTCGCAGGTTCTGACATTAGGGTGTGGACACTGTTGGGGGCTATTATTTTGCATAACATCTACATTTACTTTCAAATCCCACCTTGGCCACTATGTGACCTTTGGTAAATTATACCCTTTCTCTGGGCTTCAGTTTCCTCATCAATTAAAGTGGGTTCATAACCAATCACTGTATGGTTTTTTTTGTTTTGTTTTAATTGGTTGATTTTTGAGGATTAAATAAGAAAATGCTTAAGCCCATGGCATACTGTCTACCTGCTATGTGTTATACTTAAGAGGAGAAAATTTGGGGCTTTAGTTTAAAAACCAGTCTGGAGCCTGTCTGCCGTCATCTATGCCTTAGCATCATGTGTAATCAGTGATGATATTCAGGATGATGACTCAGCTGCTGCAAAATCCTAATCTTCAAAAGCTTTAATTGTTTGAGATATTCTCCTTATTAAGTTAGTAAATTGGAGAGTACTGTCTCAGAGAAATTTTTAATTATAAGAATTGGGGAAGGGACCTCCATATTTTCTAGATATAATGGTGAGTTAAACAGAAAATTCTATTTGCCAGAGTATCTTCCCTTCTCCTCTTGGTATTTGTAGTCCTTGAGGCCTGCCTCGATGGGTGCCTGTGCATTGGTGCTGAGGTTGTGCAGCAGGAAAGGTACTGAATCTGGTGGGAGGGGCCCCGTCACACTGGGAGGAAAATGAGCCCTGTTTTCAGGAGAAAAACACACCTTTGTGGGCTACAAAGTTTCCTAACGAAAGGGCATCTAGTTCCACATCAAACAGGAAAATCAACTATTCTGCCCAAGAGTGTAGGTAAAATGTGAGACAGCCCAAAGTAGAAAAGAGAAGTCTCCATCAACACAAACACTTCCTTCATCTTTTCAGAGAGGACTAATCATCCAATAAAACAGATGAAGTGATTAATATTGAACCAGAAGGATAGCAAAGGCCTGGACATGGACCAGTGAACATCACAAAGGCTTTGAAGGATGATGAAACAGATACAAGTTCCTCTCTTCCAGTCTCATGGGAATAAGTGCTTGTCCAGTGCTCTGAGAAAGGTAGTTAGAGTTAATGTTAATCACATGTGGGTGAAACTTTGCAGTGGTATCAGCATAATCATAGGTTACATTTGCAAAGTACTTTGGTGTCTATAAAGAGTTTCCTTATGTTTGTTTCATGTAATCCTTAGGGTAACCCTGGAAATTAGCCAAAGCAGATTTTACTATTTCCACTTTTACAGATGCAAAAACAGAGGCACCAAGAGATGAAATGATTTCCTAAAGGTCAGACAGCAGAGTAGTGGCAGAGCCAGAATGTCAACCTACATTGATCTCCACTGGCTGTCTTGTTCTGCTCTTGGCTGCAAGGCTGTCCATCTGTTGCCTTCATCGTGAAGTGGTAACAGACTTCTTTTCATTCTCTCTTGCCTCTGCCCCTCACTGCATCTCACCTTTATGCTAGTCCCTAGTTCCCAAAATACTCTATCATTTTGCTTCTAAAAGGGTAGCAAAGTAGCAATTGTCAGGAAGCCTGTTAGAAACGCAGAATCTCCCCCACCCTAGACCTCCAGACTCAGATCCTAGGTGTTTCCTACACACAATCAAATTCAGGAAGCCCTGCCCTACCACATCTCTGTACCTGGTAATCCAAAATGACTCCTTCTCTTCCCTTTTTTTTCCTGTCCCAAACACAACGAGGGTTGTAACAATGGAATTTCACTGATTTCCTCTTTCCTTCTGGAACTTCCGCCTGTAACAGTTGATGGCTTTATGGCCTCAAAAGAACTTTGTAGGCTCAATCATTCCCCACATTTTGTTCTGTTAAGCCCTTCCACCTTGGAGTCCTGGCTCACTCTAGCAAGAAGTTCATTCAAGGAAGTTTTCTCACAGAATGCTCAAAGGGCTCTCAGTAAGATGTACTCCCTAAGAGGTGAGAGTGGACTCCATTATTTGCTTGAAGAGAGATCAAGATAAGGCCTGGGCCCCACAAACCTCTCTTGGGTAATCAAAGAGAATGAATTCTAGTTTTTTCTTTCCTCTTCCTTAGCAGAAACAACGAAGATTCTTGGCAGTGAAGGAAGGGGTGAGGTATTGGTGGCAGGAGGTGGGGAGGGCATGTGTGATTAGCCTGCAAGCCAGGAAGAGATAATCAGTCAATTAGGAGTTGGTTTTGCCAGACAGAAAAGAGAGAAGATAAATAACTTGAACAAATTAGTCTCTTTCACACTTTCTCCTCCCCACTCCTCCAAAGTTTAAGAAACTTCTTTTCTTTTTTTTTAAGAGCACAAATAATTGGCAGATCCTCTCAGGGTCACAGGTCAGGGGCATTACAGGTTTAAAAATAAACAAAAAAAAATTTTTTTAAGCCAATACAGAAAGGGCACTGAAGGTCACCTGATGAAACAGAAACAAGCAAAATACCAAGATATAGGTTTTAGGCTCAGCAAGTTGAGTTATAAAAGATTCAAAGGCCAGATGCTGTTCCTAGGGAGGGTCCTGGCCAGTGGAAGGGGGCGTTTCCCTCTGTTCATGTCAGCAGGAAACCCAGCTAAGCCACCAGTGGGCCCAGGGCACTGCTTGTACTCTGGAGAAAACCAGAAGGCTGACATGCTCAAACCAGCCATAACTTATGGCTAGACCAGTTGGAAAAAATGTGATATTTGTTGAATTTTATCTCTATAGCCAGGATGGTGTCTCTGGAAGGAAGAACTGGGGTTGACATAACCAGAATGCATGAGTGTCAACTGGAAGTCTATTTATGGTTTCCTGCAAGGCTGATAAAGCTGAAAAACCCACCCAGTATACACAAAATCAGAAGCACGGATGCAGGTAGCTTGCCTAAGTTTCTGCAAGAGGAGCAAGGGCCGTTCAGTCTGACTCAAGTGGCTTTTTGTTAGGTCTCAGCAAGATAGACTGCAGAGGTTTCTCTTTAGCTTTTACAAAAGTTGAATTTAATCTCTCCTGTTGGGTCCACATGTCTGAATCTGGACAAAAAGAGCTTGAAGGTGCAGGAAGGAAGGTGCTGGAATGTAGGATGGCAGTGTTTTCTAGGACAGGGATCTAATTTTAAGAAGAAAGTGTTTTTCTATACATCAGAACCGATTTGTAGGTTTGACTGAGTCTCAGCTCCTGGAAATTCCCTCCTACTTTACAGAGGATTCTACTTCAAATTAAGAGTCAGGGACTTTCCTGGCAGTCCAGTGATTAACACTCTGCCTTCCAACCTAGGGGGTGTGGGTTCAATCCCTGGCCAAGGAACTAAGATCCCACAGCCATGTGGCATGGCCAAAAGATTAAAAAAAAAAAAGTGTTGCTACTGATATTGGCCATTCTGTGGAGGAATGCTCTGTTTCCCACAGCAATGGGCTTTGTCCTAGGCCCACTCACTCTCTGCTCTTCCCTCCCTTCCTTCCCATGGGACACATGGAGAATAAATACAGTGGCATAGCCCCAGCTTGGTCCGAATCTAAGAGGGTGGAACAGGGCTGTAACTGCAGATCAGTTTCATGCTCCAGTGTATTCAAAGCAAAATAAAGTTGGGTGTGGTGAGGAGTAGAATGGGGAAGCACTAGGCAGGACTCACCTGTCACCTGCAAAGAAAAGAAAGAGGCCTGGCTACACTGGCTACATCTGATCTACTCTAGCACTATAAACTTTACCCTCAACTGAGAGCTAAGAATTCAGTGCATAATCTGATTCTTACTCAGGGAAATATTTATCTTTGGTAAGTGTGTCCTTGAAGGCTTAAAGATAAGGGTTCGGAGGTTCCAAACTGGCAGCTGGCAGGCAGGATCGTTTACAGACCTGTTTTGTTTGGCGTGCACAATGATCTTCTCTTTTTAAAATTAGTTCTTGACATTAGCAGAGCAGAAGCTTTCACATAAATATCTGAATTTCTGCCATTTCTTGAAAGATTAGAAGATCTGGCTATGCTGGGCTTCCCAATTCCACAGATCACTAGTCACAGATTTAGGTGGGGCTTGGGGGGTCACAGTTCACCCCAGTTCCTACCACTCCCTGCAACCGTAATCTGAACTGTTTTAGCCTTACCTTGTCTGCCCATGTCAGAATATAGTTTATAAATGCTCTGTTCTGTCACCCCAAATTAGTCAGAACCACCCTGTGAGCACAACAGCACAAAACCTTGTGGGTTTTTATCTCTGAATCTCTCAACTTGGCCTCTCAATCTTACAGGAGTCCCTTAAAAATTAGCTTTACCTCTGACCAGGGTATTTGGGTAACTCTTTATGTTAAGTGAAATTAGAACCATGGAAGAATCTTGGAGGAAATGGTTTTAAAAATGAGGCTATGAATTAAGGTCCTTTCTTTGCTTTCTCTGAAGAATGAACATCTCTGCCACAGGTCTGTCTGATTATCTTAGAAATAAATTAATAAATAATCCTCGGGTAAGGAATCCTAGTTTGAGTTGTTTGGAAATAAGAGGCTATCTTATTTTATTATCATCATCACAATTTATAACAATAGCATTGGTGTAGAAAATCATTGTACTGTAACTTTGAACTTGGACAGGCATCTGTTTCTGGAGCTAAGAATTCTTTTTAAATTCCACTTACTACCTGGTCAGCTGTGTATAATTTATAGTGAATATAACTTTATTATTACTGAAGTAAAATTTACATAGTATAAAATTAACCATTTTTAAAGTGTACAATTTAATGGCATGTAGTACATTCACAATATTGTACAAGCTGCCACCTCTGTCTCGTTCTAACACGTTTTCATCACCCCCAAAGGAAACTTTGTACCCATAAAGCAGTTGATTCCATCCCCCCTCCTCCCTATCCCTGGAAGTGATCAGTCTGCATTCTCTCTGTATGAGTTTACCTAATCTAGATATTGTATGTGAACAGAATCAGACAATAGGAAACCTTCTGTATCTGGCTGCTTTCTTGTAGCATAATGCTTTCTCGGTCCATCCACATCATAGCATGTATCAGCACTTCATTTCTTTTTATGATTGAATAATATTAATAATAATTTAATGACTGAATACTCTTTATTATTTAAAAAAGAGTACTTATTCTTGGTACTTCTGGGTTTTTTGCTCATTGACTGCTTTCTACCACAGAAGACCAAGACTTGAGATAAGAAAGGAAAATAGTTTTTTCCACAAACCCTCTCACCAAGATGTGGGGATAAAAGAAAAATGCACGATACTTGCAAGGATATGAAAGCCTGTATTTCAAGGTTAGGCAAGTTTCCCTCAGGCTAAGATTGCAAATTGCCTTTCACAACTTTGTTGTCGTTGTTCAGTGGCTTAAGTTGGGTCTGACTCTGCAATCCCATTGGTTCAGACGCCAGTTAGCCCCTTTTAAGGACCTCATCTCTGAGGTTTACGCCAAGCTTCCCTGTCCTTCACTGTCTCCTGGAGATTGCTCAAACTGAGTTTGTCCACTGAGCTGATGATGCCATCCAGCCATCTCATCCTGTATCGTCCCTTTTTCCTCTTGCCCTCAATGTTTTCCAGCATCAGGGTCTTTTCCAATGAGTTGGCTTTTCGCGTAAGGTGGCCAAATTACTGGAGCTTCAACTTCAGCATCAGTCCTTCCAATGACTAGTCAAGGCTGATTTCCTTTAGGACTCACTGGTTTGATCTCCTTGCTATCCAAGTGACTCTCAAGAGTCTTCTCCAAAACCACAGTTTGAAAGCATCAGTTTTTCCTTGGTTGCTCAGCTCAGTCTTCTTTATGGACCCACTCTCATATCCATACATGACTACTGGAAAAAACATAGCTTGGACTATAGAGATCTTTGTCTGCAAAGTGACGTCTCTGCTTTCTAATGCACTAAGTTTGCCGTAACTTTTCTTCCAAAGAGCAAACATCTTTTAATTGCCTGGCTGCAGTCACTGTCCGCAGTGATCTTAACAACTTTAAGTTTCTGTAAAGGGTCTGTCGAGTTCTCTCATTTCCTCTCACTCACATCAGTTCAGTTCAGTTCAGTCGCTCAGTCATGTCAGACTCTTTGCGACCCCATGAATCACAGCACGCCAGCCTCCCTGTCCATCACCATCTCCCGGAGTTCACTCAAACTCATGTCCATTGAGTTGGTGATGCCATCCAGCCATCTCATCCTCTGTCGTCCCCTTTTCCTCCTGCCCCCAATCCCTCCCAGCATCAGAGTCTTTTCCAATGAGTCAACGCTTCGCATCAGGTGGCCAAAGTACTGGAGTTTCACCTTTAGCATCATTCCTTCCAAAGAACACCCAGGGCTGATCTCCTTTAGAATGGACTGATTGGATCTCCTTGCAGTCCAAAGGACTCTCAAGAGTCTTCTCCAACACCACAGTTCAAAAGCATCAATTCTTCGGCACTCAGCTTTCTCACATCCATACATGACTACTGGAAAAACCATAGCCTTGACTAGACGGACCTTTGTTGGCAAAGTAATGTCTCTGCTTTTCAATATGCTATCTAGGTTGGTCTTCACTCACATAGCCACCAGCAAAAGAGTGACCTGGAGGTTTTGGAAACAGGTCAGAACCCAGAGATGTTATCTCTTCATCTTGTGAATGTCCTGCAGAATAGGTTGAAACCACAGAAAAGGAGCAACAGCTTTCACACCTTGAGCTCTTGCCAGGTCTCCCATTCAAGCACCTCAAAATAGCCCTATTAACCTTACTTCTCAGTTGGAGAAACTGAGGCACTGCAAGGTAAATAATCCACTGGAGGTCACACAGCAGGCTGGTAGTAAAGAGCACAGATGGAAGCAGTTTGAGTGCAGAACCCATGCTCTTAACCAGAATACCTTCTGGGTCTGACATTCCTAACTGCTAACAAGATGTGGCAAGGTGCTACACAGTCCTTCTGGCCATTGGGGGTGCAGGAGGGCATGGCAGGTTGGGAGACGGTGGCAGCAGCGATGCTGACCCAATCTTCCTAAAGGTGAGGGCGGGGGGCATCTGGCCCAGGCTCTGCTCACAGTCAGCCTATGTGCCATCTTCGGCTTGTGGACCAGAGATGGAAGGCCCTTGACTGCACCATGGTTTACCATTTCAGTGTATGCAGGAATCACAATTCCAGGGCCCTACCTGCAGGGAGTCAAATGCAATAGGTGGGTAGGACACTGCTGCTGCTGCTGCTGCTAAGTCGCTTCAGTCATGTCCGACTCTGTGCGATCCCATAGATGGCAGCCCACCAGGCTCCCCCATCCCTGGGATTCTCTAGGCAAGAATACTGGAGTGGGTTGCCATTTCCTTCTCCAATGCATGAAAGTGAAAAGTCAAAGTGAAGTCGCTCAGTTGGACACGACTGAGCAACGCCATGGACTGCATGCAGCCTACCAGGCTTCTCCGTCCATGGGATTTTCCAGGCAAGAGTACTGGAGTGGAGTGCCATTGCCTTCTCCGGGTAGGACACAGGAAGATGTTTTTCAGCAGGTGCCCAAGTGATTCTCATGCCACATGTTCCTCAGACTACATTGTGGGAGAGATTTGTTATTCTCATCCCAGATCTGTTGTTGTCCCTTTTCTCCTTCGGGCATTTCGGAGAAGCACAGTTGCAGAGGTCCCAGCGGAGGTCACAGGCCACATGAAAAGGGCCTGGGTCAGAGTCTACAAGAGGAGTTCTGGGGGCTGCAAGTGGAGTAGTTGCGTAGAGATGGTGGTCTCTGGGTGTGCATTCTTAGATGCGCTGAACCCTGGCAACATACATGAACATTAATTTTGTTACATATCCAAAACAGCTGAACTTTGGCCTGGAATCAGCTTCTTCTACCCCCTAAACTGCTGAGTCACCCACCTCTGTTCTGGCTCTCCTGCCCCTACAGCCCAGGGAGGAAGGCAAACCAAGCCCTGGGCATGTGGCCCTCAAATAAATTCCTAGAGACTTCCAGCTCTCTGGGTTCTTTTCCTCTAACACAAGTAATCTACTATGGATGAGGGAAGAGAAAATGCAAAATCCAAAGCTATTTAAAAGTCTAAGCATGAATTCTTCTCTATTAAAAATTCTCCCCTAATTTTTTTTAATTGGTTCAGCTATTCATTAATTGTTGAATCTGTACCCTAAAACCTTTTAGTCTAGAAATGTACTTGTGCTTAGGCCAGAGATGAGGTTTTGACATTGCATTCCCTTGTTGGATCACATCCATGCTGGAATCAATTCAAAAACTGCCTTCCTAACAATTAAAATGCAGCAGAGTTTAAAGTGTCTTCCTAGGTACAAGGTTGAGGAGCCTGAGGCTCTGAAAGGGAACGCTGAGATCATGGTAGGAAAGGTGGAAGAGAGAGAAATAAATGAAGAAGAAGAAAATCACCCACAGAAAACCACTGTCATTGTATCCATGTATTTCCTTCCATGTTTTTATTTTTATTTTTTTCTTATTTCAGTTGCATTTTCTTTGTATATATAACTCAGACACATAATTTTATAGGTTATTTGCAAAAAGTGAGCTTATGTCCATACCCTTTCTTAGAGATTAAAAAAAAAAAAGCATGTAAGGAATTAACATGGGATGAGGAGCTGCCTCCAGTGATTACACAACAATTTAGCTGTGTGGCAGCCACTATAATACTCTAATATCTGGGAAAGCAGAGGTCAGAAAGATGAGAGAATGACCCTCAAAGAAGAAACTGAATGTCTTTCCATCAATTTCTATGGCTTGAGACCAGTCCTAAAGAGATGTGTTCGAATACACCCAACCCCACTTGACTGAACAGGGCTAAGCTGCCACCAATGATTATGGGAACTGATTCAGAAAAGTGTAAATTTCTGACACAAGACTTGAATGTATGCAACATTTCCCACCAGCGTTAGCAGGCCCTAGAAAACTTGTGACTTATTTTTCAGGGAATACGGGAAATCCACTTATTTTGAGTAACACTACTGTGGATTCTCCAAGTTCTGAATCGAAGTCATAGAATTGTTGCCATCTCTCCGTCTCCTCTTGGTTCTCTGGATACATTCAATAATGGTGCCAACTACTCCAGGAAGCTGGTTGTCTATGAAGTCTATCCATTTAGACAAGGAGCAGAAACATTGTCTTGTAGCCCACTGACCCACCACCTTTAAATTTCTCATGTCTTCCCTCTTAACTTTCTCTTAGGTTTTTAAATCGTGACCCACTTTTTGATTTCATTGTCCACTGGCAAAGTTTCTTCTTCTCTGAAGTTTTAATTCCAAAGAAATGGCTTTTGTGGTCCTTACTTACACCTAGATCATAGTTGTATCCCCTCCATACAAAATAGAGAGCCACCTCTGTTAAAACTAGGATTTTACTCATCCAGTGAAAATAGATAATGAACAATCAGCAAAATGAGTCTGTTCTTGCTACTCCACCCTCACTATGAGTCTACTTCCCATCATAGGAACTGCTGTTTTCAGGTTCAAATACTGCTTGGGCATGTTTAGCTGCTTTTGCTCAAAGAACTGAGTCAGTGAAATACAGAAAATATGTCTGATCGCATCTCCCCATTTCTTCAACTTGTACTTAAATTTCTAAAATATTCCACACAGGATGAATTCATGCAGAAGAATTGGACTTTGGCTAACACCCTTGCCACGTTGGTCTATTTGGTTTAGATTTTCGATTTCTAGTAAAAGGTAAGTGATTTCTAAATGCCTCCCTGCCTCTTCTACAGTCAGGGATTCTTTTTATCAGGAGTTTCCAGATGTCCTTGTTTGCATGTCCTTCCATGTTTTTAATATTCTTAAGTATATCCTTTATTCAATTTTGGCTATTTTTTCCCTTTCTGTTAGTATTTACAATATGAGCATTTTCCCCACATTATCAGATAGACTTTGGCAATGTTGTATTTAATACCACATGGTGTCCCACACTCTGGATGTACTACAATTTATTTGACTAGATTTTTATATGTGGAAGTCATTTCCACATATTTGACTTTAATAGAGGAACAATCCTTTTGCATTTAAGAAAAGTATTTCTTATTTGTTTTTGGCTGTGCTGGGTCTTCATTGCTGCGCAGGCTTTTCTCTAGTTGTGGTGCATGGGTGGTGATGTGGTTCATTGCGGTGGCTTCTTTTGCTGTGGAACACAGGATCTAGGACATGCAGCTTCATTAGTTGTGGCACCTGGGCTCAGAATTTGTGACGCCAGGCTCTAGAGCACAGGCTCAATAGTTGTGGTGCACAGGCTTAGTTGCTCTGTGGCATGTGGGACATTCCCGGATCAGGGATCAAACCTTTGCTTCCTGCATTGGTGGGTGGATTCTTTACCAGTGAGTCACCAGGGAACCTGCATATTTCTTTTTTTTTTTTAAGTTTGTCACACCAACATGTTCCTTCATATGAAAATACTACATTAAAAATTGTGAATTCTTTTAAGACTCCTGGTACATCTTACCAAATTGCTTTCCAAAAAGGCATTTTGATAGCTATTCCATCTACATTATGTAAGTGCTTATCAATCAAATTCTTGCCATCGTGCATATTATAATTAAAAATAGAATGCAAGAAGCTTTTTCCATGTGATAAGTTTAAAATGTTGTACATTTTTACATGTGTTCCTTTAATACAAAGGGTGACTGGTTTACATATTTTCAGAGGATGAGATGGCTGGATGGCATCACTGACTCGATGGACGTGAGTCTGAGTGAACTCTGGGAGTTGGTGATGGACAGGGAGGCCTGGTGTGCTGCGATTCATGGGGTCGCAAAGAGTCAGACACAACTGAGCAACTGAACTGAATTGAATGAGGCACTGATATTTTTCTTGCTGACTTTATATATATTAAGTTAAATATAGCTATTAATTTATAATAAATTATATATAGTAATGTATAACTAAATTAGATATGTGCATTGAATCTCTCAAGACAGAGGGGATGAGAGACAGTATATAACATATTAGTCTCTTGTTTTAAAAACTTGTTTAAAATAATGTTTCAGGTTTGTCATTAGACTTTTCATTTTTTTGGTGATTGTTTTTGATACACAGAAATTTTAAATTTTATTTGCTCAACATGTGATTTTTTTTTTTACTTTATGATTTCCTCTAAATCTTTTTTGATTAGAGTCATTGGCCATTTTAAATCTTAATTATAATTTTAAAATTATGTTTACCTTATTTTCTGTCAGTTAAAAAGTTGTTCATATTCTGATTTCTACTTGATTTTGGGGGAGTGTAATGTGGCACAAGTTTCCAATTTCGTATTTTCCTCCAAAAGAGCCAATTTTCTTACCCTGTTGGTTTTCAGGTCTTTTTTAAAAAATTATTTTTTACTGAAGCATAGTTGAATTACAATGTTGTTAATTTCTGCTGAACAGCCAAGTGACTCAGTTTTACATAATACACAGTGTTTCATATTATCTTCCATTATGGCTTATCACAGAATATCAAATATACTAATAGTTCCCTGTGCTATACAGTAGGACCTTCTTGTTTATCCATTCTCCATACATATCAGCTTGCATGTGCTAATCCCCAGCTCCCACTCTTACACTCTCCTATTTCCCTCCCCATTGGCAGGCACCAGTCTATTCTCTATGTCCCTTATTCTGTTTCTGTCTCATGCTGCTGCTGCTGCTAAGTCGCTTCAGTCGTGTCCGACTCTGTGTGACCACAGAGACAGCAGCCCACCAGGCTCCCCTGTCCCTGGGATTCTCCAGGCAAGAACACTGGAGTGGGTTGCCATTTCCTTCTCCAATGCCTGAAAGTGAAAAGTGAAAATGAAGTCGCTCAGTCGTGTGCAACTGTTAGTGACCCCATGGACGGCAGCCCACCCGGCTCCTCTGTCCATGGGATTTTCTAGGCAAGAACACTGGAGTGGGCTGCCATTGCCTTCTCCTTCTGTCTCATAGATAGGTTCACTTGTATCACATTTTAGATTCCATATATAAGTGATATCATACGGTATTTGTCTTTTTCTTTCTGACTTATTCATTTAGTATGACAGTCTCTAGTTGCATCCATGTTGTTGTAAATGGCATTATTTTGTTCTTTTTTATGCCCGAGTAGTATTCCATCATATGCATATACCACAGCTTCTTCATCCATTCCTCTTGCTGATGAATGTTCAGGTTGTTTCCATGGCTTGGCTATTGTGAATTGCGCTGTTATGAACATAGCAGTGCATATCTCTTTTTGAGTCATAGTTTTGGGGGCTTCCCTAGTGGCTCAGAGGTTAAAGCATCTGCCTGCAATGCAGGAGACCTGGGTTCGATCCCTGGGTAGGGAAGATTCCCTGGAGAAGGAAATGCAACCCACTCCAGTATTCTTGCCTGGAGAATCCCATGGATGGAGGAGCATGGTGGACTCTAGTCCATGGGGTCACAAAGAGTCGGACACGACTGAGCGACTTCACTTTCACTTTCTTTGTCTGGATATATGCCCAGGAGTGGGATTGCTGGATCATATGATAATTCTATTTTTAGTTTTCTGAGGAGCCTCCATACTGTTTTCCACAATGGCTGCACCAACTTAGATTCCCATCAGTAGTGTAGGAGGGTTCCCTTTTCTCCTTCTCACCACCATTTATTATTTGTAGACTTTTTAAAATGGCCATTCTGATTGGTGTGAGGTGATACCTTACTGTAGTCTTGATTTGTATTTCTCTCATAATTAGTGATGTGGAGCATCTTTTCATATGTCTATTGGCCATCTGTATTTCTTCTTTGGAGAAATGTCTCCTTAGGTCTTTTACCCATTCAAAAGGCCTTTTTAGTCAGATATAGGTTCTTTCAAAATTAGAGCATCTCCTTTCCAATTGGCCATGGAAAAGGGTAATTGGACATGGTGGCTTCAGCTATAATGCAACTGGACTGGTTTTCTACCTCCTGTGTGGCCACCAGTGACAGGACACTAAGGAACAGGAGGGACCAGCCTGGAGTTTGAAGGGGAGGTAAGAGTAGTGTACTGTCACCCTCTTCCTAGCCTCCAGGGACAGCTCAGCTCATGGGGGTAGAAAAACTCTGAACAAAAGGGGGATTTGCAGATCTGGCTTCTGTGCCCTTGAGAAAGCTCTTTTCTACCGGCACTGTTAGCTCCCAGGCTGCCTGGCTTAATGCAGGTTCTTCCTGTAGCTGACCATTGTCACCAGCTCGCAAATATGTTCACTTGCAGAGTGGCATAATTGGGAAGACCAATTGTCCATTAGCACCCTGAGACCCTCACTTAAGCCTGATGGGACCTAAACCTGCCCTCTGACCCCCAAATAAACAAACCAGAAAACAAACTAATGGTGTCTCCTGAACCTGGGCATAAGCCCTATTCCTGCACGTTTAAACATAGTTGACCCATCCTCACACCACCTCAAGTGAGTACATCTAATCCTGTTGCTATAGCAACAGGACCTGTCCACAGTATTTATCGAAGATCTCTTTTGCCTTTGGAATCGCTGTTCTTGATTTCTCAGTCTTTGATCCTCTGTTAGCCTCTGGCATCTGCTCTGTCTTTTGCAAATGGTTTGGATTCTCTTTTCACCTCTTGGCTTGGCACCTCCCTTGATGTTAAAGTCAGTCCTAGAGAACTTCCACCATATGCCCCCACTAGCCCCTCTTCCAAGGAAGAAGGCACACAGGCTGTGAGATGACCTCTGTGGAAGACAGAGACTGGCAATCCACCTGAAACCTGACAACTGGCATGCCCTTTCACTTGCCTTGGCCAGGTTAATAGGAAATAATGGAGAGATGGCAAAACAGGGACTTGGGACTCTATGCCCATCAAGTTGGTTTAACTTACTTGGTCATAAAGGGACACATTAAAAAAATAACATGCCTTTCAGGCCAGATGAATTGAGTCAGCCCCACTGATCAGTCCTATTTGACTGACAACAAGGCCTTTTTTCTACTATGGCACATTGCCTCCCATGGAATATTGTCAGAAATGCTTAGCAAACATTATGTGTTCAGAAAAAGAAGGCTCAAATGACTTAAGTTGTAACACAGCTCCTGAGAGGTAGAACATATCCCTAGGTTTTCTGACATACACCCAGCTCAGCAAGTCACAGTGTAAAGTTTAAAAGACCATGAGATATTTGAGCCCTACCCCTAGGAACTAGAGACCTTCACATCTTGTCATTCTGTGTTGGATAGAGGCACTTCTGAGGTTTTACCTTCTAAAGATAATGGAAGTGCTGACTTTTTAGAAGGAGACAAAACAGCAAGAGAGCTGGTTCTTACAAAGAACAATATATATTCATTTCCTCATTCAGTAAATATGTATTGAGCAATGACCATGGGCTGGGCACACGACTAAGCACTGGGGACACAGTAACAAAGAAATAAGATAGACGTTATTTTTGGTCTCATGGGCCTTAAAGACTAAAAAGGATGTTATTGATCTAAAATTATGCTTCTGCCATAAAACTGTTATGATTTCATTAATTCACACAATCAAGAAATATTTATTGACAACATAGTACATACCATGTTTTGTGTTAAGAGAAGGAAATAAGATGGTGAGCAAAGCCGTATATGATTCCTGCCTTCATGGAGCTTACAGTCTAATGAGGAAGATACTAAATAATTACATGCATACAGGAAGCTATTCAGTTCAGTTCTGTTGCTCAGTTGTGTCTGACTCTTTGTGACCCCATGAACCGCAGCACACCAGGCTTCCCTGTCCATCACCAACTCCCGGAGTCATGACCCAAACTCATGTCCATTGAGTCAGTGATGCCATTCAACCATCTCATCCTCTGTTATTCCCGTCTCCTCCTGCCCTCAATCTTTACCAGCATCAGGGTCTTTTCAAATGAGTCAGTTCTTCACATCAGGTGGTTAAAGTACTGGAGTTTCAGCTTCGACATCAGTCCTTCCAATAAACAACCAGGACTGATCTCCTTTAGGATGGACTGATTGGATCTTGTTGCAGTCCAAAGGACTCTCAAGAGTCTTCTCCAACACCACAGTTCAAAAGCATCAATTCTTCTGCGCTCAGCTTTCATTATAGTCCAACTCTCACATCCATACATGACCACTGGAAAAACCATAGCTTTGACTAGACAGGCCTTTGTTGACAAAGTAATGTCTCTGCTTTTTAATATGCTATCTAGGTTGGTCATAACTTTCCTTCCAAGGAGTAAGCGTCTTTTAATTTCATGGCTGCAGTCACCATCTGCAGTGATTTTGGAGCCCCAAAAAATAAAGTCTGACACTGTTTCCACTGTTTCCCCATCTATTTCCCATGAAGTGATGGGACTGGATGCCATCATCTTTGTTTTCTGAATGTTGAGCTTTAAGCCAACTTTTTCACTGTCCTCTTCACTTTCATCAAGAGGCTCTTTATTTCTTCTTCACTTTCTGCCATAAGGGTGGTGTCATCTGCATATCTGAGGTTATTGATATTTCTCCTGGCAATCTTGATTCCAGCTTGTGCTTCCTGCAGCCCAGCATTTCTCATGATGTACTCTGGATAGAAATTAAATAAGCAGGGTGACAATATACAGCCTTGACGTGCTTCTTTTCCTATTTGGAATCAGTCTGTTGTTCCATGTCCAGTTCTAACTGTCGCTTCCTGACCTGCATATAGGTTTCTCAAGGGGCAGGTCAGGTGGTCTGGTATTCCCATCTCTTTCGGAATTTTCCAGTTTATTGTGATCCACACAGTCAAAGGCTTTGGAATAGTTAATAAAACAGAAGTTGATGTTTTTCTGGAACTCTCTTGTATTTTCGATGATCCAGCAGATGTTGGCAATTTGATCTCTGGTTCCTCTGCCTTTTCTAAAACCAGCTTGAACATCTGAAAGTTCATGGTTCACGTATTGCTAAAGCCTGGCTTGGAGAATTTTGAGCATTACTTTACCAGCATGTGAGATGAGTGCAATTTTGCAGTAGTTTGAGCATTCTTTGGCATTGCCTTTCTTTGGGATTGGAAAGAAAACTGACCTTTTCCAGTCCTGTGCTACTGCTGAGTTTTCCAAATTTGTTGGCATATTGAGTGCAGCACTTTCACAGCATCATCTTTCAGGATTTGAAACAGCTCAAGTGGAATTCCATCACCTCCACTAGCTTTGTTTGTAGTGATGCTTTCTAAGGCCCACTTGACTTCACATTCCAGGATGTCTGGCTCTAGGTGAGTGATCACACCATTGTGATTATCTGGGTCATGAAGATCTTTTTTGTACAGTTCTTCTGTGTATTCTTGCCACCTCTTCTTAATATCTTCTGCTTCTGTTAGGTCCAGACCATTTCTGTCCTTTATTGAGCCCATAGTTGGCTAAAGCTCAACATTCAGAAAACAAAGATCATGGCATCTGGTCCCGTCACTTCATGGGAAATAGATGGGGAGACAGTGGAAACAGTGTCAGACTTTATTTTGGGGGCTCCAAAATCACTGCAGATGGTGATTGCAGCCATGAAATTAAAAGACGCTTACTCCTTGGAAGAAAAGTTATGACCAACCTAGATAGCATATTCAAAAGCAGAGACATTACTTTACCAACAAAGGTCCATCTAGTCAAGGCTATGGTTTTTCCTGTGGTCATATATGGATATGAGAGTTGGACTGTGAAGAAAGCTGAGTGCCAAAGAATTGATGCTTTTGAACTGTGGTGTTGGAGAAGACTCTTGAGAGTCTCTTGGACTTCAAGGAGATCCAACTAGTCCATTCTGAAGGAGATCAGCCCTGGGATTTCTTTGGAGGGAATGATGCTGAATCTGAAACTCCAGTACTTTGGCCACCTCATGCGAATAGTTGACTCACTGGGAAAGACTCTGATGCTGGGAGGGATTGGGGGCCGGAGGAGAAGGGGACAACAGAGGATGAGATGGCTGGATGGCCAGATCACTGACTCGATGGACGTGAGTCTGAGTGAACTCTGGGAGTTGGTGATGGACAGGGATGCCTGGCGTGCTGCAATTCATGGGGTCACAAAGAGTTGGACACGGCTGAGAGACTGAATTGAACTGACTTGAATGAAATGTTCCCTTGGTATCTCTAATTTTCTTGAAGAGATCTCTAGTCTTTCCCATTCTATTGTTTTCCTCTATTTCTTTGCATTGATCGCTGAAGAAGGCTTTCTTATCTCTCCTTGCTATTCTTTGGACCTCTGCTTTCAGATGCTTATATCTTTCCTTTTCTCTTTTGCTCCTTGTTTCTCTTCTTTTCACAGCTATTTGTAAGGCCTCCTCAGAGAGCCATTTTGCCTTTTGCATTTCTTTTTCTTGGGGATGGTCTTGATCCCTGTCTCCTGTACAATGTCATGAACCTCTGTCCATAGTTATCATGCACTCTATCAGGTCTAGTCCCTTAAAGCTGTTTCTCACTTCCACTGTATAATCATAGGGGATTTTATTTAGGTCATACAAGAATGGTCTAGTGGTTTTCCCCATTTTCTTCAATTTAAGTCTGAATTTGGCAATAAGGAGTTCATGATCTGAGCCGTGAGATCTTACAATTAGGGGAAACTGGATTCATTAGATTAGGAGGTTCTTGCTTGAGGAAGTTCCACTTAACGTAAGAGTTGAAGGATAAAGATGAGTTAAAACTAGGCAATGAGAGGAGGGAAGAACATTCTAGACAACTCAGCCTGTGAGAAGATCCTCTTGTGGAAGGAAAGACGGTGAGCAGGAAGGACTTTGAAAGGCCAGTGTGGCCGGAGAATTGGGAATAAGGAGTGCCCTGGTATCAAGTGGGCCTAAGCAGTAGGCAGGAGCAGACCAGTCGGGTAGTGCACCTTCCCAGTCGGTCTCTAGGTTAACAGATAGGGTACCGCAGCAACTCCATGTTGGAGATGCAGAGCTTTGAAGCAGACAGGCTCCTTGCAGCAGCATGCAGGAAGAAGACTAGATGCTCACTAGGATCTACTCTAAAACCAGGGCTCATCCCCCCACAGGGCAACATGGAGGGAGGAATACCTTTTGTAAACCTTCCTTTCGAGAGTGCCATAAGCAATAGGCTGTTTTGCTACTGCTGCTAAGTCACTTCAGTAGTGTCTGACTCTGTGCAGCCCCATAGACGGCAGCCCACCAGGCTCCCCTCTCCCTGGGATTCTCCAGGCAAGAACACTGGAGTGGGTTGCCATTTCCTTCTCCAATGCATGACAGTGAAAAGTGAAAGTGAAGTCGCTGAGTCGTGTCTGACTCTTAGCGACCCCATGGACTGCAGCCTACCAGGCTCCTCTGCCCATGGGATTTTCCAGGCAAGAGTACTGGAGTGGGGTGCCATTGCCTTCTCCGAGGATGTTTTGGGAGCCCGCTAGATTAGATTTAAGTCCTTCATCTGTTACCTGTAAGTTCTTCAGCTATTAAGTGGGAATAACAAATACTTTCTTTTCAGGATTCTTGTGAGAACCAAATGAGATAGTGTATTAAAGCACTTAACACAGTGCTTGGCTCATGGCAGGTATTCAAGAAACAATAGCTATTATTTTTCTTAGTCTGTTAAATGGAGACAGTGGCTACCTCACATGGTTATGACGATCTGTGACTAGATCACAGTACGTGGAAGCACGAGGCTAGGGCTCCTCTGTGTAGTCCTATTTCTAGTCTGAAGAGCTGCTGCTGCTGCTTCTAAGCCGCTGCAGTCGTGTCCTACCCTGTGCGACCCCATAGACGGCAGTCCACCAGGCTCCCCCGTCCCTACTAGGAGCATACTGTTCTAATGCTCCCTGCGCAAGCTGGGCCATTGCCTTCATGATGCATAAATGATGACCCTCGTGCAGTCTTTTAAAAGCAGTCTCTTTTTTCACGTTTCCAAGTTTATGGCTATCTTTCCATTTATTAATCTGCATCCCAATACCAGGAAGGGAAACCCTGCATAAGAAGGCACACCCATCACACCCAGTCGGCTGTGGGCGCTGCCGCTGTGCCGCAGACTATCTGCCCAAAGAACCTGAGGCGCGGCGCCGCGGGACCGGCCAATCAGAAGAAGTTTGGCCCTCTGCAGTTTCCGTCCGCTCACTAGGAGGCGCTGCGGCCGCCGCGGCGGCTCCTGGAGCTGTCGCCGGCCGGGGCGGTTGAACTGGCTGCTGATTCTCGTGGCCATGGAGTGGGCTTCGGAGTCGGGGGCCGTGAGGCGGCACCGCATCGGAGGGGAGCGCCGGGACGGCCCGGCGGCCACGCAGCAACCAGAGAGGGAGGCCCTGGCGCAGGAGCCCCTGGCGGACGCGTGCGGCGGCGGCGCAAGGACGCGGAAGCGGAGCGGGGTGGGGGGCGGTGGTGGCGCGAGCCGGGGCGCGGGGACTGGACTGTCTGAGGCGCGCGCCGCGCTGGGGCTAGCGCTCTACCTGCTCGCGCTGCGGGCGCTTGTGCAGCTCTCGCTGCGGCAACTCGTGCTCCGCGGGGCCGCTGTTGGCCAGCAGGGAGAGTTCGACGCGCATCAAGCCAGGTACTGCCCCTGCCACCAGGCCGGTGCTTTCCTTTTCGGCCCGGGGCACCTCACCTGAGTGTACCCGCCCCGCGGGACCGCCCGGGCTCGCCGGCCCTGTCCGGCTGCACGTGGGGTGGAGTGACGGTGGCCTCGCGTGTCCCCCTTGTAGAGGTACAATTTAAGGGACGCGGGGCTCGCACTGTCCCTTGTTTAAGCTCGTGTTGCTGGTGGTCAAGGCAATTAGGTCGGCTTTTCCACCCACTTTCTGGTTGTTACTCGTCCCCATCTCTCAGAGCAACTTACACTTTTTACTCGCCCTCCTGCTGTACAAACGCAAAGCTGTGAAATTTGTGAACCCAGTTAGGTTTTCTGGGAGGGTTCGGAAGGGAATAATGCAGTGATGTAAGTTTTTGAGGGTACAGGTCTCAAATCTGAGCACTATGGAGGCTTTCTCTGGAACACGGCACATTCACAATTTTACAGTTTCAGAAGTTCTGAGATTCCTGGAGCTTGTCCTTGGTGTGTCAGGTTTTTTTGTTTGTTTTAATGAAAACTTTGCTCATTGGTTTCTTCTAAGTATGCCAGAAAATGTGAATTAAGTCACAGGTTTTGTAAAAACCTAAGTGTAAAAACCAAAGCTCATAAAATCATATGCTTGCAGAGTTTTCAACAGCTACTGTGTTTCAAAAAACTTTTTAAGTACAAAGCACTGGAATCTGTTTTTCTTTTTTTTTTTTAAAGGCTTCCTGAAACACACCTCCGCCCCCTTTTTTCCCGATTTGGAATGCAGTGAAAAGACAAAAAAAAATTTTGTTTGTTTTAGGGGTAGAGTTGGTTTAGCCTGAATTGAAGTTACTAGGCTCTATGTGCACACTGGGAGGGCTGAGTCCATTCTTCAAAATCAAAAGTTTTTCTTTGCTTATTTAACCTCTTGACTAAATTGTCTTTGCTCATTGGTTTCTGCTGCTTAGAATCAGTAACCCAGAGTCAGTAACCGTCCAGAGTATGACAAAATAATTGTTTGCTGTCCCATCTAGCTATCAGCAGTTACGCATTTTGAATAAACTCCCTGGTACTTGTATTAATTCTATGTGGGTGTTGGGAGAAGTTGGGAGTGGTGTGGGTGGAGAAAACTGAAGGGATGAATTCATGGAAGGCAAAAAAAATGATGGAACTTGGCAAGTGATTTTCACATGTTACCTGAAATACTAAAGGCAGCCTTTTTTGTATGAGAAGAACTTGTTTTATGTCAAAGAACTTGTCTTTTGGGGAGGGAGAGTGTGGAGGGAAGGTTGCTCAAAGTGTTAGTTTTAAGCCAGCACGCCCTGTCATCATGCTTCTTTTCGTTGCTTCCAGGGATTATCTTGAACATATAACATCCATTGGCCCCAGGATTACAGGAAGTCCAGAAAATGAAATTCTGACAGTACATTACCTTTTGGAACAGATTAAACTGATTGAAGCTCAAAGCAACAGCCTTCACAAAATTTCAGTAGATGTACAACGGCCCACAGGCTCCTTTAGCATTGACTTCTTGGGAGGGTTTACAAGCTACTATGACAACATTACCAATGTTGTGGTAAAGCTGGAACCCAGAGCTGGAGCCCAGCATGCTGTCCTGGCTAACTGTCATTTTGACTCAGTGGCGAACTCACCAGGTATGTGCCTGTTTTTGGTCATTTTGAGGTCCTAATAGCCCCCAAAGTTTGTTAACTCCAAACTGCTTGAGCAATTGTGGGACACCATTTTTTGAGACAAACCCTTTTTTTTCATTGTGGTGGAAGACAGGATAATTAGAACAGTATAATTTTGTTTATGATTCTACCTTTTAGTATTCTCTCAAGTGCTTTATTTACTTAATTTTCAAACATTAGTGCCAGCAGCCCA
Organism: Oryx dammah; assembly: GCF_014754425.2. NCBI lineage: Eukaryota > Metazoa > Chordata > Mammalia > Artiodactyla > Bovidae > Oryx > Oryx dammah. The sequence goes on from NW_024070185.1 coordinate 38,208,494, forward strand.
GCTACAGGGCATCGAGTGTTTCTACCAGACTGAAATAGCCTTATCATTGTTACCAGTGTGTGTTCTTAAGTTCTGGAGTTAGGTTCTGCCCCTTCAAGTGTTTACTCAGTTAGGTGTTGTGCTAGGCTCTGGGAATATGGAATAAAGAAACCGTCTTGGCCTTCGTGGGACGTGTAATTGGAGACTCATTCTCCTAGCAGTTTCTTTCGACCTGTTAAGTGAGAATTTTGATCCATTGGGGATGCCATACTGTTAGCGCACATTAATTTTTAATCCATAAATCTTGCCTGAAAATAGTTTACCAAAATAGAGTACTTGATGTTTATTACAGGGCCTGAAACAATAAATATTTGTTGAATGAATATCTCCTAAATTCAACTTCAGTTTTTTAAAGCAGGATTCCTCAGAGAAAGGTTTTCAGTAGCTAGGGAATGTACATAGGGAAGAATAGAAAATAGCATTTTACAGTGAGATGGCATCTGGTTCAGTCCCCTCATTTGACAGGAATACATTTAGCTGACCACCACTGATCTGAGACAGGGCCTGGACCTGGGTTTCCTGGGTAGTCGGTTCTTTTAGCTGTATTTGAAAGAAAGGAGAGTATTAGGATGTAGTTAATGTTCCCTTTGGCAAACTACTTAACCTCTTCTTTCCTCAGTTTCTGATTAGAAAAATAGAGATATAATAGTACTTTCTTAATGGCATTGCTTAGAGGATTAAGTGAAGATTAAATTTGAGTGAAACAGTAGACTAGCAACTGGCATGAAAAATCCTTTTTGGTTATTAGTATTTATTTAATATTAAGTTCAATGTAGACATGCAGAGTTATACATAATCTAAAATAAAATTTATGTGCTTGATAAAATTTTTTATACTAGGATATCTTTAGTTGGAAATCTTGCCAATTGCATTTAGAATGTAACATGCTTTTTCAAAAATCAGCATGCACTCATGTTTTTTTACAAAGTCAGAAATACCTTTTTGTGTTGGGGAAATTAGTGGTCTTTTATGTCCAATTCAAAGCAGTAATAAGCATCACCCTTTGCCTACTGTTTTGATGCTTAAAATCTAGGAAGGAACAAATTAACACCATGGTTATTTAAGAGCATTATTTAAGAAAGATGTGTATACAAGTGTCAGAAACAGTGCTAAATGTTAGAAATCATATATGGAGTCCAGGCATAAGGATGGGATTATTTGGTTACTGGAACCCATTTTTAACTAAAATTTTATAAGGATACCCATGCCAACAATCTCAGGGAAATTTCTGTCATTAATAAATTGTTAAAGATAGTTTTAAAGACATTTATAAAATAGACTATCACCTAAATTTTTTTAGTGGATGAACAAATTGAAGCATGAGTATTTTTTAAGAGTGCTTCTGAGCAAGAGATCTGAAACTTAGGAATTGATATCAGTTAGGAGTAATGTTACCCACAGAAAGGCCTTAAATACCTTCTTGGGTTTGCACGGTTCCAGGCTGTTATTCTGGAGGTGGCTTCAGTTTCAATGATAATTCTAAATGGAAAGGGATGTTGGTTAAGCATACAGCCCTTTTGATACTGTCCTCTAACTTTCCTTCTCTTTCTTAAAGATGTCTGACCCTTCTCTAGGTTTGTTCTCAGACACCAGAGCTATTAAAATAGATGATAAAAGTACAGTTTAACTTTTAATCCTAGAGATATGTATCTTTCAACTTGCATTTGTCTTCTTTTGAATAAAGAAAAATTTTACTGCTTTTTATTTTAAAGTAACTCACAGTCTCAAAGTTAAAGACCATTTATTTCATTTGTTTCTTGAAAGATGGCACTTTTTATTGATAGGTACATGTACTTCCTGCTCAATAGTAATGAGGTAATTATTACTTTGCTTCACTTTGATTAAATTACAGTCCAATAATCACTACTAAGACAAGTACTTTGGGCTTCCCTGGTGGTTCAGAGGGTAAAGCGTCTGCCTACAATGTGGGAGACCCGGGTTTGATCCCTGGGTCAGGAAGATCCCGTGGAGAAGGAAATGGCAACCCACTCCAGTACTCTTGCCTGGAAAATCCCATGGACTGAGAAGCCTGGTAGATTACAGTCCATGGGGTCGCAAAGAGTCAGACACGACTGAGCGACTTGACTTTCATTTTCTTTCAAGACAAGTATACCTAACAGGTAGTTTCTTCTCAAGCAGGAATGAGGTCTTGAATTTAATAGCACCAAAACAAACACTTTAGCTGGTTGCAAAGCAGTCCATAAATGTGTAGAGAAAAGAAGGGAAAACTGACACTGAATGCCTACCACACGCATACTAGACACTCTACATTACTTTGTCATCCTCATAGCACATCTGTGAGTAGGTATCATTAATTCGCCCTCCAGTCCAGGAAGGAGAAAAGGGGCAGAGCTAGAATTTATATCCAAGTCTTTCTTACTCCAAAACCTACACTGATCTCTGTAGTACCCTGCCTCCCAGCATGTAAACCCAGAAATGCTGTGCCTATTTACTTTGATTATTCTTTAAACTTTTCATTATGGAAAATTTCAAGTGTATACAAAAAGAATAGTTTAATGAACCTGAGTGTACCTCTCTCAACAGTTCAATCTTGTTTTTTCTGTACTTCCCCCACCCCCTCCTCCTGACTGTTTTGAAGCAGATATCAGGTATATCAGTTCATCTGTAGATATTTTGGGCTGGTTCATTGAAAGATAAGAACTCTTTTTTTGACATGCTCATAATACCATGAATACCTCACTGAAAAACTTGGTAGTAATTCCTTAATACCAGCAAATTCGAGTGGGTAATGGCAACCAACTCCCATATTCTTGCCTGGAAAATCCCATGGATAGAGAAGCCTGGCGGGCTTACAGTCCATGGAGTCGCACAGAGTCAGACATGACTGAGCGTGCTAACAATACCAGCTAATATCCAGTTAGTTCCTTTAATTACCTCTTACAGTACTTTTAAAAGTGTCTAAGTACAAAAGTCACCTTTATAGTCACCTTTAATTAATATCTAAAGTTTCTGAATCGAGGTTAAGTGATTTGATAAGGTCCTCTGTTTTATCAATTCTTAGACCAGGGATATTATTAATATTTTGGTCATTAACCCCCTTTCCTGTTTCCATCAGGTGTCTTCTTTATATTTTTCCATCACATGATCCCCTTGGAGAAACTTTTAAAATAATGCTACACTATCCAAACTGACCCCTCTAAATGTGGAGTGATCTGCAGCTTTTATGATTTTGGCAGAAAAACTAGCAGGAAGGGAGTGGGTGGCAGTTGGAGATGACATAGGAAACCAGAAGTGAAGATACTACAGAGGATGTGAATAAGGATAAATTAAGTTGCATTTGGTGATGAGAATGCCAGTTTTCAGTATTGCTTTAGGTCCCCTCTAGTTGATTAGTTAACAAATACTAACTGAGCAACTGCTGTGGGACCAGGCACAGTTGGAGTTACTGAGAGTAAGTCAGCGAGCAAACCAAAGATCCCTGTCCTCCTGGAGGTCACTGCTGGTGGGTGCAGTTATTACCTGATGATGGCGGAGCTGTGCTACTACAGCTGTTGTGATGCTGCCTTGGTAGGAAAACTCCTGTTCTTGCCATGATGGTTTGTGCTATAAAGGTTTTAAAATCTGAGAAGCAAATCTTTTTCTGATTTAAAGGTGCCAGCGATGATGCAGTTAGCTGTTCAGTGATGCTGGAAGTCCTTCGTGTCTTGTCGACATCTTCAGAAGCCTTATCTCATGCGGTCATATTTCTCTTTAATGGTGCTGAGGAAAACGTCTTGCAAGTGAGCTTTCACTGTTTTAAAGACTAGGCTTGAGTAATAGTGACAATGAGAATAGTAATAGCTAACACATGGGTTTTGATGGAGTACTTTAAAAAAAATCGATAGCCACTTATGTATGCATGGTTAATTTTGAAAACTCAGGACAGATCACCTTGCCAGTGTTTAATTCATTAAACGGCTCTCTGATGGCATAATTGTTTGGCTCAGGTTTTCTAGTTTCAGTGATGCTTTGAGGCAGGCACATGTCATGAGTGCCCAACCATAGGAATAGTGCCTTCTTTTGTTTTGTGTTTTCTTTTGCACAGGCTCACACTTAACTAAAGATGCTGTTTGGCTTCACTCATGGGAATGAGGCTGCCTTCTTTCCACTGAGCAAACTGCACACGGCCGTTAGTCAGAGGGAGAGAAACAGAGGATGTCTTTAGATCCTGCCTTTGAAAAAAATGATTGTTCTGTTTTTTCCCTTTTTCTTTGCCTCATCAGCATAGACACTCCATCTTTTAAAAAAGCAAAATAAAGACTTCAATAATATTAGCTTGTTTACCCAGTATTTGTTTTCTTCTCATTCAGGCCAGTCATGGTTTTATTACCCAGCACCCCTGGGCCAGCTTGGTCCGTGCATTTATTAACTTGGAGGCAGCAGGTGTAGGAGGGAAAGAACTTGTATTCCAAACAGGTATGTGAGGCTATGCATTGTATATTGTAATGCAATTTTTGTTTTTATAAAAGTGGAAAATTTCTGAATGTAAATAATCTAATGAAATGAACATTCTTTTTAAAGCATGAGATAGCTTTCGCTTGTCTTTTTAAAGTTTTTAACGAAATAATATTTAATGTCATAAAAATCTGGTAAATCATATTAGAGTTCAGAGCTCAGATTTGTTTAGTTAGGAGATACTGAAATCTGCTATTGGTAGTTTCATGCTGTTATTTTTTTGTTCTCTTAGAAATGTGTGTAATGCATTTTAGCCAGAGATGTTGCATTTGTTATTAGAAACTTAATATTTAGGCATGAGGTGGGCTAGGGGAAGTGAATAAGGTGATACAGGACCTTTTTAAATATTTTTAGCACCTTTCACAGACATGGTATTGTTTAAGTTATAAAGATATGCTAAGTATGTCTTCATATCCTAAACAATACACATTTTAATATTCTCCAACTTATTTTAGATTTTTTCCACTCAAATGTATATTTTAACTTCAGTCAAACCTTTGAGGGTCTCAAAGTTACGTGGTCAGAAGCAAGGTTCTCCCTTCTTTTCAACTCATAGCTTTCTGCTTACTCTTCATCTGAATAGTGAGAAAAAGCTGGTATATAATGTCTGTGGGGATAAATGGATGACTTACTATTATCCATTTCCCTCTAATTCTTGGATATTGGTCAGGATAGGAGAAACACTTGATATAATAACCACCAGATCAAAAAGCAGCAGGAGAACATTCTGTAAGCAGAGAGGACACTGTGTCTTTCTTTTCTCTGAAAATATCTGGACCACACATGAGCAGGAGTGTGTCTTTTTATATTTTCTCTCCTGGAAATATAACTACCTTCACATCCATGCTTTATTTGTTTATTTTTGGCTGTGGTGGGCCTTCATTGATGCATGCAGGCGAGCAGGGGCTACTCTTCATTGCTGTGCACGGGCTTCTCACTGTTTTGGCTTCTCATTGCAGAGCACAGGCCCTAGGCGAATGGGCTTCAGTAGTCGCAGCATGCAGGCTCTGTGGTTGAGGCTCATGGGCTTAGTTGCTCCACGGCATGTGAAATCTTCCCACACCAAGGATCAAACCCGTGTCCCTGTATTGGCAGGTGGATTCTTATCTACTATGGCACCAGGGAAGTGCCACACACATTCTTTTTAATTTGCTATCACAGGACCCTGCCCCTGAACTTCTGTAACCCGGAGAAGAACCAGTTTTAAGGTTTAGTCTGTGCCTTTCCCTGAATTTTTTCTGTGCATATGTATTAATGCATGCATACATATTCTGTGTATATATATTAATATATCTTTCATACATATAATCCAGAGAAATTAAAACACATTTACCTAACTCCTGGGTATATATCCAAAAAAACCCCCCCAAAACCCCATTAATTCAAACATACATGCAGTGCAGTGTTTCTAGCAGCATTATTTAAAATTGCCAAGATATGGAAGCAACCTGTGTCATCAACAGATGAATGTAAAAGTGTGTGTGTGTGTGTATGTACAGTGAAATACTATTTGGCCATACAAAAGAATGAAATTTTGTCATTTTCAGCAATGTGGATGGACTTGGAAGATGTTGTGCAAAGTGAAATAAGACAAAGACAGATACTGTATGATATCACTTATATGTGAAATGTAAAAAATACAACAAACTAGTGACTATAACAAAAAAGGAGCAGACTTACAGAACAAAACTAGCAGTTACCAGTGGTGGGGGAGGGGCTCTACAGAGGTGAGGGAGGAAGAGGTGCAAACTGTTGAGTGTAGGACAGGCTCAGGGATGCATTGTACAACATGGGGAGTATTGCCTGTACTCTGCAGTAACTCAGATGCAGTAACCTTTAAAAATTGTGTTCAAAATTTTTAAAAAAAGAAACACATTAACCTAGGGTTAGCGAGGGCAAGACACAAGTCATTTCATTTATTTCTTTACATTTATTGAGTACTCACTTTACTGGTTTAATTTATAGTCCATGCTCTTTTTACTAAATGCAGACCATTAAGCTCAAGAATCCTACAGTTTACATTTTAGATATATTGGCATTATTATGTTAATAACAGTCACCACTGGATGGTGAGCATTGCTGATGGAGCTATGGTGTGAGTGACTAGAGGGGAGGATGGGGCAGACTGTGAAAAGCCAATTTGAATTCTCCGTTGTTTCATAAACTTAAAACCAGAATTGCCATTGCAGCTTTACTAATACTCTTTATAGTTTTCTGTACTGTTTACATTTTTGCATTTCATATGGGCTTCCCTGATAGCTCAGCTGGTAAACAATCCGCTTGCTATGCAGGAAACCCTGGTTTGATTCCTGGGTCAGGAAGTTCTCCTGGAGAAGGGATAGGCTACCTACTCCAGTATTCTTCCCTGGGAAATCCCATGGAGGGAGAGGCCTGGCGGGCTACAGTCCATGGGGTCACAAAGAGTCAGACATGACTGAGTGACTTCACTCACTCACTTACCCACTCCAGTATTCTTGGGCTTCCCTGGTGATTCATAGGGTAAAGAATTCACCAGCAGTGTGAGAGACCTGGGTTCGTTTCCTGGATTGGGAAGATCCCCTGGAGAAGGGCATGGCAACCCACTCCAGTATTCTTGCCTGGAGAATCCTCATGGACAGAGGAGCCTAGTGAGATATAGCCCATGGGGTCGGGAAGAGTTGGATACAACTGAGTGACTAAGCACAGCACATGATTAATAATAAAACAAAAACAGACTTGTTACTAGTTAGCAGTATATATGGCTTAGCGGGTAAAGAATCTACCTACAGTGCAGGAGACACAGGAGTCGTGGGTTCAATCCCTGGGTCAGGAAGATTCCCTGGAGTAGGAAATGGTACCCAGTCCAATATTCTTGCCTGAAAATCCAATGGACAGAGGAGCAATATATATACAGCTTAAGTGTTTTACTTACTCTAGAATAAAATTCCCATATTTCAAAATTAATTTTCTTTGTGAAGGGGCATTCTACAAAAGATTTGTAAAGAATGTTTTTCCCTGATCTTTGAGTCTTTGTATGCTGTTTTCCCTCTAGATTTTGATGGTTTATTCTTGTGGCTAAATGCTATACCCCAAAGCTTTCTGGGCATTTTCTGATGGTCTAATGCCTTTCTATCCCTCACTTCCCAATGTTCTTGCTACAAAACACTAGCTTTCTCATGGGCATTGCTTTCAGAAAGCTAGTTAGTGTTGCTTCCATGTCTGAAGAGGCAGGAGGAGGCCTCCTGGGTCCGGAGTCCTGGGGAACACTGCCAGACCACTCCGTCGTCAGCTTCTGCAGCAGGCGCTTTTATCCTAAACAGTAGTGTTTGTCCTGCCTGGGAATGTTTCAGTTAAAACAGTTTGTACTCTGTAGTGTCCTGTTGTCACTTCAGAGAGACATTCATTTGGGGAGGTTTTAGTGACTAGAATAATCACTACTACTAAGTTTTTTTTTTAAAGGGCCAGAATGCATGAAAGAATGGCATAATTTATCAGACTGATGATATATATCATTGAATCAAGGCTTAATTTAATAGTTTTGAAGGTGTTATAAAATTCATTGTTTAAAATTTTAAAGTGATTAAACCAGTAATACATGTTCCTTGTAAAAAAATTATATGCTACCAACCTTGAGTAGAAGAAAACTCATAAACAACGAGGTCAATGAAATCTTTTTTTCCCCTCTTGTGAAAAATATCTATGACCCTGTAATCTTACAACCCAGAGCAAACTATTGCTATAGTTTAGTCTCTATCCTTCTGGGATTTTTTTTCTATTCATCTCTATATAAATATATAAAATATATACTATATGTAATCTTGAATTTGACTTGAACAAGTCTTTATTGAATTTGTTACAATATGGCTTCTGTTTTCTGTTTGATTTTTTTGTCTGTGAGGTATGTGGGATCTTAGCACCCTGAGCAGGGATCAAACCTGCACCCTCTACACTGGAAGGTGAAGTCTTCACCACTGGACCACCAGGGAAGTCCCCAGTAGTTTTTAGGTATATTCACAGAGTTTTACAGTCATCACTACAGTCAATTTCAGAATCTTTTCATCTCCCACCCTTTGGGGTGATAACCCCAAAAAGAAACCCCATACTCATGAGAGGTCTGGCTTCTTTCACTTCTTACAGTATTCTTTGATGTTCATGCATGTTGCAGTGTGTATCAGTACTTCATCCTCTTTTAAAAATTATTACTCCTGTTATTTTTTGGCCACACCACATGCCTTGCAGGGATCTTAGTTCACCAACCAGGGATTGAACCTGCACATTTGGCAATGAAAACGTGGAGTCCTGACCTCTGGACCACAAGGGCATTCCTGAGTGCTTCATTTTTTTTAATGGCTAGATTATATTCCATGTAGGAATATCCTGCATTTCATTGATCCATTCATCAGTTGATGGACATTTGGACTGTTTCCACTTTTATGCCATTATGAATAATGCTGCTGTGAGCATTTGTGTGTAGTTCTCTGTGTGGACATGTATTTTTATTTCTTTTGAGTGGATTCCTAAGAATGGAATTACAGGGTTATATGACAAGTTTATGTTCTAACTTTTTGAGAAACTGTTAAACTAAGTTTTATTTTAGAAGAAATGTAAATTCAAACAACAATAAGAACTTTTTAATAATTAGTTTTGCAAAAGGTAAGTAGAATTATAATGCCCAATTCTGATGAATAGAGAGGAACAGGCATTTTTATACACTATTGCTAGAAGTATAGATTGGTGCAGTTTTGGGGCAGTTTGGCTATATATATATCACTTTAAAAAATGTACAGGTCCCCTTGTAGGAATTTATTCTGTAGAAATAGTTGTACATAGATGCATAGATCTAAGTCCTGCATAGTCTTTTTTCTTTTTTTTATAAGAATGAAAAATTGAAAACACCTTTCAGGTTCATGCATAAGAGACTGTTTATATTAATGGTGAGTTTGTTGACATTGAGATCTGCCTTCCCTCAGTATCACACACATGCATAACTTTTGCTTTAAGAAAGATGGGGCTCATTCTTTAAGAAGAAATTAATGCACAAGAAACTGGGAGCATCATGGGATTTAGATGATGGTAGGAGAAAGACTATAAGGTGAAAATATTTCTCTGTGAGATAATTAAGAGCTTTCTGTGGGAGGCAGGGTAGGTGGCGATAAAGAGCACAGGCTCTATAGTCTGCTGATCCAAGTTCAGATCTCAGCGCTGTAGCATTGCAACCTTGGACAAGTCATACAACCACGCCATACTTCAGTTCCTTATCTGTAAAATTGGGCTAGTATTGGTGTGTACCTTTTAGGATGAATAACCACTTGGTAAAAACCTCAAGTCTGTAATTTCTTGTGTAAGAGCTCATTTTGCCTTTTTTATATCACAGAGACTATCTTAGCCTGGAGCTCATCTGCCTTCCCCATCCCAGTCTCTCTAGTTTTCCCTTTTACACCATCACTGGACCTGTCTGTGACCTGTACTGTAGGCCTCCATGGACAATCAGTGAGAGCTTGGGGTAGGGCTGGAGCACTGCTGTACAGCCATGGCATCTGAAAAGGGTCAAAGGCCAGGTAGCAGCTACTCAAAACCTTTTCCTGTTGATGGATCTTATGGTTTTCTCAAAAATTTTTGTGGTACAGTGCATAAAATGAACTTAAACTTTTATCTTTAGGTGTCTATTTCATCACTGATTGGTTGATTGGCTGTGTTGGGTCTTAGTTGTGGCAGATGGGATCTTCTGTTACTGTGCGCAGGCTTAGATGGTCCGTGGCATGTGGGATCTTAGTTCCCTGACCAGGGATTGAACCTGAGTCCCCTGAATTGGAAGGTGGATTCTTAACCACTGGACCATTAGGAAAGCCCTTATCTCATCTTTTATTATAAGCTAAGAAAAGTACACAGCTCTGAATGCTCAGCTTAATGGATTTTTATAGACTGAGTAAGTAATGTAACTAGAACCCAGATCAAGATTGAGAGTATTTTGGTTGCTTCCAGAAGCCTCTGCAGTGGTCCCTTCTCAGTCATTCCTTCCCCAGAATCACTCTATTTTAACTTGTGTTTTGGTAGACTTAATCTTGCTTGTGTTTGAACTTTAAGTTGACTCATACATAGTGTTTCTTTTGTGTGTGGCTTTTTTTTCTCCTCAGTGTTATGTCTGTAAGATTCATCTGTGTTACATTTAGTTCATTCTTTTTCATTGCCAAATAATATTCCATTGCCAAGGATATCCATTCTACTGGTGATGTTAGATTGTTTCTAGGCTTTGGCTCTTATGAATGGTCTTATGAACATTCCTAATGAGTGTCTTTAGTAAACATGTTTGTGTATGCACATTTCTTAGTGAATATACTGAGTCATAGATGTGTGTAGTCTCAGCTTTGTTAGATAGTGTTGGTAAACAAATGCCATGCTGAGATGAAAAAATCCTAAAAAAACAATTAGCAAACTGAATCCAGGCATGTATCAATATGTGTATTTATATGTATATGTGTACATACAAAGAAGATAATGTTTCCAGCCAGGTTGAGCTTATTTCAGGAATATAAGATTTTTCAACTTTCAGGTGTACAGCATAGTGACCCAGTATTTGTATGTGTTGCAAAATGATCATCAATAAGTCTAGTTAACATCCATTACCATACAGATGCAGATTTTTTTCCTTATGTTGAGAAGGTTTAAGATCTGTTTTCTTAGCAACTTTGTTAAAATTAAAAAAAAAATTAATCAGAAGATAATTGCTTGACAGTGTTTGTTAATTTCTGCTATACAACAACATGAATCAACTGTAAGTATACATATACCCATGTTGAGCCTACTTCCCACACCCCATCCCGCCCCTCTCGGTCATGGCAGAGCACTGAGCTGAGCTCCCGTGTTACACAGCAGCCGCCCACCAGCTGTTCTACGTATGGCAGTGTATATATGTCAGTGCTGCTCTCCCTTTGGTCTACTCTCTACTTCCCCTGCTGTGTCCACAAGTCTCTTAGCAACTTCCAAGTATGCAATACAGTATTATTAAATTGAGTCCCCATGCTGTACACACATTATGTCCCCGCAACTTACTTATTTTATGACTGGAAGTTTGTGCGTTTTGGCCACCTTCACCCATTTCCCCCATTCCCCTCCCCCCATATTTGGCAACCACAGTCTGTTCTCTGTCTCTGAAGTCCTTTTCTCAGGGGACTGGTCAGGATTCCATGTGAGATCAAATGGTGTTTATCTTTCTCTTTCTGACTTACTTCATTTAGGATAGGCTGAAGGATATTCCAGTGTGTGTGTGGAAGAAAAAAATCTGCAACTATATGATAATGGGGGTGTGTGTGGGTTCACACATACACACACACATTTTCCTTATCCATGCGTCTGTTGGTGGACACAGGTTCTTTCCATGTCTTGGCTATTGTAGATAAGGCTCCAGTGCATATGGGGGTGAGATGTCTTTTTGAGCTCGATAAACGCCCAGAAGTAGAGTCATATAGTTTCTAATTTTTTGAGAAACTTCTATACTGTTTTCCCTAGTGGAAGCACCAGTTTACTTTCCCACCAGCAGTGCACAGGATTCCCATTTCTCCACATCCTTACAAACACTTATTTCTTATCTTTTCGATAACAGCCATGCTGACAGGTATGAAGTGATATGTTACTGTGATTTTGGTCTGCATATACCTGATGATTAGTGATGTTGAGCACCATTTAAATACATCTTGGGCATCTGTTTACCATCATTAGACAATTGTCTATTCAAGTCCTGTGCCCATTTTTTAATCACATTGTTTGGAATTTTTTATTTTGCTCTTAATTTGTATGAATTCTTTATATTTTAGATATTAACCCTTTATCATATATATGGTTTACAAATATTTTCTCTCATTCAGTACACTGCCTTTTCATTTTGTTGATGATTTTCTTTGCTGTGCTGAGGCTTTTTAGTTTGATGTAGCCCTGCTTGTTTATTTTTCGCTTTTGTGAAATCCAAAACATCATCACTAAGACCAATGTCAAGGAGCTCACTACCTATGTTTTCTTCTTGGAATTGTATGATTTCAGTTTTATGTATTCAATCTTTAACCCATTTTGAGTTAATTTTGTGTATAGTATAATATAGTTGTTCATTTCCATTATTTTGTGTGTGGCAGTCCAGTTTTCCCAATACCAACTGTTCCTTACCCACCGTATATTCTTGGCTCCTTGTTGTAAATTAATTGACCATACATGTATGGAGTTACTTCTGAATTCTCTGTTCTGTTTCATTGATCTGTGTTTCTGTTTTTATGCCAGTATCATACTGTTTTCATGACAAGAGCTTTGTCATACAATTTGCAATCAAGAAGTGTGATGTCTCCAGCTTTACTCTTCTTGCTTAAAGTTGCTTTGGCTATTTGGGGTTTTTTATGGTTTCATACAAATTTTAGGATTGTTCTATTTCTGTGAGAAATGCCATTGGCATTTTGATAGGGATTGCATTGAATCTATAGATTACCTAGTGTAGCATGGATATTTACCAATATTAATTTTTCTAATCTATGTTGTTGTCCAGTTGCCAAGTTGTGTGTGACTCTTTGGGACCCCATGGACTACAGCACACCAGTCTTCCTGTCCCTCATTATCTCCCAGAATTTGCCTAAGTTCATGTCCAGTGAATCAGTGATGGCATCTAACCCATCTCATCCTCTGTTGCCATCTTCTCTTTCTGCCTTCAATCTTTCCCAGTATCAGGGACTTTTCCAATGAGTTGGCTGTTTGTATCAGGTGGCCAAAGTATTGGAGCTTCAGCTTTAGCATCAGTCCTTCCAAAGAGTATTCAGGGTTGATTTCCTGTAAGAGTGACTGGTTTGATCTTGCTTTCCAAGGAACTCTCAAGAGTTATCTCCAGCACCACAGTTCGAAAGCATCTATTTTTCGGTGCTCTGCCTTCTTTATTATCCAGTTCTCATAGCTGTACTTGACTACTGGAAAGACTGTAGCCTTGCCTATACGGACCCTTGTTGGTGAAGTGATGTCTTTGCTTTTTAACACATTGTATATGTTTGTCATAGCTTTCCAGCCAAGAAGCAATTTTCTTATAATTTCATTGCTGCAGTCACCATCCGCAGTGATTTTAGATTCCAAGGAGAGGAAATCTGTCTCTGCTTCCACCTTTTCCCCTTCTATTTGCCATGAAGTGATGGACCTTACAGAAGCAGAAGATATTAAGAGGTGGCAAGAATACACAGAAGAACTGTACAAAAAAGATCTTCACGACCCAGATAATCATGATGATGTGATCACTCATCTAGAGCCAGACATCCTGGAATGTGAAGTCAAGTGGGCCTTAGAAAGCATCACTATGAACAAAGCTAGTGGAGGTGATGGAATTCCACTTGAGCTGTTTCAAATCCTGAAAGATGATGCTGTGAAAGTGCTGCACTCAATCTGCCAGCCAATTGGGAAAACTCAGCAGTGGCCACAGGACTGGGAAAGGTCAGTTTTCATTCCAATTCCAAAGAAAGGCAATGCCAAAGAATGCTCAAACTACCGCACAATTGCACTCATCTCACATGCTAGTAAAGTAATGCTCAAAATTCTCCAAGCCAGGCTTCAGCATGGTTCAGTGAACCATGAACTCCCTGATGTTCAAGCTGGTTTTAGAAAAGGCAGAGGAACCAGAGATCAAATTTCCAACATCCGCTGGATCATGGAAAAAGCAAGAGAGTTCCAGAAAAACATCTATTTCTGCTTTACTGACTATGCCAAAGCCTTTGACTGTGTGGATCACAATAAACTGTGGAAAATTCTGAAAGAGATGGGAATACCAGACCACCTAACCTGCCTCTTGAGAAACCTATATGCAGGTCAGGAAGCAACAGTTAGAACTGGACATAGAATAACAAACTGGTTCCAAATAGGAAAAGAAGTACTTCAAGGCTGTATATTGTCACCCTGCTTATTTAACTTCTATGCAGAGTACATCATGAGGAACGCTGGACTGGAAGAAACACAAGCTGGAATCAAGATTGCCAGGAGAAATATCAATAACCTCAGATATTCAGAGGACACCACCCTTATGGCAGAAAGTGAAGAGGAGCTAAAAAGCCTCTTGATGAAAGTGAAAATGGAGAGTGAAAAAGTTGGCTTAAAGCTCAACATTCAGAAAACGAAGATGATGGCATCCGGTCCCATTACTTCATGGGAAATAGATGGGGAAACAGTAGAAAAAGTGTCAGACTTTTTTTGGGGGGCTCCAAAATCACTGCAGATGGTGACTGCAGCCATGAAATTAAAAGACGCTTACTCCTTGGAAGAAAAGTT